>NW_017728906.1:36149652-36154474 GCF_001723895.1 Crocodylus porosus
TGTGTGTGTGTGTGTGTGTGTGTGTGTGTAGTGGTCTTTTGTTCTAATTGTGGAAGAACATGGATTTGGGGTTTTTTAAAAAAATGGATTTGGGATGCTGCTGCAGTAGTCCAGCTGGCATAAGAGGCTAGTGTCCCTAGATACCAATTAGCCGGGCTCCAGAAGCTCCTGAGAGCGAATAGCCCTGAGCTGCTTGCTAGGGCAGGTTTTTATATTGCTGGGGCCAGCACCTGTGCTGGCCCCCACTTCTAGCTCTCCCTGGCTGTAGATCTGGGAGGAGCCAGGGAGGGTTATTTTGCCCCAAGTAACTCAATTTGCCCCACACCAAAGTGTATGTCCAGGCACATACATGGAGGCAAAAAGCCCTGGCTCAAATTTGTGCTGCTTCTATTGAGCTTCTGTAAGCACATGTGCCTGCATGTGTGGATGGAACCCCAGAGTGTCTCTATGGCTGGCCCTTGCCCCGGTGCTGAAGCACACTGCTTGCCCATACAGTGTGCAGGCTGTAGGGACCTGGACTCAGGCTCCATGCCAGTTAAGCAGGGGTGGGGAGAGCTGGAGGAGTGGGAGGGAACCACGGGGGCCACACCCAGCACCAGCCCCCACTTGCTCCTCCAATTGCCCCCCCACCAAGCCCCAGCTTGCTCCCTCAGCCCTCCCAATCATTCCCCCACCCAGCTCCAGCCCTGTTTGCTGCCTTCCCTACCCTAGTGTCCCCACATTCACCAGCTGTAGCAGCAGCCATTGGAGCTGCTGGGACCTCATGGCACAGCCTCCCTGCATGGCAGGGGGCAGCAGGGATCGGCCCTGGCCACCTGGCACCCTCACTGCCACTGTTACATCATGCGGGTGTAGCCCAGCTCAGCAGGGTACCATACGGTGCTGAGGGCTGTGTGGCAGCTCAGGGCTGCTTGGGCTGAGTGGTGCCAGGTGGTGACAGTGACAGTGGCCCTGAGCTACAGAGAACACACAGTGTCACGCAGTGCCCTGCTGGAAGCCAGGTGGCACCTGCTTGATGTGACAGCCCTGCACCATGTGGCCCCAGTGGCCACTGCTACAGCCAGTGAGTACGGGGATGCTGGGACCTGATAGGGGAGCAATTGGGGCCTGGGACCAGGTGGGGGAATGATCAGGGGGGCTGGGAGAATGAGTGGGGGTTGGGGCTGGGTGGGGGTGCAGAAGGGCTCTGTGGGGGGAAGGGTGTAGCCCCTGCAGGCGGGCATGTGGCCCTGTTGGGGGACTTTGGCTCCTATTGGAGGGGCTGTAGCCCTCATTGGGGCATTCTGTGAGCTGTGCAGGGGGGTCTGTGCCCTGAAATGGGCATACCCACCCCTCCTGAACAGCTGCTTCCATGAATCAACCCCCTACAATCCACCCACAAACTCCACATTACCCCCACATACCTGGCCCTATGGATCACAAGTGAGGGGACTGGGGTGAAGGACAGGCCGTGGGTTGAGAGGGGCAAAGGCAGGGGCAGGACATTGGCATATCAATGCTGCTCAGCGCTGCATATCCTGGTAAGCAAAGTGGGTAAGGGCAGCTCTGATTTTTCTATGACAAAAATGCCAAACTACAGATATTTAGAATTTATTTTATTATGATGATAGAGGCACTGGTAGGCTTCCAAATCGCTTTAATATTGTGACTATATCAGTAAAGCATTGCCCAACTGCTTTGATCTCTCTCTTTATATATGTAATATAGTGGTCTTTTGTTTTAATCGTGGCAGAACATGGATTTTGGGGTATAAGAGTGACTTTGGGATTTGGGGATTTCTTTTATCAAGGATTTCATAGTTTTTAAATAGGGAACACTAGAATTCCTGCTAGTGAGGTAAGTGGTAGGACTAAAGCAGAGGAGCCTGCTCAGAGCTGGCACCTAGGGCTCAGCTGGAGGTGGCTGACCTGGCTCCAAGTGGCAGCAACAGTTCAAAGCAGGTCACCCTTGGGGACAAGATTAACCCTTGGGGAGCAGACTCCGGAGGCACTGGCTCCCCCCAGCGGGGGAGTGTAGGGGGCGGGAAGACCGGAGTACCTGACTGGCTGATTGGGGCGGCAGCGGGAAATTCCATCCACGGCCTTTGAAAGCCATGGCTTGACGTAGCACCCGGCACTCGGGAGCCAGGAGCAGTGGGGAGAGGAGGGATCCAGGCACATGTGTGTCCTGCATGCATGTGTGCCCCCTTACCTGACCCAGAGCAGAGGCGAATGCAGCAGCAATGGAGCTAGCAGCGGGGGCAGCACCAGCTGATCCCCCTAAGGTAAGTGGGCAGAGGGACTGGACGCAGCTGAGCCGGATCCGGAGGCAAAGCCCCCCGGATCCCTCTTAGCTGACCTGGTAGGGAGCCGCTCTCCCGAGCCGCACCACACTCCCGAGTGCGCAAACAAATATGCTCTGTAAGAGCATGCCGGTGTTTGCATTGGCGTTCGCACCGGCGGATGAGCAGGAAGGGCCGGGAGGGAGACTGCTACTAGTGCGGGGCGAAGGCACTGCACTAAGCTAAAAACAAGCAGCAACTCCTATGATGGTGTTGACGCAGAGTGCTTCCAGAGCCCTGCCCCAGGGGAGCAGCCTCCACAGGGCTTGTCTGAGGCCTTCACCCAGGCAGAGCCCATGGGGGAGCTGGTGTCCCCCCACCCCCTGACCTGCAGGGGTTGCCCAGCAAGGCCCGAGGGGGCAGGGATTGGGGACACCCACACCTGTCCTACAGGCGCCCACCTTAAGGCCCTGGAGACACAGGTGAGGAAGCTCCAGGAGGAGGTTAGCAGGCTGAGGGGAATCAGGAAGCTGGAGGAAGAAATTGACGACTATTTCCTTTCCCTGCAGGGCCACACACCCAAGGAAGAAGCACCTCGGGAAGTGCCCTCCACTGCAGAGTGGCAGACGGTCACCTCCAGAACCAGGGCTGCTCGTAACACAGCAGTACCAGTTCCTCCAGTCTGGCTGGAGAACAGGTATGAGGCCCTGGCAACACTGGAGGAGAAGGAGGGAGTGGAGGCAACCAGAGAGGAGGCAACTCCACACTCTCCATGGTCCGAACAGGCTGAAGGAGCTAAGCAGTCCTGGAGGAGAAAGCATCGAGTGATCATCTTAGGTGACTCCATCCTGAGAGGTACAGAGGGCCCCATCTGTCTCCAGGACCCCTCGACACGCGAGATCTACTGCCTACCCAGAGCAAAGATTCATGACGTGACGGGGATGATCCAGGCCATGATCCAGCCCTCTGATTACTATCCCATGGTCCTAATCCATGTGGGTACTAATGATGCGGCCAGGAGAAGCCCTGATCACCTGATGATGGACTACCACGCTCTGGGAGGGTGTGCTGAAGGAGATAGGTGCACAGGTGGTATTCTCTTCTGTTCTACCAGTGAGCGGACGTGGAAGGCGGCATGAGCTGTGCATTGCAGAGACCAATTGGCAGCTTCGGGAATGGTGTCTTGAGGCGGGCTTTGGCTTCCTTGACAACGACCTGCACATCACAATGACAGACATGCTCGGATGGGATGGGCTCCACCTTTCCCCTAAAGGTAAGCATGTGTTCTCTTCTAGGTTGGTGGATCTCCTCCAGCGGGCTTTAAACTAGGCTTATCGGGGAAGGGGAAGACGACGGTGGAGGAAGCCTTGGACCACTAAACCAAGCAGCATCCACAAGTATAGCCCAGCCTAGACCAACGAGTGGAACATATACCCAGGTAAGCAACAGGAGCCAGGGCAATGCTGAGTTTAGGGGGCCAGTGCACACATCTTCAGCAGGCCTCAAATGCTTCTACACAAATGCTCGTAGTATGGGAAACAAGCAGGAGGAACTTACCCTCCTGCTGTCTGACACCAACCCAGACATAGTGGGGCTCACTGAAACATGGTGGGACCCAACACATGACTGGGAGGTGAATATCAATGGCTATAGGCTGTACAGGAGGGACAGGACAGGGAGGAAAGGTGGGGGTGTGGCGCTCTACATTAAGGAGGATTACACATCCTTGTCAGGCAGCACAGAGTCAGAGGAGGGGCACACGGAAGTGCTCCGGGTTAGAATACAAGGCAGTCGAGGGGAAAGAGACTTAACGGTGGGGGTCTACTACAGAGCACCCAACCAAGGGGAAGAGCTAGACCAGGAATTCTTAAGTCAGCTCATGGAGGTCAAAGGACGTGGTCATCATGGGTGACCTGAACTTTCCAGATGCCTGCTGGGAAGAGCAGTCAGCCAGGTCTGACCGCTCACGTGGCTAAAATGCAGGACCTCTATCTAACCCAGGAGGTGCACAGCCCCACCAGGGGAGATGCCTTGTTGGACCTGGTGCTGGCCACGGGTGACGACCTGGTGAGGGGGCTGCAGGTGCTCGACCAGCTGGGCGACAGAGATCATCGCCTGCTGGAATTCACCATCCAGCACAAGGTGACAAAGGTCTGCAGCAAGGCAGCAGCCCTAGATTTCAGGAGGCCGGACTTCAATGAGCTAAGAAGAATAGCTGGGGAAGCACTGAGGTCCTGGAGGGGAGTGGAGGGAAGCCAGGTGTCCAAGAAGAGTGGTTGTTCCTTAAGGAGACGATCCTTCAAGCCCAAAGGGAGGTAATCCCAACATGGATCAAAGAGAACAGGAGGGCAGAAAAGCCCCCATGGCTCACCAAAAGCATTGGGGAATGTCTCCTAACTAAAAGGGAGGCTTACACCCAATGGAAGGGAGGGGCCATCACCAGGGAGGACTATACTGCAGTTGTTTGGGGATGCAGGGGGACGGTCAGGAAGGCCAATGTGGAGATGGAACTGGGACTAGCTTCCTGGATCAAGGACTACAAGAAGTCCTTTTTTTAAATAC
>NW_017728906.1:36154902-36158078 GCF_001723895.1 Crocodylus porosus
GACCAGGTCACCAAATCCGTAGATGCAGGGGTAGCAGTGGACATAGTCTTTCTCGACTTTCGGAAGGCCTTCAACACTGTCTCTCACCCCGTTCTCATTAAGAAACTGGGGAACTGTGGTGTCGACACCCACAGTCAATTGGGTTGCCAACTGGCTGGAGGGCCACACCCAGAGAGTGGTGGTGGATGGGTCATTTTTGACCTGGAGGGATGTGGGCAGTGCGGTCCCCCAGGGCTCGGTCCTCGGGCCCGCACTGTTCAACATCTTCATCAGTGATTTGGACGAGGGGGTAAAAAGCACCCTGTTCAAATTTGGTGATGGCACTAAGATGTGGGGGGATGTGGGCATGCTAGAAGGAAGGAATAGGCTGCAATCGGACCTAGACAGGTTACAGGGGTGGGCGGACGAGAATAGGATGGGATTCAACACTGACAACTGCAAGGTGCTGCACCTGGGGAGGAACAACCAGCACCGTACCTACAGGCTGGGGAACTCCCTTCTCGTTAGAGGCAGAAAAGGATCTTGGAGTCATCACTGATGCCAAGATGAACACAGGCCGACAGTGTGGGGAGGCAGTCAGGAAGGCCAACCACGCCTTGTTATGCATCCACAGATGCATGTCAAGCAGGTCCAAGGAGGTGATCCTCCCCCTGTATGTGGTACTGGTCAGGCTGCAGTTGGAGTACTGCGATCAGTTCTGGGCGCCGCACTTCAAGAGGGATGTGGACCAGTCCAGAGGAGGGCCGCTGTCATGATCAGGGGACAGCAGGGCAGGCCCTACGAGGACAGGCTACGGGACCTGAACCTGTTCAGCCTCCACAAGAAAAGGCTAAGGGGGGATCTAGTGGCCTGTTACAAACTAGTCAGAGGGGACCAGCAGGCACTGGGGGTGTCCCTGTTTCCCTGAGCACTACCAGGAGTTACTAGAAATAATGGTCACAAGCTGGCAGAAGGTAAATTCAGACTAGACATCAGGAGGTGCTACTTCACTGTCAGAGCAGCTAGGATCCTGACCCAACTTCCAAGCAAAGTGGTGCTGGCTCCTAACCTGGGGGTCTTTAAGACAAGGCTTGACAATCACCTTGCTGGGGTTGTTTGACCCCAGTACTCTTTCCTGCCATGGCAGGGGGTCAGACTTGATCTGCTCACTGAGAACATCTTCCAGACAATACCCGTTTCCCTTAATTTATGCAGTAGGTGTGTTCCCAGGGAACGGTGCATAAAGCGAACCCAGTTTACAATGAAACAGATAGGGATGCATTCCTACAGTTGTGAGGGAGAGAAGGGAGTAAGGCTGGGGCTAGGGAAGGGGCAGGGAGAGGGGTGCAGCACAGCCCAGTGGCTAGAAGCAGGAGGCATCTGCCGCTCCCAGGGCTGCAGCAGGGGGGACACTGGGCTCTTCACAGTGCTCCGGGTGGGCAGAAGCCCCACTTACCCTACTTCTCCCCACTCACTGCAGCCTCTACTCTAGGAGCCTTGGGAGTGGCTGATGCCAGCTGCCTGCAGTCACTGGGCTGCACTGTGCCCCAAACCCCTACTGGCACAGCACAGCCCACCCCTGTGACTGCAAGCAGACTGCTTCCAGGGCTGCAGCAGCGGCAGGCAGCAGCCTACAGCAGGACAAGAGCAGGTGGACGCTAGCAGCTGCTGCAGGCTAGGGCTGGCGGCAGCACCCAGCTCTTCCCCACACTTGGCAGTGTTGCTAGGAGGGCAGGTTGCAGGGGGCTATGGCCAGTTTGGGGTGGCAGCAACCCCCCTCCTATTGCTGCAGCCCACCCCAAGCACCAGGAAGAGCCTGGTCCTGCCACTGGCCCCAACCTGCTCTCATCCTGCTGCAGCCCTGGCCCTGCAGTCCCCATCTGGGTCTGGCCAATGTGTAGCTTTGGTGCCACATGCTGTCATGGGTAGTAGCAGGTCACAGTCAGGGAGCAGCCCTCACTGCCAGACTGCTGCAGTGGGTAGAGGGTGCAGGGAACTCTCAGGGCTGGTTCAGTCCAGCTAGCACAGGGGTAGTGTCCCCAGGTACTAATTGGCTGGGCCCCTGAAGCTCCTGAAAGTGAGGTACTTGCCAGGCTTTTTACATTGTTGGGGCCAGTGCCTATGGTGGTCCCAGCCTCTAGGTCTGGGAGGAGCCAGGCAGCGTTATTTTGCCCCAAGTGGTACAATTTGCCCCATACCAAAGTGCATGTCCAAGCACATGTGCTAAGGCAAAAAGCCCCAGCTCAAGTTTGCGCCACTTCTATTTGAAGTGCTACAAGCACATGTGCCCGCATGTGTGGGCATGCACCAAGGGTCCATTGGGTCCAATTTTGTTAGGTTTTTTTGTGAGTGTGGTCAACTTTCCTGAAGTGAATTACCCTGCCACAAAATGCTGCAATTTAAACAGTGCACCTCACTTCTGAGGGACATCAATCCTTTCCTAGTTTCTAGTTTGGCTTTTGTAAGTAGTTAATTTTCTCCTTTTTAACTGATGAGGTAGCTATTCTACAATGTTCAACTGGCAGCTACAGAACTGAACATGTCTCCTTTTCAACTACTGGGAGTTCAAATATTAACCCATTCCTGCCCTTGCAAAAACCCTTTTGCCAACACCAAAATTTAAATGCTGTTCCTGAATTAAAATGCCAGAGGCTGTAATATACAAGAACTCTTATTTGCTTGAACAATTTTAAGTTTTTCCTTTAGTTTATTAGCAACATTCAGGCTAAGCTGAGTAATAAACAGCACTGAAGTATGGCTTTGTAGTTAAAGCTCATTATTACTTAATTAGGAAGTGGTTACTACCTCCAAATGCTGCATTTCGGAGTTATTGAGCACACTTTGAATTATAACCACCAGCCCAGTCTATTCAAGGACAAATATTTTTATTGTTTCCAGATGGTATTCATAGGTCTCACTGTGAAAAAAAAAAAAAACACAGTAGGATAATGTGTTAAACAGTTTCTTTCATGATTCTGGTCAGTTTCTGAATCTTGGTTTTCGTGGACATGTCAACATATCTCTCTCCAATGCTGACAATCATTCCACCCAGGATTGATGCATCAGTCTAAGAAAGGAAAAAGGTTAAACAACATTCTATTAGCCAGATAGTCAGTGGTCAACTTCTTTTATGTAGTGAAGAAAAAAAAAAAAGTTGTAAAAAATAAGAATTCATAAAATACTTGGAAAAAAAAAAA
>NW_017728906.1:36159003-36176271 GCF_001723895.1 Crocodylus porosus
GCTAGGGTCTGGAACCAACTTCCAAGAGAAGTGGTGCAGGCTTCTACCCTGGGGGTGTTTAAGAGGAGGTTAGATGAACACCTTGCTGGGGTTGTTTGACCCCAGTATTCTTTCCTGCCATGGCAGGGGGTTGGACTAGATGATCTGCTCAGGTCCCTTCCGACCCTGGAAACTATGAAACTAAGATCTTTCAGTGAAGACTGTGGCTAAGGGTCTGCCTACTGGTTATGGCAAAGACTTAATAAAGTTAATTCACAACTCATTAATCCATACCTTGGTCTCCAGTTTTAGGATTTCTCCTTTAGCCAGAAAGCCATTCAAAGTAGTTTTCAGCTCAGCAAGACTGACTTCATCCAAGGGCTAGAGGAGAGGTGGGGGGGAAGCAAAAAAATCAAACCAAGAAATAGAAGAGGCTTCTTTTCCCCAACACTTTAAATACCCAAAATTTTCTATTTTGAGTCTTAACAGACTCAGTAGAGTAGCATTTGCTTTGGGACAGTTTCTTAGTTCCACATAATTCCATTAGATATTTTACCATTTACAGTTATGTTCCCAGCTATACTTGAAAGCAACACCTTGTGAGCAAGACATTAAATTCTTTTACCAATGCTACTGTTTCACTGGCATCTGATTAGCAAGACTGCCTACACTACACAAGGAAGAGTTGTTTTTTTTGCTGCCAACACTGAATACAGAGGACAGAGAAAAGTGGTCATTGGGGAGTGTAGTTTCCAGCTTTGCAAATGACTTCTTGCATGCCTTGAGTAGTCACCTCAATTCCTCAAGTATCGAGAGAGATTTTCCTAGTCCGTGTACATGTAGCAGTGAGGACTGACTCCAGAACATTTACAGGGAGGGCTTGGATACTGCAATGATGAAAGCAATATGGAGACCCTCACAGATTCCAGCTGCAATATTTATGCACTGAAAAAAAAGTGGTAACAGTCTAATTTAGCCACACAACAGCAGGTGTGGCTATATGAGTTTTAAAGAGCATGAAGAAACTTGGGCACCCAAAAGTATATACAGAACTCTGTATGTGGTCACAACAATTTTTAATTGGTTGGACAGCAAGTTAAATGTCTAACACCTGAGACTACAGAAACCTACTGTATGCTTGTAAACAGAAAAAAGAAATGAATTATTTAAATTTGGTTATGCAAATCAGAGGCCTGCAAAAGGTTTTGACTTTTTCAACTTTAGCAGCTTGGGGAGATGGGCAGGATGGGACACAAAAAAAAACTTTTACCTACAAGTGAATAACTTGTCTGGGAAAGTGCCAGACCAAAGAGTCTTCAACCTCAAGCTCTAAAGCTGAAAAGGCTCCTGCATCAGTTTCATTTTAAGCATGTCAAGAGCAAAGGGGGGTAGGCCTGCCTGCACTTTTGAGAAACTCCCCTTGTGCTCAGCCCCTTGTCACCAATACTGCACATGGTGAAAGATAAGCTATAAGCAGCTCCCTAAAGTAAAGTACAGGCCACCACAGGCTTTCAGTAACATTTGCATGGAAAGTTGATTTCTCACTTCTATTTTAAGACAAACATTCATGAGTGACTATAAATTTTGTTTAACTACTAGCATAAGCTACTGCTCTGATGAAAGGGATGTGACTTTTGGGGGAAATGAAGTACCCCCTTTTAATGGCTAAAAAACCACAAGTGAAGCACCCATATCCGAAAGAAAGTTGACCTTTCAGTTAAACTAAAAGTTACCTTTTTTAGTACTAAGCTGTCAAAGCATTTCTCTTATTTTACAGGGAAGAAAGGTATCTATTTAAACAGGGGTGGGGCAAAATGCGGCCCAGTGGACCATTCTATCCAGCCTGTGGGGCCCCTACAAAATTTAGAAAATTAATATTCATCTGCCCTGGCTGCCTGTCATGAGACCCTCGCTGGCTTGCCACAACTCAATAAGTGGCCCTCTGCCCAAAATAATTCCCTGCCCCTACTACAGAAGTTAACAAGAAGTAGCAATGACAGCAAACAAAAGCCTACTAAAATAGCAGGCTATTTCAGTGTGAACCTCCTACTATCATGGTTGATCGCATTATTAAAAACTAAACTTGTGGCTTATAAGAGCTGACACAGTGTAAGCACTGGGAAATAACACATTTAAGAAGCTTTATTTAGGAAAAAAATAAAGAAAGTATGTAACAACTCTGCTATTGTTGCTGTAAACATGTCATGCTCCTTATTTCACATATGTTCTTAACTTTTCTGGCTCAGGCTTTCTCGAGCAATAAACTTGAATACAAACATTATCTCTTCCTACCAATCTCAATCTCGGTATTCCTTATCTACCTGAGCGGTGGTGACCGAGCAGAGCACTTCTCCACGGTATGCACTCATGATCTTTCCAAAAGCAGAAATCACATCAGGAGTCTGACGCAGGCGACCATTTTCAGCAAGCAAATCTGGAAAGAGAGGAATGCAGAGAAACCAAACGTGAGCAAGATCTTTTGATAAGTTATACATATAGAAAAGTGCATTCAATGCATGTTATGCATGACAGAAATCCATAGCAAGTACCCAAGAACTTCTATAGCTATTTTATGTAGGAAGACCTTCAGCACGAAGACACTGCAGTACTTAATTTTACCAGAGCATGACAGTAATTGCCATTCAAGAGTTCAGACTAGTTAGAAGAGAAATGCTTACTTACTGACCAAGTTGACAGTGATGGGGGAGAACCTTTCTTTTACTAAGATATCATTTACAGTTTTTTTCTTAATTGCAGTCTTTACGTGAGGATTCAGGACAACACTAGCCACTTTGGGTTCCCTCATAAGAGTCTAAAGAAAAAAAACCAAACCCAAAAAACAGGCTTACCAATAGAAAGAACACTGTAACATATACTTGGAAATTGGTAACATATACTTGGAAATTCCCTATATTTAATTAAGCAGAACATGGACAATCTGGGTATTCAAAGCCAAGTAGAAGCTTTTCCATCATCCTACTTAAAAGCTTTTTATGAAAAAAAAGTAGACCAGGGAGCAAGAGCATTATAAGCACATGTTCTATATAAATGTACATGCATAATTTTAAAGTTTGCAATGCTCAAAATTTGCTAAAGAGCTAGGGAAATTTTGTTGGAAACTATAAGTAAGTTACCCCCAAACAACTGTAGTATCATTTAGATTTTTCACACAGGTTCCTAACCCACCATGAAAATGAATGTTTGCAAATTAATTATAAATTTCTGATTGAGGTACTCCAACTGTTTGCTTTTATTTCAAAGGGCTTCTCTCCCCTCAGTTCTGCAACACACTGACCAACTCTGGGTAACTGGAGAAGCCACACTCTTCGAAATAGCAGCTTATTTTTAATTCAGCAACCTGCCAAGTAGGTTGCTAACCATTTTGATAATAATGATCCACATTCTACAGTAATTTAAGATTAAATGGTTAATTAAGAACCATACTATCTTGTTTAAAAGATGCAACTGAACAAAGCTCCCCTTACCAATACTCGGCTCAGTTCCTTTTCCACCTGCTCCAGTTTCTTCTGCTTAGAAGCAGCAGAGTAGAAAGCAGTAGCATAGCGACCTTCTATTCCATACACCTGGATTGGAGGCTTGAAAAAACAAGAAGGATTAAACTCCGGGGACCTTTAATGACATTAAGCAAAATGTTCCTTTCTGCTCAGATTTAACAGCAAGGCATTGTTCAGCTCCCATAGCTGATAAGAATTTGCTTGAAGTCTACAACAGACAGCATGTAGCAGCTGCCGTGGTTACCATTTCATTAAACCTAGAATAAACCTTTCTGGTTATCTGACATTGTGCATGCCAGGCCTGTGGTACTTCAGCAAACTAGAACACCAATCATTTGAAAGTCCGATCGTGCTGACTAGAAGTAATCTCTGAAAATACAGCTCCAGCCCTGATTCAAACAGGAAATTCACATAGATCTAACAGAACATTAATTATAATTTTTGGAAAACCAACTTCTTATGCCTCCCCAGTATGAAATAAAAAGCAGCAAGTTTAAATCCATATTGTGCTTTTACAGTTATAAATAACAAATTTATCAGCATTGATGTTGGAAATTTCAGAACAACCTCACAGCAGGGTCTTCCCATGTCCTTCAGGACTGGTCTGCAGTGGGGCAGAGGCCATGAGCCGCTGGAAGTCCATTCTACTCCCAGACAGGACCCGTTTCTCAGTGCACATGCTATGGCTTCCTCATGTCTGTCACTCTGAGTGGGAAATCTTAGGGCAGCTGAGACACCTCTGCATTTAGCTGGCTAGAGGCAGAAAACTAAGAGCCAAGCACTAGCAGAACAAAGGTAATCTGCAACTGGCATGTTTTTCTGGGGACCAGCAATTAGAGGGGCTGGTGAAAACAACCCTTCTGAAGTGGTCAAAGGGCACCATGACTGTCATCTGAATCAGGAGACTCCAGCGCACTTTAGGAAACATGCCTCAGTGAAATGCATGCCACACCTCGCAGCTTAGCTCAGTGGTTCTCCATCTTTCTACCCTCCATGTCCCCTCCCAATAATCCTCTGAAGTGCCGCATCCCTGGTTGAGAGCTGTTGAGTGGGCATCTAGCTAGAGCCATGGGGGAGCGGAGGAGGGCAGGACTTCACAGCATCCTAAAAGAGCCAGGCTGGACAAGGGACTCCAGAGGTCAGTTAGTCCAACTCCCAGCCCTAGCCAAAAACTCTCCTGCACCATCTTTCATCTACACTCTACATATACTGTTGTCAACCCTGACACAACACAGACCTAACACCCTAACCTGCTGCAGGTAAAGCAAGGGAGCCATGGCAGCCAGCATCCTGCTTCTATGAAATGTTGGCAATATTTTCAGGAGGTCTTGGGCAGAGACCGTGTCCTGCTAGAGGGAGGCAACCCCTGACCTGTACTCCTCAGTCCATACCAATCCGACTGGGGGTAAAATTCCTTCCTGACCCCAAACCTGGTCTGTCCCTGAGCAGAGGGGCAAAACCCCCTAGCTGGGAACCTCTGGCTCTGCTTCCAGCAGGAGCATTAGAAGACCCCAGCCACAGTCCTCAGCCTTGGCTGTAGCCAACACTCAGGGCATTTTTACACATGCTTCCAGTGTGGTGCTGGGTGCTTTTAATTAGCACCCGTTTGTCACATTCATCTGCACTGAGAAAGTGGCGGTGGTGGGCTTTGCACTAAAGTGCATGGAATGTGTTTTAGTTCAAATTGCACCACTGTCATGTTATCAGTGACAGAAAGTATTGGAGGAGGGAACCAGTGAACCTGAAAAAACTAGACAGGGTACAGCTCTGCCTACATCATCCTCGCCAGCGGCTGCCAACTTGCTGACAGGCTCTCATAGGGCCCAGCTGCTCCCCACACTCCCTGCACCCAAGGGAGCAGCCACAGGCAAGGCTGGTCTACACCCCCCAACAAGTGGCCAGGCCCGATAGTGCCCCATAAGGTCTAGGGCAGGTCAGGCAGGGGCCACCCCGACACATGCACAGCACTACCGACCTCTGGGGGTTCCCTCCCTCGCAGGAATGTCCCCGCGCATGCGCAGCACCGCCGGCCCCTGGGGGTCCCGCTCCCCCTCCCCGGGGGCGCCCCCACGCATACACACCACTCCCTTCACCCTCCCAACCCCAACAGCTCACCTTGACGAGATGGGTGGCGGGGCGGACGAGGCCGGTGCTGAAGGAGCGGACCTGAGGGGGGGAAGGGGAGAGCAGTCAAGCAGGGTTAGGAGCACGAGAATGGCCGGGGCCCCCGCCTGAGGGCCAAAAGAGGGGGAACCGGGATGGGCTGCAGAGGCAGGCCCGGCAGGGGAAGTGGGGTGCCTGTCACCTTGTGAGAGAGCCTAGCGGCAGCCGCCATCTTCTACTGCTGCCGGAGGTCAAAGCAGTCCTCCTGTGGCTGGCACCCGGGACGCATGCGCAGTTGATGCAAGCGCGCCGTGGGGCAGACTGGGGAGGCGAGTCCTCAGGGCCGCAGCTTGTAGTTCTCTGAGCAGGCTCCTCCCCCTGGCGGGCCGGGATCTGCCGCCCGAGCGGCCCGTCAGCCCAGCTGCGGGGCGGCTCCTGACCGCCAGGGGGCGCTGTTGCTTCAGCGGCTGAGCCGCTGCCTGGGCAGGAGAGGCTGAGCGATGCCGAGGGGCGGGATGGGGCCAGGGCATGTCCACACACTAACACTGCGCCACCCCCTGCCGGGGGGGAAGGTGGGGCGCTAGGTACGAGGCCATTAACGTCAACATAAAGCTGTCCTTTTAGGCACTTTGTAAGGAGTCTGGGTCCTGCCACGCCTTACGTACCTTGTGCCCTTTCACTGTGAATCGCACAATAAATGTAGACAGGCTGCGGGTGCAAAGGAACAGTCACAGAGTTAACTGGCGAATCAGGCAATGCATGTAGACTGGTTACCGTAAAAAAGACCACTATAAAAAAGAGCTAACTGGCTGGTTACAAAGCTGTGAGAGGTCTGTAGCTGGTTTTCAGCTTGCGTTAGAACGTGTGGCCAGGCCTTTAGGCCAAGAGCTTCCTAGCAAAGAGTAACTTTGGTTTGGAAAGGTGGTAGGTGAGGGCTGTTGTTCTTGAAAAGGTAATGCCTTGAGAGATCTGCTAACGGGCTAGGAAATCAGTTGTCCTGAACTCTTGTGGCCTGTGTAGCCAAACTTGCATGACTGTTGCCCCTGAAATGCTCGGCTAGCTAGGCAAGCGAGGTTCTTTGAGTAGATGGGATATCTTATTAGACCAAACTTTTTTCCAGCTGCTCACTTGGTCTAATAAAAGATATCCCATTTACTCAAAGAATGTTACCTGCCTATGTCCTTAGACCAACAATGGCTATAAACAAAAACACAGTAGCTAGCTAGGTGTGCTTCTTATAAGAGCTGGCAGGTGTTGGGATCAATTGAAGTGCAGCCTCTGTGCGGCACATGGCAGATCAGGGAGGGTGACAGGCAGCGCAGCAGCTGATATTGCAGGAGCATGAAGAGCAGAAAATCAGGTAGGGAGCACAGGGCAGGGCAGAAGCAGAAAGCAGAGGAGATTGAGCAGGGAACAGGGAGTAGAAAGCAGACCAGAAGATGGGGCAGGAAGGGAATCTGGAGTGTCCCTCAAGAAGAGTGTGAGGTAAGTATGTGCCCCTCATTGACAGGCATAATTGTCCACTATTCCCTTAGAGCCAGTTGTTAGTGTCTTTTATATTTTCCCTCAGTCTGTTTTTCATTTATCAGCAGGAGAACACATTTTTTTAAACCAGGAAAATAGAGTTATAAAACCCTGAAAATTGACAGGGGAATCTAGGAACAACAATTTTAAGTTCTGCAGCTGATTAATTTTCAAACTGTGATACCAGAATAGTCTTCAAATTTTGTCAAGGTTGGTTTGCTGGAAGTGTGCACTCATACCTAAATGTTGTTTTGCAGGGGAGGATTTGGGGCTTTCTCGTCTAATTTAATGTAGTAAATGTAGTTGCTGTATTACAGGAATAATATTACTAGAGCGCTTGTAAAATTCTAGTTCATGTTATTGTACCAGTTTGTTGCAAAGGAAACTAACAACATACAATTGGAGACTTCTAATTTATTAGCAAAATATCCATAAAAATTTTGATTTTTTTAAGTTAACATATTAAAGTCTGTTAGAGTAATTTAAGGGGAAACCAGGATGAAATATTTTTGTTTGTATAGATGTGTTTTTATATGCAATAATAAGTACAAGGAATTGTCTGTAGCTGTGATGGTATACAAATTTAGTTATTCTCATACAAATGTTTGGCTATTTGAGTTGTGCAAAAATTCTAATTAGAACAACCATCTTGTGTTTTTATAAACACAACTATTAGGGGAGCTGGCAGGTAATTTGTACTGGGAGTTAAACTTTGCTAGTTTGAAGGTGTACATTGGAGATCTGATTCTAAGGGACACCACATGGGGACTAAGAACACCTGAGTTCTGCTCCCAGCTGCTAGGGGCCTACTATGAGCAAGTTATCCCTTTGTCTCTTTGTGCCCCAGGTTCTGCATTTGTAAAATGGGGCTAATGATTCAGACCTCCTTTGTTAAGAGCTTTAACATCTGGTGGTGAAAAGTGCCATGCTGTATAAATATTGGGTATTATTGTTGTTCTCTTTTCACGTATGCTGTTGTAAACAAGGTGTAATTCCATAGAAATGAGCTGAGTTTTAACATGGGGGAGAAAAAGGAGTCAAGTTGGGCTCTTTGAAATCACTAAGGTTGCAGCTAGAACCAGGGTGATAAACCTATTTTTCAAAAGCTCCTCTTGGAGGCCTGAGTGGTAATGTGCAGCTAATTAATGGTATGGGTCTGTCTTTCTAGCAGACAGGTGTCTGGCATAAATACCCTTGAAGTTGGCAGGCTCAGCATAGAGGTCATCAATTAAATGTACACAGAAAGTGAACTGTCCCTTGAGCTGCTGAAATGGTTATTTCAGGTCAGGGATGAGGCACACTGGCAAGGTAAGCTTGCTGTGTTACTCTGTTAGTAACTGAGGCCTTTTCACTACTGAAAAACGCACTCCAAAGGGGAAAGGACTTTCATCCTTAAAGTTTAAATGCTCTGGGTTATGCTAACATAAAAGTCCTGCAAACTGCTCTGTGTGGCTGGTTCTTTCTCACTGCTTGCATGGAACCTGTTTCCTAAGGTGCTATGATCTGCCTCATGAGCAGTTTGCAGAATTGTGGCCTTAGATATGATACAGAGCAGATTCTCATTATATAGTGGCACTACAGCTTGTTTGTTACCACAAGAGGGAAACAAATACTAGTAGTAGGGCTTTGTTTATTAACCATGGAAGTTGAGGGAAGATCTTTGTCCAGTTTTAGGGTGCTATGACACCTCCTTCTATGTCATTTCATCTGAATGTATGTCAACAACTGAAGACGGCTATTTCACAGTCCATTTATTCAATATAGTGTGAAATGAATTTCAGGGATTTGCTTGGCTTGTTTGAATGGCATAAATATAGCTGTTAGGGAAGTTAGGATAGAATTGAGTTGTGGGTTCTTCAACTTTACTATAAAAACACGCATGCAAACAAAGGGGAATCTTAGCTCATGTTAAACCTGGTAAAATAAAGATTCTGTTCCCCCTCTTTTGGCTAAATATGAAAGAACTAAAAAATTATTCTAGGAGTCATGCACATAAATTCCTAGTAATTTTTTTCTTTTGCAAGAACTACAATAGCATTCAGAGGGTTTTTTGAAAACGGAGCTCTTGGATCTTTTGCCTGCTTGCTGTGCGAGTGCCATTGCTGGTTCAGGGCCACATTCTGATCTCATTTACCCCAGAGTAACTGCTGACTTCAGGCATTTCACCAACTCGATTGTTTTGTGCTGTTGCATGTGAGAAGGTCACCCTTATTTAGATCAGATGATGTGGGCTAAAACATGACAGACCAAGTTTTATCTTTACAGCTTGTTTTGGGCCCAGATATTTTAGTATGCACAACAGCCCTCCTGTAAGGGGTGTTGCCAAATGTTAAATGTAGGGCTGCTGAAACCACAAACGTTTGAAAAAAAAGTTGGATGTTACAGGAATCAAACAAAACTTTAGCTAAATAAATGGCTTTGGTTGATGCTTTCGTAGTCTGCCTTTTAGCATACAAGCCTTTTAGACAGGGACTCTCTTTATGCCTTGTACAGCATTGGGCATTGTTAACATGTGAAAGCAGTTGGGCATCATCGTTATTTAATATTTGTAAGTCATGAGTTGGCCTGTGTATTTGCTAGGGTAAAGTTGGTGAGGAGACAAATGCATAAAAGCGAAAATAACAGGGTAAGAAATAATAGAAATGAAAACAGAAAGGTTGCTTTAAGACCTCTAGTCCATACCCTGTCAGTGAAGGAGTGGAGAACAGGGCAAAACTTTGAATGTTCATAGACATTTTGGAATAATCAAAGAATGTTTGCATAACTTCAGTTTTAGAGAAATCTGGGGAATACCTTCCCACCTTTTCCCCCTCTCACAACACTTGCATCTTAAAAGGTTCAACATTGTCAAAAGTGGTTATGGATCTAAGAAAGATTTCTGAGGGTTAAAATGGGGAATTATAGATGGAAAGGATAATATCACTCTAACCGATAGCTCCTTGCTGTCTTAATTTTTCCCTTCCTGGAAACAGTGATATAGGCTCCAATCCTGGAGGCACTTACGCATGTGCTTAGCTCTGAGCATGTGAGTAGTGACTTTGATTTCAGTGGGGCTACTTACACGAGCACTCCTGCACTTGCATAAATATTTGCAGGTTCTACAGGAAGTAACCAGGTAAACTGGGATGGTATTATTCCTGATGTAACTTATTTTAAATTCATGGAGTTATACCAGAGGTGATTGTGACCCAAAACATTAAAAACAGCTCCTTGCTTTTCAATATCCTTATGTATTTCTGGCACCATTAAAACTGGCACACTTTTGAAAAGCCTCTTTTCTCCATGTATGCAGCATGGTCAGTGAAGCTAGACAATCACCCTGCTCCAGCAGGAAGCTGTGAGCATCCAGGAGAGATTTCCCAAGGGGTGGCAGATGGTGTGTCTTTTTTAGTGGTACTGGGGATGTGCCAGAGGAGCTGAACAGGAGCCTAGAATAAATGCATTGCCCTTTCCCTGGCCACTGCTATCTGTTATTGGGACTGTGCTGGCTAATTGTTGTCTGCTACAAAGTGAACTTACAGGAAACCAACCCTGCCACTTCCCCTTAAGGCTGACACTACACTGCCCTGGGACCATGTGTAAATAAGGGCAGAAGTTAGCATAGTCCAGAGCTGATTTTAGTTCTTCGTTTATGGCTAGGTACAGACAGTTAAAAAGCCAGAGGCTAAATTGGTTCAGTCTTTGTGGGTTAGTCTAAATTGCAGAGATTAAACTGAGAAACAACTGGACACACATTTACTTTTGATTCAGGAAAGACAGTCACATGCCTCAGTGGCTCAGGCTAGAAGCTGGGGGAGGGAAGCGGGGGGTGGTGCTAGAGCACACCTTTCTGGCGTGGGCTGTGTGTTTGGTTCCTCTTCCTGCTGCCCCCAGTGCCTCTGGGATTTGCAGTCCACAGTCACAGGAGAAGGACTCTCCAGGGTTGCTCTTCACTTCCTGCTTCCAGGTGCTTTTGGGATTTGCAGCCCAGAGTCACAGCCAGCAGTAAGTTTAAGTAAGTTTAGCGGCAGGGCAGTTCTGTACTTGGGGGTTGCTTCCCTGGCCCTAGACCCTAGCCAGGGTTTGCCTGGGGGTAGGGGGAGGTAGTTCTTGCCTCGCCCGCCCACCCTCCATCAACCATTCTCTGCTGGAGCAGACAGCACAGCCAGACCAGCCCAGAGCTGGAAAGCATGCTGGGATGCTAGGAGACTGTGATTCAACTTGAACCAGGAAGAGGTCTGGGACAGAAGTTCCATAAACCAGTTTGACCTAAATCGGTTAAGTCTGATACTATATTCAACCAGGTTTATCTTAAACCAGTTTCAGCCATTTTGAAACTGGTTTATGTGCACTGAGCTCCTGTGCTGTTACAGGTTTAAATCAGTTTCTGATGACTTAAACCAGTTTATGTGCAACTTCTGTCCTTAGCCTGTTATTTCCAGTCAGTTTCAGGTTCTAATTCCCTACCACCAGTTTATTGTGTGTAATTTTAAACATTCCACGTGAATGTTCACACTTCAATAAAGCAGTTTTTAAGCAAACAGTGAAGAAAAGAATCAGGAAATCTTTATGACTAGTAGCCTTCAGAAAACATCTCTTTGCAGGCTTTCTTTCCCCTTTCTCCAGCTGTCCTGTTCCCTACTGCCACCATGGTCTAGGAGTGCTAGGTGCCCCTGCTGCCAACCTACTAAGTCAGTCCTCTGGGTCTGCTAGGGTTATAAATCCCCAGGACTCAAAAAGCAGTTTCCTGTGCAGTCCTATGTGCTGTTCTTGTACTTGTTTACAGTACCTGCTCATTCTCCCACTCATCAGTACAAAATAGATTTCCACATGCTAAAAGTTACAGAGTTGAAAAAGAAGACCCTGGTATCCAGGACTCATGGCTGATTTGACAAGAGCTATCTTTAGATATTATAGTGAGTCACATCATTGTGATCTGGCTTTATGGTTAGGCTGAGGTAATAGCTAGGCCAGGGGATTGAGAGAGAGCATCATGGGATTAAGCTGTAAAATTCCACTACTCTAAATTGGGTTTGGAGAGAATTAGGAGATGGGGTATATTTTTCAGTAGAAAATTATTGCAGTGCACTGTGCCTTGTAATATAGTTTGCCAGTATGTAAAGAGTAATAAAAGAGACTTATTTATAACGAGAGACCACTGTAATATTCCTGAGGAAAATGCACATCTTTCTGCATAGCTCTGTGTGCACAGTGTTACGTCTAACCAACCCTACCAGCTACTACGAGCTAATGCAGGATTTTCTTGGATGGTGCCGTGTTGCTTAGCAACATTGCTAGGCAGTATGCTATACATCACACACACAGTTGGCTACTGTGTTGTACTAGGGCTGATTTCAATTATTTTTCTCAGCTATAAAATATTAATTTGCAGCTTGCAATTAGAAACAGCACCAAGGGGTTACAAGGGACATCTCTCCTTGGGTGGACACAGCCACTCTCATTGGCTTTGGTGGGAATCACAAACTGCCTGAGGCTGAATTTATCTTGATGTATTATCAAATGTAGCCATAATTCATAAGGTAGAAACACTTTTCCTGTCTAAGATGGAACACAGTTTGGGTTTACTAAATACAATCAAGAAGGTGATGTGTGTAGAACACCGCTCAACATGGTAGAGTGAAGGTTATGTGACTTTTAATGTAAAGGAATCAAGTATATGTGCAATAGCCTTTTAGTAGCTCATATGCACAAATACTTGTGTGAGAGGCATGTAGTGTTCTGTACAAAGTAGGCTTGGATATACAGCCTTTTAGTATATTGTTAATATTTTTAGCAGCTCATCATGGACAAGAATTCAGATGATCTGTTCCTACCTGATGAATGTGACTCAAGTGGAGGAGGCTGCCTAAGAAACCCTCCTCTGTTGGAGCTCCTCCCATTCTGATTGTATAACATTGTTGTTCCATGCTCAAACAAAGAAATAGTATTCTAGTCTTCAAGAAATTGAGGTATTGTCACATCAGGTAAACAGAGTGCCTGATCCTAGTGCGTAGCAAATAACTGATGTCAGCAGTTCATTTTAGGTGCACAGCAGCCTCCAGGATCAGACCAAGAATCAGTTAGTGCTTTCTCTAGTCCTAGGGCTGCAAAGAGGGATCTGCTTGTATAGTATGCAACAGGATCGTGAATAATACAGAAACTTCTGGGTATAGAATAGCTATCATGGAATGAATCATTATACTGAGGATATCTCCTGGTAATAAGAAGGGAAGACAAGGAGCTGAAGAATAGCAGCAGATTTTTTTTCTGGAATCTGAGTCTTGAACTTTTCTTCTGCACATAAGAGGACTAAGTTATACATGGGAGAGTCTCTATTAAAGCAAATAAGGAGAAAAGCAAGAGGTAGACTTCCTGAGAAGCTGCGTTGTTAAACTATACAAGAGCTTGTGAGATGAACAGCTGCACGTAGAAAATGCAAGTCCCCTGTGTGCAGTACCCTAACCTTTTTTTTTTTTTTTTTAATCTGGCAGATATTTCTGTAGAGAGCAGTAGTTTAATTCTAGGTTAATATATACCTGCTGACTTAAAATTGTATGAATTAACCCTGTGTCCTCAGCACAACAAACTGCTCTAGGACAGAGCTGTGCATGTTTAAAGATTTCACATGAGTACGGAGGAGGAGAAACCAGTATCCAGTTAATTTTTATAATCGCTCTCAAATTATTAGCCAAATTAAGTAAATTCATATCAATGAAGGATACACTCAGTGGCATTTGTACAAATGTGGAACAAAGTCAGCAATCATTCTTCCTTTTAATATTTTCCTTCACCCTATGACAGAATATGAGTGAGTTCAGTGGCTAAGGCTCTGGTCCTCAAAAGTAATTAGATGGCTAAATCCCTTTTCACACGTGAGACCACTGCAGTGGAATAAGATTTTTCACTGAGAACAGAATTTGTCCTAGATTATTTCAGATGAAAAACACTACTGTACACATGGGAATCAGTATTTTTTCCATTGCAATAGCTTAGACACAAATATCCACTATAAAGTAGTTTTGGTCTTTTCAACTCTTGCAACAATAGCAACAGTGTAGGTCTGGGTAGAAGTCTTTTGATGGTCTGATGTTGCTTAGTTTTTAAAAGGCCTTAACTTTGGCAGTAGGAAATATCAAGACTCGTTTTGGTTAGTTATATACGCATATATACAGTATATATGGCAAAAGAGGAGTCTTTTCCATAAAGCATTTACAGCAAATACTGACAAATGTCACATAAAAGTTCTTGATGCATCATGTTGCACAATTTTTCCATCATTTTTCAAATTTCTCATTTGTTTTATAAGATGGTCTCAAGTGTTCAACAAAACACTTAAGTTATTGTGCTTTTGGGCAATGAAGAGCAAGTGGGAGGTACCTAAGGCTTACACCCTTGTACTTCAGTAGCTCACTGGGGAAACAGGAGACTCCCGTCACTTATTAAAGTACAGAGGTAAATTAGTAAAAAGTAAGCAGAAACAAATCTGAAGCTCCCAACTGACAGAGAATTGGTACCTTTTGACATTTATATATTAGGCAATATAGGGAAGCAAAATGCATTGGGCCTGATTCTTATTTACACAGTGTTAAAGGGCTTTTGAGTAGGCACAGTATAATCATCATCAATATTTTTATCAGTGACTTGATTGTGGGGGTGAAGAGCTCACTGGCCAAGTTTGCAGACGACACCAAGCTATGGGGAAGTGTGGTCATGCTTGAAGATAGGCTTCAGATACAGGTGGACCTAGACAGGCTAGCAAGTTGGGCAGACTGGAATCAAATGACGTTCAACATCGAGAAATGTAAAGTGCTCTACCTGGGAGCAACCCTCCCTCAAACACCTACAGGCTTGGGAATGCCAAACTGACCAGCACCATGAATGAAAGGGACCTGGGGGTAATAATAGACCTCAGTTTGAATATGAGCCAGCAGTGCAACGCTGTAGCCAACAGAGCAAATAATACCCTGACATGCATCAATCGATGCATCTCCAGCAAAACTAGGAAAGTGCTTCTTCCACTCTACTCGGCATTGGTGAGACTGCAGCTGGAGTACTGCATCCAGTACTGGGCTCCGCACTTTAACAAGGATGTCGTAAAGCTTGAAAGAGTCTAGACGAGGGCCACGCATATGATCAGAGACTTGCACAGCAAGCCATACAAGGAAAGGCTGAGACCCTAGCCTGAAAAAGGGAAGGCTGAGAGGGGACTTGGTTGCAGCTTACCACTACATCAGGGGCATACATCAAGGGCTTGGTGAACAACTGTTCATCAGGGCACCCTTGGGGAAAACCAGGAATAATGGCCATAAACTCCTGGAAGACCAGTTCAGGCTCAACATTAAGAAAAAGTCTTTACAGCTAGGGTGTCCAGGCTGTGGAAGAAGCTCCCTTCAGAGGAGGTGTAATCGCCTACGCTGGAAATCTTCAAGAGGAAAAAAGACGGTCACCTGACCCCAGTTGTCTTTCCTGCCTGGTGCAGGGGGGTAGACCCAATGATCTTCCAGGGTCCCTTCCAGCCTCATAATGTATGAATCTATTAATTAGTTTAGGCCTACTGTAAGACATTTGTACTGACAAGGGGTGTTGGTGGTTGTAGCTGTGTTGGTTTAAGGACATGGGCAGACAAGGTTCTTTAGGTAGATGTGGTATCTTTTATTAGACCAACTAAATAGTTGGAAAAATTGTTCCTTGCAAGCTTTGGGCGCAAGCACCCTTCTTCAGGTGTCATATGGAGTCTGCTGGTGAACTGCGTGCTATTCTGTGTAGAAGAGAAGCCTATTTGCAAAAAGCTGGTCTCTGAAAATGCAAATTCCTGGCAGTGAGGATCAGAGGGGCAGAAGACAATAGGTGTAAGACAGGAAGGGATGGAAAGGGGAAATGTTGAACTGTTGATAGAAGAATGTACTTGGTAAAATGCAGACAAGTTACTTGGGTTGTTGTTTGTAGCTGTGTTGGTCTAAGGACATAGATAAGCAAAGTTCTTTGGGTAAAAGTGGTGTCTTTTATTAGACCAACTAAAATAGTTGGAAAAAAGTTATTTGCAAGCTTTTGGGCACAAACACCCTTCTTCAGGTTTTGGGGACTCTCTGCACTGGTTACTTGGGGTTATTAGATGGCAGGCAGGTTATAATGTGCCGTAAATCCAATGTCTACATTTAGTCCATGATTTTTTGTATCCAGTAGATTTATGAAATCAAGTTTGTCAGCTCATCTACGAAAGGTGTTTTGTAAACTCCCTTTGAGGATAGAACTGAGATTAGAGAGAGAGTGGTTATCTTGTGAGAAGTGTGCACCCACAGGTAATTGGGTATTTTTGTCTTTGTTATATTTTTGGGGTGTGTTCATTCTGGTACAGAGTTGTTGTTTGGTTTCCCCTACATAATTTCCATCAAGGCATTTGGTGCACTGGATGAGATATATTACATTCCTGGAGGTGCAGGTGTAAGATCCTGGAATGGTGATGGTTCTGTTGTTGGGTGTAGTTATTGTAGGGGTGGTAGAGATGTGTTGGAAGGCTTGACATTTCATGTCCCAGCATGGTCTGGATCCATTCAGTGTGCTTTGGGCCATAGGAAGTTTGCTTCTAGTGATAAGGTTGGCGAGGTTTGGTGTTTGTTTAAAGGCTAGGGTGGGTGGTTCTGGAAAGATCTTTTTACGAATTGGTTGCAGTTGTTTGACGATTTTCCATATATGTTCCAGGGAAGGATGGCATGTAATAATTAAGGGTGTGAGATTCATGGGGATTTTCTTTTTATATAGCAGCAATTCTTCACGTGGTATCCGGGTGGCTCTTTCAAAAATACAATCCATCTCTCTGGAGGAGTGTCCTTGTTAGATGAACCCCTTGGAGACTTACAAGCCCTTTGGAGAGCAACAGTCATTTACTAGCAACATTTTTTCTGGGAACATCTTGTCTATCATGTATTCCGATGACACTCCCTACATTGCCAGCAGCAGCTCATGAACAACGTAGCACCAGAGCACCCTGTAGCACCATATAGGATGAAATATACCTTATTTGGCCCCCTCCCCTTGCGGGGTCTGCTCCCTACTGGGGTCTCTGGCGCACCAGCTGGAGGAGCTCCAGGCCACAGTCCACAGTCCAGAGACTGCGTGCCATCAGGGACTGTGAGCAGGAGATAGACTCCTACTGCCAGGCCCTTCTCCC
>NW_017728906.1:36176282-36179969 GCF_001723895.1 Crocodylus porosus
TGACTTCCTGCCCTTTGGGCAGGGGGCTGGACTCGATGATCTCCCGAGGTCCCTTCCAGCCCTGATGTCTATGAAATCTATGAAATTATTAATAATAACCTGTTATTACAGGTTATATATTCACCTATATCTAGATTATTAATCTATATATTAATTATTAGTAATATGATAACTTACAGATGTTATTAGTATAGATATATTATTAGTATTAGTGTGATCATGTAATGTACACGAAGGGGCTAAAATTATCCTAATTGTACTAGTAAAATCATCTAGTTCATGGTGCTTGTGAGATTTCCTGATGCACAGGAAATTTTGCCTTCCAAAGATTCCTGTTTCTTCAGGTTAACAGGGTGAGCAAAGTAAGATGCTGCTTACAGCATGTTCCTTGTTCAGTTTTATTGTCCATAGGTCAGCAAAGATTGGGAACAAAGGTTGTTCCAAACCTACTTCCAACACAGTACAGACCACAAAACCTCTCTTTGCCGTTCCTGATACAAGCCTATAATCTCTGCAGTTTTAATCTTGTAATAATATAGGTGCTTGATGTAATATGCTAGCTATGGCTAACTGAGTAGTCAGGCATAATGTTGCACGGAAAATGATGTTCTTAATAGAGCTGTCAGAAATATTAAAATTGCTAATGACATTTAGAAGTTCAACAATTTGACAATAAACAGAAGAATCATGATGACTTTTTGTCTTTTGTTTCCCCTTCTTCAACCAATTGAGGTGCTCAGTTTTGGGTGGATGAAGAAATTCCAAATGTTGTTCCAACCAAAAATGGGGTAAAAATCTTTGAGAAAATGTCCGCCTTTTATTCAGATGCCTTTATTTTTAAGGCCCCAACACTGCTTATGAACACTTCTGAGGAAAGCAATGATGCATGCCTTTACCTTGCTGCAGTGAAGCTTCAACTGACTACTCACTTACAGTAAGTCACAGGCACAATGAAACCTGTCTGAATACTTTTCTAATGCGTGCAGTTTACTGACAGCCGGCTCTTAGAACTTTAGGCTATTTTGTTCACTGCTTAAAATTCTGAATTGTTGCTACTGGCATCACGGAGTGCAAAACTGTGTTCTTCTTAATACACAAATATTCATTGGAACATTCCTCAATTATGGAAGAATTGGTTCATAAGGCCTCCTATTCTCTTGGATCATACACACCTGCAAGTCAAGTTGTATAGTCAGTGTAGTTTTAGTTGGGGTTCAGAAAATTTTCTAAGAGTGTATCTCTTTTGTTGAGTTGGTTATCTAGGGGTTGAATTGTTAAGTTGTCTTCCTGGATAGTCCTCATTCTTTAAGTGCAAGCAAAAGGGTCTGTCCATGAGGAGTTAATAGTACAATTGGGTCCATTATAAAGTACCCAAAGCAAATGGGATGTACATTTTGCAGACAGCTCCCTGGATGCTGCATTTTAATTAAAAATAATTCCATTATTTAAATATAAAAAATAAGCAATGCAGTCAGTACAGGAGCCCTCTATTTTGTGTACTCTTCACCTTTTCAGTTCCTAAAGATTTTGTGTTGATAGGTTCTACATCTGTAGAATTGTAGCATACATGGGATGTTGATAAAGGTTAATGATTGCCACCATTCAAGTACTCATTTGCAGTCAAGTGATAAGAAAGAACAAGGCTTCACAGCAGCTTATAATATACACTCAATGAAAGGAAATACAGGGCAATTTTGTTGAAGAGTGTCATTTTACCCCTGCTCTCTGCAAGCCCATTTGTAATATCTGCTGTAGCCTACAAAAGCTTTTGCTTCTCTGAATGAATTACTTTATAGGGTGCCACACCGCCCTGCTTTCTGTTGTCGGGGCAAGCCGAACCGAATGAATAAGGCCCCAAGGTTACGGTGGGCTGGGGTGGCAATTGGAACGAACAGGCGGGAGTCTTGGCGGTGGAGTACGAGCTGTATGGGACACACGTATTGTGTCGAGTTGAAAACAAAGATGATTTATTTTACTAATGCTTGGCAGCGGAGGCCCAGGTGATTTCTTCAGTTACAGTTAAGAACGTATTGAACAAACAACAAAGGAGACTGTCGGCTCACGAGGTTCACCAGCAGACCCTTGCTATCCAACCCCGGAGGGCTAGGGGCGGCTGCCTGCTGGCTAGTCCCAGAGCTGGTCGACAGCTTATGGGGTGAACAAATAACAACACAGGAACTGTAACGCGACGAGACGAAGTGATGTCAAAGTCAAGAGTGTGACCCCAGTCCAAAGGACAGTCCGCAATCAAGGAAGACGAAGAAGATGAAGCCGAGGTCGGTTGAAAGACAGGTAAGTAGAACGATGTCAAAGTCAGAGTGCCGAAGGGATGATCAGAATTAAAGTCCAGGCCGAAACAATTCAATAACCGAAGATATCAACACGAGGTAAAAGAAATCGGAGGGGTTTATCGCAGTGCGAAGCTATGAGAAGAGCCGGGGTATTAAATCCCGACCTCACTCTCACACAGTCCCTGCTCAGAGCAGCCTCTGTTGGGAGATCGAGTAGCTGTCCTTCACAATCCTCACACTAACGATACCTCCAACTCCTATAATGCTCACACTCCAGAACAACCCACCGACTCCAAAAACGCCCACCGCACACTGAGGGCCCACGGCCCTTTATAGTTCTCCTTGAGCCAATCAGGGAACCGCCAAGGGAGAAGGTTCCAGACTGATTACCTCACAGGAGTTCTGACTGAGCTTGCGCAGCACCAAAAAGTAGGTCACCCATGATTGACAGCTGGCAGGTCGCTCAGAGGGCACATGCTATGGGCCTGTCTGTGTTGAACTGTCTCAACTCCCGGTAAGGGCAGCACCAGCTTCAGGAATTTTCCCTGACATCTATCTGTTATTAAAAATGCAATGGTTGAAAAATGATGTCCATTTCTGTATCTTCCTGTGCACAGATTTTAGTTTAGGAAAGGAGAATGCATTGGAATATGCACATAAATGAAGAATAGGAAGAAGTTCCACTGAATATTTGTCCTTCAGTGTAAAATTCAGGAATATGCCAATCTGGGAAATTTTGATTTGCAGAATTCTGGTGTAGGTTTGGATTTTGACCATCATATGGTATTCAGAGCTCTTGTTTTGATTGAGGTCTATCTCTGTCTTACTTAAAGAGGCAAAGATTAATAGCTGGGAGGTTCTTTTTTAGAGAGACCAAAAAATGCAATTCCATTATTTTGCCACCAATATGTGCATTGTATAAAACACAAAAAGAACATCAAGAAATGATTCAAGAAATCTAAATATCTATTTACATGATACTGATTCTGTAGTGGTGCCTCATGTGGAACAACTGTGGCTGTATCACCTGTAAAAAGAAAAGCATGCATGCCTCTCTTATTGTGTTTTTCCACTTTCATGTTGTATAGTAGCAATAATGGCCTCAGTACAGTGAATTGCGTGGGGATGAATGTCCAGCTGTGGTTACTGACCCACGGCAGTCAGGGCTGATGACCCCTCCAGTCATCAGCTCCTCCCAGTTGCTCATTAATCCCTAGGGCATGCCTTACACTTAAACTTATTCACTGCACGCAAGGATAACAGCAAATGAACCTTTGGCATCTTCAAATACGTGTTCCACTTTGCAGTAGACCAAGGGTTTTCAACCTTTTTGAACAAGTGTACCCCTTCTGTGTCAAAGTTTCAGTTCATGTACCCCATCATATTTTTTTTTCTT
>NW_017728906.1:36180070-36194658 GCF_001723895.1 Crocodylus porosus
GGGGGGGTGGCTCCCGCCACTGTGTGCACCCAGGAAGGGCACGGAGGGCGTGTGCCCCGGAATTTGAGGGTGGGGCAGGGTGAGCTGGGGCCGGGGTTCCTCTGAGCTGTTCCTGGCGGGGATGGTGGGCTTGGGCTGTACTCAGGGCAGGTGGTGGCAGCACTGGGAGGGGGCAGGTTGGGGGAGCTATGGTGAATTTTGGGGTGTCTTCATCCCCTTCTGTAGCCCCATTCCGTAGACCTCAATGATGAGAGACTGGGGCTGGGGTAGACACTGCACAGCTCAGACTGGGCTGTGCGGTGGGTGGCTCCCACTGCTGCATGCGCCCCGGGAGGGCATGGGGGTCGTGTGCCCCATAATCTGCACACGATGGCTGCTGTTGTGGGCTGGGGCCAGGACTGTGCTGGTGGACTCTTCCCGGCAGTGGGTTGGGCAGCGCTGCGCTTGCGGTGGGTGGTGGCGGCACTGGGAGCAGGGCTACCAAGCGGCTGCAACCACCCCAAAATACACTGTAGGCCCTTCTATCACCCTGCCAGCCTGCCAATACCTGCCCTGCATGAAGCCCAGCCCAGCCCCTGCTAGGAACAGCTGCTCCCCCCCACCCCAGCCAGGCAAGCCCCAGTCCCTCCCTTACTGCAGGGGGTCTACAGAGTGGGGCTACGGGAGGAACTGCAGCCACCCCAAAATTTGCTGTAGTGTTGTCCCCCCCCCCCCCGCCATTCAGACCCTCACAGCTTTGCTGTAAGGAGCTAATGGCCAATCGGGAGAGTGAGCTGGGGTGGGGGCCAGGGAGGTGCCATGGTGTGCACCATGGGGCGAGCAGCGTCTGGCATGTCCCTCCTCCTCTGCCACTCCCAGCCAAGTGTGGGAATGCGGGAATGCACCAGGGCAGATGCCACTGCCACGCCCCAGGGCATGCTCCATCCCCACCCATCTCTTCATACTCCCTATGACCTTTCTAAATACACCTGGGGGTATGCATACCCCTGGCTGACCATCCCTGCAGTAAACTATGCTATTCTAACTCACTCAGCCTTTAATCGAGATGTGGATATTTAATTTTCTTCCCCTCTCCTCTTTTATATGGTATCAGTGTGTCTTTAATGAATGCCAGGAGAAACAGGATAATCACTTTTAGTTCCTTTGCAAGATCAGTAAATCACAGCTGACTCCAGTGTATCTGGTTTTTGTTCCCTTCCCAAAAAGGAACTATGAGATGAATGTGTCTGAATGTAGCTGTTTGATTATTGTTAATGATTAGTATTTGTCTTGTGGAGTTTGTAATTGCTTACAAAGTAAGTATCATTATCACCATTCTATAGGTGGGGAAACTGAGTAGCAGACTTATTACTGATGTGTCCAGAATCACTCAGCAGGCATGTGTCAGTTATGTAGAACAATGATTCTTAACTAGGGTGCCGTGAGGCCCTTTCAAGGGTGCTGCCGGGTTTGATGCAATGTTAGCACTGTTAGGCATGCCAACATGATTAACAAGATAATCCTAACAATTTCAAACAGGAATTTATATTGTTTTACCTGTTGTGATCTTTGAGTTCTTTGCAACAGAAAAACTGCTCTATTATTTTTCTGTAGTTAAAAACATCAGTGCAAACTAAGAACTGGCAATTTCTGAGTGGTGCCTCAAATCTAACAAGGGGGGGCCCTCAACTTTAAAAAGTTTGAGACCCGCTGATTTAGAAGACAGGTCTCCAGAAACTTAGTCCAGTGCTCCATCCACTACAACGTGGTGCTTATCCATGGGCTGCTGGTGCCACCTTAGGGTGGGTACTTGTCTCCCAGCGACCATTCAGTGACTGGGGGGAGGGTTCCCCCATGGCTAGTCTCACTGACAAATGGTCTCCCCCTGCCCTGTGGTCAATCACGAAGCAGCCGCGGTGCTCCCACTCCCCAGCTTGCCCTTGCAGGGGGGGGGCACTGTTGCTCCCACCTGCCCCCCCGCCCATCGCCTGAGCGGAGAGCGCGGCCTGCCAGGGGTGCACCGGTGCTCTTCGGGAGTGCACTTGTACCCCCTTGCCCATTGTCACTGGCTTTATCTTGGTTAGAGAACAGAAAAAATCTATTTCCAAGGACCTGTGATCTCATAGGTTATCTCAAAATATGGGTATGTTCCAAAAGTGCCCAGAATAACTCTTATATGTTGCTAATACTGGGAGTGTCACATTTTTATCAGAGGGAATTGAGTGTGCCTGACTTCTTACATCAGTGCAAATCACAGATAATTTAATAGAAATCATTAGGATTGCACAAGTGTAATACTGGCATAAGATGCATCATATTCCAGCTCAGAATACTTTTTCAAGAGAAGGGAATGTTTTGTTAAGAAGTTCTAGGGATAAAAATGGCAGTGTGTATGATCAAGCTGTACTAAAAAGAAAACAGAAAGCCACTTTAATTAGTACAGGTTTTCTATTTCTGTTCTGTTTGTATGGAGTGATTACATTGACTTCGCTGGGAACAGGATTGAGGGGCCAGTCTGTTATTTATTTGCATCTTCTTAGTAGTATTTGATGAGAGTTGGCAAGTAAATAAAAAGATTGTAACTCTATTGAAAGCAAAAGAATGATACCAGAGGTAAATTTAGCCCAGTGGTTTCTGTGTGTGGGTTTTTTTTAAATCACAAAATCTTGCTGGACATTGGTCATTTTTTTTTAAAAGCAGACTGCTCCAGATTAAACAAGAATAATACAAACAAAGCCATGAAAGATTTGCTTGTATTGGACTCTATGCTACTGAAGAGGTGTAGTTTATAAATATCCTGCCAGTATGTCCTTCATGTTAGTACACTGGAGAAATTCACAAACTGATTTAACTCTTTATAATACCAACTTTTTATGCAAATATAAAAAGCTTCTTACCTTATTTAATGCATTAAAGTATTTGTAACAATCAGCTTTGCTCAACTGGAGTATTTGGACCAGATTTTTCTCTTGTAAAATGTAAATTAGAAGCCAATGGTATTGCACTATAGCAGTGGTTTTCAATCTGGTCTGCAGACTATGTCTATGGGATCTGCAAAAGATGACTATGATCAATCAAAAGTATACGAATACCCACACTTAGCATCAGAGGGGTCTGCATCTCCATTTGAAATTTTTTAGTGGTCTGTAAATGAAAAAAAGTTGAAAAGCACTGCACTAGGGTTATACCACAGTCCAAGCAGAATTTGCCCCTTTTAAAATAGAAACGTGCACTAATGTTGATGTTTTAAAAATAAAAATCTAAATTAAGTGCTTTAAACTAAATTAATCAGGACTCGTAGTAGAGATGATATCTTTTATTAGACCAACATGATTTTTGCAAAAAAATTCTTTAATTGCAAGTTTTTGGGCACAAACACCCTTCATCAGGCACTGGAGAAAAGATTGTAAAAGTTCTCTGGGGTAGAAATGCAAGTTTATATTTCATAAGATTTCACAGAGGAGTCAATAAATGGAAACTCCTCTGAGCAGTCAGTTCATACCTGGTGTGGAGACTCCTTCCTCCTGTGAGGATCTGTGATGATGCAAATTACCTTGAAACAAAGGCCAGGAGCAGGATCTCAGGTTTCAGGTGGTCAAAGTTGCCTATGATGAATGGTGATGCCTGATGAAGGGTGTTTGTGCCTGAAAGATTGCAATTAAAGACATTTTTTGCAAAAATCTTGTGGGTCTAATAAAAGATATCATCTTTACTACAAGTCCTGTTTGCCTTTTCCTCTAGCTACAACCTGGATACCTTAAACTACATTAGAGAGATGAACAAACTGTAGATAAAATCTTGTGTAAATGAGTCCAAATATAAACTTTAATCACTTGATCTAGGTCCGAGTTTACAGAATGTGGGACTTTTGATATTTACTGAAGTTGACATGAGCTAACACCAGCTATTTGCACCACTTGAATCCTATTTAAGCCCTGTTATGAAGACTGAAGTACTGTATTTCCTCACATACTGCATGCTACCAAATATGATGTGCAACTTGTTCTGGAAAGGCAGAAAGAAGAAAAAAAAAAGATTTTCCAGTCATATCCATACATGTTTGCAGGGTATCCTAAGCGAAGCAGCTGTGGCTGAGAGAGAGTTAACACTGTACCTCTGACCTTGACAGAAATTACACATAAACCGATATAAGCTATCAGAAACCGGTTCAAATCTGTAACACTCCAGAAGTTCAGTGCACATAAACTGCTTTCAAAATGGCCAAAACTGGTTTAAGATAAACCCAGATGATTGTAGTATCAGACTTAAGTGATTTAGGTTAAATCAGTTTTTTGAACTTCTGTTCCATATCCCCTCCAGATTCAAGTTAATTTACAGTCCCCCAGCATCCCAGGATTCTTTGAACCTCCCTCAGAAATCTCCACCCGGCTACATGGTGGGCCAGCTAGCTTTAGCTTAAGAAGTCTGCTCCAGCTGAGCGGGGAGGCATGCCCTGGCATCTGGCCTGGGCGACTGCAGGCATGTGGCTGCGTTTCTGGAATCAAATGTGAATGTCTGTTCAGTTGCTTATTGATTCAATCTATGCAGTTTAGACTAACCTATGAAGAGTGAATCAGTTCAACCTTGGGCTTTTGACTGTCTGTACATAGCCAAAAGGTGAACTCCTCCCCTCCCACCCTGAGGGTGGTAGAGAGAGAAGCACGGCAGTTTCATCTTGCTTCTATTTCTGTGAAGAAAAATCAGCTTTTTAGGGGAAAGGTGCAAGTGATATGTGAGTAAATACAGTAAGATTTAAATGGTGCATAGGTCACTGAATTTCAAGCATGTGTTTCTCAGGCAATGCTGCTAATGAAAGTTGCCTCATTAAAGAATTCAAGATCTGACACCTATAATAACCATGAGTCATGCAGATAAAGCAATCACTGTTTTAAAGAAAAAATGACAAGGCCATTTTAGGTGATGTTATCTAATGGGGTGAGACCTTGCCCTTTGGCTGCTACTGAGAGCCCTCACCTTATATCAATATTGTAATATCAGACTTCAGCCTTGTGATGTCTTCTATTTGGGGATGTGGAGGCTCAAAGTTTAGCAAAGCAGTATGGCATGTGTTTTTTCAAGGTTTGCTAGATGGCAGCAGTATGCTACTGGACCATGGTTGAAACTTAGGATTTGGATAATATTTTTTGTTAGGTCCTCAGAGGCCTTTGAAGGTCATAATAGTTTACATGTCCACATCTATTAATGTTTCAGTCCTCCTTGCTCAGTTGACTGGGAGAAGAAAAATATTGGCAAGGTCATGAAATACTTTCCACTCATTTCCTCTCTACCATTCCCTGTCTCTTGTTGTTAGTATCTTGCTCTGGGAGGTAAAGTAAATTTTATGCCTCGATAGGTAGGTTACCATGGTGCCTATTATCATAGCTTTGGTAGTGTTCCCCCCATTTGGACAATGTCCAAGCTGTTCCATTGGGTCTTATTATACTGCATCTCATGGGCACTTAAGTTTTCCATAACCTATATGGACGAAAGTGCTGTTCCTTTTCTAGTCCTCTCTGGCACATTTGCAGGACACAGATCTTCTACCTCTTGCATAGAAATTTAATCCTGCAGCCAAGGTGCCCTCCTGGCAGTGCTGAGCCTCCTAGAATACCATGAACCTAAGCACAGACTTTTTCTCATAGTCTGCCCTAGTGGACACTTTGGTTTTATATTTTAACTCTTCAGAGTCATAAGATAGTATACATAGCCATATATGCATGGACACTAGACTTTGCATAGGATTCTAAATTACTCTGCTAAAATGAGAAATACAGAACTGTAAACAAAAAATAGTAAACTCTATGCACATTTCTCTACTGGCTCAGTTTCCTCACCAATTCTAGAGTTCTTTAGGCTTTGGCAAGGCCTGCTAGGTATCCAAGATCTCTCTCCTGCAGCTTTGGCCTTGTTTTTCAGAATCATGGAGTCTTTTTAGGAGAGCTAACTTTCTTTGACTTTGGTTGGTCCTAAACTTGCTATGGAAGTACGCTCATTTGTTCCTCTCTCCTGCCCAGATGTCCTGCACAGATCTTGGCATTTCCCTCCTGACCTACCCTGCCTCACTGAGTTTGAAGTCTAGCATCATCATTGTGGTTTCTTTATTCTGAGTTTGGGGATTTTCCATTCTTCAAACCCTAACCACCTGCAGGCAAACAGAAAAAAAAACCAACTGGTTCTCTTTGTGTCAGCTACCACATGCCTAAATAGACAACCAGTAGGGTTTAACGACCAACAGTTATCTCTAGCCTGGCAGGGAGTGATAAAGTCCGTTCCAGTAAGTGGAGGATTACACATCCACCTAGCGGTATTCCACAAGAGACGATAATTTCATAACAGCAGCTTCATACTTTGTCTATTTAGACAAATTCCACAAACCATCAGAAATGTATAAGTGTGTGTGTGTAAGTGTGTTGTGTCTGATATACACAGTGCAAGAGGAATGAATGAGGAGGGGCTATTCACTCACCCAACAAATCTATAACGAGTCATAAGGTAAACATAAGTTATTGCTTGCTGTACTGTTTAATCCAAGTTCTTGCCAAACATTCATGGATAACTGAATGTGGATCCATTGTATTTAACAGATACCTGTAGCGACCCATTTATAAATGCATTACAGAGTGCTAAAGCCTAGGTATCACTCAGCTGTAACAATGGTCTTTGCTTTTATATTACAGGTTTTTTGCATGTGATGCCTCCTATCCCTTTTGCTTTCTATTTTTCTAAAAATATTTTACTGAATGTGCATAAGCCAGTCTGGCATGTGCAGCGTAGGGCTTCTTACCAATAAACTGTAGCTGCAGTATCCTGGACTAGAATCCAAATTTTTCCCTGTGTTTTGGTACAGGGGAAACAGGGAGATGACTTGGATATATTGAGGAGATGGGCTGCAAACACAGCTTGGACTCTGATCTCAGTTTCCTCAGAATTGAAGGCAGTTCCACTCGGGAATTTTGTTTCATGTATCCCTATGATTTTAAGGTTATCTACTGCAACAATAAGGAATTTTTGTTGCACGTTATCATCATCCAGTTTTACAGGGTTGGTTGAGTTGAGAGAGCCTAATATTTGGAGGAGGAGAGAGGCAGAGATTTGAGACCATCTCTGCACTTCAGTGCTCTCATGTTGCGTCTTCAGTGAAATACCACAGTGACGTTATGAATCACTAACTAATGTATTGTGTCTACTGTTGGCTTGTTAAATTCTAACAGGCATGACTTAACTGGGTAAGAACAGCAAACACACAAATAAAAATCTTGGAACAGCTTGGAGATTGTCCAAATGTGGGGAACACTACCAAACAAAATCCTAAAGAAAATTAGTGATATGAGCATGAAACAGCAGTTTGTGATTTAGCAAATAAACATACCTCAGGAAACTTTAGAAGGAAAGGGTTGAAAGAATGGAGGTGTTTTACAACAGATTAAATATTAATTAATGTTAAGTTACAATGAAATTCCTATGGAATTACATTTTATATTCATATGAATAACAGGGCAGTTCTTCATGATTAAATATGTTAGAATGAATATGGTATGTGTTAAAATAGTTTCCTATTCTGAAAGTATAAAAAAAAAGTGTTTACTAGGAAACTTTAGTTAAATATGGCCATTAATCATTATGACTAATCCCAGGTCAGAATTATTTCCCTGCTGCTAATGTAATGTCTGTTGTTATAATATTTAGAATTAATAAACTGTTTGAGGTAAGCTTAAAAATGTTCTAAAGAAATGATGCAGTTTTTAAATTTGAATTATTTACAAAGCCACAGACCTCTGGGAATGTGTTAGTATACACTTTTATTGTACCCTACCTTCTTTGAAGCACACATCCAATATGGCTAGAGTATCAGTAAATCTTAAATGACATGTTGCTGATTCTACCATCCCCTTTCTGTTAAAGGAATGGGACCAGATTATTCAATTTGCCCTTGGTATTTGCTGTTAGAGGGCCAAGGTCAGACTGGTATTGGATGCAGCTCTAATGAGCCCACTAGCACTCATTGGGCTTTTCATGAAGTTGGATGGTATTATGGACAAAAGTCAGAACACGTGGTGGATTCTACTTCTGGGGTATGAGAGACTTCTTGCGCAATCTTGGACATTTTTGCTTGTAGCCTAATCCTGCCATCATCAATGTCAGCCCTACGACTGACTTGAATGGAAGCAGGATCAAGCTTCTAATTTCTCTTTACCTCAGTTCCTCATCAATGAGATGAAAGTCAGTAGCATAATTTGGGGTGAGGGAGGTGAGCAGTGGACCGGTCTTGGGCACCAATTTAGAGGGATGTTAGCTAAAGGAGTTGGGTGAGGGGACACGGCAGCAACTGAAATATTTACATTTCCAGGGAGGATAAAACTGACCACCCTCCTTCCCTCTCTCCCTCTTCCCACTCCTCAACTGCCCAACAGCCTCCCTCTCCTACCAGTATAGGGTGGTTTTGCTTAAGCTTCACAAATTGTTTCCTCTGATATGATTAGTTAGTAGCACTTTTGTCTCAGGAGTTTTGTGAGGGCAAATGAATGGATGTCTATGAGGTACTTGGATACTACAGCGATTGGGTCTGTAGAAAGGTGTTTAATGTAAATGCATTTGTTATCTTTCCTATTGTCAGTGTTGGCCTTCACCCTGCTCTTGTGGGGAGGAAGCAGGCCGACTGCTCTTCCACTTTAGGAGAGAGAGCACTGGCAATATGGATGTCTGAATGTTTTGAAAAGCTCTACCTGGTATATTGGCATGAATTCTGAGCTTCTTGGTCAGTGGGGAGCACCAGGTCAATTTAAGTATTACAGGGGAAGAGCTTGATCAAGAATTCTTAGGTCAGCTCATGGAGGTAGTGAAGTCTAAGGATGTGGTAGTCATGGAGGAGCTGAACTTCCCGGACATCTGGGAAGAGCAGTCAGCCAGGTCTGACTGCTCACTTAGGTTCTTAGCCAGAATGCAGGACCTCCATCGAACCCAGGAGATGCACAGCCCCACCAGGGGAGATGCCTTGTTGGACCTAAAGCTGGCCACGGGTGACGACCTGGTGAGGGGGCTGCGGGTGCTCGACCACCTGGGCAACAGTGATCATCGCCTGCTGGAATTCACCATCCAGCACAAGGTGGCAAAGGCCTGCAGTAAGGCAGCAGCCCTAGATTTCAGGAGGGCAAACTTCAGCGAGCTAAGGAGGATAGTTGGAGAAGCACTGAGGTCCCAGAGGGGAGGGGAGCCAGGTGTCCAAGGAGAGTGGTCGCTCCTCAAGGAGATGATCCTCCAAGTCCAAAGAGAGGTAATCCCAATGAGGATCAAAGGAGGGCACACAAGCCTCCATGGCTCACCAGAAGCATCCGGGAATGTCTCCTTGCTAAAAGGGAGGCGAACACCCAATGGAAAGGGGGGGACATCACCAGGGATGACTATACTGCAGTTGCTCGGGGATACAGGGGGGCAGTCAGGAAGGCCAAGTCAGAGATGGAACTGGGACTAGCTTCCCGAATTAAGGATAATTAGAAGTCCTTTTTTAAATACATAGGGGGATAAAAAGAAGGTACTGGGTAATGTGGGGCCCCTGCAGGACACGTTAGGAAATTTGGTCATCACACCAGACGACAAAACTAACATGTTTAATGATTTCTTTGCCTCCACCTTCTAAGCAGGGACTAGAACAGCTACCCCCCCTCAGGCCCCAGGGGAGGCGCACCTGGGCCAAGGGTTAGTTAGGGAGCTTCTGGAGGGACTGGACGTATTCAAGTCAGCCGGTCCAGACGATCTCCACCCTAGAGTACTAAAGGCTAAGGTCATTGCAGGACCACTGGGATGGCTTTATGAGCACTCGTGATGCTCTGGTGTGGTGCCAGAGGACTGGAAGAGGGCCAACGTGATTCCCATCTTCAAAAAGCGGAAGAAGGAGGACCCGGGAAACTATAGGTCAGTTTGTCTTACTTCGATCCTAGGCAAGCTGTTCGAGAAAATTATGCTGGCACACATCCATGAGGGGCCAGTAGGGGATTTCATGCTTAGGGGCAACCAACATGGGTTCATCAGTGGCAGGTCCTGTCAGACCAACCTGGTGGCCTTCTATGATCAGATCACCAGATCATTAGATGCGGGGGTAGCAGTGGACATAGTCTTCCTGGACTTTCGGAAGGCCTTCGACACTGTCTCTCACCCTATTCTCATTAAGAAACTGGGGGACTGTGGTGTCGACACCCACACAGTCAATTGGGTTGCCAACTGGCTGGAGGGCCACACCCAGAGTGGTGGTGGATGGGTCATTTTCAGCCTAGAGGGATGTGGGCAGTGGGGTCCCCCAGGGCTTGGTTCTTGGGCCCGCACTGTTCAACATCTTCATCAGCGACTTGGACGAGGGGGTAAAAAGCACCCTGTTTAAATTTGTTGATGACACTAAGATGTGAGGGGATGTGGGCACTCTAGAAGGGAGCAATAGGCTACAATTGGACCTCGACATAATTCTTTTCTCTCCTACCACTGCCTCTCCACATTTGATCTGCTGATTAATATCCTGTCAAATTCGCCCTGTTCCTGTCTGTGATCCACTGCACTAGCCTGGTCTGTCCCCCAGTTCGATTGGATGTGTCTGTAGACCTATTTTCTTTTTCATTTAGTCACTTGTAACATGGAGCTAAGCCAGTTCCCTCTTGCCCTACTGAGTATCTCCCTACCCCTAATGACTTCATGCCATGATGACAGCCCAGCAGGGGAATGAACTAGTCCATCTGACTCTGAGGAAGCTTGTGGAGGGGCTAATACCATTAGCTGTTTCCAGCTGCCCAAGTTCCAGCTGCATAGATTTGGCCACATGAGAGGTGAAGAGGATGCAGCTGCAAGATGTAAGGCCCCAGATCCTGTTTTTCATAATCTGTGGCAGGAATCTAAGCAGCAGAGGACCAGAGAAATTTTCAAGCCAAAGTTCTGGAAAGCAGAAAACTTGAGAGAGTAGCTTCAGGCACCATACCACTTCCCTTGTGATAAGTTTCCTGTTTGGTGTTAGGCAAAACTGATTCTTTCTATGATTTGTAAGCAGTGTCATATGATGCCAGTCTCATGCATATTTGTTGCCAATTGCCTCCAAAAACCTTAAAAAAAAATTGAATTTTATCTCAGGCAACATGTGGATTTTTCAGGGAAGGCCCATCAACATAAGATTCCTAAACCACAAAGGCTAGGTAGCTTAACTGTGATATTTAAAGATAAGCCCCACTGGCAAATGTGCAGTTACCTGTTTATATTTTGAAGGTTACAGGGCCTGATTCAAAGCCCACTGAAATCAATAGGAGTCTTGCCACTGATTTTGGGGAACTCTGGTGAGGCTTTTGTTAGGCTCCCAATATTTGAAACACATTTCAATTATTACCAGAAGGAAAGAAAGCTTGTGATTAACAGTGATATTTCAAGTTTTCACAGATCAGAAGGCTTTGTACTCCTCCCAGACCAATCCTAACATGGGTAGTGATGGAGCTATAGAAAATGTTATTTCAGTGTGTTAATCTAGTAATTTAAGAATGAATTATCCTGCTAGATTTTTACTTGCTTCATTCTGTCTCACTTAGAAGGTCTCTATTCCTACAGTTTTCAAAAGCTCAGTGCAATGTCTTGTTGAAGTTGACACAGGAAGCCTGGGAACTGAATCAAGATTTCCTAGGTCCCAGGCTAGGGCCCCAACCCCTCATTGGTTATTATTAATTATTAGTTTCTATTAGGAAACATTTTTTTTAAAAACAACCAAATAAGTTTAGTGACTTTCAGCATGTGATAGAATTGTTTGTAGCTCTTGCTACTGAGTAAAATGTGGGGCAAGTTGTGGGTAGAACAGGGGGAGGGAAATGGAAAATCTGAAGTTGTGAAAGTATTTCAAGCTTCAACTACTTGGCTAAAAAAACAGGAGTTCTAGTCATATAATTAGGTGATAGTTGAACAAATTCATGGTGTAAATATAAGGAGGTTTTAAACCACACTGTGTTCTTATTCTGTCCTTTGGCTGTGGAAAACATTTTGTAAGCTACACTGCCCCTTAACTATCACAGTCAAGGGTACATTGGTTTTAAGGCACTTGACAGGTAAGAAAGATTCAAAAAGCAGCGCTGATCTTTGTCTGTATTACATGAAAAGGTGATTTTTTGTTTGCCCTGGAAAATGAGCTTTTCTACCTTATTCTCCTATTCAAATTGCATAGGTCCAGAATATGCATTGTTGTTTTGGTGCCTTTGCATCATTCTGGTGCAAAAAGAGGCAAGAAAGATGGTGGAAATTACTCTTCGGGAACATGCACTGGTAAGAGTGGTTCCAGACCTGCCAGAACAATACCATATTGTTTTCCTCTTCCCTGCAACAGCTAGGGGGAGTGGCCAGAGCATGCTACAACCAGCAATTCTCTGCTGACATCAGGACCCCTATAGGGCTGTTACAAGCCAGCACAGCCTAAAGCAGGCCAGTGCTGGAATATGAAAGGCAAAAAAGTGGCCTACAGCCACCTTTGTTCCTCATCCCCCTACCCCTGTGCCAAGCACAGGAATAGAGAATCCGAAAGTCAGGATGAAAGAGGCCTATTAGCCTCTCAAAGGAAAGAGACATACATTTGAGGCTGATAATTTTGATCAGCTTCAACATTGTTGTAATCAAACACTCCTTACATGGAGTCAGAAATACTAGCACTCTACCAGATATGATAAGAATAAGAGGGTTTTGTTTAATGTAGTGGGAAATGTATAAAGTAACAAATGAGCTCTAGAAGGATTGGATTAAATTAAAAAGATCTGTATAAATGTTTTGAGAAACTGTTTGTAGTATGTAGGCATAGATTCTCAGGTTCATAGCTTTTTATTTGGGCTGAACATGGACTGAATGAAAACCTTGGGATTTGAATCATAGATTGTCCAGACCTTTTATCTTCTATTTTTGTACTGAAAGCCTATGCCTGAGATGTTTCTAAACATTAGGCAGACTAAACACCCAACTCTTCCAATCAACTTACCATCTTAGAACCAGAAGAAGAGCAAAGAAGTTGGTTTAGGTGTGCATTAAGTCCTGATCCTGCAAAGTCTTCTTCCCATGAATAGGCATATTTATGAGTATTCCACTAAATAAATGGGCTGAATTTTGTTTTCAGCCATATGAATGCATGTGGAATAATTTCACTGAAGTGAATTACAGTGGATTACAGTGGTATAGATTTAGTTTAAAGAAAGTCAAAAGCTGATCTAATGTCTTCATGGGAATTACTTAAAGGAGCAAGATTCTGAATTCTAGATTGAACCTGGGATGGTCAGATACTATGGTAATGACTGTAGTATAGGAATCCAAATGAAACAGAACACTAAATCTAAGTGATTTAAGAGGCCAGAATTCTGCAGTTTAATAAATATTAAAATTATAGTTTTAGAGAGGATAATTATGTGAAATCCAGCCTAATGGTGTAATTGTAGCATGTTTCTCCATGGACCTGGCTGGAATAAATGTGGGACTTCTACTATTCAAGCTGATTGAAGAACAGAGGTCTTTCAGCTGCTTGGTTTCTTCAGATGTTCTCTGGCTTGGCTGTCTCTCCATGCCGTGTTGTGTTGAAGTGACGTTGTAGCCATGATGGTCTAGGAGAGTCATACTCCACTTTTAGGCCTTGCAACCCAGATGAGTGATATGTGGCCTGTTGTTGGGCTGGATTGGGCCCTGGGGCCCAGTACAACCCCTGCTTGCACCCCTCCTACTGAGGTTGGGTCCCAAGGCTATCCTGGTGTTCCCCTGTGTGCTGGGCTTGGGTTCTGGAACCAGGCAGTGGATCCAGTCCTCAGGGCTTGGGGCTCCCTGTGGGTTCAGAGATTTGGCAGCATGGGGGTGGTGGCACCACTCCCCCACCATCAAATTTCTGGACCCATGGGAGCTCCCTGAGCCAGATGACAGGCTGGATCTGGCCTGCAGGCCAGAGGTTGAGCACCCCTGGTCTAGGAAATATGTGAGAGGCAAGGCTATTTTGTGGGGGAGGGAGGAGAGGGATTATTTACTTATTTTCTTTTTGGCCTTGTTGCATGGTTGGGAGAGATTTTAGACAAGCTTTTGAGCACAGGTCTGAAGAAGAGTACTTTGTTCTTGAAAGTTGGACAAAATCTCCTCCAACCATGTAGTTGGTCCAGCAAAAGATAGTGTAAGCCTATTGTACTGTAGGAGGGAACTTTTCAAAAGGTGTTTATCTTGGGAAGGTCAGTGAGATGCTCTTGAGTATGTTCGGTGGGGAAATGGTGGGAGCTCTTGGTCATGTTCAGTGTACCACTGAGGTTGAAGGACATAAACGCTATCCAGCAGCCAGATGGGAGGTGTATCGCAGTTATGGCACAGTGGGGAGTGTTCTGCAGAACTGTAAAAAGGGGGACGGTATAGTTGACTGAAATATACTGGCCTTTTAAAAAGAAAACTGATCAGGGCTGGGTGAGCTCTTTCTAGCAAAAGGGCAACAAATCTTCTGTCCCAGAAACTAAAAAAGATTGAGAGAAAATTTATTAAAATTCTCCTCAATCAGAGAAATGTGTTCAATGTGGTGCTTGAACCACCTCCGCTGGCAGACTGTTCCAGACCTTGGGGGCTCGGACAGTAAAGAAATTCTTCCTTATGTCCAGCCT
>NW_017728906.1:36195960-36213766 GCF_001723895.1 Crocodylus porosus
CCCGTGGTCCAGTCATGGGTGGAGTCCCACCAGGTCTCCGTTATCCCAATGACATCATATTTCTTTGCACTGAGCAGGAGGACGAGCTCGTCTTGCTTGTTGCCCAGGCTCCTGGCATTATGTGAGCATAAGAGGTAGAAGGCTGGGGCTAAGAGGGCTCACCCCTCCCAAACGTGGGTCCGTGGGTAGGGCTGCAAGGCAGCCTGGCTGTGGGCTCCAGGCAGCTGCAGCAGGAGTGGGGAGTGGTGCACACACAGCCAGGGTCGCAGCCCAGTGTGTGAATTACTAAGAGCACAGCAGACAAGTACCAGTCTATTCTGAAGGGGAAGAGGTTTGGCGGGGGCAGATTGAGGCCCCCACATTGAGGAAGGAAGTGAGGCACAGGCTGGGGTGAATGTGGCCTGAGCTGGGCTGGGTGGTAGGACAATCAGAGCCTGGACTGCTCATCCAGGGCAATGTGGGGGGGCTCCTGCTGTTGTGTGCACCCTGGCAGAGGCCCAGAGGACACATGGCCCCCTGATCTGTGCACAGGGTGAAGGCAGCTGCTGCTTTGCTTTGCTCCCTGCTGCAGCTGCCCTGGAAGTGGCACAATTCCATGAGCCTGCCACTGCTGGGTTGTGCTGTGTCACCTGCACACCTGGTGGTGGGATGCATGTGGCATTGTGTGGCTCTTGAGGTAGCGGGGCTCAGTGGCAGCTGCCTCCGCTCTATCCGCAGATGGGGTGGGGATATGAGCCCCTGGGCCTCTAGCGGAGTGTGCACAGTGGCAGGAGCCCTCCGTGCCCCTGGATAAGCCATCCAGGCTCCAATTGTCCCACCATGTGGCCTGGCTTTTCAGAAACCATGAAAAACGGTAGTTTCCATGAACATTGTTAAAAATGGTGGTTTCCATGTTTTTTTGTTCAGAATTTCCAGAGGAAAAAAACTTAGTAAAATTGAATGCTGGCTCCCCAGTGGGAGCCAGTGGCTGCTGCAGCCTGGCCTCACAGCCAGCTGGTTGGGGGGGCTGCTGCTGACACACAGGGGAGCAGACAAGATGGCAGCTGCTCACTTTAGCACTGATTGGCTGACAGAGCTGCCTTTATGCAGCTCTGCTCCTGTCTGTCAATCAGCAGTGAGAGGCAGGTTCTCATGAAGGGCGGTGTGGGGTGCTGCTGCATGAAAGGCAGTTGTCTTGGCCAATCATCAGCAAAGGGATGGGACCACTGGGGCCTCTCAGCTAATCTGGGGGAGGAACTGCCACAACAAGGGGTGGGGGCTGCGAGCAACCCATAAAATTGCCATTTGATTTGGGTAGGTCTCTATCTATACTATCTGTTGAGCTAGCTGATGTTCCCAAAACGTTAGATACTCCTCACCTTTTATTGACTCAACAAAAACTCTTTCATGATGTACTTTCCATTTTGTGACTTTGGCAATAACGGATAATGAGAACGCAGAGTTAAAATCTTTGATAATTTTATTCTACAGTACTAATTTAATTATCAAATAGTGAGGGTTCTGACTTTTTCAAGTGCTCAAACTGAGTGAAATATGTATAATAATTGCACATTAACCACATATCTGTATAATCATAGTTCTCATGTGGCAAGCAAGCGCATATGCAGTTTGTGTTTGGAATTTTTGCAGTATATTTTTATTTGTCATAAATATTAAAAAATTATTTACTGCATCCATATGGCATGCAACATACATCTAACAAAGAGCTAAAAATGGCTAACAACCGCTAATTGGTCACTCAAGGATAATTAGTCATTGATTATTATTAATCCCTTTGCTCCCAGCAGGCCTAGCATACAGCTTGCATGTATGCCAGTGCTGTTGCAGTGCCAGTGCTGTGCCAGTGCTGTTAGCTCAGCACCAGACTTCTTTTGTCCCGTGATGGTTCCTGTCCCCTGGCTCTCCCCCTGTTCCCTGGCAAAGAACCTTTAGCGGCTACAGCCAGTGACTTGCTCTGCCCACCAACTACCGCTCCAATTTGCAAGGTTGGGCCTGACTGTCTAGTAGAGCTGTGCAAAACTTTGGTAGCTGATTCAATTCAGAGGAGATTCAGCCTGATTTGGTGGCCAAATCTCTGAATCTGAATTGAATTGGGAGACCCATTAAAAGGTCCAAATCGAATTGGAAGCCTCCAAATCGATTTGGAGATTTGGAAGGCTTGCAGCAAACAGAAACTGAGAAGAGGGAAGGGGTGAAGTGGTTTTCCATATATGAAAAAGGCTGAGAGGGGGGGAAAGACTGCTCTGATACTGACATCTGTAGCTGGCCAGTGACTGTGATCTTTCTCTGAATTCCCTTCCAATCACAGTGCTCTGGGGGATGGACGTAGAAACACCATATAAAGCTGTGTCTGAAGTGATCTGTCCTTTTTGTCTTGGAGCAGCAATGTCAGAAAGGGTCTGTCTTACTAACTTGTATCTTGCTAGCTAGTCTCTCTCCTTGTAAATTGTATCTAATCCCTTCCTACTCACCCTTGCCTACAATCCCAATTGTTATCCCTATCCATTCCTTTCAACTTATTCTTCCCCCCAAATCCTCTTATTTGTTCTTGTTAGTCTGTCTTGATTCTTTCCCCTGACAAAAAGAAATCCGTGTTTTCCCTGACAGGGTCATCACTGTGCAGGAAAGCACAACATATATTACACACACAAACATTTTGCAGCACATCAAACATTATGAAGTGTGCTGGAAAGGCAGATGCCAAGTCTTCTGGCAGGGGAGGGGAAGGGGACAGAGGAAGAGCTGCAAGTTCCCCCCACCCCAAACATAGACAGACCTTTTTTCCTGGCCACGACGAGTCTTCTGCTGCTAGTGGGAACAAGGAGGTGGTAGTAGTGCCTGCACCTGCACCTGCACCACCACTAACACCACTAACCAGAAGCAGCATGACATTCTCCACCCCAATTTCATTTCTCAGGGTGAGCCTCCCAGTGCCAGAAGAGGAGCTGGATCTGGAAGCAGAGGAGCTGAAGGCCATAGCGAAGGAAATTCTGGGGAAAGAGGGAGAATCTGAGTTTGTGCTCCACACCCCTCAGAGTTCCTCTAGAGCAGGGGTGGGCAAAATGTGGCCCAGGGGCCAGATGTGGCCCGCCAGGCTATTCTTTCTGGTCCGTGGGGCCCCTAAAAAATTTAGAAAATTAATATTAATCTGCTCTGGGCTGCCTGTCATGTGGCCCTCAATGGCTTGCCGAAACTCAGAGGGTAGTAAGCTACCCTCTGCACAAAATAATTGCCCGCCCCTGCCCTAGAAGCAGGCCTCCTTCTCTGGAAGGCACTTCGTAGGAGGTTGTGGGGGCAGATGGTTCAGCACCTTCTGTTGTGCCTCTGCCTGATGAGGAAGGGGATACCCACCTACAACCCAGAAGTGGGTGGGTAGTGTATTGTAGGATCATTCTGAGGTGGCAGATGATCCCAGGTACGCTACCTGCCAGCACTGCCGAAGGCAGATCAGCCGGGGCAAGGAGTGAAACACTTCACTACCACAGTGATGCTGCTGCATCTCAGAAGGAAGCACCCCCTTGCACTTGTTCCTCCTCAGCCTGGCACCATTGGGAGCATGCCCAAAAAGTTCCCATCTTGCTCCAAAGCCGCCATTCCCAAGAAGCAGAGGCAGGCCACCCTGGGCCCGTAGGGGAAAGGCAGAGACAAAGCGGGGCATGTTGCAAGGACGTGTGAGATCACCCAGAACACTGGGGAGATGCTTCCTGTCGATGGCCAGTCCTTCTCCTTGGTTGAGCGGCCCCATCATTTGGGGTTCAGGCAGCTCATGGTTCTCATGGCCCCATCATACCAAGTGCCTGCACATACCATCTTTAGCAGGACAGTGACGCCCTCCCTAATGAGGCATACAGGGAGTACTTGAGGGAGGAGCTGTACAAGCTACAGGTAGACTTGAACTTCACCTCAGATATCTGAAGCAGCTGGGGTGGAAATCATGCCTACCTCTCCCTCACAGGGCACTGGTGCGATCAGTCAGAGCGTTGATGGGTTCTCCTTCAAGCCGAGGTGTTGGATGAGTCCCACATGGCAAGGAAGATCACGGTGACCATGAACTATGTGGTGCAGGTGTGGCTCGTCGGGCAGGGCAAGCTTATCTGCGTATTCATGGTCACCGACAATGGGGCCAATATGGTCAGGGCAGTGTGTGATGCCAACTTTGTTGGCATCTGCTGTGTGGCACACAAGTTCCACCTCGTAGTCAAGGATGCCTTGGAGGGGGACAGGGCTCCCAGTGATGGGACCATCACTACCAGCCAGCTCATTTCAAAATGCAGGAAGGTGGTGGGCTACTTTCACTGGTGAGCATCAAGGGGAACAAAATGCTGCAGGACAAACAGGCAGAACTGAGCATCCTGCAGCACAAAATCATGCAGGATGTGGAGACTTGGTGAAACTCTTCATACCTGATGCTGGAAAGCCTGGTCAAGCAACAGAAGTCCATCCATGATATGGTGTTTGTCAGGGAGATTGGAATCAGTGAACCCCTTAACAGAGCTGAGTGGGATACCATCTCCTAAGTCTTGTGGTCCTCAAGCCATTCCTTGAGGCCACTGAGAGCCTCAGCACTTGCGATGCTCTCCTTAGCCAGGTGATCCCCACAATGAAGGAACTTGAGCGTGAAATGGACAAGTTCCAGGGCATCAGTTTTCCTGGCTGGGTCAAGCTGCTTTCACCAGAGGTGCAGGCACTGGTGAAGCAGCTGAAGGAGGACATCAAAAAAACGGCTCGATCCATTGTGGTCCAGTACAGGCCGCATGCTGGTGGGCACGTGCGACCTGACAGTGAAGGGGAGTGTTTGCAGCAGCTAAACCCTCAATCTCTGGACAGAGGTGCTGGTGAACAGAGTCAGAGAAGCGGGGGGATGTGGCAGAGGGGGATCCACTTTCCCGTGCCAGCACTCCAACCATGAGCCAATCTCCTCCACTACAGCCGCTTCCAATGTAGGCCAAGGGCACGGCTTCATTGTTGGGGTCCAGAGGCACCTGACCCCATCATCAGGCAGGTAGCGCAGAGGCCTTGGTGGCTACCTATCTCGCTGAGGATGTGGAGTCACTGCACTGCAACCTCTTGGCCTATTGGGCAACCTGCATCCAGGTGTGGCAGGATCTGACTATGGTTGCCCAGAAACACCTGTCCTGTCTACCAACCAGTGTTCTGGGTGAGAGGGTGTTCAGCATTGCTGGGGATGTTGTGACACCCCACTGCACCTCCTTGGATCCTGGTTTGGTGGAGCAGCTGGTGTTCCTCAAGGTGAACCTCCCACTGTTGGGGTTCCCCAAGCTCCACCTGCAGACAGACTGATTGTCATGCTCCTCATGCCACATCTATTTGCTTTTTTAATTTGCTTTCAGAACCTTGAGGTGCACTTTCACAGAAACTCCTGCACCACTCTGCCTGAAAGCTGGCAGGACTCATATCCACATGAGGGGCTACCATCCCTGCTGTTTTCATCCCGCTCATAACACACACAAGTGATATGAGTTTTGCTTTCAACAGTTTGACTTGCATTTTCACAGAAACTTCTGCACGTATCTCCTTGAAACTTGTCAGGCTCCATCCCCTCAGAATGGGCTACCATCTCTGCTGTTTTCATCTGAATCTGCAAGAAAATGACAAAGTTATAGGTATTTTAGTGTGACTCCCCATTATAGTTTATGCCTGACTCATGAGTCTACATGCAGGTAAGCATGCCTCTAAGTGTCCTGAGGAATGGGGCCTGAAGGGGGCAGTAAGGGTTAATAAGAAGCTTCTTTCAGCTAGGCTATAACTAGAAAATATAAGGATGGGGCAGAGCTTAATAGGGAAAAGGAAATGATTTCTCCTAAGTTCAGATGGGAAGGAAGTTACAGTAGGGTCTTGGTTAAAAACACTTTGCAAATTATCTCAGTCAAATGAAGTGGTTACAGTGATGCTTCTCAAGTTGCACTTAGCATTTTTCTCAAATAAATATTTAGGCTTTTCAAAATCAGTTTAATTTTTAATAAATATTTGGCAATAGGTTTTATATTTGGAAACATAACCTTGATTTTTCAGTAAATATCGTGTATTGTCTTCAGACTGTTAGTAATCTTTTGCTATTTGTTGCTCTAAGTCCTGGAAGCTTTTCACACAGTAGGAGGAAACCACTATTTTCCCAGATTCAACTAATTAATAATGATTTGTACATTTATGCCATTTTTCAGTACTGATAAGAGCATGGTCCTGAGGGAGGAACATAGACATTAGGGGAGAAAGCTCCTTGGAGTTTGTGAACGTGGGCTGTGAGGTCTGACAGACCATGTAGTTTAGCGTAGATTTTGGTTGGGAGAGGGGGGAGCACTGGCATATAGGTGGGAGGTGGAGAGCATGTGCAGGCAAAGGAAGGATAGGGCAAGGGAGTAAAAGGAGGCTGAAGTGAGTATGGGAACGAGAAGAAAATATGGACGTTTATGGGCTAAATTGGAGCTGAGCGGCAGGAGGGTTGAAATCTCCTGTAAAGCAAACACCACAAGAACAAACTCTCTGATCCAGAATAGAACAGTTTGGCAGTGACAGTGAATGGCTGAGCAGATGAGCTGTGAGTGAGTGATAAAGGAGTGATACCAGCTTGTTCCCTTCATTGCTCATCCCTGACTTCCTGCTGTTTTGGGAAGTATTTAGCTGGAGGATTTTTGTAACAAAAATATCATATTGCTTAATGGGGTGTCTGCTAAAGTCTGCAGAAGCACATTCAGCCTTCAGACTTTTCGATGCCTTTTTTGATTTGAGAACGAGTCTTGTTCGTAGTCTTGCTGATGTTTCAATATTTTCTGAGCTAAGGTCCATCTCAGAGGTGTGATTTTTTTTTTTTTTTTTTTTAGCTGATATGATTGTGCTACCATAACCCCTAGCTTAGACACAGTTATGCCAGCATAAAAGTACCTTACTCTGATCTAGTTATTCCATTTTCTGACCAGGATTAGCTGCCTCTTTATATAGGCAAAACTTCATCCACACTGGAGGGGAGGGACAAGTTGTATTGATAGGTCAAAGCTTCACAGTGTTCCAGTGTAGACAAACCATAAAATTAACAAGGGGGGAAAAAAAAAAGGTTTGAGAAGTCTTCCCTTAAAATTACAATTTTGTTTTTTCTTTGAGTTTTAAAGTATTTTTCTTGTAGCTTGGTTTTTTTTTTTTTTGTTTTGGTGTAGAGATTTTGGGTACTGAATATATACCATTCAGAATTGTTTCTTGAAAGCTTGGGTTAAAGTTGTATTTTTATCATGTTCAGACTGGGTATTTGAAATAAAACCTGTTATCAACTTCTTAATAATGGCACAGAAATGGTAATATGAATGGTTCAGTTTGAAATAGCTACACAATGTTTTCCCCCTTTCCTTTGATGTCTGTCTGCAAGCGTAAGGTAAGATTGTATTGCAAAGTCTTAGATCAGCGTGCTCAGTGGTGAGAGAATCTTTGCTAATGCCCTTGAGAAATCTTATCCCTGGACTGCATTTGTCTTCAAAAGTTTTTCTCTTGGCTGGGTAAGCTTTGATCAGTGATTTAGAGCTTCAGTGTCCAGGGTTAAGTCAGGAATCCAAGAATTTTAGAAAGAATTGTGAACTGAAGCCACTGGAGTTAAACCATGGGCGATTTAAAGCCCAAATACCTCTGCATGACTGGACTGAGACACATAGCCAACTCTTCACAATTTGCATCTAAGTTCAGTTATTTCAAAATGTGTCCGTGGCGTCAGCTTACACCAAGTTCTCAGATTGTAATTTATGGCAGCTGAGGATATAGCCTATTCTTTGTTTATAAAAGCTAGCTGCTTGTTTTTGAACATTCGTCTTATTATTTATAGTGTTTGGGTAATTCTATGCAATACGTTGTAGAAGTTACTTATGAAGTACAATTTTTATCTCCTGTGATGGTTGACATCCAAGAATCTGCGTAATAGAAGTTACCTTTAATGCTGTTTTTGAGTCTGACTTATTGGGACTGATTCAGTCAGAGTAAACAGTAGGTTTGCTACAGTAATCTGGTGCATGTAACTGGGCTACATGGGGACTCAGGATTTGTCCAGATTTTCTTCTGCTTCTGAACTGCAGAAGCAGGATCTTCATCCAGATGTTCCAGAAAAAAAGTCATGTATGGGAAACTCAGTTCTCATTTTTTTATGAGGCTACAGTAATGGGATTCCTGGATCAGTAGAGTTCTAACCGTAGTCATCTGTATTTATCGTGGGATCATTACCACTATTGTAAAGGACTTTGCTAGCACATTAGTGTAATAAGAGGTAATAATGCTTTTGAGATGCTTCATAGTTTTAGTTTAGATGAAAGATTTTAATAACTTCATTAGTTTTGGCCCGGATTGGGGTGACCAAGTAAAAAAAGACCAGTTTTATTAGGATAAATAATTGCTTTATGTTCACTGTAACAATTAGTTATAATTCATAATTTTGCAGTAAGCTCTATAAGGCACTTAATATAAAGAAAAAAATGACAAGGGGTGAGAATCATAGACTTATTAGAAGGACCTGGTCATTATTTTAGGTTGAAAGCCTGGTGCTTTCTGTAGGCTCTTGAAGGTTCGGAGCCATGCTGCTTATTGAAAGAAATGTGATGCAGTACAATTTTTTATTTTACATGTTATCAAAACTCTTACATTAAACTAAAATAAAAAAAGATATGAGCAGAGCCAAACTATTATTCGTGATATTATGCCACACTAGGAATAAAACATGTTATTGAGTCAAAATCAAATCGACAAATCTACTTTTAGCCTTGTATTAGAATTAAGTCATCAAGTGAATACTGAAAAAAAACAAATTCTAAGAAGGAATGTCAGAAAGTGATTGTCTATCATGTTATAAAATCTCAGCCAGATAGTTTTCCCAAACTCACTCAACTCTGTAAATTTAATCTGATTAAAATTGCTCAACTGGAACTAACATATTTGGTTAGGGAAAAAATATGTTTTTATCTTGTTTTAGCAACCTTGCGGTAAAGACCTAATTAAGAAGGCAAGGAGTTAGTATTTTGCAAATGAATTAGCAGATGAAGTTAAAAACTATGAGGAAAGCCAGGGTTTTCCACAACTAACTCATTTGAAAACTACAACATTTCTTGTCTTCATTAGGATTTTGCCTTATAGTAGTTAACTTGAGTTTAAGATGCACTTCTTTTTCCTAGTGAAGACAAAGCTTAATGTTTGATCAGAAGACTTCAGAATAAATCATAAAGCTTCCCTTGTAGGGCCTGTGTACATTATGGAACTACTGCTTTTCTAGTTGTAGGGTATAACAATAGTGGCAGAACCCCCTATTGGGATGCCACATTTGGCAACAGAAGTGGTTTTTCTCCCACTTTCCCTATACCATTTTTCTAACTAACATAGTTGCATCCACATAGGAGGTCTGCTTGCATAACTACATCAGTGATCTTTTCACACCCTGTGGCTGCTGTAGCTATGCCGACAAAACTTTGTATTGTAGATCAGACATTAGAATTTAAGTATTATGTGGAAGCTACCCCTAACTATTACTTAGGTAGCCCCCAAGTATTATGTGGCAGCTACCCCCAGCTTATTTCCATCAGAAGTTCTAAGTGACAATTTGAAGTTTCTCATGCCTTAACTGTAAGGTACACTTTAACTAATGTCTTTATGATGCCATTTTCATAGCTGTTTCCACCAACAGATCATGTTTCATTGGTACTACCCCTCTGTGGGCTTTAAAGGTGCTCACACATGCAGTTTCAGTTTCAGACCCTACGAATAAAGAAAATGGAATACTTGGGGTGTTCCCAACCAATAAAAATGAGAATCAAAGGCTAGGAAAACAGGTAATAAGATGCTTAAAGTGTTAAGTTCATGAATTCTTCAGCTGTCATAGTCTTCTGGACTCTCACAGAGTGAAAATGTAGACCAGGAGACAAATGAAGTTTTGCTAAAATTGTCAGTAACAGGAGTTCTTTAGATGTATGAAATCCTGGGCAGTTGATATAGTGATTTTTTTTTCCCCCCCTCAGGGTGATGGTTATGGAGCTTCTGAAATGCAGGTTTACCTTAGATTGCTGGATGATCTGAAAGGCCAGGCTTCCCAACCTCACTCTTGAATTTCATGGTTTATAAATTTGCTTTCCTTTGGGGCATGCATCCTTTGTCAAATCCAGTTGGTGTTAGCTCATTGTTAACTTATGTCGACTTGGAGACATTGCACCTAAGCAAGCAATTTTATAAAATAGCCAATGTTTTTCATATCACGGGGACTATCAGCCAGTGACCTACCAAAATCCAGATGTATAAGATGACTTCTGAGGAAACGGGTGGAGCTTTTTTCTGGGTCCACTGTCTTAACAAGATGTTATGTCACCAGTTTATGGAATATTTAATTCAAACTGACATATAATTAATCAGCTAGAAAAACCTTGCACAAAAAAGTAGTTATTGAACATGTATTAATAAAAATACATTTAAACTATGATTAGTTGAATCATCTGTACTTTCCCCTCTGCTAATCTAAATACAGACAGATGTTGTTACTCTTCTTGGAAACAAGGCCATTTCCATCCTATTTTGGAGTTGGGCTATAAGTCATACAGTGTTTCTCCTGAAAATCTAAACTCTGGATGTACACTGTGATGAAACCCATTTATAATATATATATTTTAAAAACTGTATCTAAAGGTTTTACCATCCAAGTTGTTCTCCTCATGAGGAGCAATCTTCTCTGTTCTTCTCAGGGTAGATAAGAGGGTGAGAATAAAGTTCTGCCTTTAACCAGTGAGGCAGAAATTAGATTTTTGGCCGGTTGCTCTTATTTTGCTAAATGTTTTAGAAATTTGCTTGGATTAGGGTTTTTACAAATACCTAAACTATTTGTCTTTCATCTGCTAAACATTTGCTTCCTTTTAAGCAGAATACCATCTGCAAGATGGGGACTGAAGGCCTTGCATTCTTCTGGTCAGCTAACTGGGTACAGGTGCAGGCCAATTTCCTCGTTAGTCTGCTGTCATAATAACCTGCACCTGTGGGGTTTCTGCCTAGGGCCCTCTCTCTAGGCAGATTCTGCCCTTAAAGGAGCAAGCTCCTTATTGCCCCGCAACAGTGGGGTTTGGGACAGCTCAGCAGGATCAGGAGGACTAGCAGGGTCCATGGGAGGGCTTGTGGGGGATGAGAGAGTCTCTCTTCCCCAACCCTTGGTACTAACGGATATTTTTATCCCCTTAACCTCCCCCACCCCAAATGAACAACACCATCCTGCAGTGAACCTACCCCCCTGATTCTGCTCACCTCTCCCACCCTGACTTACTTCCTCAGCTCCTGGCACAGGCAAATACTAGTAAAACTGGCATGGGGAGCAGCTTGAGAGATTGGCTGACTGGTCCATGTGAGGGGGTTGTCCATCTGGGGGGTTAAAAATAGCCCGGTTCAGAGAGAGAGAGAGAGAGAGAGAGAGTTGGGGAGAGTTGGGGGGAGGGGAGGAGATAGGAAAAGCATAGTCCAGGGGCTCAGGCCAGTGGCTGGGAACCATGCAGAAGTTCAGTTAGTCTCACTGGACCCAATCTAATTTTAGACTGCCTTGGAGATGTACTTAACTTAGATTGGGTCAGCCATTTTTTAGACTGGTCTAACCATCCTGAACCTCTGTACAGTTCACACTTGGATTCACTTAACTAGGGATCTAAGTGTAATGTTCACACCAGGGAGAATTAAGTTAGATTAGGTGGCCAGTTTTAACATAATTTGACTTCCTCCTAATCTCCACAAACATCTGTCTGTACCTTCAGATAGCAACAGGAACGGAGAACTCTGGTGTAAATCTAATACCATAGATTTTGGTTTGAATGTTGTTGATCAAGACAATATGGGTGTAAGAGGAGCAGAATTTGGCTCCTTGATATTCTGTGCATTTGGATGGCTTGTTCAGTGACTTAATTTTAGTGTTATTGTATCTCTTTCCTAATTGTGTGATAACATCATAAAAATTGTGGCTGAACTGTACCATCATATGTAACTTACTGGCTACTGCTTTATTAGGCAGTACTATAATTGAATTCTAAAATAATTAACCATCTAAAGATAATATCAGTTTACTAACAATACAGGTAATAATGTAATACCCAAGGACCCCATTGATTGATTGGTCAAACAACACAAAGACTGTTCGTGTTCCAGAAAGCCCACAACAAGTGAATAAACAGACGAACAAAGGGTCAGGATGACAAGGTAGCATCAGAGATGGGTGTAATTGAATATATCCCTGATTATTGATCTCAATATGGCCTCCTGTTAAGTCATGCTTCTTTTTAGTATTTTGAGGGAAGAGGGGTTACACCCATTCTGTAGGGAAAGGCCTATTTTCAAATGAATTATTGACAACCTTTTGGTAGAGAAGAGACTAGCTCAATAATGAGCATTTTAAAAGAAATGAATAGTGTAGGTTGTAGGCCTGGTAATTTTTCCATTTTCTGAAGTCTCTTAGTAGCAATAGCACTATAGATTTCAGCTTCGTCATAACAGCATCAAATATTTCAGCTTTGTCTGAGATCATGCGTAAGAAATCTATGATCTGTTGCTTCACTTCAGGTAATTTACACTTCTCAGTGTACAGTGGCATTTTATGTCCTTGGGGCTATCTCTTTTTTGTTGCTACCTCTATCAAATTGTTCAAAATCTTTTACTATCCTTAAATTTACCTACGCTCTGATTCTTATACTTGTGATTCAAGAGAGTAATTTGGGGTTTGTTTTTAATGAGGGCTGCCTAAAGCCTGTCAGTTTGTAACTAATCTCATAAAGTCTTTTAAAAGAATATTATTGATTGCTTGAAGTTGCACAGGTCATAAAAAAATTAAAGCATACAGGATTGCATGGTGTACATCAGATCAGGAGATGGTGAACACTCTCAGAATATGGGTATATGCTCATATGGATGTAGAGAACCAAACCTAATATCAGACATGTCGGGGGGGGGGGCAGTCAATGTTGCCACTGCCTCCTTGTGTCGGGACCGCTTACCGGTAGCCAAGGGAGTGGCTCACCTGCAGTTGGACGTCTGACTGCGCTCGCCTTACCTGCCACGACTTTGATGATAATACCTATAGGTTCAGATGGTCTGGCGCGTGTCGTCCAGAAGTGAGACTCCTTTGCTTCTCGTGGGTCCCGCATTGATGAGGGCTCCGCCACCCCTACACCCTTGCCCATTCCGCCGGGTGGTGACCGCTTATCTGAGCAGACCCTGGGTTGGGTCTCGCTCGAATTGTCTGTAAAAGAAATGCAAGGATCAACACAAAAAGGCTAGGGCCAGGGATGTCCTAGAGGGTGGGGTCTGCTTCGACCTTCAGCAGACATCCCCCGATGTCCCCCTGGATGCTGTGGGGGTTGAAACCCCTTTTTTACCTCCCCTTGAAATCTTCAGCCCTCCCTAGGGCTCCTTGGGGCAGCTCTGCCCCTCGTTATAGGAGCAGCAGGCTCACCGCCCGTGAGTGCTCCTATATTACTGGCCCCTGCTGGGTTCCAGCTGCTCCCGGCGGCGTCAAGCAGTCCTTGGCCCTGCTGGGCCGGCTGGCCGGGCTCACCAGCCCTGCTGGGGCTTACGCTTACCCCAAAAGGTCCTGCCGCGTCTCTGGACGGCTTGCAGCCACCCGAGTGTGCTCTCTCTGGTGGCAGCTCCTCCGCTGTCTCCTTCCGGTTCTGTTCCCCCGCTGGCTGGCTCCAGCTCTTCCTTTATGCCGGATCTGGTCATCCCAGCTCCTCCCTCCTCCTGGCACCTGAACGAGGTGAGTTCCTGCCCAACGTTTTGGGCCAGGGTGCACGTGTTCAGCGTAATGGCACCTGGGCGGGGAGACTCGGAGCCCATCGGCTCCTTTTCTCCCTCACAATACATGCAGAGCTAAATTAGTATTATTTGTTACACTTATTATATTGTGTCCTATTGTTATAGGCACTGTGCACATGTATAATAACCAGTTAGTCCCTGTCCCATAGAGCTTACAGCTACAAGTTATACCAATGGCAAGAAAAAAAAGCAGAAAAAAATGAATCAAAAGTGTTTGGTAGGGAGTGGAAGGACAGGGGGCAAGTGAAATGATCCTGACTAGTTTAATAAGTAGAGATTTGAGCACATATGCCACACAACTTTTTTCATTTTCAGGCATAAGTAGTAATACAGTCCTTTAGTCTTTACAGAAGCCTCTTTTGATTTGACCTTTAAGTTCTCTTGAAACCAGGACAGAGTACGTTGATTGGTACTAAAGACAAGGAAGGAAGGAAGGAGGATGGGTCAGGTCTGGAAGTGAATGAGGAAATTTTACTTTATGATTTAGGTGTTAAATGACTAAATGAAGAGTCTGAGGAATAGAGGTGTTATTCTCTTTGCTGTTTTACAGTAATTGATTAATTAAGAAGAAAGAGGAGGCATACAACAGTTTTTGTTTTAAAGAGGATAGTAAGGAAATATGATCTGATCGCATGGGGTGGATTACACACCCAAGACTAAACTTGTCAAAACAAGATCTGGTTGATTTAAGTCTATAGGGTATGTGTAATTTATACATTTTCCTGATTTAAAAAATATACTAAGGTTCAATAGTACAGAACTAAATCCTACCCAAATTAGGGAAGCAGAAGAGGAAAAGATTTTCGAATATCTAACATTACAAAAATTCTAATAGCTGGCAGGATATCCAGGGTTGGCTGTGGCAATGTGTTCCAGTCAAAAGCATGCTTGCTTAGTTCTTTCTCTAGTAGTAGCTCTTACTACTGATGAAAACTTACATGCTAGTTGGCTGAGGCTGGACCCTCCCCTAAACTTCCACCTTGTTAATTTACTACATGAGCCAGCATGTGAAACAGTCTTTGCTTGCACTTTCGTAATTCTGAGAACTTGCCCAGCTGCAAAGCAATAAGAGGCTCCCTCCATTTGCTAAATAGTATAGGGAAAGATTTATCTAAAAGGGATACATTGACATGTGCACTTTATTGCAGAGTAGAGCAACTAGCTCCGCAGTAAGGTGTCACCATCTACATGTGTGGTGGTATTGGGGCTCAGTAAATTAACTCTGTGCCAAAATGCATATGTAGATGGTGACTGGGGCATAACTTGCACCTGGTTAGCCGAGCCAGGCAGGGGCGTGCTTTGCCCTGGCTCAAATTGGTGCCATCCCAAGTGCATATGTAGATGCTGCACCCAGGAGCAGTTTACTTTGGATCCAAGAGCTCTGGAGTTTATTGCACCACCGTAATAGCATGTGCAGATGCACCCAAGATGACTTGGTTTGTGTTGAAGTGGCCTAATTTTTCAGAGCTGCTGAATATCAAAAGATCTTACTAAAGTTATGGGAAATCACAGAGACTCAGTCCTTCTGAAAATTGCCTGCAAAGGTCTATTCTGTTTGAACACATGGCAAAACAAGGAAGAGTGTGTAAAACTGTACGTCTTTAGATACAGTTTTCACTCTTGCAGAATTTAAAAAAAAAAGGTTGAAGAGATTTAGTGAAATTCGTCCTGGAACAGAGACAAAGCAGAGAGACTTAATCCTGAAAGGCAATTTTGTTAGAAATGTGCTAATGTGTGGAAGTCAAATGATAATGGAAACTGCTTTGCAACTTTAATTCAAATAATTATTTGCTAATTCAATCAGGACCTATAGGGCATCTATGCATGTGCTCTGGTGTGGAAGGGGCGCTTTAATGTAGAGCAGCTTTTACAGCTGCTCTAATTAAAGCACGTACTGCGTCATGTGTATTCAGCAGCATCTCATGCTTCAAAAGTGTGTTCAAGTGCCCCCATCACCATTTGACTGTGATGCAGAGGCTGCTGCTGTGCGTTAATAAACATGCTTCAAGAGACTCAGTTAATCAAGTCTGCTCCAGTGCATGCTAACGGTGTATGTTGGAGCAGACATCCAGCACATGTATAGGTGCCCATAAATACGAGACTTTGGTCTCCTGGATTTGTAACTACAGTAGCACCTCTTTCTCTTTTCTTTCCACCTGCAATATTTCACTAGATCCTGTTGTTGCTTTCTCTATAAAATCTAAAATTCATTTATCACAGGGTGGAGTCCCTAGGGATGACTGTGATGCCCCTAGGGCCTTGTGACCTTGCCAGCTTTGCCCTATGGGTGCTTTCTATTCTCTCCTGCCATGTCTTGATTGTTAAGATAATAGATGGTAGATAGGGAGGCTGCCTTCAAGGTGCTATGCAGTCATGGTCCTGGTGGACCCCACTAAACTGTGGGTTCTTAGACCCCTTGCTGGGTCCTGCTCTAAGTAAGTGCCTGTGGGATACCCCAAGCCTTATGGGCTAGATGCGTGACTCCAAAACCACCCCTTTATCACTCCCCATGCCTCGCAGACGGTATGTCAACATTGTCTCTTGTGATGAGGCCTCAGTTAAGTTCACCCTCAGTAATTGTGACCTCTGGTGCTGGGGTCTTCTCACCCCCTGTTGCTGTGCCATCTGGCACTGGGGGTCTGCATGGTAGAGTGCCCTGATGAGGCCTCCTCCTCCCTAGTAGCCCCAGCCTGGTCCACTGGATTAAAAGCGACAACATAAATATGAACCCCTGGGCTATAACATAACAGCAACCATAATCCTGGATACTTTAGTTCAGGAGTGGGCAATTATTTCAGGTGGAGGGCCACTTACCAAGTTTTGGCAAGTGATTGAGGGCCTCATGACAGGCAGACAGAAAAAAAAACTCTAAATTTTTTAGGGGCCCAGTGGGCCAGATAGAATGGCCTGGTGGGCTAGGCCGCATTTTGTCCACCCCTGCTTTAGTCTCACCAGCAGCAGCACAGGTACCCAGGTATCTCTATAGAACTTTTCTGCATGAACTCCACTCCCCCTGGCAGCTGCCAGGGCCCTCACTGCCTTTGGACCCAGCCCTGGGGCTTATATGGGTCCAGGGCCCTGATGCCTTCCAGTCAGCTGACCAGGTGCAGGTGCAGGCTAATTCCCTTGTTAGCCTGCTGCCACAAGTGACCTGTACCTGTGGGGGTTCTGCTTGGCTCCTAGAGTCCTCTCTGTAGGCAATTTCTGCCCTTGAATCCTACAACATCATTTTTTCCCATCTTTGCCTACTATTAAAAGTTGTATGCCTCTCACCTTCATAAAAACCTTAACTGTGTGACAGTTACAGATAATCTTGATCCAGCTCCACTTTATCCAGATTGCCTTTAGTTACTGATGAAATAAGTTGTTGCCTATTAAAGTTTATGCCCCTTTGTACCAGTTAGTCTCCAAGGTGTCACCCTGTCCTGCCATCTCCCTTCCTAAACTGAACTTCCAGCCTTTAGTGGCAGTTTTCTCACCCTGCATCAATTTCCTACTCTTTAGTTCCTCCCTTCTTCCACGTTCCCCTAATGGACCTGTTTAAATTGGACTTATTTTCCTGCTGTAAAAATACATTTTAAACTGGATTTCACTTGTTATGGAAGTGTAAGTCAGCCATGCTTTGAACCTGTGCTCCAACAAGGGCCAACTGTAGGCTGCTAAAATGTTGCAAAAAGAGTCTGGCTACATCTATATTTATTTTTAAAATCATGTTGGTTAAAATGTGATAGCATGTTTTTAAACATGATTTCTCTAGTCTAGACATGACCTTGTGATTTTGCAAGTCATTTTTTATCTGTCCAGTTCTCACCCATTTAAACCCCCTTATTCCATCTAGCTCCAAGTTTTAGTCTTTCACACTGTTAGAAATATTATTAAAAATGCATTATCAATAGCAGATTTAGAAAAAAAACACAGCTGCTACCCCTCCTTGTCTCCTTAATGGGAGAGGGAAGGGGGGGTTGGAAATTGAAGGGAAAACTACCAAAGGCTCTTTGTATTA
>NW_017728906.1:36214272-36221648 GCF_001723895.1 Crocodylus porosus
GCTGACTTCCTGCCCTTTGGGCAGGGGGCTGGACTCGATGATCTCCCGAGGTCCCTTCCAGCCCTAATGTCTATGAAATCTATGAAATGCACACAAACCCATGCAATGGTCTGCAATGGTGGAGGAGGTAGGTTGAAGAAAGTTTCTCAGTCTAAAAAGTCTTATCGTGGGGGTCCTCTTCAGGTGAGGTGGAGTGGTCTGTTGTTGAAGATTCCTCTATGAGTCCATCAGGTGCAGAGGGGGATTCAGGCAGTCCCTTCTGGGTCCAGTTCAATGTTGGCCAATCTGATGGGGTTGGTGTACTGGCGGTGGCCCGTGATGTGCTCGATGTAGATGTCACGGGACCAACAGATGGTGTTGGACACCATGAGGCAGCGCATCAACTTGGTGTAGCAGTGGGAGACACAGCAGGCATGCAGGATGCTCTCGTTGCTGGGGTCCCAGGCTCTGAGTGTTCCTACACAAGTGAAAACATCTGCCAGGCAGCAAAGCTGGCTTTCTAGCTGCTGAGCACCATCAGAGCAGGCAGAATGTGGGTCAGGATGGGGCTCTGTACATGTACTAGTTATAAGAGCACCCTGTACTTTGGAATGTTGTTGTTTATAAAATTGAATGCAATATTGAATTGTGTCCCATTTTCTTTCTGGTCATCCCATTGATCTTTAGTAGGAAAAGACCAGGAAACCAGAAGTCAAATCCATGGTAACATATGAAGCTCAACTTTTTATCATTAAACAGATCAGATTTGTAATTGTTTTCTTTTTATTTCTATAATTTAAACACTTAACAGTAAAAATAATCGCAGGCCCTTGACTTCCTCAGTTGATCATTAACTGTCACGGGTAGCTAAATAATATTGTCAACTGAAAGATTACACATCTGTGTGAAAGAAAAATGTGTTGTTTTTTTTCCAGTAACATCTGAGGCTAAAAAGAGGATGTTTGTCTCTTTTTTCCTGCCCTGTTAATATACTTTGTGCATTTGACAGCACTTTTTATTCAGTTTTACAGTATTCCTCAAATTGTCAGTCACGGTAGTTTTCCTGGTTGTCAGGTTGGTTTTTCACTTGCCAGTGAGAGCAGCTTTTATATATGAAAAGAAAAATATGATTATACTACTAAAAAAACCGCTCCAAAACCTGGCAAGAGGAGTTTACACATACAGGCTGCTGATTACTTCAGACTGTTGCTGGGTTGGTTTTAACTGAGAGCAGAATTTATCCCACTAATTGTAGTGTAATACAACTTTTGTTTATTTCACATTTTTCAGGGACAAGTGAAGGATTGTATGAAACAAGCTAGGACCTGAGGAAATGATTCTTAAGGGAACATAACCAAGATTTATGGAGTTTTGGATTTGAATAGAAAGACATTTTATGGTATTTGATTCCATGTCTTTGTTTATGTTATACATTTTTCAGTTATCTATGTCAAGTGAGACAGTCTCATTCTGTATGTGAAGCGATCTGTCAGTCACTGTATTGTATGTTCTTCATTTGCTTGATAATGAATCAGTTATACATTAAAAAACTTTTGCATTCACATCTCTAATCCTGTGCAAAGGGAATAAAAAATCTGATTTCTTTAATAGAGCTTGTAGGATGCTTCTGAAGTGCAACAAGTGGTCTTGCAAGTTGTAGCATAAAGGGCTCAGAAACAAGTAAACCTTTATTGCAGAAAAGTTTCCACTGCAGCTAGTTTATAATTTAGTCCATAAAAGGGGATAAATTGGCTCTTTCATTTCAGAAAAAATAAAATGCCCTCCCACTTGATAGCACACATAGTAGAGTCCAAAGACAGCTCTTGTTTGAGGTGTTTACAGCATTAGGCAAACACAAGAAAATGAGGAAGGACAGGGAAGGAGGAAAGTATCCCTGTATGTATGTAATGTCACTGTATCAAAACTCGGATTGGTATTTATAGTCAGTAATCACACAGAATATACAAAATATTGAAAAAAAAGTATTTAGGATTGTGCTGGTTTTGTTACAGCCTAATGCAAGAGGGACAATGCCCTGAATTTTAAGAGTTCCAAAGCTATTTTCTGTATTTCAGATAGTCTCATGAGAAAATAACTAGGCATTCCAACTAAGTTATTTGGCAGAAACAACATGTAAGTGATCCAATTTGAGTTTTAATAAATCAGTACTAGAATTGGCACAGTCATTCTATAAACTCTTGGGCATTAGATTTTATACCCTTTTGTATCTGAATGGCTGGACATGAACATGCCTGTCATGAAGCAGTTACTTTCTCATCATGAAACATATTGAAAAAGAAAAGTATTATATTTATCTTGAAAAAAAAGAGTGAGTGGAGTATTTGAGGATTTTGTTACAGGCTATTGAAAATTGAATATTTCAGTTTAGGTTTAAGATTTCTAGAGCTGTCTTTTTTTTTTTTTTTCTTAATTGTCTTGGAAATATAAAAGGGCAGTATGATGCCAAACAGCCATTACCATTCACAGGATCTTTTTTGTGTTGGGGTGCAAAAGAACCACACAACAAATGGTTAGAAAAACTTTGTTGATGCACACTGGGAATTGTGCTCTTCTACGTATGTTTCCTTTCATTGAATAGCTATTTCCAGGCCCTTCTGGATCAAATGGAGGACATGTTATGGTGTCCATAACACATTTTGGGTTCATCTTCTAGCATTTGGGTAGCTGCACTGGTGCTGGCAATGGCAAAATGCTTGTGTGGACAGAAGCTGGGTATTTCTATCATACCACTATTTAATGAAAACTTGCAGGGCCCTGTGCACATTAACGTGGTAAATGCGCAGACAGTTTTCTAGTGTGGACAAATTGTAGTGTGCTGCATTGTTGTTTTTCTGATTGTTATGGCAGAAGCATGACTGGAATTGTAGTATTTCTAAATATTTTTCCTAATTAGTCTGCTGGGAAGAACTTGACCTTTGTCCTGGATGTAAATGAAAAATTTTGGCAAAAAATGAAAACACGTAAGATGGATTATTGAGAAGGAATAATTTCAGTACCATCAAGCAGCTGCAAACCCCGTAAAGCCTTTTATTTTTCCACAAAATGCTCTTTCCTAGGCTTTGAATTGATTGAATGTTATTGAGTTCATTCTTTACTGTCCGAGCCCCCAAGGTCTGGAACAGTCTGCCATTGGAGGTGGTTCAAGCACCTACATTGAACACCTTCAAGAGTAGATTGGATGCTTATCTTGCTGGGATCCTATGACCCCAGCTGACTTCCTGCCCTTTGGGCAGGGGGCTGGACTCGATGATCTCCCGAGGTCCCTTCCAGCCCTGAGGTCTATGAAATCTATGAATGTCTCAAATTACAGACCCAGAGTCTTCCTCTTCAGACTGAAAATCATATAACAAAACCAGAGACAAAGAATTTAGAAATTAGCCTGTAAGTGAACTATATCCTCCTTCTCTAGCAAGCTTTCTTTTCTGGGACCTGTCTACGGGTGAGATGTGCCTAGTCTGTTTAAATAAGAAAAGGTAAAACAAAAAAAAAAGTGTGAGGAATATTTAGAGAGGAACCAAAATTGGCAAAAAGAAGGAACTGTGTAGTAAAATGAGAAAAGGCCTCTCCCTCCTGTAATACCAAGAGACAAAGAGTTTCATTAAAATAGTAGCCTATTGTGCCTGCAATATCAAGATTAATAGTGGTCTTCTTGGTTGATTTATAATGCATTTGCTTTTGTTAATCTATGTCATAGAGCTGTGATGATCTTTTTTCAGACCTCTTTAAAGTGTGAATTTCTTTTAATTGATTGTTGTTGGAGTGAAAGGTGAGAAAAGAGTAATTCCAGCTAAACTGATCACAACTGAAAAGCTAGTTTCTCTCCACAGCCATGGAAAGAGCAGGCAAGAGCACGGAGCTAGGCTGCCCCATAAAATTTGGCCATGCAGTGGCAGGGCTTCTTATAAACTGGAGACACCTGCCCAACATCTATGCTCTTCCTTCATGAAGAGGCCATCAGGCACCAGGAGCAGGATTAGGCCTTAGAACTTTTTAATGACAATTTATTATTTTCAAATAATACTATGTGAGATCAGAAAGGCTGGGGTTTTTTCTCTATAATAGTAAATGATCATAGTTAAAAGAGGTTGCAGTGTAATTTCATAGCCTAGTGAACTCGTTAATGTCATTGTTTAGAGAAGTGCACTTTGCTGTCTAAACAGCACAGGCAGTAAAGTACCCTTCTGTGATGGGCTTTCTACAGAATGGGGGATAAAAAACAAAGGGAAGGAGTATGTGACCTTCCAGCCTTAATCACTGCATACCATTTGGCTAGTGGGTGGCATTAGCAAGGCTCTGCTGTTCATTGCTGTGGGTGTTTTTATGAACATTAGTAACAGAGAGCCAGAGGGTTGGCGGTAAATAATGATAAACACCAAAATCCACGTTAATGTTTCTATAGTAGCTTGAGGATGGAAAGGATATTAGAAGTGCTACTGCATAGAAAATGTTGTGATGTGTGGGATTCAATGTATGAAGTAGATGTTTGGGACTAAAGTGACATGATGTCTCCCTAACTTGGCAGCTTTAAAATGGGATTATATTCACACCAGCCATGTACATGTTCTATTCCAGTTTAAAATAACTGAAACATTCTTATCATACTTAGGCCACTGACAGACAGTCATTTAAAGGTGCATTGGAATCTGATCCCTATTCCCAACAAACACACCTCCTGCTGTGCCACATGTGTATGGCAGGACTTGCAATTTTATGTTCAAGGGTGAGATCCAAATCCTGCCCTACTTGCCCATGCAAAGAGAACCCAGGATCATGATTCTGGGTTCCCCCTGCACTGACAAGTTAAAAGCTGGGTGCCTGACAATTAGCTGGTTGTTGGCTGGAACTGGGACTGCACTGGGACTCGAACTAGTCCTGGTGCAGTCCCTAGAGCCAGCCAACAATCAGCTGTTCATTGACTGGATTGGGCGTGATTGACTTGAATCAGCCCCTGTATGATCCTAGAAATGGATAATAATCAGCTAGTCATTGGCCAGGAGGGAGTACACTGGGGTTGGGTCAAGCCATGTGCTTAGTTTAAGGAACAAATGGAAACCAACTGCAAAAATATTGCACATTTTTTGTGTAAGATTTTTGGATTGTTTTTCATTTTTTGTGGGGCCATTAATTCCCTGAATGAGTGGCTGAGTTAGTAGTTAAGATGTGACTAACCGACTAATCATGTCTTAAGTATAACATCTTCTGGGGGCCTCAGAGCATGAACCATATCTGAGGGAGTGGGGACTGCAATATATATATATATAAACTTATACATGCTAACTGTGTTCACTCCCATCATAGTCATGCCTAGTTGTCACTATAAGCAATACAAGTTATGCAGAGCTGTGAAGAGGTGTTATTCTGGGTGTCCTGGAGGAGGCAGAAGCAGTGCAGTCAGGTTCTTTTTGGCCCTCTCTGTGCTTCCTGCAAGCACTTCAGCCTGCCCCTCCTCTGAGCCCATCCTGTTAGATGAGGACATGTATTGCTCTTTGATGTAGCGCTCCACATCCCCACTTTTCCTCCCCATTCTGTCCCACCTGTATAATCTGTAGCCCCTGATGTTTATCACCCAATCGTGGGTTGAATCTCACCAGGTTTTAGTGAGCCCTACTATGTTTGGGTTTGTATTAGCTATCCGGAGGGGGAGTTCCTTCCTGCAAGTGTTCTGGCTATGTGTGTGCATAAGTGTAATATGGCAGGCAAGGTTCTTTGGGTAGATGTGATATCTTTTATTAGACCAACTGTGTCGATGGAAAAATGTTCTTTGCAAACTTTTGGGTGCAATTATCCTTCAGACATAGGAAGTCTCTGCTGTTCTGAGACTCCAAGGAATGAAAGAAGCTACAAGTGTGGCAGGAAGTCAGTGAGAATGAAAACAGAAATTAGGAAAACAAAAGGTAGAGCAGGGAAGGAGTGGGAGGGGGGGTGGACTTTGGCTTCCTTGACAATGACTCTCACATCACGATGAGGGACATGCTCAGATGGGATGGGCTCCATCTTTCCCTTAAAGGTAAGCGTGTATTCTCTTCTAGGTTGGCAGATCTCTGGCAGGCTTTAAACTAGGCTCATTGGGGGAAGTGGAAGATGACGGTGGAAGAAGCCTTGGACCACTAAACCAAGCAGCACCCGCAAGTACAGCTCAGCCTAGACTGACGAGTGGAACATATACACAGGTAAGCAACAGGGGCCAGGGCAATGCTGAGATTAAGGGGCCAGTGCACACATCCACAGGAGGCCTCAAATGCCTTTACACAAATGCTCATAATATGGGAAACAAGTAGGAGAAACTTACCCTCCTGCTAGCTGACACCAACCCAGACACAGTGGGGTTCACTGAAACATGGTGGGACCCAATGAATGACTGGGTGGTGAATATTAAAGGCTATAGGCTGTACAGGAGGGACAGGACAAGGAGGAAAGGCCAGGGTGTGGCACTCTACATTAAGGAAGAATACACATACTCATCAAGTAGCACAGAGTCAGAGGAGGGGCACACGGAAGTGCTCCGGGTTAGAATACAAGACAGTTGAGGGGAAAGAGACTTAATGGTGGGGGTCTAATACAGAGCACCCAACCAAGGGGAATAGCTGGACCAGGAATTCTTAATTCAGCTCACAGAGGTAGTTAGGTCAAAGGACACGGTCATCATGGGTAACCTGAACTTTCCAGATGTCTGCTGGGAAGAGCAGTCAGCCAGGTCTGACCTCTCACGTAGGTTCCTAGCCAAAATGCAGGACCTCCATCTAACCCAGGAGGTGCACAGCCCCACCAGGGGAGATGCCTTGTTGGACCTGGTGCTGGCCATGGGCGACGACCTGGTGAGGGGGCTGTGGGTGCTCAGCCAACTGAGTGACAGCGATCATCACCTGCTGGAATTTGCCATCCAGCACAAGGTGACAAAGGCCTGCAGCAAGGCAACAGCCCTGGATTTCAGGAGGGTGGACTTCAATGAGCTAAGGAGAATAATCGGGGAAGCACTGAGGTCCCGGAGGGGAGAGAAGCCAGGTGTCCAAGAAGAGTGGTTGTTCCTTAAGGAGACGATCCTTCAAGCCCAAAGGGAGGTAATCCCAACATGGATCAAAGGGAGCAGGAGGGCGCAAAAGCCCCCGTGGCTCGCCAAAACCATTTGAGAATGTCTCCTGGCTAAAACGGAGGTGTACACCCAATGGAAGGGAGGGGCCATCACCAGGGAGGACTATACCGCGGTTGCTCGGGGATGCAGGGGGACAGTCAGGAAGGCCAATGTGGAGATGGAACTGGGACTAGCTTCCTGGATCAAGGACTACAAGAAGTCCTTTTTTTAAATACGTAGGGGGCAAAAAGAAGGTACTGGGTAATGTGGGGCCACTGCAGGACACGCTGGGAAATTTGGTCGTCAC
>NW_017728906.1:36221748-36264392 GCF_001723895.1 Crocodylus porosus
AGGCCCTATGAGGAGAGGCTACGGAACCTGAACCTGTTCAGCCTCCACAAGAGAAGGCTGAGGGGGGATCTAGTGGCCTGTTACGAACTAGTCAGAGGGGATCAGCAGGCAATGGGGGGTCCCTGTTCCCCTGAGCACTACCAGGGGTGACTAGAAATAAGTCACAAGCTGGCAGAGGGTAAATTCAAATTAGACATCAGGAGGCACTACTTCACTGTCAGGGCAGCTAGGATGCTGAACCAACTTCCAAGCAAAGTGGTGCTGGCTCCTACCCTGGGGGTCTTGAAGACAAGGCTTGACAATCACCTTGCTGGGGTTGTTTGACCCCAGTACTCTTTCCTGCCATGGCAGGGGGTCTGACTTGGTGATCTGCTCAGGTCCATTCCGACCCTACTAACTATGAAACTAGAAGCAGGGGAGGAGGGTGGGGAAAAGCCAAAGGTAAGTAAGGGAGATTCTATAGTAGTATTAGTTCAAGATGTTGAAAAGGAAATAGCTGGAAGTTAGGAAGCTAAAGAGCAGAAAGTAGGGGTGGAGAAAAGTGTAAGAGATCACATCTGGCAGTACCTGATGAATCAGATGTCAGGCAGGTTGTAATGTGTCATAAATCCAGTGTCTAACTTGAGTCCCTGAGTTTTTGTATCCAGTAGATTTATGAAGTTGAAGTTCGTAGGTTTGTCTATGGAAGGTGTTTTGTACGTTCGCTCTGAGGATTAGAACTGAGAGATCAGAGAGGGAGTGATTGCCCTGTGACAAGTGTGCCCCCACAGGTGGATCCTGGCCGACCTGACAGTGAAGTAGTGCCTTCTTATGTATAGCCTGAACCTACTCTCAATCAACTTGTGGCCGTGGTTTCTTGTTATTCCGGGAGGTGCTCGGGGGACCAGGGTCTCACACAATCCCCTCTGGTTCCCCCTGGTAAGTTTATAGACGGCCACTAGATCCTCTCTCAGCCTTCTCTTGTGGAGGCTGAACAGGTTCAGCCTCTCTCCTGCCCTGATGCCCCCTGATCACGTGAGTGGCCCTCCTCTGGACCCTCTCAGTGCTGGCCTCATCCCTCCTGAAGTGTGGCACCCAGAACTGGACACAGTACTCCAACTGTGGGTTGACCAGTGTCACATCGAGGGGGACGATCACATCCTTGGATATGCTCATGATGCATCTGTGGATAGACAAGGTGTGGTTGGCCTTCCTGACTGCATCCTCACATTGGTGGCCCATGTTCATTTTGGAATCAATAATGACTCCAAGTTCTCTTTCTCCCACTGAGCTTTCAAGAAGGGAGTTCCCCAGCCTATAGATATGCTGCTGGTTCTTCCTGCCCAAGTGCAGTACCCTGCACTTGTCAGTATTGAATCCCATCCTATTCACATTTTCCCACCCCTGTAACCTGTCCAGGTCCAGTTGTATCCTGTGCCCACCTTGCCCCAAATCTTGGTATTGTCTGTGAATTTGAACAGTGTGCTTTTCACCCCCTTGTCCAAGTCACTGATAAAGAAATTGAACAGTATGGCCCCCAGGACTGAGCCCTGGGGGACACCACTGCTCACCTCCCTCCAGGTTGAATATACCCACCACCGCTCTCTGGGTGCACCCCCCTAGCCAATTTGCGACCCATCTGACTGTGTAGGCATCAATGCCACAGTTGCCTAGCTTTTTAACGAGAATGGGGTAGGAGACAGTGTCGAAGGCCTTTCTGAAGTCTAGAAAGGCTATATATCCACTGCGACACCTGTGTCCAATGATTTTGTGACCTGATTATAAAAGGCCACCAGGCTGGTCTGACAGGACCTGCCCTTAATGAACCCATGCTGGTTGCCCTTGAGCATCTACCCATCTGCTGGTCCTTCCCAGATGTGCTCCTGGATAATTTTTTCAAAGAGCTTCCCCAGGACTGAAGTAAGACTAATTGGCTGTAGCTGCCTGGGTCTTCCCTCCTCCCTTTTTTGAAAATGGGAACCACATAAGCCTTCTAGTCTTCTGGCACCTGGCCAGAGCACCATGAGTGCATGTAAAGCCGTGCCAGGGGACCCATGATGACTCCTGCCAATTCCCTCAGTACCTTGGGGTGAAGAGCATCTTGACCTGCTGATTTGAACACATCCAGCCCCTCCAGAAATTCCCTAACTCGGTCCTCCCTGACCCTAGACCTGGCGGAGTCACTCCTGAGTCCGTCCTGTATCCCGGTGGGGAAGAAGTCCCGGTCCCTGCTCAGAAAAATAAAGGCAAAGAATTTGTTAAAAAGGTTTGCTTTTTCATCTGGTGCAACCACCAGCTTGCTAAGTGTATCCTGCAGGGACTCCACATTGCCTGGTGCCTTCTTTTTGCTCCCTGTGTATTTAAAAAAGAACTTTTTGTTGTCCTTGATCCTTGTTGCTAGTTCTAGTCCCATCTCCGCCTTAGCCTTCCTAACAGCCTCTCTACATACTCTTGCTATGGAGGTATAGTCCTCTTTGGTGATAGCCCCACCCCTTCCACTGGATATATGCCTCCTTTTTGGCTTTCAGATGTTCCTGAATGCCTTTGGTGAGCCAAGGGGCCTTTTGAATACTTTTGCCCCCTTTGACTCGCATTGGGACTGTCGTCCCTTGGGCTTGGAGGATCGTCTCCTTAAGGAACAACCACTTGTCTTGGGCACCTAGTCCCCCTACTCTCCAGAACTGCAGTGCCTCTCCTACCAATTTCCTGAACTCGTTGAAGTTGGCCCTCTTGAAGTCAAGGGCTACTGCCTTGCTGCAGGCCCTTGACACCCTGAGCTGCATGGTGAATTCCAGTAGGCGATGATTGCTATCGCCTAGGTGGTTGAGGACCTGGAGTCCCCTCACCAGGTCATTGCCTGTGGCCAGGACCAGGTCCAGCAGGGCATTCCCCCTGGTAGGACTGTGCACCTCCTGGATTAGGTAGAGGTCTTGTATCCCAGCAAGGAACCTATGTGAGCGGTCAGACCTGGCTGACTGCTCCTCACAGCAAATGTCTGGGTAGTTTAGATCACCCATGATGACCACATCCCTCAACCTAATTGCCTCCGTGAGCTGACCTGAGAATTCCTGGTTCAGCTCTTCCCCCTGGTTGGGTGGTCGGTAGTAGATACCCACCATTAAGTCCCTTTGCCCGTGACCTTCTTGTATTCTGACCCAGAGTACTTCAGCCTGCCCCTCCTCTGACCCCATCCTGTTAGATGAGGACATGTATTGTTCTTTGACGTAGAGCATCACACCCCCACCTTTCTTCCCTGTTCTGTCCGGCCTGGATAGTCCCTAATGTTTACTGCCCAATCGTGGGTTGACTCTCACCAGGTTTTAGTGAGCCCTACTATGTCTGGGTTTGTACTAGCTATCCGGAGGGCAAGTTCCTCCTGTTTATTCCCCACAGTTTGAGCATTAGTGTAAAGGCATTTAAGGCCTCCTGTCAGTGTCTGCACTCCCCCTGATTCCTAGGACTGTCTGGACCCTTGTCACTTACCTAGGTACCTCTTGTGCTTGTCACCTGTCTTGGCTGGGAGGTGTCCTCATGTCCTCCTGTGGCTCCCTCGCTTGCCCCATCCTGGAGCTCCCCCACCTGCTCCTCCAGAGCCCAAATTTGGGCACAGGAGGGGCAGGCGAGGGAGCCACCAGACCCCTCTCCCACCACTGGCCTCTGGGTCCTTGCCAAGCCACTCCCACAGACAGGGGGGCAGGAGGCCGCTGACCCCACCATGAGTTTTGTCTGGGTGGAGGCCTAAGAGGAGCCCAGGGTAGGTGGTGCCACCAGCGTGGGACCCCTAGCAGCTGCGCTCCGCATCCTTACCATGTCCGTGGAGCTGTGCGTCTCCCTGTCTCTCTTACTGGAGGCTCCTGCTGCACATCTGCCTTTGTACAAATGCTGGTGCAAATGCTGGCACGCCCTTTCAGAGCGCACCTGTTTGCGCGCTCTGTTCGTGTGCGCTACCCACGCTTGGCTCAGGGGTGCGGCTCTCTGCCAGCTCACTTAAGAGGGATCCGGGGGGGGCTCCCCCTCTGGATCCTTTGAAGCTGTACCGGCTCCCTACTCCCTTGTCACTTACCTTGTGGGATCAGCTGTCGCTGCCGCCACCTCTGCTGCTGGCGAGTGTGAGTAGGGGGGCACGCATGTGCGCCCACTCAGCTCCCAAGCCCCAACTGCCGGGGGCTAGGGCAAACCATGGCTTTTAAATGGCCATGGTCTGAAACTTCCATGCTGCTCCCCTCAGCCAATCAGGCCACTCCTGTTGGGGAGTAATGGCTCCCAGGGTTTTTGGAGTGTCTGGAGCCCCAGAACAGCCCTGGGAGTTCCCTCTTTCTGCTCCGGGAAGTGCCCCCCCTAGTCTGCTCCCTGCAGGCTAGGTGCACTGGATGAGATGTATAACATTTGTCCAGAAATTGGATTTATGACACATCACAATCTGTTTGACATTTGATTCACCAGGGACCTGCCAGACCTGACCTCTTACATTTTTCTTCCCCCCCACCCCCACCCCTTTTTGAGTCCCTGAAAAACTGCTAATACAAAAGGTTAGTGGGTCATCCCATTCCTTGGTGCGCAGTGATTCAGTCTTAAGGGCAAGATGACATTATGTTACGGAAGTTGGTACATTAATACATTTTCATAGACTTAAACACAATGGAAAAGGATCTTGCTTAGGTGCCTGATTCTAAGCAGACATCCAACATGTGGAATAGAATCTGGCCTTATGTCTACAACCCTTCTCACATAATCCTGCTGGAGAGGCATGATAAAGGTGGGAAATGTATTTGCAGGACAACAATGCAGAGTCATTTTTGTGATGGAAATATGTAAGGCAGTGGTTTGCAAACTATATTCTGTGGAACTCGAGGTTCCACAATAGGTCATCAGAAGTTCTGCAAAGAGATTGGGGGTAATGGCAGAGCAGGCCAGGAGGTGGTGCACTGCCACTGCTGGGCCAGGTTTCTTGGCTCCGCATCAGCTCATATAGTTCATGGAGTAAAGGCCAGAGACTCCAAGGCAGAAGAAGTGATATGAAAGGGTTTTTTGATCTTAGGACATTTGAAAACCACAAAGGTAAAGTAACATAGTTTTTGCTACACAGCTCCACCTTCTAACCTCACATGGTGAATGAGGGCATAGACGGTAGGGGTGCGTGAAGCGGGCTCTATTCAGGTTCGGCCCGAATCAGGGACAGTGATTCAATTAGTTGATTCGGATGACTGTCCCCAGTTCAATTCAGCCAAATCCAAATCTGAAGATTCAATGTTGATTTGGAAGAATCAGTGATTCTGACACAGACACAGCTTTAAATGTTTTTTCTACATACCTCGCTGTACCAGTGTGGCCCATGAATGCTGCGATGTTGGGGCACAGGAGCATCTCACAGGAGTGCGGGGGGTCTGGTCCACTTCTGGGTCTGCCGGGGAGTGCACTGGGGGGCCCCCCACACCTTGCTGACTCAGCAATGCTACCAAACCCAGGAGACACCAGTCACCAAACTTCTGGTCCACTCCTGGGTCTGCTGCTGAGTGTGCTGGGGACCACAGCTTTGCACAGCCCTAATAAATATAACAATTGGACTGGTATCAAAGGATACCAGTACAAGCTGCTATGTGGAACTCTTACATCTACATGATTCTATAGCAGTACAAATGTAGCAAAACTGCTCCAACTTTAACATTGCTTCCTTCAGGTTAAAGTTAGTGCTACAAGCTCAGGCTGTTAGTTAAAGCATAGCATCTACTGCACACTTCCAAGCAGCAGCTCACCCTCCACTTTTAAATCAGCTAAAATGTTCACTTGTCCATACCCTTAACTAGCATTATTTAGCTGCTTTCCCTCTCTAGTGTCTTTACCAACATTTCTGCCTGTTGTGGAGGAGCCAGCACTCTGTTGCATGACTCAGACCTTTGTGCCAGGACACTGTATTAGGTATGATAATGCCTTCTTTTCAAAGGTTTCTAATATCTAGTGAGTTAGAAAAGACTAAAAGAAGTAGAAAGTAAAACAAAACAAAAATCCCAAACAAAGCCAGGAGTAGCATTCAAATTCCTTGTCTTTTTGTGTACTTAAATTTGATCCTCAGCCAACTTTAAAAGAGGAGTCTTGACTTGGATTCTGAAAACTGGGAAACACTTTTTTTTGGTTACAGAGCAGTCTAGATGTAGTTGTGTAAATCAATCGGCTATTAGTTTCATATGTACAAATTGTGCCTACACTTTTAAACGTTACTTTTTGAAATCTGTAGACCTATTTTGCCATAAATATTGTATGTTGAATGTATTGTTTACATATATGATTAGTAAGCCTTTATAACATTTAAGCCTTTATAACATAAATAGCAAATGTAGACATGCCCAGTGAATCTGAACTACAGGGGACTTAAAGCCACACAGAAAGATGATTTTAAAGTATACTTAATGTACTTCTTACCTTTGTTATTTGATGTGTTCATCATATTATCTAACAAATAATCTTTCTCTTGTGGGGATCTAGCTGATCATGTCAATCCCCAACTTCTAGAGTGTTTAAGTTAATGGCATTTTATTCGTCTATTTCCAGCTCACCTCTAATAACTTGGCCTCAGCACATGATAGCTGCAGATAAAACATATATGAAGGAAAATTGCACTGACCATTTTGTTTTTATTTCTTCCTTGGCTCAGAATACTTCTCTTAAAGAACGTTGTGTTAAATCATGGATCACATAGTAATCCTTCTCATTTAGTGCCTAGGTGCAAATATGGAAATCTGTTTCCTAGTTCCAAAAGGGGTATACAAAAGAGAGAAACAAGTGAGCCACGTTGTTAGATGTAGTTCAGGTAGGGAAATGGCCGAGTGTTCTGTTGACAAAGGCTTAGTATTAGGAAATATATGGTTTCCTGGAAATGTATGTTGTTTAGTGATCCAGTAGCTGAGAAATGGATCTATTGATGTAACACAGCATGAAAAAATATATAAGATGTCACTTGCATCCTTTCAACCTACTGACTTTTGGGGCACAGGATGGGGCAAAAAAACAAAGTGTTTTAGATGAGACATTTCAGTGTGGGTAATAAACAATGTTTGGTGGTGACATTCTGGACACTGTAGACAGCATTCTGGAGACAGCTTTACTTCAAAGAATCATAAACACTTTGACATTTATTTGATAAGGGATACATCTAGTACCAGGCACTGAAGAACCAATTACACTTCACATACAATTTTTTTTCTAACGTACACCCCTCTGATTCTTTTGTTTTCAACAGGACCTGCATACAATATATATGGCAGCTTTCGGTTTTTAGGACAGTGGAACTCATGTTTGAATAATTATAGATTCATTGGCATCTTTGTGTTGATGATGGGCTACCTCAGCATTAAGGCAGCATGGATGATTAGAATAAAAGAAATGAAATTTAGTAAAGATCTGTTAGTTCATCTATTCAACCAAAGCAGATTTGTTCCCTACTGTCCAATTTCAAGTGTTAAATTGCTGGTGCAGTTTTTAAAGATAGTTTTATGTAATTATCCACATTTCCACAGTAAAAGGCAGAACTGCTGTCTCTATTGATCAGTGGAACCTTCACTTCTATTATTACATTCCTTCATTATTCATCATTATATTATTTATGGGGGGTCAGTTTCTGCAGCCCTTTTTCACACGTGGGTGCTTCTATAGGAGACTCTTTATTGTGCAATAGATTACTATGCAGTAAAGTGTCACTGTCTACACATGCAGGCATTTACTGCACAGTAAATTAGTCTACTGCATTGTTAGCTTACTAGTAGTAAACTATTAGTAGTAGTCCACATGTAGATGCTGGCCAGGAGCAAATTTGCTTCTGGTCAGCCACTGCATCAGGGGCCAATCTCCTACTTGAGCAAGAGCCATGGGGATTGGAGTTTCTCCAGCCCTGTGTCAGGGATGGCTCTTTGCCTGTTGCAGTCTGGCCTTTAAACCCCTGGCCTGATCCCAGGGCTTGTGCCACCTGCTGTCTGCTCGTGGGAATTGGGTCTTAGAGGGACCCCAAGCAGGCCCACAGAACCCGAGTCTAGCCCCTGGGGCCTGACCCACCACCTGGCTGCCTTCCACACACTATGCCCCTCTGCAGGCATGTGCCAAGGCCTGACAGCACCTTGAGTCTCTGGCTAAGCTCCCAAGGTCCATTGAAGCACCTATGATGGTGTCCCCACCAACACTGCAGACACCATTCCAAGGCCCCAGCTGGGCAAAGAGAGACGGCTGACTTCATCACACTGCAAGGTGACCCTGAGGTGCAGAGTGAATTTGCCTGAGGTAACTGCTTGAATGCCTGGATATATGAGGCCCTCATGGCCTGCATGTGGGAGGATGGCCACTAGGAGTGGCAGTGCTGCATAAATGCAAAGGCCCTGCAGTCCTAGTGGGTCTGCATCATGGACCACAACTGCTGGTCTGGGGCTGCCTGAAGGACCATGCCCTTTATGTAGCAGCTGGACCACATCTTGGCTCCCAAGGACTCATAATTGTTGAGCTGATCATAGCTAGTATTTTTAGCTGGCAGTTGATACTGAAAGAACCACTGGAAGATCTTTGGTATCCAAGATAAAATAACACGAAAATGTCATGTCATTTATGTGTAGGCTATAGCTGTGGAACTTAGTTGACATAAGTCTGCCCCCAGGTGTATATACCTAGCAGGGAAGTAAACTTCTGGACGGTAGAGGTTTTTTTTAATGTCATGTGTTACATCCATCATATAAAAGATATACTAGAAAATCTATGGGAATGATGATCAGAGAAGCATTAACTTCAGCTACATTATGTAACCCTCGGTGGAAAAGTCATTATAACTATTGTTGTCGTTGTTATTAATTGTGTGTTACAGTAGTGCCTATCTGCCTAATTGGAGTTTAGGGTTTTGCTTGTTCTTGATAGTAAACTTAAAACATAGTGGGTGCATCTACACATACTAGTAATACACAGGAATAAACTCTGGCGCATACTGTGCTGGAGCTTATAGCTCCCAGGTGATGCATTTGAATGTGTGTCCAGGACCACAGCATGCTGAGCTGGGTCAGAGCAGCCCTGGCCTGCAGGGGGGCCCAGGCAGAAAGCTGGTTCATTGTGTTGAGGAGGGGCTAGCTGGGGCATGATGGTGCTCCAGTGCATGCCCCAGCCAGCCCCATCAGCATCTACACATACATTTTGTAGACATTAGGGCTGGAAGGGATCTTGCAAGATCATCGGGTCCAGACCACTCAAGGGTAGGCAGTCAGCAGGGGTCAAGTGATCGCAGCAAGATAGGAAACTAAATGTTTCTTAAAGGAATTCAGAGTAGGTGCCTGCACCACCTCTGGGAGGAGTCTATTCCAGGCCCTGGGGACTTGGACAATAAAATAGTTTATCCTTATGTCCAGCCTAAAATGGTTTTCTAAGAGTTTGTGAGTGTTGGATCTAGTTTTCCCATGGGGTACCCTAGTGAACAGATGTTCTCCCAGTTCCCGGTGCACACCCTTTATATATTTATAGGCTGCCACCAAGTCACCCCTGAGCCTCCACTTTTCCAAGCTGAAGAGTCCTGTGTCTCTCAGCCTCTCTTTATAAGGCCTGCTCTCTTGTTCTCTAATCATTCGTGTGGCTGTCCTCTGGACTCTCTTGAGCTTCTCCACATCCTTTCTGAATTGTAGAGCCCAGAACTGGACACAGTATTCCAGCTGTGGTCTTACCAAGGCCGAGTTAAGAGGGAGGATGACTTCCCAGGTCTTGTTTGAGATGCATCAGAAGATGCAGGCTAGAGTTTTGATTGCTTTGCCAGCTGTGGTATCACATTGGAGGCTCATGTTCATCTTGTGGTCAATCATGACCCCCAAGTATCTTTCAGACGTGGTGCTAGCTAGTGTACCCCTGCCGAGCCTATAAGTGTCGTGTGGGTTCTTTCTCCCAAGGTGGAGCACCTTGCATTTCTCAGTGTTGAATCCCATCAGGTTTTGATCCATCCACCTTGTAAGCCTGTCAAGGTCATCCTGGATTGCCAGCCTATCCTCTGATGTGGCTGCACTTCCCCATAATTTGGTGTTACTAGCAAACTTAGCCAGTCCACTTATATCACCCAAGTCCAGATCATTTATAAACATATTGAAAAGTACAGGTCCGAGAATGGAGCCCTGGGGGACACCCCTGTTTATAGTGCGCCAAGTTGATTTGGTTCTGTGAACTGTCACTCTCTGGGTCCGTCCATTGAGTCAGTTCCCCAGCCATCAGACTGTTTAGGCCGCAATTCTCCAATTTTTCCATGAGGACATCATGGGACACCACGTCAAAGGATTTCTTGAAGTCCAAGAATATGATATCCACCTCTTCTCATTTGTCCACTTGGTTGATGTGTCACTTGGTCATAGAAGGAAATCAGGTTAGTCAGTCAAGATCTATCTGCCATGAAACCGTGTTGCCTATCTCTCAGAATATTACCTTCTGTTAGGGTGTTGGTAATGGTTTCCTTAATGATTTTTTCCAGGATCTTTCCAGGGCTTGAGGTCAAGCTAATTGGCCTGTAGTTTCCTAGATCTTCCCTTCTCCCTTTCTTCAAGATAGGCACCACATTGGCCCTCTCCCAGTCGTCAAGCACCTTGCCCGAGCACGACAAGTTCTCAAATATCGTTGCCATAGGCTGTGTTATAACTCCACATGCATTGCTGTGGTGTTAATTAGTTTACTCCATCCCAACAGCACTGCACAAATAGATGTAGAGACATTTACTACAGAGTTAATTAGGCAACTGCAGTAAACATCTCATCTAGATGTGCCCAGTAAAGGACAGTCCTTGCTCCAAAGCTCCTGTAGTTTAAACAGACAAGGTAAACAAAGTGAGAGAGACAGATGATGCCATCCCGTATTATGTTAAAGAAACACCAGCACAAAGCTGAGCACAAGCAGTGCTGCAGGGAAAGGGTCATATGTCCATATTAACATGATCTGGGTTTGGTTACTTCCTACTAGGGCTGTGTGAATCTTTGGGTGCTGATTTGATTTGGAGGAGCTTCAGCCCGATTCAGTGGCCAAATCTGCAAATCCGAATTGAATCAGGGGACCAATAAAAAGATCCGAATTGATTTGAACCTCTCTGAATCTTCGGAAAAGATTCGGAGAGCTTCAGTGATTTGGGCAGTCCCCACCCGCTGCAGCAGGGAGTTGAAACCAGACTCCATGCTGGTAAGTGGGGGAGCTGTGGGGGGGACCCCTTCCTGCTCCACCAGCCTACCTAACCCCTGCCCACTCCCCCAGCCCTCCCATGGCTGCCCTGCTTGCTCCAGCTCTTGGTGCTTTAAATAAAAAGCCCCAACTCACCAGGTGCTGCCGGGTGATCCCCACTGCCCCCTACTGCCCCATGCTGTGTGTGGGGGCTCTTTCACGAGCCCCCTGACTCCCCCAGCCCCACCACGGCTGCTTCACCCACCACAGGTCCGGCTCTTTAAGAAAAAAACCCGAAGAAAACCCCCAGGATTCACCAACTCCTGTAGCAGCCTCGGGGCTTTGGAGGGCTTGTGCAGAACCCCCCACATGGCATGGGGAAGCGGGGGCAGCAGGGCTCGCCCCCTGCCAGCTGGAACTGGTGAGTCCAGGGGTTTTTCTCAGGATTTTTTTCCTTAAAGGGCTGGAGCTGCAGTGGGTAGGGCAGCCATGGGGGGTGGGCTGAGACAGTGATGGGGATCAGGGGGCTCATGCAGAGCCCCCCACATGGTGTGGAGCAGTGGGGGCCAGTGGGGAACCTTCCCCCCCCCTCGCCCAGTGGCACCTGGTGAGTTGGGGTTTTTTTTCCCCCCAAGTGCTGGGAACTGGGGTGGGTGGGGCAGTAATTGCTGGGCTGGGAGAGTGGGTGGCAGATGGGCCCGGGTGATTCGGAGATTCAGTAGCACCGAAATCTCTGAAGCAGATTTGGCCGAGTTGATTTGGAGCAGTGATTCGAATCACTAAATCTAATCACTGTCCCCCAAATTGGCTGAATCTGAATTCGAAGCAAATATCAGTCACTTCGCACAAGCTTACTTCTTGTGAATCTTGATTTTTACAGTAAAACTGAAAGGGAAATGTATGTGCAGTATATATAGCACCTTTCTTTGTGCACATTTTTACATAGGAAAAGAACTTTTGTGGGCAAGTGTTCTTAGAAGTGGGGGAAGAGTTTTTCTGTAGTTGACAACAGGTTTTTGAATAAGCGATCTAGCGTAAGTTTTTTCTGCCAGACAGATGCATAACATCCTGATTCACAATATAATAGTTATATGTTCTGCAAAGGACAGATACAACTCAATGTTCCATAGTATCTATTTTGAGGTTTAATTTAATCAGTTTAAGGTGGATACCTACCACCTGGATGTTTTGTGCATCAGTGTAGACAACAAACCTGAAAGCTGTTTTAACACTGGTGCCCTGAATTACAGCTACCATCTGTGTTGCTATTTCATCAGTATATTTTTTTCACATATACTCGCTATCAGGATTGTTCCATAACATACTAATAGTAATCTCTTTGCATAGGTTAGAGACGCATACAGTTCTCTCATCAAAATTCTTTCTTGACTCACCCCAGCATTTGGCAACGTCATCAAAGTTGCAATCGCTCTGTCAGTGTTGAGCATTTCAGTAGATGTGACAGCTGGATCACCTTCCACTCAAAAGAAGCACGGTTTTTTTCCACACAGTGTAGCAGCTGACTTGGCAGAAGAAACAAATCTGCAATAACTCATGCCAAGGCAGCCAGGGTTGGTGGCATCCCAAAGACACAATCTCATGTTCATTTGCTAAATTAAATGACTGAAAAACACATACACACATTCAGAAAAGCTAAGCATATTACTACCAAAATTCATACTTGCTTTAAGCCGTGGTTTTTAATCACTCAGGTTCAGCACGCTATTGCTCATTTACAGTACTCGCTGTGCACACACAACATACACGTAATAGATTAAAGAAATTTCCATTGTTTGTCTTCTTGCTTCAGGAGTGATAGACACTTAAAGAAAATGTGTCACATTACAGAACATAACCGGCAGGCCTGAAAATAGAAAGCACATCCTACTGATTTTCTACGAAGCTAGGAAAGAAGGTTGAGATATTTGTCTCAGAACTACGCCTGTGAAAAGAAAAGTTGCAAAAAGGTTTCACATATTGGTCATATCTTTTTGTTTTGGTAGATGTTGTTGAATTTATATCAGCTTACATGTTTTAAAGTTCAGTCAAAATAGCATGTTCTCAAATAATCTTCTCTTTTCGTGCATTCAGTTATATTTGCTTACTGCAGTGACCTAACAGTTTTCATGCTTTTGACTCTGTTAGCGCTAAGAGGAATATCAAGGAAGGTAGAATGAAATCCATTATAATGACTAAATGTGCAAAGACACTGAATGCAGAAACATTGCTTAGCTGTTGCTAAGGGCATAGCACCCCTGTACGAGTTCTGCGACTAATAATGATGCATAAACTTAAAAGAACCTACTTTGACTTTCTGGACAAAAGACCCCATGGTTTTATTTGTAAAGAAAACACATTTGCTATGAAAACCCTTGAGTCTGAATAAACATGGAAACCCACGATGAAATTTTATTGGAAACTTTCTGCCCAGAATCCCATTCATTCTTCTCTGAAGTGTGTCTCACAAGTCTGAAAAACTGGCTTGGTCATTAGTGCTAAGTACAGACGGTCAAAAAACCCTGAGGTTAAATCAATTCAGTCTTCAGTTGCAGGTTTCTAGGTTAGTCTCAAGTGCTCAGATTAAATTGAAACAGAAGTGAACAGACTTTTTGAGTCAGGAAATGCAGGCACATGCCTGCAGTGGTTCAGGCCAGACACTGGAGGGTGCTAGAGCACAACTCTGGCTGTGTGTTCCCTTCCTCTTCCTACTACCCCCGAGGTCTCTGGGATCTGCAGTCCAGAATTACAACAGCAGGACTCTTGCAGGGTTGCTCATCACTTCCTTTTCCTGCTTCCAGGTGCCTCTGGGATTTGAGTCCATGGTTGCAGCCAGCAGCAAGTTTGAGCAGGGGAAGGGGTATTTAACCCCCCTCCCTGGCCCCAGCCCCAGCCCTAGCCAGGGTTTGCCTGGGGGTAGGCAGTTTACCCTCCCCACCAACTTTTCAACCTGCTCTCACTGCTCCAGGTAAAGAGCAGAGGGGTAGGGCCAGCCCTCATTTCTGGAGCAGACAGCCCAGCTGGGGAACTCTGGTTTAACTTGAACCAGGAAGTCTTTGGGACAGAAGTTCCATAAACTGGTTAGACCTAAATCAGTTAAGTCTGATACTACATTCAACTAGGTTTATCTGAAAACAGTTTCAGCCATTTTGAAACTGGTTTATGTGCACTGAACTTCTGTTCTGTTATAGGTTTAAACCAGTTTCTGATCACTTAAACTGGTTTATGTGCAACTTTTGGCCCTAGCCCAGACCAAAACTGTTTCTTTTTGCTTTCATCCAGTGAGAAATACGAAAATATATTGCACTGAAGACTTATGGTTTCCTAAACCAATAATTGCTCCATGTGAGATCTGTTTGAATATATATGTATAATTTGGGAAAAACAGATGCATACAATACATTTATTTGTTGAGAAGGCGATAAAAAGCTATCTATATATAACTGAGTGTTGGAATCATGTCATTCTAGTATAACCATGTTATGGATCCTGTTCCCCTGCATTTGTAGGCACTCCATATAGCCAGAAGCCTAAAGTCATCCCCAGGAAATTCTCACACATATCACAATCCCAACCCACCTTACAAAACCAAAGTTATCCTTTAATATGACACAGGTAAAAAGTGAGGGAGATTAGGGCACTGCCAGTGCCATGCTACTAGAGGCAGAGAAAGTACTTGATGAGTTGATTAATCGCTTAGTCAGAATTCTTTCTCTTAAAACAGAAGAGATCTGTATTCATTTGAAGTTTTTTGACTTGCTCATATGTTTGCTAAATTCTGAGAATATACCTTAGTATAACTAATAGTATGATAATTAGCATATTTGTGTGTATGTAATTTATAATGGGGTTGGAATTGAATATAATTTCTCTGAATTAATCTGGGTTTAGAAATTGCTCTGTGACAATGTTGATTTAAAGTACTGGTTAAATAATTGGATTATTTTAGATTTACTTATTTATATTTTAGGTGTCTGTGATGCAGTAAATTGCTGTAATCAGTCATTTTAAAGCGAGGAACACTCATACGGATAAGAGATGGTGGGAGCTATCATTTAATTATTCTCAATTATATTGTAATTTTCATGGCACTAGGAGGATTTCTTTACAGTATACACAATCTACAGTCTCCACTCTCAACGTATACCACGGATTTCACATCCTTTATCTGTAATAACAATACAAGTGCTTAAAAACAGTATAACAGTATATTACATCAAAGAGGAAGCGTGGTATTTTGGATGAGGTCCTTGAATGGGACTCAAAAGTCTTGAGTTCCAGTCCCAGCTCTGCCATTAACATCTCTATGATTTTAGGCAAATCATAGCAGCCTCTTTTTCTCCTCACGCTTTTTGCTTGTCTTTAAATGTTTGTTTGGATAGTAAACTCTGTTTTTCACTATGTGTTTGAACAGTGTAGATCACAAGACTCCAGTTTTGTCTGGGGCTTCTAAATAATTCAGTAACAGGTTCCTCCCTACCTCTTCACCACTGACCCCTGCCAGCAGGGGACCAGGAACACGGGTGAGACAGTTTCACTGCTGTTGGGTCCAGTGCCCAGCTTAACAGGGCAACTGTTAAAGTGAAAATTTGTTCTTGGACTGGATTATGTTCTTTTGGATAGTGAACTGGTTACACGCTCAGTCTGGTCAGTACCAGGAACTGAGAGGGAACAAACATATCATGTTCGGTGAGGACAGAATTATTAGCAATGTAATTGCTTAAGTCTAAGAAGTCTTGATTGAGGATTGGCAAACTGCAGCTTTTTAAGGGTTTATTTAAGGGCTAACTTGAGAGAATTTTCAAGAGGATGACAAATTGTTCATGCCTGACACAAAGGCTACCTTTCAAATCCATTTCCAAAAATGCAGGGATAGGAAAGCTACTCAAAAGTTGCCAGAATTCTTAACCTAGGCAAACCAACATATTTTCTCCTGGCCTGGATTTCAGAAAATGCTGAAATTAAAAAGGGGGAAAAAAGGAACCTAAACAAAAATCAAGCAAGCAAATGAACAATTAAAAAAAAAAAAAAGAAAAGAAGAAAACTTCAATTTAGTCTAGGGTAGGTACTTGGCTAATCCCAAATCTTAAAGTTTTGTCAGGATAAGAAATCAGGAAGTATTGAGTAATATTAATAATGGGATGGAGTAGGCTGTGCTGACACCACTGCCTATAAACAATCCCATAGACTGCCTTACCTTGACTCTGCCCACTAATCTCCTCTAGGACTGGACCACTTCTAACATTTACGAATTGTGACCTACTTTCAGCAATTGTCTTTGCCTTGCAGTTGCTACTGTGACTACAGTGGTATGCAGACATTCCTGAGCTCTAAACTGACTACCTTAAAATACTGATGGCAGTGTGGCTATGGTACCAGAGAGATCCTCATGAGTTGCAAAACCTATTTAGGAAGCAGGGTAAATGCTTGGGCAGCTAAACCACACTGTTCTTCCTACTGCTGCAACAACACTGCGATTAGTACCCCAGGGCATGTGTAGACGACATGGACGTTAATGTAGAGCATCTGAAAATTTTAACGCAGCTTTTTTTGGGTGCGGTGCATTTGTGTTTGCACAACACTGGGTTTGTATTTGCATGAAAGGCACTTTCAAGTGAGTTAAGCCTTGTGAGCCATTCCCTGCAGATTTCAGTAGGGGAGTCAAATACCAATTTACCCCCTGTAATGTCTTTCCTAATGTATGACAGCAGGAGGCGCTTGTAAACCACCCAGGGTCTCCAGTCCCTGCTCCCAGACTCTCACTGAGCAGTCCTGACCCTTACTGGGAGTTTCCCCTGTGCACGGTCATGGTCACTCCAAAATCCTTGTCACTCGCACCTGCCTATGCTTGGTTGGTCTGGTCTCTCTCCATCAGTATGCAATCCCAAAGACAAGCCACGTGAATCCTCCCCTCCCATTCCTTTCCCTTCCCATCCCACTATGTTACAAATATATGTGGGGTTTTTTTATTTTATTTACTATAGCTGCTATGATAACTGCTATGATATCATAAAATGTTCAGGGTTTAGCGTAGTGGGTTGGGTGGGTGTTTGCCGCCCAGTTGATTGGCAGTTACTGTTGATGGTGGTGGTGAGCTCCTCTGGCTTCCCCCCCCCCTTTTTTGGACTACATTTCCCAGCATTCCTGAGCTGATTCATCTTTGTACAGTTTCCAGTGGGGGCTCCCATTGGAACCCTCCTGTTCTCTGCTCAGGTACACAGTCAATCTGTTTGTGTAGAGCCGCATACAGCTTTTGGAGGTGTGTTGTGAATTGTTCTTTACATGTTGTTTTTGGAATATTTTTGAAAATGTGGGTTGCTGTTTTGGCTTGGTCCTCCACCCACTTAGCCCGCCAAGAGCTATAATAATTAACATTTTCACCCATGTGGGGGGAGCTCATTTAGATGTGGGTGATGGTGCATAATGTCCCGCTCCCCCAAACCACTCACAGTCTGGAAGCAGCAAACCCCTGGCCAAGTCCCGATTTCCTCCTGACCATCCTTCCACACGCCCCTGTAGACAGATACAGATTTAAAGTGTAAATAAATTTATTTTAACATAACCAAGAGAGAGTAAAACCCTCCTAGGTGGTGTTGTCAGCAATATATCCTGCCAGACAGTCACTCATGAGGGCTGCCTGACCAGCCTCTCCTTGGTCCCTGGTCCCTCTCCTTGATCTTCTTGGTCCCTGTGCTGCTGCTGCTGCTGGGACACAAGTCTGTTGTCTGGCCGTTGCCTGTCACGCTTCTTCTTCCCATGACTCCTTAAAAACCTCTCTGGAGCTCTCACAGATATTGTGCAGCATGCAAGCTGCCACTACAAAGGCTGTGATATTTTCTTGCTCCATCTCGAGCTGGCACGTAAGCACCCTTCATCGTGCTTTAAGTCGGCCAAACACACATTCCATGGCCATCCTGCAATTGCTCAGATGATAGTTAAAAACCAGCATCTGGGGGTTGGTGACATTCCCTCCGCAAGGCTTAATGAGCCAGGGCTTTAGGGGGTAGGCAGCATCCGCAAATATAATCGGGAGATTGGCAACATTGTGGATCACTGTCTCCTCCATGCCCGGTGTGTACTGTCTGTTCTCAATGAGTCCAGGCAGAGGGGAGTTTCTGAACATGCACACATCATGTGTGCTGCTAGCTTACCTGGTATAAATGTTCATGAACCAGCCCTGGTGGTCCACCATGGCTTGCAGGATCATAGAGGCATATCCTTTCCTGTTTGTGAAAGCCCTCCCCGCTCCCCCTCCCCTCAGGGCACAGCACTGGGATGTGAGTGCTGTCTAAAGCCTCCATGCAGCTCGGGAACCCCTTCTCATTAAAGCCATGTATGATTTGCTGTGGATTCGCCAAGTGGATAATTCTGTTTGCAGGGATCTCCTTGAGCAGCTGTCATACCTCATGAGTTGCCAGCCTGACTGTGTAGGCAGCCATACCAAAGTGGTTCATGATGTAGTGGAGGCTGGATGGGCTGGCCAGTTTCATGATGGCCACTGAAACCCTCTTGTCTGGTGGGATGGCCCGATGCACGTTAGTGTCCTGCCTCACAACGTGGGGCCCCAGCATTGAGACAATACAATCGAACGTCTCCCTTTTCATTCTGAACATCTCCAGCCACTGCTGGTCATTCCAAGTCATCAGCATGATTCACTCCCACCAGTCTGAGCTGCTCTCACAGGCTCAGACCATGTGGAGTCTGGTGCTCCTCAGGTTTTTCAACAGAGCCCAGTCAAATTCCACTTTTTTGCTTTCCTCTATGTATTCCAGTACACCCCCACAAATTTTGCCAGGACCCCTTCACAAATCACTTGTGCTGTTGACCACGAACTTCTTCACCATGTCTCAGAAAGCTAAGGCCAGCAGTATGGAGTCGACAGCCCAGGAGGCTGATACCTCCAATGCCCATGGTCCCAACTGTACATGGGAAGAACTGGAGGACTTAATTGACATTTGGTTGGAGTGAAGGATCATAGACAAGATGGAAAGTAGGAGAAATGAGCCTGTATGTGTTAAGATTGAAAAAGGCAATCGTGACTGGACCCAGGTCTGGTGCAAGATCAAACCCCTGAGATCAGCATTTTACAGAACCAAAGATGTGAAATCTCGTTCTGGGGTAGGTCGCACAATTGTTCCCTTCTATGACAAGCTGTTCATCATTCTCTCCAAGGATGTAGGTGACAACCCAGGTACAGAGACTTTCAGCCAGGTTTAGGCAGGAGGAGGCGTCAGCAGCCTCTCCTGACAGTGAAACCATGAGCAGCATGTCTCAGCTGTACAGAGACCGCTCCTTGCTCCCTGATGACCATTAGTGGCCGGAAGAACTGTTGGTCACCATACACTTGGTGCCATTTAGTCCTGTTCCATGGACTAGTACAGATAATGAAGCAGAGGAGGTGGAGGGTCACAAAGAAATCTCATTAAACACATCATCTGCTGTTTAATGAGACCCAAGAACATACTGGACCTTGTAAGTCTCTTGTAATGTGCCTCTTGTCACTGCCAGGCAACTCCTGGGTTCGTGCTGGTTGGATTTGGTGGGCCAGGTGGGAGGGGGAGAAATTCATGTGTTGCTGTAGATGGGTCTCCATGTTCTTTCAGTGGTGGTGCATGACGAGTTTGATAGCTTGTAATGTAACAGATGCCGAACTAATTATTTGCTTTAATTAATTTTTTGTAGCTAGCATTGGCAGTGGCAGCTGTGGACCTGTTTCTGAAGCGAGTATTTGTAAGTTTTGGGCAGTATGAGTGGTGCCCCACTGATGCGGGGTCTGTTTCCATGCCTGCTGGCATTTTGTGCACTGCATGGTGGGGGTAGGGGTGTGTACTTTCCTCCTCTGGGTGGGGAGGGGAAGGCAACCACTTTTCTTTTCTTTGTTTATCAGCCACTGTGACCCATGGCTGCCTGGAATGGTGCCTTGCTTGCACTACAGCAGAGCGCTGCAGAGATTTCCGCAGAGAGATGATCCTGCAAAACTTCACTCAAGGTTTTGGCAGAGTCCGCAGTAACCAGAGTGAAACGCGCAGATGCCTGGTGGGACAAACTCTGTGAGTCACTGCGTAAGGATGATACCATCCTCGAGGAAGTGCGAGACACCATGTGCGAGACGTGGTCTAAAGGTCCTGGGAGGTCTATGCATAGAGAAGTTTTGCAGATTGCCTGCTTGCTGCTGGGGGTGGGTGAGGTTGTTTAGTCTTTTTTTCTTACAAGAAATGCTGGCTGCAACCTAGCTAGCACTTAAAAAGCATCTGACCTCCCTCCGATGCACCCTGCAACTGTTTGCAACTCTTTTCAGTAATGCCATGACTCCATAAACCCCCTCCAAGCACAGCATCCCCACACTGAAGCGGGTGTGGTCTCTGAAAACCAACCCATCCCAAAGAAAACATGATATATATAGAGAGCAAAAATAAAATATTTTATTGAAAATGCTGCAGCGTAACAATATAAAATATGTACAAAATGTAAAAAATGTAAGAAACCATGCAAAACTGAACATATTTCACTCTCCTCTTCACTCTCTTCATTCAGTACTGAGCTGGTTGCTGTCCCCGGTGGGTTCCACCCATGAAAGTTTTCTGCAAAGAGGGGGAAAAAGGAAGAAGAGCAAAAGGAGAGGGGTTTGGAGCACAGTCAAAAAACTGGACTTTTGCACCTCCCCCTCCCAATATGCACACACAAGTTTGGTGGGACATATTACTTAAATATCACCCAGGATGCTGCATATCCTGGGTCTGGCAGGCAGTGTCCTGCCTCTGGACTTCTTTTGTCATGCTTCTGAATAGGAATGTGATGAAGTTCAAAAGGTTTGCAATACTGAAGGAAGTTATGTAACCACTCACTCCAAAGTTTCAAACTACTTCTAAAAAACTTACCGTTATGGATGCTGCAGCTGTCATTGGGAGCTATGTCCACTGCAGTGGCAGCACACTACAGAGGGTGCAGGGGGTACGAGGAAAGGCAGAATGCACCCGAGAGTCTTGAAGGAGCTGGCAGACATCATTGCACCCCCCCTTGGCAAAGATATTTAAAAATTCATGGTGCTCAGGTGAGGTCCTGGAACACTGGAAGAGAGCCAGCATAGTCCCTATCTTCAAGAAAGGAAGGAGGTATGACCCAGGGAATTATAGACCAATCAGTCTGATGTTCATCCCTGGAAAAATCCTGGAGAAAATTGTCAAGGGATCCATCACACCAGACTAATAGAAGGCAAGCTTCTCAAGGTCAGCCAACATGGCTTTGTGACTGGCAGGTCTTGCCTGACCAACCTCATTTCCTTTTATGACCACATGACACGAGCCCTGGACAAGGGAGATGATGTGGATATAATATATCTGGATTTCAAGAAAGCCTTTGACCTAGTTCCCCAGGATGTCCTCATGGCTAACCTGAGGAACTGTGGCCTTAATCATTTTACAGTCTGATGGCTAGGCAACTGGCTATGGGTTCAGACCCAAAGAGTACTAGTTGATGGGAGCAAATCAGCGTGGCACAGGGTGACCAGTGGAGTCCCTCAGGGGTTGGTATTTGGGCTGCTACTCTTTAACATCTTCATTAACAATCTGGAGTTGGGAGTCAGATGTGAACTGGCAAAGTTTGCAGATGACACCAAATGATGGGGGAAGGCGGTCACACCACAGGACAGGCTGGGGATACAGGCTGACTTGGACATGCTCTCAAGGTAGGCTGACCAAAACTGGATGGCCTTCAATGTTGAGAAGTATAAGGTGCTGCACCTTGGTAGGAAGAACCCTCAACACACTTAAAGGCTTGGCAGTGCTGTGCTTGCTAGCACCACAACCAAAAGAGACTTGGGGGTCCTGATTGACCACAAGATGAATATGAGTCACCAGTGCAATGCTGTGGCTGGCAAAGCAAAGCAAACTCTGGCGTGCATCTACCGATGCATCTCAAACAAAACCAGGGATGTCATCCTTCCACTTTACTCGGCCTTGGTGAGGCTGTAGCTGGAGTACTGTGTCCAGTTTTGGGCCCCCCACTTCAGGAGGGATGTGGGAAAGCTTGAGAGAGTCCAGAGGAGAGCCACTCATATGATTCAAGGCCTGGAGGGCAGGCTGTATGAGGAGAGGCTGAGGGATTTGGGACTCTTCAGTCTGGAAAAAAGAAGGCTCAGGAGGGACAATTATGTAAGAAGGGTACATCAGGACCTGGGAGAACAGCTGTTCACCAGAGCTCCCCAAGGGCCATAAACTCCAGGATGGCTGATTTAGACTAGCCATAAGAAAAAAGTTATATACGATGCGTGTGTCCAGGGCCTGGAACAGACTCCCCCTAGAGGTGGTGCAAGCACCTACTCTGGACTCTTTCAAAAAAACATCTGGATATTTTTCTTGGTGGGATCACTTGATCCCAGCTGACTTCCTGCCTATGGCGGGGGGTGGCTGGACTTGATGATCGCTCGAGGTCCCTTCCAGCCCCAATGTCTATGAATCTATGAATTTATGAATCTATGACAGGAGGGTACATGGGCAGGGGCTGGAGGACATACACTATAGGTGGTGGTGGGGGGCAGAAGAATTAAGAGGGGATAGAAAATTAAGGGAATATTAGCCTCCTCCATTTTAAAATAATAATAATTTTTTCCGAGTGGACCCATCCTGACCTAAACCTATGGCCACTTCACTGTGTGCTTTGAGGGAGGAGGGAGGGGTAAGGAGTGAGGAGGGTAAAAAAGAACACAGTGGCACCTACTGGTTAAAGGCTGGAACACAGCACCCTCTCATGGTAGCGGGGATTAATTGGAAGTCTTTGGAGTCTCTGGCTGTTTGCACGAACAAATCTGCAGTTGAAGCGGCATAACTGGAGAGCTCCACAAATTAACACATCTCTGAGTAGTGTTAGTTTAAGGCACTTAATGGGCTTTAGAGTGGCGGGAAATCCTGGGTAAAGCAAACACAAATGCAGTTGTGTTGGCATAAATGGGCAATATGGTTTCACCTACACTCCCTGCCCCAGCCACCTTGGGAAATGTCTATAGTACTGACTGAAGTGTAAACATACCCTCAGTCAGGCAGGCAAACACAAGAACTTGCTTCTTGCTGGTGCAGGGGGAGCCTGGGTTTGGGCTCGCCCTGCACTGCCAATAAGGTATGATGGGATCTAATGCGTGATGCCACAACTGTGCCTCCTGACATGCATGTGTGGCATGGCAGGTGGTGCGATTGTGTGACTTGCACTTTAGATCCCATTGTGCTTTTACCTGCATATGTAGAGAGCGCCTAAGATGAATGATGCCTCAGACAAACATGTGCATATGCATGTTGTATATTTGGGACTCGGGGAATAGTTGTTTAAGTAGTACCTGTGTGTATTAGTGGTGCTAAGGATTGAGTATAGAGCAAGAGCCTCCTACTGAAGAGTAAATGTGTGTATAAGGATGTGGTTAGGAAGCTCTGCAATGTGTATTGCAGGTGATGTGTAAAGGTGTATGTGTTGTAGAATATTAGGCATTGGTGTGTAACACAAAAAATGTATAGGCTATTTTGTATTGCAGAGTCTGTTGTGTATATGGCTTTAGTATAAATATGATTGTATTTTTTTGGTATCTGCTTTGCTATATATACTCATGGTTTTCTCTATCTTGTTTCAAAATAATAGAAAATTAGGGCTGGAATGGACCTCAGAAGGTCATCTAGTCCATCCCCCTACTCAAAGCAGAACCATCCTCAGCTAGATCATCCCAGCCAAAGTTTTGTCTAGCCAGGTCTTAAAAACCTTCAAGCATGGAGATTCCACAGCCTCTCTGGGTAACCTGTTCCAGTGCTTTATTACCCTTCTAGTGAGAGAGTTTTTTCCTAATAACTAACCTAAACTTCCCTTGTTGCAGCTTGGGACCATTGCTCTTTACATCCTCATTTCTGCTTGGGATCTGGAAAGAAGCAAGTCTGTCTGCACATAGGCAAGAACAATAAGGTAAAGGTAGAGAAAGTGTATCTTAATTTGAAACACAGCTTCTCTCCCTCTTTTCCCATTTTTCCTGGGTTTTGAGTAGGATAATACTGTGGGGGTATTAAGCTCTGGAGCACACTGACCAGGGTTGGAGCCTGGCAATGTTGCTGGTAGGTTTGGGCCAAGATTAAAAGCATGGCAGGTTTTGGGCCAAGGCTGAGGGCCTGGCACATGTATTGCTCTTGCAACTTCTTTTGGTTCAGCCTAGCTGTGTAGCTGAACCCCAGCTGTATGTTTTGCTGGCAGATTTGGGCCAGGGTGGGACCTGGCACATTTTGGGCCAGGGTGAGAAGCCTGGCATGTTCTGTTGTTTGGCTCAAGCCTTGGTGCAGGGTAGGTCTGGCTCTTCTGTTGCTCAGTCCAGGCCCAGTTCAGATAGGCTGGGTTTGCTTTTGTTGTTCAGTCCAGACCCAGCACTGATAGATCTGGTCCTTGAGTTCGTTTGCATTTTTCTGCCCCAGCAGAGCTGGGGATCAGGACTAGGAATTTTGGGGTACGGTATGTTGAAAGGAGCCACAGACAACTCCTCAAAGCCACCACATGGAAGTGGAGATTGGTGCCCTACAAACTTCCCAGGGAGCAACGAGGGGCCCCTTGTAACACAGAAGGTTGCACCTCCTGGAGGTGCAGTGAACCCCAAGAAGTAGGTCATAGGACTCTGGGGTTGGCCATGCTGAAGGGCAGGTATAGGCAGAGCCAACCCTAGGGGTGTGTGGGGCCTGGGGCATATCAGCCTATGTGGGTCCTGTGTGAGGGGGGGGTTGGTGGGGGTGGTGAGCGGCCAGAGCACGAAGCTGGTGGTGCGCAGCAGCTGTGTGGAGTGGAGGCGCCCTTGGCACATGCCTGTGCGGCACTGTCTGCAGGACCCTGGGGTGGTTGCGTGGGGCCTGGGGTGGTTGCCCCGATTTGACCTCCCTCAAGGGACAGCTCTGGGTATAGGAGTGCAGGCCCCAGAGCTAACCCCTTATAGACTATGCCTTGTAGCTGATAGTGTTTTAAATTGCATTTGATGTTTTCCTTTGTTTTCCCTGTCTTTGTTTTCTGTAGTAAATCTGTCCTTTTGTGTTCACACTGCTTTTGAGGGGCTTTTGTTTATGTCTGACACCCCAGCCAAATTCAGTGATCCCAGATTTCTATGTGAGGGCTCCAGCCACAGGAAAAACATACTAGGTATCCCAAAATTTGAATCCAGCCCTTGTTGCTGCCAACCAGTGCTCAGCAGAAGGGTTATAGGTGTTTGGGGTAGCAGAGGGCTCAGTACTGATGGTCTGTATGCAAGTCAGGGGCTTCACACACAGCTGTATGCATGCACATGTGAAGGATTTTAGGCACAAGTGTGAATGCACTTCTCCGTATGGAGTACCAGGGATGTAGGAGTTGAACATGTAGTTCTCTCTAAGTACAGACAACAAAAAGCCCAAGACTGAATTGCTTTAAACTTTGCAGGTTAGTCTAACCTCTGTAGATTGAACTGATTTGCAAGTAAATAGATATTCACATTTGATTCCAGAAATGCTGCCACATGCCTGTAGTGGCTCAGGCCAGAAGCTGTAGGGCTCTAGAGTGAGCTCTCCCTTCCCTTTGGCAGTGGCCAAGGGAGGAAGGGGGGGGAGAGAGAACGGCATCACTGATTGGGGAAGAGTTTAAACCCCCACCCTGGCGTGCAGGGACCCCAGCCTGGCTGTGCTTGGAGGGGGAGGGGGGAAGCAGCCCTTGCCAGGCTTTATGATGGATAGGGTTGTGGGGTGGAGGGGGAGAGGGAGCATGGCCAGACTCTGGCCCCTGGCAGGAACCAAGCAGTGAGAGTGGGGGGCTTGGTAGGTGGGGAGTTGGGGAAAAGCCTTGCCTGATGCAGTAGCTCCCTGACAGCTTGGCCCAGCCTTGGCGCAGGGAGCCGAGAACACAGGTTTTCCCCCCCACCTCATAGTGGGGCCCAGCACTGCACCCCTCCAGCCCTGAGCCCTAGGCAGAGCTGCACAGAACCTTCCCTTACCCACTCTGCCCCATGGCAGGGCAGGAGGAGGAGGTGGGAGAGCCCTGCCTATCACAGCAGCTTCATGACAAGCTGGCCCACGAACCAGGAGCAACCTAGGCACAGCTCCAGCTGCCCCAGCCTGAACCTCACCTCTGGCTGGGAAGGGTCCTGCCCCAGCCCCAGCCCCAGCCCTAGCCCTAGGCATGGCATGTGATGGCAGGGTGAGACAGGGCCCTTTCCAGCTCGATGCGGGAGATGTGTAGCCAGATTGATCCTGGCTCCTTGTGCCCAGGCTGGGCTCAGCTGTCATGGAGTCACAGCTGACTGGGAAAGGCCCTACCCCAGCAGCCTGGGCTGACCCTTCTGTGCTCGCCCTCCGCAGCACCCACAGCCAGCCCTGTTCAGCCCTGGCCAAGGCAGGCGGAGAGTGCCTTCCCAGCTGGCTGTGGCTCTTACCAGCTGGCTGCAGCTCCATGACAGCCCGGCCCAGTGTGCTGCCTACCACGAGTGCTTGTTTGTCCACAGCTGCTGCCACAGCTCTTGCACAGTGTGGATGAGCAAGCACTGTGCAGGGGTATGGCAGCAGCGATGGTGGTGGCTACAGACACATGAGCCCCCACCAGCACCTCTGAGCTGGCTTGGGCAGCCATGGGCACGATTAACAGGTCCTGTGTGGCCAGCTGCCAAGGCGCACACCCACAGCTACAGCACTGTCACCTCTGTGACAGCTGCTACCTGTGTGTGCCGAGCTAGGCTGTCACAGACCTCCAGCCAGCTGGGAAAGGCCCAGGTCCTGTGGCCACACCCCCACCCCTGCCACTGTAGTGGCAAGGTGAGGGGTTACCCTGATAGGGGCTGCTCTGCCTGGCCAGGCAGACCATATCTGTGGTCCCTGGGGGGGAGAGGGGAGGCAGTGGGGAACAAACCTCCTCCCTGCTCCCTTATCTGTCGGGGACCATGCCCCACCCCTGCTCTGGCTAGAGAGCAGAGGGATGGGGCCAGGCCTGCTGTCTGGAGTAGACAGCCCAGTGCAGCCCAGGGCTGGAAAGCATGCTGGGTTGCTAAGGGACTGGTTTAACTTAACCCAGGAAGGAGTCTGGGACAGAAGTTTCATAAACTGGTTTCACCTAAATCAGTTAAGTCTGATACTACATTCAACCAGGTTTATCTTAAACCAGTTGTGGCCATTTTGAAACTGGTTTATGTGCACTGAACTTATGTTCTGTTACAGGTTCAAATCAGTTTCTTATCAGTTAAACTGGTTTATGTGCAACTTCTGTCCCTAGCCTTTGGATCATAGGAACATATACGGAGGTTTGGCATCGTGATGTCTCTGTGGTAATGGGGTTTGTTACTGGTTGTCTGTATCTGTGGGGTGTGGATTATTACTGTCCCTTCTATTGGCTTCCCGGCCCCCCTTCTCCTGAGGTAGAGCTGCTAACCTGAGTTGCTATAGGAAGCAGGCAGAGCTCTTTCTTTCACCCCCCTTCCCTCTCCTTAGCAACAAACACAGCTCCAGGCAGAGCCCAACAGCTCTGCTGCCTCTCCACTTCCTTCTGAGCAACCAGCCTGCTCCATTGCTCCCCCTGCAGCACTTGACCTGAGGAGGAGCTTTGTGCTGGTCCTACAACCGGGCGGAGAGAAGGAAAGACCTGGTTGCAGCTGCATCCAGAGAGCCCAGCAGCTGGGTCAGAAAAGACAGAATTGGCCATTGCCCCCTCACCTCCTCCCTTCCAGTATGCAGGCACATGTCACTGGCTGGCTGTTATACACATCTGTCCTAGAGACATGCAGACCCCATGCACATCCATCAGGTTCAATGACACTAGCCACACATATACTTCTTGCCAGTAAACTCCCCAACAACCCCTCTCTTTATGGTCCAGAAAAATTCATATATAAAATTCCCATGTGTCCTCCCCCCCACCCCCCCAAAACCAAAACAGGAATAACTTATTGGCAGACATTACCCCAGTGCCTGTAATGTCCCCAACTTGCAAATACTTGTAACACACCTCACCGACAGATGTACTTCCTCTCAGTGGCATGAAAACCATGGTCAGTGACCCTGACGTCCTACAGAGTGTCATTACTAAGCCCTCTGCCACCCCAAACACCTGTAACCTTTCTGCCAGACACCAACGGTTAGCAGCAACAAGGGCCAGGTTTAAATTTTGGGAAACCCAACATGGTGGAGGTGTCAGAGTTTATGAGGTAGGAATAGTACAGACACTGTAGTGTGTATGTGCTTGTGCATATCGGGGGATGGGACAGTGTCGGAATATCTGAGGGCGGGGGTGTGGGATACAGGTGTTTTGGCACTGGGGGGTGTCTACCATGGGGGAGTCAAGGCATAGGTTGTGTGCGTGTGGAAAGGAATTAAGGCACAAGTGTGTGGGTGGTGGTGGGGAGTTGAGGCACAGGGTGTGTGGCTGTGTTGAGATAAGGGACAAAATGTGTGTGTGTGTGTTTGTAATGGGGGGTACTAGGGGGTGTGTGTGTGTGTACCGGGGGGGGGCGTTAGGTAGGGTCATAGGTGATGTGTAGGGGGTGCACGCAGGTGCATGTGCACCCCACCTCCCCCAGCTGCTGACACTGCTGCACCTGCCTGTGGGAGCTCCCTGCTTGCCCCCACCCCTGCCTCTGGGGGCACGAGGCGTTCATGGGTAGGGTGACCACCATAGAGGACATTCCGGTTGTCTGCTACTCCGTCCTCTGTTGATACGCAACCCAACACCTTTACGGCCTCTACTTTTCTCTTGGAGAACAAAAATAGAGGACATACAGGTATCCAATTTCGTATCAATATCGGACAGAGAACAGGCAGACTGTCCTCTGTAATGGCCACCCTAGTGTTAGGGTGCACGCGTGTGGATGTAGCGGGGGTGTGCCTGTATGTAGGGGGGGGGGGTGTGCGCGCAGCGTGGGCACCTCCCTGGCCGTGAGTCCGGGGTGATGAGAGCCGCGGGGACCTTTCTGGAACACGCTGCCACAGAGCCGCGCGGGCCCCTCCCACGCACCGTGTGCGCGCGCTGGGCAAAGGGGGGAGTCCCCGCGCTTTCTCCCGGGCGGGGCGGGGCGGGGCACAGTGGAAATTTCCACTTCCTGCAGCAGCAGCAACAGCAGCGGCTCGCCGCCCGCCGCAACGCCCCCCGCGGGGCTCGGCGGGCAGCTAGCCTAGGCTGGGGGGGCGGAGCCGGAGGGCGGAGCCTGCACTGAGCCCAGAGCCGTTTAAGCGGCAGCGCCGGCGCCCCCACCCCTGTGTGCCCGTGTGCGCAAGTGGGCCCGCTGCAGCCGCCGCCCGCCCGCGCCATGCCTCGCTATGAGCTGGCTTTGATCCTGAAAGTCATGCAGAGGGTGAGTGCTGGGCCCCGCACGTCCTCTCCCTGCCCGCGCGGCGGCGACCGGCCGCTTCCTGTCACCTCCGGCCGGGCCCGGCCCGCCGGTGCACGTGCGCGTGTCGGGGGGGATGTATAGGGCAGATGTTGGGGGTGTCTCTCGTTTCAGTTTCCTCCATGAGTGAGTTTGAGTCAAGTTGCCAGTCGGGTTTAAGCTACATTTATTCCCCCCTTCCTTCCTCTTCTCCCTCCTTCCCCCCCATCCCCAGAGCACCTAGCCCCTGGTCCGGGCGGCTCCTGGGCACAAAAGGACCCGACCCTTAGCCGGTGCTGACATTTGGTGGTAGCACTTTTCCTACTCTCCCTATGTGCCTGGGTATAGGGCACCCTCCCACCCTGCCTCCCCAGTGCAGGGTGGGGGGTGGCTGCCCGCAGGCCTTGCTTGCCAAGGATGTATTTCTCCCACCTTTTGTGGAAAAGTACACCCCATGGGAGGCTGTCAAAAAAATTCCCATCCTTGCCAGCACCAGTCGAGCTCCAGGGATCCAGCTCTCAGCTGCTGCCACCACCTATCTCAAGTTCTGCTCCTCGCCTATGAGTGGGGGCAGGGGCGAGGTGAGGGGATGCCCCTAAAACCCCAGGCGGTAAGTATGAAGGCAGCAATGAATGATTTTTTTCTTCTTCTTGCATCTCTAATGTAGGTAGGACCAAGAGAGCACAGTGTGAGCACAAGGTGAATGGTTGGTATTCAGACTCCCAGAGTTGTGCACGCAGCCTGTGTTTCTCTGCTATCTTTTGCTTAGCCTGTAGGACCTTTGCCTAGGCTCTTAATGCAGCAATTTTTACCATTAGCAGAGAGCTGAAGTTTGAATGCTCCCATCTGCATGCTCCCTGTTGTATTCTGGCATCTCTTGATGTGAACATGCGTATCTGTAGTAGGGCCATGTTGTTTACTTTTCTGCTCTCTTTATTTTCCGAGTTATTGGAGTATGTCATTGTGTAGAACATGCGCTTCATATACTGGTACATTTCCATTCATTTTATGTGTAATCGCCACACCTCCCTTTTTTTTTTTTTTAAATTCACCATTTGTTTAGAGCCTATGCAGGCATCTCTGCGATTTGACAGAGCCCCCCCTAGTGGCCACGTGCTTTGTGCCAACCTTTTTTTTTCCTTTTTTATTTTCTCCCTCTCCCCTTGCTGCACCTTCCTTAACAATAAACTAAACTGATAAGCACTCTGTATCTGTGAGGAGGTGCAACATCTCTCTCACCTCTCCTCCCCACACTTAACTGGCAAAGCTTCTTAGTGTAGACTTGGTCTTAATGTGGAGGTAGCATTTAGATAGGGGATCCAAGGGTTAGATGGGGAAGGGAAGTATCACAGATTTGACATAATACCCAGATATTTGGGTATTCTGGCTTTTGAGGGATCTTGGGCACTTCTGTGAAGGAAGGGATATATTTACTGCCACACAGTGTTCCCTATCTGCGTTTATATATCAGTTATATTGAAACACCTAAAATACTGACGTCATTTATTTTTAAAATAAGTGTAGCTTCTTAACCAACATAATTTGCATACCATGTTTTAAATCTAGTTTTGGTGAAACCCTAAAATTTAGGGAGTTCATGTATGTTTGTGTGGGGAGTGTGGCTGGTTAAACTTGACTTTTACTCCTTACAAATGTTTTTGTAGGTAGCATTTTGTAATTAAAGCTTTTTAAAGAGGGGTTCTGTACTGACAGTGAAGCTTCTCTAGGTGAGGTAGCTGAAGCTCAACAAATGTCTTGTTCTAGCAAGTCCTATAACAAGTGTTAATCATAGTTTTAAAGTTTTGTTTTGTTTTTTAATGACATGCTATATGAAAGGAGAACTCCTTACATTACGGTTTCACTATAAAATTCAATTTTGAGCTTATTATAAAGGGTTCTAAAATGATCTTATGCTACCTTTAATGCTAAAACCGGATACCATTTTGTTTTTTTTTTTGGGGGATTTTGGTTGTATATCATTTGGTTTGCTATAATGTTCCTTCATGAAGCTGAGAATCTTTTGCACATGCCTTGTGGATTCTCACCAGGCTGCTGTTTGGATCCCCTAGGCTGTGACTGCTGTTGAGCCAGCCTTTGCCTTTTGTTGCTCCAGGATTAGCTTTCCCTTGGATTCTCTGGAATGCTTCCTGGTTGCAGGCTTTTTAGGGATCTTGTTGCTTAGCTGCCATAGGACCCCAGGACTGGTGCTTACCCCTCCAGACTCCTTTCTAGCATAAGCAGAAATCTAGATAGCCTGTATGACTTTCCCCTGCCTTAGTTTCCTCAGCACTCTTTAAGCATTATTTGAGTTCTGGTAGGATTCATCTAAGGAGTCTCATACTCTTACCCTGCCCCCAATCCTTCTCTCCCCCCCCAAACATGCTTTCTCTTCTAGTGTATAGGTCTCTATCTCCTGTGCATACGAGTTTCCTTCTTCCTTATCTGGTACTACGGTTATTGGACCCCTTGTCCTGTGAAAGCATGTCCCCTGTCTTGGTTAAGCTACTTCTTTTTTCTGTGAGTCTCCCTGAGATCTTAAGTTTCTTATTTTGGGGGGAGGGGGTTTAAGACCCAGTCTCAATATCTGACTTCCTATGTTTGTTTGTTTTTCCCTTCCCATTCTCTGAATCCCATTCCCTTACAGAAAAGTTGAAGAAGAATGGTTTAACTTAAGAGTTTTCAACCTTTTTTTAAATGAGTGTATCCCTTCAGCTGGACATGGCATGGGACGGGGGGAGGTGGTGTACTGTGGAGGTGCAGAGCGGTGGATGGTGGTGGTGGTCACCTGAACTCCCTGCCCTCACGTACCCCCTGGGGTGTTTTCAAGTAGCCCCAGGGGTACACATACCCCTGGTTAACAATCCCTGGTTTAACATATGAGGTGGACGTTCCTGTTGTCTTAAGTTGTTTCCATTTGAATGGGAACCCTCAAATTTCTCTCATGGCTTCTGCTTCCAGAGACATGACAGTATATGATTGTCTTCATGTATGCTGCGATTGACAAGAATACAGCTATATTGCCTCATTCATAAATTGTATGTAGGCTTTATGACAACTGGGGACATCTCTTGGTGAGTTCCAGTAGAGGTGTTGGAGGGTTTTTCTTTGTTAAAAAAGGAAAATGCTTTTTTTGTTTTTGTTTTAGAGACCGCTTTGCAAATTCACTTCCAAAACATAGAGGAAGAGGATGAGACAGGGCTACTGTCTCCAGTTGGGATCCTTCTTTGTGTGAGAAACACAGAAGGCAGTAAGATACTCAAGTGTCACTAGCTACTAATGAGACTGGAATATGTTAGAGTAAAAAAAAAAAAAAAAAGAACTACAACACAAGGCCACAATAAAATTGGTAGGTTGTAAGACAAAGGAAGTTGTAATAGTTGCAGCTTAGATGTCTGAAGACATATGCCCTTTCCTAGAAAATTTAGTATCTGAGATTAGAGTTGTTGTGAAGGTAAGTATAATACATAAAACATCTAAGGATATTTTACTTCCATTTTTTTAGAACTATATTAAGCACTAATTTTCCCCAACTGCCTCTCAAGTTGGGGGTAATTAAATTTTCTTATGGACATCATAGTGAAGACTTCAGCAGGAGAAGGTAGCAATATAGTCCTAATATGTTCCAATGTGCCACTGTGTACTTTGGAGAGGGGATTTTTTCAGGAAACTTTTGTGGCTCTCCTAGTCACTACTTTGAATTAGTGAGTGGTTGGAGGTGGTTTTGTCTTACACTAATGTAGTTCTGCAAACTTGCCACAGGGTGGCAGTGAGGTATCCCCATTGTGCTGCTGTTTGATGTGTTTAGCTGGTTCACCTGTCTTCAGTTACAAAAATGTAGATGTTTTGAAACAGAACTGACTCAGTAGTTTGAAAGTCAATTAATTTTAAAGACAAAGAATATTTGGAGGGTCAGTGTGTGGGTGGGTTGAGATCAGCTGGTGTGTGTGCGTGTAGTCAGTTTTTTATTTTTCCCCCCTTTGCACACTGCATACACCAGTGAACTTGGTATATTATGTAATCCTACTGTTTCAGCCAGCATATTGACTAACAGTGTGTAATACTTTTCAGTTCTGTAATATGTGCTTACACTTTTATTTTGTTTTTACTGTGTCTTTGCTTTCATCCAAGCAGGTTGCTGTTATAGCAATATATTTTCTACCTGCTGTGTATAATGGCCGGCTAAGGGAAGCTAAGGAAGTAGTACTGTCTGACCTGACTATTCTATTTAGCCACTTTCTAGGCAGTATAAACCTCTGGGGGTTGGGTTTTTTGGTCATTTTTTGAAAATATCGAAAAAATGAAGGACACAAGAAGCAGAAATGCCTATAAAATTTGTTTCTAGATCTAACTTTCCACTTTTCTGCTTTGTTAACCTCACTCTTATTTCATTAGACTGTATGCGTCTGTTTAATATATTTATGTTGTTATATACTAACTATAATTGGAGTAATATATTAAAACAGTATATATTTATTGTACGTATGTGTGTAAAATATGGCCTTTACTCATACTAACATCTTGCATTTTGTTAAAAATCAGACAAGCTTTTCCCCCTTCTTTCATCTGCTAAAATAACCTAAGGTCCATTTTTTCTTCTCTTCAGTAGAATGTAGGCAGTGTGAAGAGTTTTTTTTATTGTGGAAATCAAAACTGAAAAAAAACAAAACTACTAAATTCAGGGTCCCAAAGTTGTGAGGTTTTTTTTTTTGTTTTTTTTTTTTGTGGTCATTTGGAGGAATGAATTCCCTAGTTTAGGTCCAGCTTGTGTGAGTTTTGTTTTCTTTTCTAATTACCTCTGATGAGGCCCTTGGATTTCTAGATCTGTATGCAGATAAACTTTCTGGGAATGTTACCTTCCATGTAGAAGTTCTTCTGAGATACCAGTGTGCATGGACCAAACAAATCTCTTGTTAAATGAAGCTATTTTTTTAAACTAAACCTTGTCGTGTAATGAAGTTTTCACATGCATTTAAAAAATACCTGGATTCTTGTTCTGGAGCTCTAACACTGGCAGCTTCTGCTGAAAGGCTGTTTATTTATTAAAAAGTGTGTTTTTGTTGCTGTTGTTGTTTTGTTTTTTAAGTCACTTGTTGTGACTAGTTCATTTTAGAGCTTTAACTTGAGTGACAGCTATTTTGAGTGACAGCTATTCAGACCTCCCTCACCAGTCTCTAGTGCAACTGGAGGACGTCTATTGTAGAAATAACTGCTTGATAAAGTTGTTTTGTGTGAGAATTATTGGGCATTTATACATGTGCTCCAGGAGGCATGGGGGGCAGTCACTTTAATGAATGCAGCTCCAGACTGTGATGATTAAACATACCTGGAGTGTCACATGTATTAGTGTCCCTGTGCTGAAAAATGGTGGTGGGGCACTTTGAACTAAATCTTGTCAAATGAGCTTTAGTTTAAAGTACCCTGCTGCCATTTTTCAGTGTAGGGACCCTGACTGACGCACATGATGCTGGAGCATGTTAATTTCCATGCTCCAGTAGACTTGATTCATCGAGTCCTCTCCAACACACTGGAATTACAGCATGTTGGAGAAGGCTGCCTACTTGTGCATAGGAGCCCAAGTTCCTGGGATGAAACTATCAGTCTCTTAATTCTCAGTTGTTGCATCAAAGACCAATCATGCTGAATTTTGTAAAGTGGAACCAAAGAACTGCACTTGCTGGTACTGCTAGAACTCTGGGGGGGAAGTTCACTTAAATATTTGTGCCAGTCCCGTCTTTAGGTATTCCTCAACTAGTTTCTACTCCTAAGTGTTTCACTTAAGAATTCAACTTAAATACAATTACTGATGCTATGAAGTAAACTAAAAGAGTTTTTCACATGTGTTTGCCTCTAATATAAGTTTGAACTCTTGACTTTGGTATCACAATAACTGATAAAATCAAGGTTTATCCTGCAGGTAACCTGCGATACTGTCTTCTGTAAGCTAGATGATCCAAAGCTAGTTTTTTCTATTTTAATATTGTATGGAGTTCAGCTGCATGTGGTGGAAGAAAAAAAGTCATGGGCAGACTGTTTCCCAGGAAGGCATTGCTTGAAGAACAGAAAGATTCCTTAAGTGAAGCCTTTCCAGGAACTGGTCTATTTACTCCTTGTCTCTCTCTCTCTCCCTCCTTATGTGGTAGACTCTAATGATAAGAAATAGGTTGCAGAAGGGCTGGTAGATTTCCTAACCTAGGCTTGTCATGCATCATCTTGCTACTAGTTTGACTGTCTAAATGTTTGCATGAGATGCAGTACCTCTTGCTATACTTCATCTCTTCTGTTTTTGCTGCCTCTTTTTCCCTTCACCTGTACATTTATTCAGTTATTCTGTCGGTCTACAGCTGATGTCTTCTACTGGCAATGCAAGCTTCTCTGCTTTGCAGGTGTGACTAATCGTGAGGTGGATGTGGGGCACTTCATGCTCATTCACTCTTCTACACTGTCAGCTACAACTGTCAGCAAGCTGGTAAACTGGTCACTGCAGGCTTAGCAGGGTGGATTCAGCCAGAGAATATGAAGTTTTCTCCTTGAGTGTTACCATGCTGTCCTGAAAACTCAGTAATGTATCTTTGGTAGTGTAACAGTGGTGGTGTAGCTATGGTGGTCCAGAAATGATGTAGAAGGCAAGGATTTTTTTAGGGTGGAGTTTCTTATTGGATCAACTATGTAGGAGAATTAGACAAGCTTTCAACTGCAAGACATTCTTCATCTGGTCACCTGGTCATGAAGACTGTCTTGTACTTGAAAGCATGTCTAATTCTCCTATATAATTGGTCCAATTATACCACCCTAAGGAAACCCTTGCTTTTCATTTTTAACCCTTTTGTTCTGAAGACACTTTCTGTACTTTATTAAGATTGGGGGCATTGCTTTATTGTGGAGTTGACTAATTAGCTCTGCTGTAAAGTGTCACAGTCTACACATGCACCTGTATTGGGATGCAGTAAACTAATCAACTCTGTTGTAGGATAGTACTGTCCGGGATAAGTACTATCTTACAGCAGAGTAATTGCATGTGCTCGAACGCATGTGTAGACTGTGGCTGAGGCTGACTGGGGCCTGAGGTACTATAGTGCAGAAGCTGCTTGCTGCCTGGCCCTGTACTGTAGCACCTTCATGACCCAGCCAGCCCCTCTGCTGCCTGATGCTGCTGGCCAGGGCTGCTCCACTTTTGTTTGAATTCCTGCAGTCCTGGGTGCTTGTGATGACGCTGCTCCCAGGAGGCAGCTGACTATTGTGAGCTGTGCCGGAATTTATTCAAGCACATTACTAGCGTGTGTAGATGCGTCCAATTTTTAGTCTTTTATTTGATTCTTTCCATGGCTTCTGTCATGTATCTGAGAAAAGTGTGTTCTTGCAGCCTTTTGTAATTATTTGGGCTCTTAATATAAAACATTGTACTGTAGTTGCATTTGAAAATGTAAAAAGATCATAATAAAAGGAGCAGTTCTATTAAAAGTGTTATACTAAAGCACTTGTAGCTAGGATTGGTATATTTTGCCCATATCCAGTAACTTCATACAATTTGAAACATTTGGAGTATGGTGTCTTGTTTAGAATTAAATTGAATATGATTAGGCCACTTAAATTCCATTGCCTCTAGGAAGGGAGTGGAAATAAATTTTGATTCTTCCATGGAAGATTTTAAAATGTATCTGTAGTCTGCAGCCTATGACCATGATAAATCCAGCACTACTGTAACCGGCCTTCTTTTTTCTGCCATATCTCGGTAGTGCCTCATCATTGTCTCTAACTTGATCAGAATGAGGAAATCTATTTTCGTATGTTCCTATCCTCCCTCCCTCCCCCAAAAAACCTTGAATATTTCTTGGTTCTGAAATACGTTGTATAATACAAATAGGAGAAATGGGCTATCTTTTTCAGAATAAGAGAAAACTGGATTTTATTGTTGTTTTCTTGATGAGGTGTATAGGCTTGTACTGCTGTTGTCACCTGTAATAAACAGTTCAGTGAAACGATGAGGGTGGGGTGATTTTATTTATTTATTTATTTTTAGATTGGCAGTTTGTTATCTTTGCTCTCAGTTCTAACTTTTTCTTATTTCCATCTGTCTGGGAAATCTTTTTGTGTCCATTCGTTTTAATTAAGCTCACATATGGGTGGCTGAGTAAGACAGAAGTCTCTAAAGTTGGAGTGGTTTTGGCATATTTTAATTGTTCCCAGCTTGTCAACACTCAACAGTTGGGACTTAATAGTTGTTGCCTCCTTGACCTGCTTCCCTTCTGAAACAGCCCCAAATATACTTGTGTACATACCTCTAGTTGGTCTGATAACTGCTGAGCTGAAGCAGTCCTAGTTAATCCCTGCATGCTTTCCTAGTCAGCACTTCAGGAAATGAAGCCATTTCTGGACTCATCTAACAAATAGGAATAAATAAACAATTGGCTAAGTTACCACCTCTGCTTCCATGAAGATCTCCGTCCTGCAGTGTCAAAAGGGACTGTTTGGAGATGAGATATTGTCATTGTCACTAGTATCAGTAGGGCTTTTTCCATTCATGCACTGAATAATTTCTGAAATGTTAACTGCCCAAAGTCAATTTTCAAAAGTTATTGATATACAGATGGAGAAATGGTCTTAGTGGAGTATTACACATGGCTTTTCTCAGCTAAACAATACTTTTTCCCTCACAATGACATGTCTTCACTTCTATCCTACTTGAAATAAAGCATAACAGGAAGATATGATATGCACCTCATTCACACAGGCTTCTCTCAGATTTGCAGTATAACCTGTTCTATAATTGGTCATAAATCCACCATCATTTGTGACAGCATTGTAACTTTGTTCCTGTGTTAGTTTGAGCAATAGTGCTCAACATTTTGACCCTGCATGCCAAATGAGTGGGGTGTGATTTGTCACAGACTGGATCAAGTCCTATGCACTGGGATCAAGCCATCCCTTTCCTGCCCCTCCCACCAGGATGGGTACCTGGAGGTCCCAGTGCAGTCTTGTTCCAGCCCCCTGTGTGCTAAGATTGGGTCCTGGTGCCTGACACTGCTCCTAGTTGGCCCTGTGCACTGAGATTGGGTGCCCAGTCCAGTGTATAGGGCTTTGGGCTCTCTGTGGGTTTGGAAATTTGACAGTGAGGGTGCAGTTCCACTGCTGTCCTACTGCCAAATTTCTGCAGCTGTAGGGAGCCCTGTGGGTCAGGTGACATGGGGCTACAGACTGAATCTGACCGGTGGGCTAGGGGTTGAGCACCCCTGAGTTTTGAGCAATAAGGAGGTACCTCAAACATTGTTTTGTGATACCGCTTGAGAATCCAGCTGAGTTATAGGAGATAAAGTCCTGGGATAATACAGAAAAGAATTAGCCTAGTAAACCATTTTCTTCATGTGAAATGCATCTTTCTAGGCTTACTCAAATGTGGAAGGGGCTGTTAGTGACTTAGACTTGGGAGCACTAAAAATATCTGCTTGTTATGGTTTTGCATAAATTATATTTACAAAGGAAATAAATAGCCTGTGGTGTTCAACCATTGTAATGACAGACTTCAAATTTGTTCTCATAACTTGGTGAAATTCTTCTCTAATTCAATCTTTGTCTTTTGTCTTTGCTGCCTTGCAGGGTTGGTACAGTAGATCTCACTAGACTTAGCTGCAACTAAGAATTTCTCCTACATCAACTGAGTTAAGGCTGATACTCTTGTGGAATGTGGATTAAAAGTGCGTGCTAAGTTCCAAATTTCCACTTAAGAAGCGGAGAAAAAAATCTGTCTTCTCAGTGTACCACAACCACCAGCATCAAGACAGCAAACCAAGGGACAAAGAATTTAATCCACTATACTGATAAATTTAAACTGGTTCACGTGTTACTTTAAAAGACTTTTACTGGGGGGTGAATACAACATTGGCTGTTTTGAAGTAATTTTGTTTACAAAAATGAGGGCTGCTTTGGAAACTGCAGACATTGCCATTGTGGCATTGTACTTCATACTTGTGATGTGCATAGGTTTTTTTGCCATGTGGAAATACAATCGAAGCACTGTAAGTGGCTACTTCTTGGCTGGGCGTTCCATGACCTGGGTAGCTATTGGCGCATCCTTATTTGTGAGCAATATTGGAAGCGAACATTTCATTGGGCTTGCAGGATCTGGAGCAGCAAGTGGATTTGCAGTAGGAGCATGGGAATTCAACGCCTTAATGCTTTTACAGCTTTTAGGATGGGTCTTTGTCCCAGTCTACATCCGGTCAAGAGTGTACACCATGCCTGAATACTTGTCCAAGCGTTTTGGAGGGCATAGAATCCAAATCTATTTTGCAGTGTTGTCTCTCATTCTTTATATCTTCACCAAACTTTCAGTTGACTTGTATTCAGGTGCACTTTTTATTCAAGAATCTCTAGGTTGGAATCTTTACTTATCAGTTATCCTGCTCATTGGAATGACTGCTTTGTTGACTGTGACTGGAGGTCTTGTGGCAGTCATCTACACGGACACTCTTCAAGCTCTGCTTATGATTATTGGTGCCCTCACACTTATGGTCATAAGTATTACAGAAGTTGGTGGGTTTGAAGAACTTAAAAGGAAGTACATGTTGTCATCGCCAAATATTACGTCAATCTTGCTGACTTACAACCTTTCTAATACCAATTCATGTCATGTCCACCCGAAGCCTGATGCTCTTAAAATGTTGCGTGAGCCAACAGACGAAGATATCCCCTGGCCTGGATTTTTACTGGGGCAGACCCCAGCTTCTGTGTGGTACTGGTGTGCTGACCAAGTTATTGTTCAGAGGGTTTTAGCTGCAAAAAATATTGCTCATGCCAAAGGATCCACTCTCATGGCAGGCTTCCTGAAGTTGCTGCCTATGTTCATTATAGTTGTCCCAGGGATGATTTCACGAGTGCTGTTCCCAGATGATATTGCCTGTATCAATCCAGAACACTGCATGGAAGTCTGTGGAAGCAGAGCTGGATGTTCTAACATTGCCTATCCACGATTAGTGATGAAACTTGTACCAGTTGGTCTGCGGGGACTTATGATGGCTGTAATGATTGCTGCGCTGATGAGTGACTTGGATTCTATATTTAACAGTGCCAGCACCATATTTACACTGGATATCTATAAACTCATACGCAAGAGTGCAACATCTAGAGAACTAATGATTGTAGGAAGATTGTTTGTCGCTTTCATGGTAGTTATAAGCATTGCCTGGGTCCCAATAATAGTGGAAATGCAAGGAGGCCAGATGTACCTCTATATACAAGAGGTAGCAGATTATTTGACACCGCCTGTGGCTGCCCTGTTTCTAATGGGTATATTTTGGAAGCGCTGCAATGAACAAGGAGCATTCTATGGTGGAATGACTGGATTTGTTTTTGGAGCTATACGACTGATACTGGCATTTATCTATCGTGTTCCTGAGTGTAATCAACCAGATACTAGACCAGGTTTTATCAAAAATATCCATTATATGTATGTTGCTACTGCTCTGTTCTGGATCACTGGAATTGTAACCATAATTGTAAGTCTGCTTACGTCGCCACCCACAAAGGAACAGATTCGAACAACCACTTTCTGGTCTGTGAAAAGCAAGACTGCCAAAAAGGATGATTCAAAGGGGGATCCATATAAAGTGCAAGAAAAGAGCATGTTAAAATGCAATGAAAATGCTAATCACATCATTCCAAATGGCAAGTCTGAAGACCATATTAAAAATATTAAGCCTGAGGATATCAATCTCCTGGTTGCCTGTAGAGATGAAAGCAACCCAGTGATTTCTGTAAGTCCCTCTGAAGTTGAGACACCCGTTGATTATTACTCAAATGGACAAGTGGCTCTCATGGGTGAGAAAAAACATGAAGATTTTGATGATCGTGCCAAACATTGGAAGTTCATAGATTGTTTCTGTGGCTTTAAGAGTAAAAATATGAACAAGAAAGCCATCCTAGAGATGGAAGAAGAGACTTTTTGTATACAAATGCTGGAAGAGACTCCAAAAGTTAAACTGTTACTAAATATTGGACTATTCTGTGTCTGTTCTGTTGGAATATTCATGTTTGTCTATTTCTCTGTCTAAGTGAGTAGAGAACTTTTTAAGGGTATGGCTAAACATACAGAAGTTGATACAGGTCTCTGGAAAATATTTTCTAATATACATAACTGCATCTCAGGCATTGTTTACGCTATAATTGTCAAACAATTTATCAGCCAATTTTAAAGACCATTTGAGATCATATTGTACTATCTCTGCTTAAGACAGAATGTGGTGCATGTGTGTTGTGTGGGATTATTTTTGTTTGTTTAGTGCAGTCCTAAAACCATTTTGTTACATATCTATATACCAAAGTAAGACAGGTGGCTGTGTTTAAGTAGGAAAAGTGAGGAGCTCAGTCCATATCAAAGTGAAAATGAAGAGCAACATTTTACGTGGACTTAAGTATACAATATAAATTAGCAGAGCTGTATAGGAAAACTCTAAATAATCAAAAATGATGTACAACCTTGCAGTTGCCTGCTGCAACAGACTTGTATTACCTTAGCTAACTTGTTGCTTCTTAATCCTTTTGTTTTTAATCTATTCCAGGATTCATATGTAGTCATAAAAGGACAGGGGTTCTTTTGACTCGTCTGGTAGTACTTGGAATACATTTTCATTCAGCAGCTTTTGTTCATTCTTCCTTTACCCCTCCCCTCCCCTCCATCTAACAGATGTGTGGGTTGTCCCCTGTCTCTTTTTCTACTCTTTGCCCCATTTAATTAAATGCCATCTCATCACCCAGATTTCTAGTAAATGAGGACCAAAAAGAAAACATTAACTTCTGTCCAGTCGAAATTCCTTTTTAACCCTGTTTTGCCATGTATGTAACTAGGGAACAAAGGGGAGCTGTGGAAAAGAAGGAAGCCCAGGAGTTGTCAAAGCATGCAATTAGCCTGGCAAATAAACATTTGGTATAGGAATGTAAATATTTAAAATATTTGTTAACTTCCTCTGATTATATTGGCTAAGTTATGGGTGCTAGTCCCATAACCTGGACAGCAGCTCGGACATGGTTGGTGCTGGGAGCGGCTCTTGGAGCCCTTTGACTGAGAGATGGAGGCAGGCCCAGCCAGACAGACAAAGTAGTCCACATGAAGCTTTGCTGCTGGGAGGGAGCACCTGTGAGTAAGCAGCTAATTGCTTAATTGGGTCATAAAGCTGCTCTGTTTTCCTCTTAAGCTATGGGTGCTAGTCCCCCCCCCCCT
>NW_017728906.1:36264492-36267204 GCF_001723895.1 Crocodylus porosus
TTCCCTCCCTCCCTCCACTCCGCCTTCTGATCCCTGTTGGGGCACCACCGGGGGCTTCCCTTCCCTCCTTTTCTGCCAGGCTGTGCCCAGAGGTAAAGGATAACCAGTAAGCTAACTGGTTATCTATCACTGCACTTATCCACAAAATAATTAATCGTTTAACCTTTCACATACCTAATTTGGTATTGAGTTCTGGATTAAACCCTTCACCTCGCTGTAGTTATGAAAAGGGTTGCTCTGCATTTCCTATCGCCAGATAAGATACGTGAGGCTTTTAGCTTGGATTGGTTTGGTTTGTTCTATTGATTGTAATATTGTGTGTGCTGAGAGCACCTCTTTGGGGAGGGAGAGGGAAGTAGAAGCTATCAGGAACAGGAATTGCTTTGTATTTGGCATTCATTTGTTCAGTCTTACTTTGTTAGAAGAAACAGTACAAAAGATTCTATGTAGGGAGGTAAGGAGTGAATTACTAAGCAGCTATATTGTTTCCCACTAGGCTCTTCTGATGCATCTCTGGAAGAGCAAACCTTTTGTTTTGTACATTAGTATAATTCTGTTGCAGAGATGCATGGATGAGGAGGGACTTTGTAGTTGGGGGGTGTTTCTAGGACAGCTGCAAGCAACTGTGTTCTACTTTTTTAATTAACTGTTTTGCTTACAGTTAATTAATGGAAATTCAGCAGATGGAGGGCTTGCAAAAATTGGTCCTAAATTTCTGTGTGTATTTTGTTTTTCATGTGGTCCTAATCGCTTGGGGTCCCATTTGAAATTTGGTAATTGATATTAGTGTGCTCAGGAAATGGAATTTGGGCCAAATCCAGTTATGTATTGTTGGAGGGTTATCTGGCATTATGGTGTTAAAATGTGGCATTAAACCAGCTCAGTGGATACTAATTAATCTGAAATTTGAGTAAATTGATTGCTTTAGTAGTAGTGCTATGTGGTCACTATTTTTTATTATTTATTTTTAAATACTAGTGGGGTTGTAGTAGCAGTGGGTACATCAGGAGGTGTATGGCAACATCTTTCTCAGCTTTGGTTAGATGCTGCAACTGGTAAGCAACCTGTTATGGGTGGCAATATGGTCATAAGCATATGATATAGATTTGAACAACGTTGATTAGTGGTAGTTAGAGTTTGACAGACTTGTGTTTTGGTATACCTTATCAAAATGTTTCATTACAGCTTACATGGCTTATTTTATTCAAAAAATAATTTGGAGTCTTTTATAATAAAATCTTAGTATGTGAAAGATTGTAAAATGTTTCACCAAAAAGTTCAGGTTTACTTTGTATTGGGGGGGTAGGATGGAGAAATGCCAACTAGGTAAGCTAAGAAATGTGGTACTGTGTTTAATGTTCAGAATAAAGAGATAAGGCTGAGTGAGTCCTGTTGAATCTTAGTGGTGTGCTAGGGAAGGGAGAGGTGCGAAGAAACTCAGGGAGATCCTTCTTTGTGTAGGTCAGGATGAGTCTGTGGGCCAAGATAACTCTTGTGCAATGGGTCTTAGCTTAGTTTATGTGCCCTAGTGGGGCTTAATGACCCGAGCTGGGAGGGAGGAACTGTCTGCTAGCTTTTCAGTGTTGACAGGCACCATCTCCTGCTAGCAGTGCATGTTTTGGGGTTTTATTTTTGTCTGCAATTGGCTCTAGGGAGTTTGTATATTTGTCTAGTTTTGATGAATGCATTACGATCTGACCTTCAGAGGTAGGTTGGCTCAGGGACCGTTTTGCTTGGCTGCCATTACTTCAGTTCCTTCTTACTCTTTTCCCCTGCTTGCCTTATACAGTAATAAAGCCAAAAGCCTGACTTGTATCTCCATTTGAGTGGGGGAAAAATCGCTTGCCTAAAACTTTCTCTTCACTCAACCCTTTGCCCCTTTACCCCACCAAACCTGCTACACATTCACACTACACCATGAATGTCATTGAGTACACTTATCACCAATTCAGTGATGGAATTAACCCTTTAAGCACACAGTTCTAGGTGAACATAAACTCTACTTTTACATTTGAATTATTCCAGTTTCCACTTTTAAAGATGCCTTCAGTAGTTTAAAGTATGTTGGCATAGATTTACAGCTGCATTCAGTTGTAAGTCATTCAAAATTTTTTTTTTTTTCAGACTTAATCCTTAGGAAACTTTTAGTGTATTTCCAATGGGAATCAGTAATGTCTTGTGCACTATAAATAGTTTGCTGGAGTAATAGTAGTGATTTTAGTATTTAAAGTTAAAAGCTTAGTCAGTGGAATGAAATGCTTGTATTTTCTTTCAGTTCTATAAGTATTTGCCATAAAGACTTTTTAAAGAAATTGCTGCCCACCAGTCATTGTTCTGGGCCTTTTGAAAACTTGGTTCCTCAGTAACCTCTTCTTGATGTCTGCATATTCAGTCATGCTTAGTTTCCATTTTTAGAGTCACTGCAATTTACTAATATTCTTCACTACAAATAATTACTAAGCAAAACACTCATCTGAAATATTTTCAGGCATCAATAGCAAACAATAACCCTTAATGTGTGGGATGTCAAAGTAGAGGATGCAGAGCTCTTTTAGCATTCATAGAATCAATGAGTTAGAAGGGACCTAGACAGATCATCTAGTCTGACCCCCTGCCATGGGCAGGAAGGAGCACTGGGAGTGGCAGGGGTCATAAGACCCCAGCCAGGTGCCTATCCAGTCTCCTCTTGAAGATCTCCAGGGAAGGTGAGAG
>NW_017728906.1:36267644-36295581 GCF_001723895.1 Crocodylus porosus
GACATATTCATCCTGGAGTCAATCATGACTCCAAGATCCCTCTCTGCCTCTGTGCTGCCGAGAGGGTCAGCCCCTAACCTGTAACCATAATGCTGGTTTCCTCTCCCCAGGTGCAGCACTCTGCACTTTTCCTTCATGTAGGAGTGAAGACCTATATAAATAATGGGCTTGTATTAAGCTGCTGAACAACTAAACAAAACAAAAACAAAAAAATGCAAACCGCAAACAAAAAAACCCAGAACCCAAACAGAAGCCCCCAAGTCTTTTTGCTGCTTTATGCAAATTCTTGCATTTTTAATGGGCAAAATCAGTGATTTGCTCAATAGTATGGACTATCATGTAAGAAATTTCTTCAAGTTTTTTTTTTTTATAGCGTAAACATGCCTTTACCAGTTCTTTGATTCATGATCTATAATTAAGAGATGTAAACTCAAGGTAGATATGTTATTGGTACAAACATCAATTTCTTGGGCTTGCAAAACACCAAACCTAGCATCTCCTTTAACTGAAATATTAATCTCTTTTAGCATCTGGCCTCTATCTGTGGCCAATGTCTGTTACTTCAGAACTTTGAACACAGACTCTTAAAACACATACTTAAGCCTTTAAAACATACTGTGGAATTACACCCATTTTGTTTTTTCCATGAACTTTATTTTTGTGCTTAAAGACTTGAATTATTAGTGAATTATTTAAAAAAGCTTTTAAAACTTTAGAAACCAGGCTTTACGAAAGCTTTCAGTTTTGTTGTGGAAAAATATTTCAGTTTTTTTTGGGAGAATCTTTTGATGTCATTCTCTGCCAAAGTTTGTGTGTTGCGTGCGTTTGTGGGTATGTGCACATGTGTGGTGGGTTGTTTCTTTTTGGTTAGAATTTATTGATCGAAGAAAGGAAGGGGTTTTAAGAAAACAAAGTGGGCTTCAGTTCAGTTTTGTGTCCTTCCATTTCTGTTGTTGCCTGCTCTCCATTATCCGTGTCCCAGAAAGGCCCGCATGATACTTCTGACGTGAGTCATGTAAGTGTACTGTACCTGACTATTTGTAAAGAATTTCCCTCAAGGTAATAGAGAAGAGGGGAGAGCCATCAGAGGATCTCTGTATGTGCACTCAGTGAAGGATGCTTTCAAGTTTAAAACATACAGCTTTATTCTTATATTTTTATCCTAAGATAAAGGAAGTATTTCCTTCTATGGAGTGGGCTGCCTGGAAAAGTTCTGAAAACGTTTGCAGTCACTAATCTCTGGCTTTTTTTGAGGAAATCTTTGGTTTTTGCAGTGTAACAAAGCAAAAATACTCAGCTGTTAATTCAGTATATTGTATGTTCTGTGCCCTTAAATGTCATTGTTTTGAAAATAAAAATTAACCTTGTTACGTGATATTTTAAAGCAAACAAACTTGTGTGCAATGTTTTAAAATTTTCTTTTGTTTTTTTGTTTTGTAAAAAAAAAAATGTTTGTATATAATTACATGGTTTAATGTGCTTTAATTGGCCTAAGGTAAAGAGTAGTCCTAGAATGTAAAACTGTCATTAGGATTTCTGATTTCACTGTGAGATCTCTAAACTTTTGTTTTTGCAAAATGGTTTGTTTTGTTTACAAACATTCTTCCCCGTTCCCCTTTTTCCTTCATGAGGATTGGTTTAGAAGACTTTTGCTTTACTTTCATTCTAATATGAAATTCATGATGTAGTGACATCTGGTGACAATTTTTTAGCACTATCAGTTTCACTATGTAAAGTCAGACACTTTGAGCAAAGATGGTGATAATGTTATATGACAATTCTGTGTCTATGAATACACGTTTTTAAATGAGGTGGATATTTAAAAATAGTTGCTGTGCAAAATGTTAGTAGTCTTCTTCAAGAAGAAAGCGAATTATTTTCTAATATCACTAGAGAAGTCTTTTCATTCATCTTATTTTTAAAGCACGGTGTCAAAGTGATGCTGCTTTTTACCTTGTATCTTTTGATATAATGTTTTTTTAGATATCTGTGAAGTGCTTTTGGTTTTTGTTCTTGTTCTTGGTTTTTTCTTGCTATTGTATCTCCTGCAATTTTTATATGAAATACCAGTTAATGAACTGCCTTTTAAAGATATTCAACTGAAATACATTTCAGACCAAAACCAAATGATATCGTACAGCATTTAAATTTAAATCTTGCTCCCCCTCCTCCCCCCCACTGTATTATTTGAAAATGACCCAAATGGGCACACAGATCAGATAAATCTAATTGGGTCCAGGTCTGTTGGTCAAGTGTTATTTAAAGGTCTATTAAGATCTTGTTAAACAGTATACTTTTAAGAATTCTTGTAGTAGGAATATAGATTAGGAATGAAATTAATATCTTAATAAAATTAATATAGCTTAATTCTGCTTGTAAGTTGTTACTGTCCTTTACAACAAGCTTTTTGTCATAGAATTGATGTATGATAAATTAATTTTGGTCTAGTGTATAGAGTATTATATTGCTATAAAAACTTTGAAGTAAAATCTGATGCAAAACTCTCTCATAAATAGCACTGCTGGCCCTGTGTATACTGTTCTTTGTATACTGTATGAATATTACTTTTGCCTACTGCATTAGTCTTCAAACTAAAGCTCTTATTCAAGAGTATTTGGAGACTTCAGACTTTCTTGCAGTTTACATTCCTTTACCATGGCATTTTTGTCCTGTCTAAAAGTATTGTATGAAAACGTTTAGAAGCTCTGTACAAAGTTTCAATAAAAATAGAAAAAAACCCCAAGCAAACAGATATATTTCTGAAATATTTTGATAACTTTATATAATGAAATATTGTGTGTGTGTGTGTGTGCGCGCGCGCGCATGTGTGTCCATTACTTGTAATAAACACTTAACTTATTACCTTTTCAGTGCTCTCTAATCTCTACTAAAATATGACCCTGGGGTGGAATATGGTGTCTGATTTACCATTTAGTTTATGAAATGGCAAAATGCCTCATAGAATCATAGAAGCAGAGTAGGAAGGGACCTTGTCTTGTAGACCTTCAAGTCCGACCCCCTGCCTGGGCAGGAGAAAAAACTGGGCTCAAATGATCCCAGCTAGGTAAGCATCAAGCTTCCTCTTAAAGACCCCCAGGGGAGGAGCCAGCACCACTTCCCTTGGAAGTTGGTTCCAGATCCTAGCCGCCCTGACTGTGAAGTAGTTCTTGTGGATGTCTGGTCTAAACCTACTCTCTAACAACTTGTGGCCGTTATTCCTTGTTATGCCAGAGGGCGCTGGGGAAACAAGGTCTTTCCCAAACCCTTCTGGTCCCCCCTAGTGAGTTTTTATAGACAGTCACCAGGTCCCCCCTCCAGCCTTCACTTGTGAAGGCTGAACAGGTTCAGATCCCACAGTCTCTCATTGTAAGGTCTGCCCTGTTGTCCCCGGATAATGCGGGTGGCCCTCCTCTGGACCCTGTCAATGTTGTGCACGTCCCTCCTGAAGTGAAGCACACAGAACTGGACACAGTACTCCAGCTGTGGCCTGACCAGTGTTGCATAGAGCGGGAGGATCATCTCCTTGTCCCTGCTAGAGATGCACCTGTGGATGCACGACAAGGTCCGGTTAGCCTTGCCAACCGTGACCTTGCATTGTTGGCCCATGTTCATCTTGGAGTCAGTAATGACTCCAAGATCCCTTTCTGCCTCCATGCTCTCAAGAAGGGAGTTTCCCATCTTTATAAATGTGCTGCTGGTTACTACTGCCCAAGTGCACCTTGTCAGTATTGAAGTGCATCCTGTTTTTGCTAGCCCAGCTCTGTAATCTACCCAGGTCTTGCTGCAGTCTTTCCCTCCCTACTAGCATGCTCACCTCACCCCAAATTTTGGTATCATCAGTGAATTATTTAAAGAGGTTGCTTTTCACCCCATTGTCCAAATCGCCGATTTAAAAAAAAAAAATTGAACAGCATGGGCCCGAGGACCGAGCCCTGGGGGACTCTGTTGCCCACTTCTCCCCAGGTCAAATATGACCCATCCACCACCAACCACCCTCTGAGTGCGACCCTTGAGCCAATCTGCAATCCATCTGACTATGTAGGCATCACAGTCACCTAGTTTTTTAATGAGGATGGCGTGGGAGATGGTGTCAAAGGCCTTGCTGAAGTCCACAAAGACTACTTCCATGGCAACACCTGCATCCAATGCTTTTGTGACCTGATCATAAAAGGCAATCAGGTTTGTCTGATATGACCTGCCCCTAATGAAACCGTGCTGGTTGCCTTTGAGCATCATCCCTGAGGCTGGCCCATTGCAGATGTACTCCATGATGATCTTCTCAAAGAGTTTCCCTAGGATTGAGGTAAGATTGGGCCTATAGTTGTCCGGGTCCTCCCTCCTCCCTTTTTTAAAGATGGCGATCATGTTGGCTATCTTCCAATCATCTGGCACCTGGCCCTAGCACCACAAGCGCTCGTAAAGCCGTGCTCCCACCTTTACCTGCAGGACATGAGAAGGGAAGAATAAGACCAAGAGACATGCAGTTAAAGATTTTGAAATGCATCAAAAACACATTAGTGTAATATGGTACCTCCCAGTTGTTGGGGCAAGCCAAGAATGCTGACCATGTGGGTTTGATTTGATATAGCATGAACTTTTTCCTCATAAAACTATATGGCCAGAAGGGACCACAGGAGTCATTTAGTCCATCCAGCTGGATGGAGGCAAGTTTTATTTTGGCCAAAACCAGTCTTAGAAGGTAATTTGTCCTGGACTCTTCTTAAAAACCTCCAGTGCAGCAGATTCTACAATTTCCCTAGGCTGTTGGTTAAAAAACGAGGTGCCCAGATGTTTAGAATTTTTTTCTTGAGATTTAACATGAATCTCTTTTTGTGTAAGTTAAAGCTGTTGCTGCTTGTTCTGACCTTTGCAGCTACAGATAACAGTTGTTTGTCCTTCTCTTTGACTATTCAGATTTTTAAATTGTTGGTCTTGTCCTTTAATATTTATTTATCCAGGCTACACCTGACCTTGTTTCTTCATGAAGCTTGCTTCTCTGCTCCTATAGATCCTCAGTTTGTTCTCATCCTTCTTAGGATGTAGTATACAAAATCAATCATCGTATTCTATCTGAAGCCTAACCAGCGCTAAATAGAGCAATTCTAATTTATATTTTTTGGATCTGTTGCATTTCAAATGTTTTTAATGCAACCCACCATGATATGTGGTCTTTCCACACTTGTGGGGAAACTTAACTATTGTGCTTCCCTCCCAGCAGTGCGCGAGCAATCCAGCAGAGTTCTCGGAGCGTATGGAGGATGGCAGATAGTAGATAGGTCAACTGGGGGATGCTCTTTGTAATACAAATATTAGGCCACGTAGGGGGGTGCTCTTCTTCATAACAGGGAGGAATTGGTTGAAAATACAAAGGTGGAAGGCAACTTGGGTGACAGTGACCATGAAATAAGTGTTCAAGATCTAGAGAAGAGGAAGGAAGGAGTACAGCAGAATAAAGACACTAGACTTCAGAAAAGTAAACTTTTAACAGACTTGGGGAACTGTGAGGCAGGATCTCCTGGCAGTCTGAAAGGAAAGGAGTTCATGAAAGCTGGCTGTACTTTAGGGAGGTTATAGTTCAGGGGTGGGCAAAATGTGGGTTGTGGGCCGAATCTAGCCTACCATGCAACTTCATATGTCCTGTGGGCAAGTGCCTACCAATTCACTGTATCCAGCCTGGCCCTGGGCTGCCCTTGCTGTGCTTTCATGGTGCTGAGCCCCTTTCATTCCTGCAGGGGCAGTGCACACTGTGCTCCCACCTTTACCTGCAGGACAGTCCTGACCTCAGCCCTGCAGGTAGGGAAGTGGTGGTGGAGGGAGGAGAAGGGGGGGGAGTGGTAGGCATGTGGGAAGGTAGGGAAATGGCAGGGGAAGGGCAACAGCAGCAGCAGGCAGGGCTGGGGAAGTGGTGGAGATGGAGGGTAGGAGGGGTGGTAGCGGCGGTGGGCAGGTGGACAGCTGGGGTGAGTGGTGGTGGCAGCAGCGAACGGGAGATAAGCAGCAGCTGCATGGGAGTGTAGGGACTGCGCTGGTATCCCAGGAACAGTGGGGACCCAGGGTGGGGTGGCAGGGGTGTAGGGTCCACCTGACTCCATCGTATGGGCCTTGCATGCACTTCCTGGGTTCTCTGCTCAAGCCATCCGCCTCAGGGGAGGCCCACGCAATGGAGCTGGCTGCCCAGCCCTGCTCACTGATATATACAGGTGATGAGGAAGGGTGGGGAGCTTCGTGCCATAGAGCCAGGCTAGCTCTACCCCTCTCCTTGCCATCCCGTCTGAGCCCCATGACCTGCATCGCTGTTTTCATCGCACAGGGCTCCCCCCCCACCCCGGTGCTGAAGCGCTTAGGCTTGTGAGCCCTGTGTGATGGAGCCGGTGGCCTGGCTATTCACAGTCCTGGGGCTCACAAGGACTGCATGTTGCTGGAGGGCTCTGCCTGCTGCTGCTGCAATGTGGGGGAGGGTGTTTGTAGAGGGGACCTCACACACCCATACACCCCACCATCCACCTACACCCACAGCCCCCCCAGAAACCCCATACTCACCCACCAACAAACCTGCCATACCCATTCACACATTCCCCCACACATACATATACTAACCCATCCACCAGTGCGCCCCCTCAACCTCCCACACAATATACAAGAGTAAGACTTTATTTTGAGCGATTATGCAGTCAACTCTATATACACAATGCAAACACACAAATCAGAATAAAAATATTTATTTAAATAAAATTAAAATATGTTAGTGTAGACGTTATAATTTTTTAGTATACAACTTGTTTTTTTCCTGGTTCCAAAATGGCAAACCTCCTTCCCAGAAGGAGCACTTCTGGGAGTAAGGGGAGGGACTTCTGGTGGCAAAGATCAGGGGTTAGAGGCAGGATGTCTGGATGTCCAGTCCCAAGATGGTGACCAGTGGTGGGGCACATGTCAAAGGGTGGGACTACCCTTGCAGCCATCAACAGCTCACCGAAACGCATTGAGTGTTGTGTCGTGTGTTGCAACGTCCTCCCGCCCCCCCTGCCCCCAGCCCACCCCGTTAGTAGTTGTTCAGGACGAAGCTACCCCAGGTTAGTTGCCCACCCCTGCTGTAGTTGTTCAGGAGGAAGCTACCCTGATGTGATTGGAAGAATGTGAAGTGCAACAGGAGACTGACCTGGCTAGATAGCAATTTCTTCAATCAGTTGAAACTCAAAGAAATCCTACAAAAAGTGGAAACTTGGTCACATTACTAGGGAAGAGTATAAGAGTGTCACACAAGCATGCAGGGAGAAAATTAGGAGAGCCAAGGCACTATTTGAGATGCAACAGGCAAAGGACGCGAGATTGTCGAAAGAGGAAGCCCAGAGAAAGCAGTGGCCCCTTATGGAATGCAGAAGGCAATCTCTGTGGATGATGCAGAGACAGCTGAAGTGCTTAATTCCTTTTTTTTTTTTACCTTGGCCTCTACCAGTAGGGGCAGCTGTCAGATCGCAAGTGTAGTTGGCAGCAAAGATCGGGAAGGAGGCAAACTGCCTAGAAGAGTGGAAGAGCAGGTTAGGGATTAGAACAGGGGTGGCCAGAGTGTGGGCTGCTTTGGGCCTGTGGTGGCCTTCATTTTCTAGCCCCTCTGTCTGTTATTGTGGCCAGTTTCCATGGAGACCCCAGGAGCAGGGGCGCTGTGATAGTGGGGGGCCAGAGTTTCCATGGAGATCAGCCCCATCAGTGTTAGCAGGGTGTGTAACTGAGTGGGGAGCTGCTCTGGGGTTTGGATCTTGAGGTGGTGATTCACTGCCTGTACGATCTGGGCGAGGGCATGCAGGCAGCAGATTGCAGCTTTGCCCCAGTTCCGGACTGTGCTGTTACTACTGCAAGATCCCAGCCCTGGCCCTGAAGCAGTTCACTGCCCAGCCTCGCGCTGTACGCAGTGCTGCTGGGGCCCATCTCCCTGGAAACCCTGGCTCCAGGCTGTCACCCCGCTGCTGCTCCTGGTGTCTCCATGGAAACTGGCTGTGGCAAGGTGGTTAGGGGCTGCTGGGAAATGAAGTCTGGCTGCCAGCTGGATCCCCATTTTGCCCACCCCTGGATTAGAAGTTAGATGCTTTCAAGTGGGCAGGGCCAGATGGTTTGCATGCTAGGGTACTGAAGGAATTGCCTAAGGTAACTTTAGAGCCATTGGCTATCCTCTGAGAATTCATGGAGGTCAGGTGAGGTCCTGGATGATTGGAAAAGGGCAACTTATAGTGCCCATCTTTAAAGAAGACAAGAAGGAGGATCCAGGGAATTACAGACCGGTCAGCCTGGCCTTGGTACCTGGCAAGATAAAAGAATAGGCCATCAGGGAATCTATTTTGAAGCACCTAGAGGAGAACATGGTGACCAGGAACAGCCAGCATGGATTCACCAAGAGCAAGTCATGTGTGACTAACTTGATTTCCTTCTATGATAAGATGACTGGCTCTGTGAATGGGAGCAGAGCAGTGGATGTGATATACCTTGACTTCAGTAAGGCTTTTAACACTGTCTCTCATCATATTCTCGTTAACAAGCTAAGGAGGTGCAGACTAACGTGAGTACTGTAACACTGAATATATAACTAGTTAGATCATTTTACTCATCTAATATTTATCAGTGACTCAATATCTACTTGGGTGGCGGTATCAAGTGGAGTTCCCCAGGGTTTGTCCTGAGTCTGGTATTGTTTAATATCTTCATTAATGATTTGGATGATGGGTCTGAGTGCACACTTAGCAAATTTGTGGATCACACCAATTTGGCTGGAGTTCCAAATGCTCTTGAGGGCAGGGCTAGGATCCAGAAAGACTTGGATAGGTTGGAAAATAGTCTGCAGTTAATCACATGAGATTCAGCAGAGACAAGTGTGTAGTTTAGCACTTGAGGTGGTATAATTGTATATGCAGATAAAGACTGGAGAATGATTGGCTCGGCTGCAGTACTGCACAGAAGGACCTTTTAGAGTGGACCACAGGCTGAATATGAGCCAACAGTGTGCTCCTGTTGCAAAAAAGCCATCAGTATACTGGGTTGTATTAATAGGAGTCAGTTAATTGCAAATCAAGGGAAGTGATTCTTCTGCTCTGCTTATGTGTGATGAAGTCTCATCTGAAGTACTATTGCCAGTTTTAGGCCCCACACTTCAAGAAGGATGTAGGCAGATTTGTGGAGAGCACCAAAAATGATTGGAGGCCTGGGAAGCGTGACTTCTGAGGGAAGGCTGAAAAAAAGAACTAGGGTTGTTTAGTCCAGAGAAGAGAAGACTGAGGGGGGCTTAATAGTCTTCAAGTACCAGAAAGGGCAATTTATAGAGTGGATGGAAATGGTGGTGATCTAGGACAGGACTAGGAGCAATGGCCTCAAGTTGCAGCAGAGGAGATTTAGGCTGGAGATTAGGAGAAACTTTCTGACTGAGGGTGGTTAAGCATTGGAGCAGGCTACCTACCTAGAGAAGCAAAATCTCCATCTTGGGACATTTTCAAAAGTAGGTTGGACAGAGTTGGCTGGGTTGGTTTAGTCAAGGTCAGTGCTGTCTTGAGCAGAGAGCTGGATTTTGTGATGTCCCTTCCAGCCTTTTTTGTGATTCCAACCAACATGACATTTGCCTTTTGCAACAGCATCGTATATTTAGTTTGTGATTCACCATAACCCCAAGATCTTTCTTGGCCTGTTGCTTGCCTCCCCTCTATTAATCATGCACCTTGTTTTTATTTCCTGCATGAAGTACAGGGTGTCCGTCCTTAATGAATTTTGTTTTATTTTTCATAGCCTTGTTCTTCAATTTATTGCTTCGGATTTTCTCTCGGCTAGGGACAGACATTACACATAAAGTGTTTTAAGTGATCAGAAACTGGTTTAAACCTGTAACAGAACAAATGTTCAGTGCACATAAACCAGTTTGCGAAAGACCTGGTTAAATGTAGTATCAGACTTAACTGATCTGGCTTAAACCAGTTTATGCAATGTCTGTCTGAGACCCCTTTCTGGTTTAAATTAAATCAGACTTCCCCAGCTTCATGGCATGCTCTCTGGGCAGGGCTCTCTGCTCCACAGCAGGGCTGACCCCTCCTCTCTGTTCCCTGGCTGCATTCTCTTTAGGCATCTGCCTGGCTTCTGCTCCCCTCCTCCCCCAACTGTCTGCTAAACAGGCTTCCCCATCCCTCACAGACACCTCAGCATTAGCTAGCAAACCACATGCTGGCTACTTCCCAGCTGTGGCACACTGGACAAAGGCAGAATCAGTAGATAGCTAGTAATGCCCCTCTGTTTTCTTAATGGGGTGGTAAACACCAATTTAGAGGTGATAAACATTCCCTGCTGGGCTGTTCAGGACTGGGGGGGGGGATCCCATCCTAATCACCAAGTCCTGCCAGGGCCTGGCCATGCCTACTTCAGCTCAGCACTCTGCAGAGGAGGGAGGGCTGTTCTAGTGCCCCCTGGCTTCTAGCCTGAGCCACTGCAAGCATGTGCCTGCCTTTCTGGGATGTCTGTCTGGTTGGAAAACTGATTCAGCCTGGCCAGGTTAGATTAACTGTAAAGATTGAATCAATTCAGGCTAAGTCTTTTTGAATGTCTGTCCCTAGCCCTGAAGTCCTTGCTGTACCGCTTACTTGTTTCATGTGCAAATTTGGTGAGAAAGTTTTCATCAAAATGAGGGGTTGGCAACCTTTATGGATGGCAGGCCACTGCCAGAGGCCCCTGCTGCTATCCCAGAACTCTTTACTTTCTTATGTATGACCCCATGGTTTCTACTTAGCATCACCACCAATTGCTGTAGATTTCCATGGCCAGTGGCCATGCTGAGGAGCAAATTTGGCAGCGAGGGTAGGGAGCAAGCAAGTAGGGCTGGGCAATCATCATGGGCTATTCAGACAAAAGGTGTGGAGCATGGCACATGAATGTGCTGTGATAAATAGTACCTGAAAATGGAGCTTGAACTGTAATTCCATTTATGATGGAAGTTTTGTTTGCAGTTTCAGCTTAAATAACATATTGATTGGATCAGTAGTTGAAAGAAACTCAAGTTCTTGACCCTAAAACTAAATACTCCGTCTATGTTTTCTTTTCTCTTAAGATTCTTTGGGACCTTGTGAAGTACTCTTTAGTCATTTCACCTCTTGCTGTATTTATTTTTTTTCTTTCCTCTTATGAGTTTTATCAACTGGCTAGAAAGCTGAGCAATGTAATAAGGTCATTCAATGTGGCTTTTATTCCAAATGCAAAGATGCTGTTTCTTGACTGGGAAGAGTAATGATTGTATAGGTGGATGCATGCCATCAACTCTCTTTTCTCTCCCTCCCCCTCCCCCCCCAAACTGCAGAGTCAGTTTAAAACAGAGATTATATAGTAATTTCAACTAGTAGACAGTGACTTGCCCTGCTGTAAGATGTTAGCGTGCCAATGGTGCATGGTGGGTGTGCTGTGAGGGGGCCCAATCCTTGTTTTGGTAACACAGCCGCAGCCACTTCCCTGCCATATACTCCAAACATGCCAAGAAAAATGTCTTTGTGTACCATGCCCTGGCACCTGTGCCAGGGTTTAGCCTACCTCTGTTATGGAGGCTTTATTGGAAGCTGCTGTAGAAAATGCTGCTGGGATGGTCAGAAACTAGGGTCTCTGGCTATAGAACTAAAGTCAAATGTGCCATATGGTTCACTGGTCCTCATTAGAAATCAGTGGCTGACAGACATGTCCAATGGCTTCTCTTGGGTTATTGGCTTCTGGGTAGTTGAGTAACTAGCTGTGCCATTCCAGTGTTTTCTACACACCTTGAATTCTTCCTGCTAATTCTTGTTGTGCTTGCCAGTCTTTGTTTGAGTTCTGCATGACTGATAAGAGCATACTGTGGACCTCCCTTTTGTGCTGGTAACATTTAATATCTTCTTAAATAGGCACGCAGTTGGAACCATGCTGTGCTGCTTGTTAGAACAGTTGGCCCCTGTTCTTAGAGTAAATATTGACCCAAAAGTACTCTGTTCCCTTTTTAGACCCTTATGGGGTGACCTAGGTAAATATATGCATCTAATAGGGGTGCACCGATAGAGATATTTGGGGCAGATGCAGATAGCCGATTTTTAAGGAGGCATATTGGCCGATACCAATCTGATTTCCAGTACCAGCCCAGCAGCTTGAAGAGCAGTGTTCAGCTGGTAAGTCTGTTGTGGTGGAAGGGAAGGGGTGTAGATTGAGGCCCCTGCGGTGAGAGAGGGGTTGGGCCTGGGGCAAGCGATGCCCAGCTGGAATGGGACGGAGCAGCAGCTTGTCTGGGGGGCACAGCTCCTGGTATTGCACGGACCCTGGGAGGGCATGTGGGGTGTGTGGATCTGCACAGGGCAGGGTGGACTGTGGCTGCGGGCTGGGGCAGTGCTGGGCTTTTCCTGATGGGAGGCCTGGGCTGCACTCGGGGTGGGTATCTATGGTGCTGGGAGGGGCAGCCCCCCCTCCCATAGTCACTGTAGTCCCCCCCCCAGCACCCTCTCCCAGTGCTGCCACCCACCACGCCCCAAATGCAGCCCAGCCCAGCCAGGAAGAGCCCAGTGCAGCCCTGGCCCCAGCCTACCCTGCCCTGTGCAGATCCAGGTGACATGTACCTCCCATGCCCTGCTGGGGTATGTGGAGCAATGGGTACCTCTCCCCTTCATGCCCCCCCCGGACCAGATGTGACTCCAGCCCACTCCCACCCTCAGCGCGTGTGGCCTTGATCTGCCTACCCTCCCCTTCTTCCACTCCCACCCCCCTTCCACCACAACAGATTTACCAGCTACACACAGCTGTCCAAGCTGCTGCTTATGCTCCTTGCCGCCTACGTGCTGTACTCCAGCTGCACAGGCCCTTTATTGGCTACATTATTGGCCATATCAGGCTGATTTCCAATACATTCAATTTTTTTTAAAATGGTGCTGATTCAATATTAGAGCAATGTATTGGTGCACCTCTAGTATCTAATGGCTTTCTGCTCGCTTAAATAACTTCTGTTTAATGCACAAAAGGGTCAATAAGAGGAGAAAGAAGGAGAAGTTAAGAATAAGGTTGAAGTGCTTCTGCAGTTGTATTTTATCTGTGGCATCTCAGGCCACGTATTACATCTGGGCATATAGTAGAGCTTTTTAGTAATCTATTTTTAAGTGACTTCATTATTAGTGAAAATGGTTCCAAATATGTATCATGACCACAATGTTCAGTGCGTGGTTGACTTGAGGATTCTGGGCAGAGAAGAAAATAGGGAGTTCTAGATATTAGGGCTGTGCAAAACTTTGGTAGCTGATTTGATGCGGAGGAGGTTTGGCCCAATTCGAAGGCCGAATCTCCAAATCTGAATCAAGTTGGGAGACCCATTAATCTCTCTGGATCGAATTGGAAGCCTTCGAATCAATTTTGGAGAGATTCAACCATAGACTGTACAGGCAGGCACTAGGTAGTGGCAGGAGTAGTTGGATGAGCCCTGGTTTGAGCTGGCATGGCGAGGCAGGCAGTGCTGGCAGCCCTGGGAGAAGCCATGACAGCTGAGGGATCAAACCAGGAGCTGGGGGGAAGCCCCTGTTTGTTCCCCCAGTCCCTGATCATTCCCTCAGCTTCCCGGTCATTTCCCGCAAGCCCCCACATCTTCTCCTGGGGCTGTCAGATCCAGCCGCAGCTTATCTGCCTGCTCGCCTGGCGGCTGCCCCGCTGGGGCAAGACAGGCTGTGCTGGCAGCCCTGGGAGAAGCCGTGGGGGCAGGGGGGAATGATTGGGGAGCTGGGGGATTGAACCAGGACCTAGGAAATCAAGCTGGGAGCTGGGTCTCATCTGACTGCTCCCCCAGCTGCTCCTGCCAGCAATGCCTGCCTGTATAGTCTATGGCCAAATAAGATTCAGCACCAAATATCTTCGGATTCAGACGGATTGAATCGGGACAATGATTTGAATCACCAAATTGAACCACTGTCCCTCTGAATCCGAATTTGAAGCGAATACTTTTCCACTTCGCACAGGCCTACTAGATATCCTCCAGTTTAACCAAATATTAGCATATATTGAAAAGTAGGGGCAGGGAATTGCCACCATCCTGTTGCTGCAGAAGGAGAGCACAGTTCCTTGTGATTTAGTCCGTAGATAAGTGTCAACATTAGATTTTTCAAGGGACAGTTCTCCAAATACATTTAGGGCCCATCTGGGAGATTTTGTGTTTCACATAGGGAACAACAGAAATTAGGTAATTTTTCTTATTTGATAAATGGGTTTTGCAGATGAATGCAGTTAAAAGGTCTGACTGGCCTCAGGTGGGGTCTACATACATTACAGTCTGCATTACAACACTGCAGTCTTGGCATTTTGTTTTACTTCCGCTCTTGTCTCATGGCCCAGAAACCTCACTGGCTTGGGAGCAGAGGAACCAACTCAGAGTGGAAAGACTTCTGTAATCATGCAGTGCCATATCTCTTATCCTCAGTTGTTCTGGCCCTGTTGGGGAAATGGGGAACTCCAGTAACCAAAGAAATAGGTTTCTCAAAGGCCATGGTTATACAGCTTAGTGAGAGGTTTAAGCATGGATAAAAAACCCAAGATTTTGTTTGGGGGGTGAGATCACAGAGAGAACTTTTCAAAGCCAACAAGTAAGCTGCATATTCAGAGTATTGCCACAAATAGGGAGAGTGCCAAAAAAGGCTGAGTTCAAAAAAGGTTTGAAAATTTTTAGTATCAAATTTTGTGGTTTCAGTTGTTTTTAACATGAGACACTTTCTCTCAAACTCCACTGTGCTTGAAAATTGCTCTGTTAGATATCACTAAGGTACCTGTATAATTGCTGAATGAAACGGATGGTTTTGGAAGCATGAGAGAGGCTGAGTAGTAAACGCATTTTTTTTTTTAAGGTTTCTTTCTTTTCTTTTTTTAAAATGCAACATGCATGCCAAATGTTGAACAGAGGGACTGACAAAGAAGTCTGCATAACCAGTTAGCCGTTTGTCTAAAAACAATCAGTTCAGGTGTCTTTGAATAAAAGCTCTGTTTAAGGTTCTAACATCAGATGTAAGTGAGGGACAGGCAAATTAGACCAGTCGATTTAACACTTGTTTTTGTTCATTGACCTGACCAGTTGCTTCTGCGATAATTGTCTGATCACCATGGTAGCTTTTGCAGCTCAGCAGGATGTAACAGAGGCAATGGGAGGAAGGTTAGAAAGGCAGCTCCTCTTGCTTTCTAAGAATACATTGTTCAGTCTGGCATTAGAACACTACAGGTGCCTTGCAGTTGACAGTATCTTGTCAGTCTGTTTCATTAGACAGTCTCTTTTTCTGAAACTTTCTATTTTTAACAAATAAGGTATAGTCTTAATATCAGGTTCTGACTTCAGGTTCAAAACCTTTTCAATACATCAGCATTTATCTTTTGTGCCTGTTTGCACAAAAGTAGCAGCATTTTTTTTTCCTTTTCCTTGAGGCCAGATCCGTGGTATACATTACATTATGGGTCTCTAACAACGCTGTACCCTGTGTTTAGCTTACACACACAACTTAGTCTGTAAAGCTGCTTTACATACTTAGGGTCTGCTTTTGCTTCCCTTTAAAGTCAATGACTGCTTTGTACAGGAGTCAGGTGGAAATGTTTCCCTGAGCAAGGAATGAGAGAGCAACAACAATGCTGAAAAAAGTGAAGGGACAGTATTACTTTATAATCCCTTATAAAGAAAGGCTTTGATATTCAGGCAGACATAGGCTTATGGGTGCTATAGTCAAGGCAGTTTAGGTCTGATTCTCTGGTCTGCTAAGCCTCTTTGTGCCGTGGTAAGTGCTAGTGAATTTCTGCAAATGAGATGTAGCCCTTCATGGATGTGAAGGGGTGTGTTGGGATGGGACATAGAGAAGCGGAGTTGCTACCATGGTTGATTCTCCACTGGCTTCCTGTTTTCTTTCTTTATACTGTGGCCAAGCATAATTCAAGGGCAGTGGAGAGTCAGAGATTTTTGGACCCTGATGTTATATGTTATAAAGACTACTTCATCTCCAGATTTCTTCTTCTAGAAGACATGGTTCTGCTGGGGAAATCTGATGCCTTAGGGAAGGAAGGGTTATTTGCCAATATATGAATAGAGGCTGCCTCCCCTTTTAGCTCTAATTTTATATGGAAACTCATCCACTCATCTATTAAGCTAGTTTTTAATAGGCAAGAAGTAAGGGATTCACTCTTAACAAAATGTGAAATGACTATAGATATATCTATAGATATAAATATATCAGTAAAACTATAGATATATCAATCTCTCTGTCTATCTCTCTCTCTGTAGTGGTCTTTTGTTTGAATTGTGAAGGAACATGGATTTTGGGGTTTTTTAAAGATTGACTTTGGGATTTTTTTTATCAGGGATGTTTCAGTTTTCCAATAGGGAACATCAGAATTCCTGCTAGGGAGGCCAGTGGCAATAACCTGCCTGCTCAGAGCTGGCACCTTGGACCCAGCTGGATGTGGCTGACCTCCTGGCCTATTGCAGCCAGGAGGACATGCTTTGACAATTCAAAGCAGGCTACAACACTCATCTTCTGGGCGATAGCTACCCAGATGGCCGGGCAGGGGGCACACATGGGAGTAGTGCTGCACAAAGGCCAACTTTGCAGCCACAGCCCAGTGGCAGCTGGCCCGGAGAGGCACATGCCTCTACTGGCTGTGCAGTCCCCATCTGGGTCTGGCTGGTGCGTAGCAGGTCACAGCCAGGGAGCAGCCCCCACTGCCAAACTGCTGCAGTGGGTAGAGGGTGCAGGGAACTCTCAGGGCTGCTGCAGCAGTTCAGCTGGCACAAGGGGTAGCATCCCCAGATATCAATTGGCTGGGGCCCAGGAGTTTCTTAGAGCAAGTATCCCTGAGCTACTTGACAGGGCAGCTTTTTGTACTGTGTGGTCAGGATGGTGCTTTTTTATACTGCTGAGGACAGCATGGGTGCTAGCCCTGGGCTCTAGCTCCCCCTGGCTGCAGATCTGGGATGACCCAGGCAAGATTATTCTGCCCCAGGTGACACAATTTGCCCCACAACAAAGTGCATGTCCAGGCACATGCGCTGAGGCAAAAAGCCCTGGCTCAAATTTGCACTGCTTCTAGTTGATCTGCTGCCAGTACATGTGCCTGCATGTGTGGATGTGCCCCATGAGTGGAGCCAAGTTCTTCGTAGTGAATAAGAGATGGCAGGCAGGAATGGTAGTGAAAAGGACCAGAGTAGCTTAGATGGATGGCACTGGATGGGAATTGAGGGGAGGTGACCTGTAGACAAAGAAAAGGATTAAGAAAATGTTATTTTCACTAGCTTTCCAAATGGCTATGAATAGCCTAGATGATAATTTTACCTGTATAGTGACAGGAAAAAGTCATGTCCTAGATATATTATGCAAAAATAATCTGCAAGAGTTAGATATAACCTAGATGTGAGGAGCTGGGGAGAGTCCAAGCAGAAGGTAACACCAAAGTTACAGGCCCAACGGTTATTTTTAAGGAGGGAGTTGTGAAAAAGATTGAATGGCACAAGATTAAGAGCTCTGTCATGTTGAACTTGAATTCATAGCTTGACACCCATGAGGGGACGGTAGAGGACTAGGCCAAACTTTGTTTTGTCAGAAGGAAACAGACCAGTTTGGAGGAGAGAGAGACAACTGTGTAATCCACATGGAGAGAGTAATTTCATTTTGAGCTTTCAAAAGAAACGCATAGACAAAAGGGATAAAGAAAGAGAAAGGGGTCCAAGGACAGATCCTTTTCAGTTCCCCAGAAGACGCAGGAATGAGGATGAGAAGGATCCTTTGAAGAAAATACTGAAGAAATGATTGGAGAGGTAAGAGAGGCAAGAGTTGGGGAAAGCCCAGGAAGAACAAGAATTCAAGAAGAATTACATGACTGTAGGGCAGTTAGCAGAGGATTAGGGTAGATAAGTACTGGTTCTGAGCTTTGCCCAGGGAGAGAGCATTAGAGATTTTGGTTTCAAGTTGTTGGACTGTGGAGGGTCTGGGATGACACCTGAAAAAGTGTAGCTCTTTAGGGTGATTTTAAGTTGTACGTTCAATAAGCATCTTCATTTAGAGAACCTCTCACTCTTAGTTCACTGTAGCAGATCTTACAAGTGTGACAAGACCTCGGCAAACTTGAACTGTAGTAGGACAGTTGTCTTTTTTTATAAATTGAGGAATATGGAAACATGTTTAAACCAATGTCATCTACGTTTTTTATTTAAACTGTCACTTAGTTTAGCAGAATATAATTTACTAGGTATTTTATGACCTCTTAAACTCTGTTCCACTTTTTCAGATTGAGGCTAGACATAACTTTGGCATCCGCTTGTTTGAGGAATCTATTTAGTTGGTCTAATAAAAGATAACACACCTACCCAAAGAACCTTGCCTGTGTATGTTTTTAGACTAACACAGCTACAACCAAACAACCCTGGTCTGAGGAATAAAATTTTTCATTGTATTGATTCCTCTGAACTTTGGAAAAGTTTTAGCAAGGTGAAGGTTTCTCCTCTTACTTGCAAGAATGGTTGTCTTGGGTGCCAGTCATGGTTTTGTAACACCATTTACACACAGGCTGAAAAAGGACAAGGATTTCTCTGCAATTTATAATTGACTAGACTTCAATTTTTTTTAAAAGGGATTTCCCAAACAGTTTAAACTAAATCCCTTTGGCATGTCGGGGAATGGAAAAGAAACTGCATTGATTTGTGAGAATTTCTTCTCAGTCCAGACTGTGACTATCTTTATTAGGCAGAAGGCAGGGCAGAGGTGCACCTTACAGATTGACTAAACATCCTAGTTAGGTTTTTAATTTTGGAAACATCCAATGGATAATGTCATGCAAACATTGTAGGTCTACACACCTATAAGGAAAACCAAAAGTTTCAGATTGTCTTAGGTCTGCCAAAGAAACAACAAACCTGCTAAATGTTTTCCGTTCTGTGAATCTACTATGTATGTGGGGGTGTTTTCATACTTCCCTATACCTCTGGTAAAATGGAAGGGATACCCAGAAATTTAGGGTGAATGTGAACTAAGGTGCAAATCATCCTAGTCATGAATGGTAGAGTATGGCTGTTGCAGTACATGTTCACTGACTGCTGTTAATATTTCTGATAAATTCCACAGTCTTCCTTATTAACCAAGACTTCGCATCTCTCTTTGAGAGGCAGACGATTAACTTTTGCTCATGATATAACTGAGGGATTGAAGAACAGTTATTACTTCAGACCAAGAAGGAATGCCTGGATGATGATGATGGAGCAATTACTTAAATTCATTGCTTAAATGCTAACTACTTTGAAACTTGCTAAATATTTTGTAACTTTCTTATTTACAATTGTTGCCCTCTCATCAAACAAATGAACCTGGGAACATGTTTTGATATGGGATGGTGCCTTAAAAGTAGCTTTAAACTTGATTTTTTTTTTATTGTGTTAGGCATCCAGAAACTTGATATTAACAACATGGTGCTGCTCTTCATTTTAGCTATCAGCATCATATAGTGTGTGATAAACAGCAGGGTTGTTTTAACTGCTGAGAATATTACTGCCTTACTGCCACTTTCAAAACATTCTTTTAAATTTTTTTAACTCTTTTTCGTAAAGTAATGGTGACGTGGGGTTGGCATGATCTAAAACTCCATATCAGTCTTGACAAGCAATTATCAGAAATAATATTCTCATTGACCTCATTGGTTTTTAGTTGCGTCCTTCTTAGGGAATTACCAGCACTTGTTAGAAGTAGAATTCATTTTGTCCTCCTTTAGTTCTTTGTGTTGTAAATAAAACCAAAGAATTCAGTTCAAATTACAAACATACATAAAAGCTATGAAAATCTGTGGCATGAATTAAAATATTGAAGAGTCATGGGGGTTTTTACGTGCATAATGGAAAAGATCAGGTAAGTATGCTTGTTGTTGATCAGTGCTACTTGCAGTCAACCAAAATTGATGGTGTTCCACTTGCACTCATCTCAAATAGTGTGTTGAGAACATCACAAATTATGAAAAATCATTGTATTGAGAAAACGTTGTAATGCAGGAACTCAATTCAAATGCCAGCTGATCTGCAGAAATGTGAAACGAGCTCTTGGCCTATGCATTGACTTCCTGCAGTTCAAAAAAGGATCACAAAAATACCAAACAAGACCTGCACTATTGTAGATGGCTGTACAGGTAGGAGGGCAAAGATAAATCAAATTCATTGGTCATTCCTGTCTGCCCACCCATGCAATGAATGCAGTTGGGGTTCTAATTTGGCATCACTGAACTCGGTAATAGTTTGCAATTGATTTTGGTGGTAGAAAACCAGCTGTACTATTTCAAAATGTATTTGACACCTTGCTAAAATATAACTAAGTGTATTTGTGAGTCTTGGCTTGTGTTACTTCTCTGTTGACTCTGATACCTAACCAGCTGTTAACTGATTTTCATTAATTTAGACATATACCTAGTTATTATTCTACTTCTTTTTTCTTTTAAAGCCTGAAACAGCTGCTACACTGAAGCGCACTGTAGAGGCTCTGATGGAGAGGGGAGCAATTGTGAGGAATCTGGAAAACCTGGGAGAAAGATCATTGCCGTTTAAAATCAGCAAGCACAGTAAATGTCACACCAGAGGAGGGTATGGTATATTCAAGAGTCTTTAACATTCCTTTAAGAATGCTTTAGGAAGTAAAGTTGACTGTTTTATTCTGTCATGTACCTGTTAGGTTAAGTATTTAGGTAATTGGTCACTCAGGTAAGTGTCCTGTAGTTACGAGCATAAAAATTGTGCAGTGCTATATCTTTATCTACTACATGGTTAGCTGTATTGTACATCATAAATCATGTATTACAAAAGAATTTTGTTTCAAGGCTATCTTAATGAGCTGTATTCAGAGAGACCTCTTCTCTGAGAGAGAGCATTGTTTCATGTGGATGCTTGGATGCTCCTCACTTGGAGGGGGGGAATATATCTATATTATATTCTCCCCTCCCATCAGTTTTAGGGTGTTTGGTAGAAGTCTTGTCACATGACCAGAGTCAGTTACTAATTGGCAAGACCAGTTCTCCCTCCTCTTCCCCCTCACAATGAACAACGTTTTTAGCTGCTGTGTGTGTCATGGCAAACATGGGTGTTTTTCCTGATGACTTTTTTTTAATTAATTATGACTATTGGTATAATCTGAGGAGAGTGTAGTTACAACTTGATTTGATAAACAAACATTCATAAAAAAAATGATGGGCTGTATTCATATTGAATGTGAATTTCCTTATATAGCACCAATGAAACCATACTGTAGAGCTTCAGTCACTCTTTCATTGCTCAACTTTGGGTTTTGCTGCTCTTTGAGACCTGCCTCTGAAATGAATGCTGCCTCTCAGAAACGATTTGAGAAATGTTGCTAGGCAACCAGTACTTCATCATGGTTGTGTACAGTAATAAAAATCACGATTGGATACCCGCTTTTCTTATTGCTTTTAACGTACATAAGAGTAACGTGATGGCCAGTCAGCATGCAGACTAACCTTTGGCTAGGTTGCATATTAGCAGTTGTCATATCCTACCAAAGATGCACTTTTCACTTGCATGACCACTCCTAACTTCTCTCCCCAGGGCTAACTGACAGATTCACTCCCACATATAAAGACCCTTTTTTATTCTCCTCTATGAAGTAGGAGAGGTGATCCCTATCAGTTTTAAAGTCTTGTAACCTGCATGATGTGCATGTTACTAATCAAAGCAGTAGTACTTGCCATTGCTTACCTCCACCTTTCCTTCTTGCTGCTTGGAATTATCACTCATTAACCCGTTGCCCACTCCTTCAAATAGGTGGGTGCTCCAGCATGTGGCCCCATTAAATTGGCCTCTTCAGGCTTAGAGTCTACATTGTCTGTCAGTTGCTATGCATGTTTCTAGTGCCTCATGGAATTGCACACACACAAAACATATTTTAAAGAACACGATTAAAATTGCAAAGTCATGCACAAAGGTTTGTAATGCCAGAATTAAGGTTGTTTCTGCAATCTCATGTTAGTCCCCTTATGCACATGCATTACGATACAGCTTTTAATTATGTGGCAGCATACTAATTTCCCCCAAGAACCCTGCCTCTCTTTCTAGCCAGAATGGATGGTACTGCCTTATGAGCTGTTGTTTAATAGCTTGTTTTTTTCCCCCCCATTCATTGTGTGGCCTGAGCTTTATTAACTGCCCACTATTCAAACCATGTTCTGAAAACAAGGAATTATTAATTTCCTCAAGGCTTTTCTGACATCACAGTAACATAATGCATCATCATCATCATAACTACTTTCACAACACTGTTATAGAATGAGGGGGTAATATAACCCCTTACAGGTGAGGAGTGGATGCACTTGAAAATTCATGTTGCTTACGATTGATTTTGGAAGCTCAATTTTACCTAAATACCTAAATACATTAAATGCTATATACTGTTAAGACTAATTTTTCAGTATGTTTGGAGTGCAGACTGGATGACACTGACTTCAGTAGTAGGTATGTGTGTGTGCCTAGTAGTTCTACAAATCAGACCTAAGTTCACAAGCCAGGCACCAGGAAAACACAACAGGCAACTACTATCTGTTAGAGGTTTGCTTTAAGCGACTTGATCGCCATCATCTATGAATTCTGTGGCAGACGGGGCATCCAGTTCCAGTTCTTCAGGGCATCATTTAATTCCTTAAAAATTAGATTTGCATCTTTTTAGTAAACATCTAACTTCTGCAACAAGTGAAGTGTCTTGCAGACCATTGCCTCATTTGCTACATAACCTTGGCTTATCCAAATCTCAAGTCCTTGCTGCAGAGCATGGAAGCTTTTCAAAGAAAAATCTTCATATTTTTTTTTAACATGAGCCAAAACCTGTTTTAACCACCCAAAAAAAAAAAAAATCATCAGCCTGAAGGCAAAACCCAACACATAATATTAAATCAGGTTTCGCATTAGGGTCTCTTACAAGGGGAAGCACTAGTCAGCCTTTATAAGCTGAAATGATAGTGCCATCTAAATCCTGGAAAAACTTATCTATTTAGGTCTTTTGTGTTTGTGGTTATTTTTTTTGTACCAGATAGTATTGCATAACAACACTTAGTTATGGTGTGTTATTGATGTACCATCAGATATTTTCTGTGGTTGGGACCATAATTCATTCAGGTTGTTTTAGTATAATCTAGGAATAAGAAATAAAAACCCAGTTGTTTATCTTGTAACAAATATTGTTTTGTATAAGGACTTGTAATGCACTTGTAAAGGAAGTCTTTTTTGGGGGTTTTTTTTAAACGTACATAATATAAAAAGCAATAGTAATTCCTCATAATCTCCAGTAGCCTGACATTTGTTAAGAAAAAACGGCTAATCTTTCCTTTAAGAGGCAATTTTAAATCTTGTTTATTCCCCCTTTTCCCTGACTTGGTATTAAATGTAACGTCTCTCCTTCTGTCAGAGCTGTTGCTGAAATAACCACATGGGCAGTAGGATTAGTTCAGGAGGTACTGTGACTAAGAGAAGAATCCTGAATATTTCAGTGTTACGTAGAGTGTTTTTGTCATGAGACTGTAGAACTAATTTTTAAACTTACAGTTAATTCCCTGTTAAGTTTCCAGGTGCTTGTATGCTCCTAAGGTGCACACTGAATCTGTTGCTATGCTTTGACATCTTGAGTATTAGGGTGACATTAGAGTGGTAAAATATTCTTGGTGTGACCCAGGACTTAATCTCACTGGTGATTCTAGTCTTCGTGAGCAACCACCTCCCATCCATTTTGAGGGGCATGACATCTCTGCTAACTGCAGTGCTCGTTTATATGGAAAAGCAACATCAGTAAAGTAGGTAATGGATTTCTGCTTGCCTTTGTTATGGTAGGTGATGTATCCTTCTAGATACATTTACGCTCCCTGTTTTTACTCTCTCCCTCAATTCTGTTTCTCTCGCATGAAAATGGGGGGAGCCAGAAGCATTTGATCCAGGTGGCTCTTCTAAGTCCCAGAGTAAAGTGCTCTGATCATATACCTTGTTTAGTTTTGACACCACTTTCAGTTTTACCTCATGCTTTCTTCATCCAGATAAGGATTTCAACAATATTTTAAAGTGTCATTATGTGCCGTATATAACGTACAGAGTTTCTGACTAAGAAATGTAACGCTGAATCATGCACTGTAACAGACATGATGAAGCAACCAGAGAACTTAGCTAGAATAATGTCTTGCCTTCACTGACTGGCAAAAAATCAAACTGGAAAATATATACTTCCAGAGGTCAGCTTGTAGGACACTTGTCTTCATGATGTGGTTTTTCCACCTGAGTGTTATCATATTACCCTGTCATTCCTCACAAAAAAACTGTTGCTGTATGAGAAGCCAGTGAATATTAAAGGAATATTCAGGAAATCTCGTCAGGAAATGAGAATTTTACTGCTGTCTAATTTTTACATAGAGTGGGGGTGTCACACTCAGACTGGTCCATGGATAGTGTTCCTTGCTTTTGCAGGTGTCTGCATGTCACAACAATTATGACTGCAGTGGGTTTTGCCCATGTCCTGGTCTTGCTGTGACTGGAAGTTACAGCAAGAAGTCCCACAGCCATAACCAGGGTCACTGCTGCGAAAGGGAGTGTTGGCACAGCAGGCAGCAGAAGGTTAATGTGGATTCCTGCTGCTGCAGGGATAGTTGTCAGCACAGTCACTACTGCACACCCAGTGGCCCCTGCCCCTTGCCAAATGCTGCCAATTCCCATGGCCACTGGCACTGACAATGGGGAGCAGTAAATTTGCCAGCAGCTGCAGGAGGCATCAGCATAGCACCTACTCCTGTTGCAGCATAAGGTTGAGATGGGGACATGAGCCATGTGCTTGGGCAACTCCTGCTCTTGGTCCTTCATTTTTTTTGGCCCTGGGAGAAGGGGGCAGGGAAGATGCAGGCCATGTCCAGTTCACAGGCTGTGTAGCTGACATTCCTGACATGGAGGATCTAGATCCACAATTATCTTTGAAATTAATGGGAATTGGGCATTTACATTCTCCACAGTAGTGTTTCCCAACCTTTTCCAGCCCAAGGCACATTTACATTAATAAAAGTGTTCCATGGCATTGCCCATCCTCACCTATTGTAGCTCATTTTGTAGCTCATTGCCATGGCAAAATTCCACAGCATGCCTGGTCATTTCTGACGGCACACTTTTGCGCTGTAGCACATTAGTTGGGAAACACTGCTCCAGAGGGTAGAACTCAGCCTAAGTATACACAGAATGAAGTTTGTGTGTTGCGGGTATAGGAAGCTCCTTCATTAATGCAAATTCATGGCTTTTTCATCCTTTTAAATGTACTGCTATCCATAAGTTTGATATAGTTTAGAAAAACAACTATTGTAAACATTGTAACAGGGACAGTTTTCCTAGGAATTTGACGGTATGTACCTTTTGGGTTTTGGTGTAGTTCTGATCTTTTCCATTTAACTACTTATTAATCCATATTAATGTGCATGTTAGATTAAACATTTCTGAAATGGAAAAATATCTTTTTAATCCAAAATTGTGATGGATGAGATGCTGCTTATTTTTTCTAGTTCTGATTTCTTAGGAAGAGCTATTGCTTGGTGCAGAATTTCTTGTTTAAGTAGAATTTATTTGATCGTTTACTCTATATGATTCTTTTGTCATGAGGAAATGTTAGTGAGGCCCAGTACCAACCTACAGAATGAAATCCTGGTCTTACTGAAGTCAAAGGAAGCTTTACCATTGGTTGAATGGGACCAAAATTTTACAAGTAATCTACATAGACTTTCTGGTGTTTTTCCTCTTCTTTTGATCTTGATTTTTAGGCAAGTGATGCCTTTTTGTAATTAAAGAAATAAAAATTCTTGTTTTCTAATAAGAATAACATCTGCCTTGGGCTGCTGAGAATTAGTTCCCAGGGAACATGTGTGATCTATAGGATGCTTTTAATGTAAGAAAAATTGTAAATTTCAGGTAACGCAAGTAGGTATGGATATAGGTGTAACATGTATTTAAAAAAAAATAGAGCTATTAAATCATTTTCCCACCCCTTCAATTAAAAAAGGAAGAGGTTACTAATTAAACCTTTACAATACTGCTTTGTGTGGCTCCATGATAAGGTCTGTAAATATTAACATTTTTGGAAAAGGTTTTTAGAACCTTGGTAAAATACGCCATGTAATATCTTGCAACATCTTTATTACTGCCTTTTTTTAGGTAGATAAACTGCTGTACAAGGACTCTAATACTGTTTCCAGTGGGAGTCAGGTAGCTAAGTGACTTGGCCAACATCACAGTATTAGAAGAATCAGTGAAAGACTATAGACTGGGCTTCCTGACTTTATCCCCTGCTTTAGGCAATACTTGTTCATTAAGAATGAAGTCACTGTTAGTCTAACTTGTCCTTACTTCTCATCTTAATGACCTGCATTTAAATATTACCACTTAATACAGTAGTTATTTTCCTGTTTAATGCAAAGTTATGCTGTCCTGAACATGGATGTGCTTGTTCTTGGATTTGGCAAACTTAAGATGTTTTAGTAAGAGTGAATTAGGATTTGAATCCAGAAGGTGGTAGACTTCAGATCCTGAAGGTGCTATTTAACATATTACACAATAATTGGATCTCCAAAACCACTTCCAAAGAACATGCTCTGATTTAAAGCATGTGATGAAATTATATGAGTCTGTCACAGATTTCTCAAGCCCTGAGTCTCAGGGTATGTTTGTGTTGCTTGTAAAGGCTTTTGGATGATTTTTCTTTAGCAGAACAGATACTATACTGGATAGCCTGTCATGCTAGTTTGTTAGTTTGTGTAGGGCCCTGACATTTTACAGCTGAAGAAACCAGGTAAAACATTTTGCTGTGCTTGTTGTTTTCCTTTAAGGGGATCTACTATAATAGTCTCCCAGAAATAATTTTGAAAAATCAGTTCAGAGGCTGCCGCAGTAATGGAATGAACTAGACTCTTTGCATAACCAGGGTTTAATAACCTAGAGATCCATGACCTGGAGATGGGAGCACAAAGAGCAGCAGCCAGGAATTCAAGCATTTTTTGAATACCACTTCTGACCCTGATCTCTGCTCAAGAGATTGGTTACTAATGATATTTTTGTGAAATGGCACCGAGTATTTTGAAATCAATTATCTCTGTCTAATAGAACAGATGAGGTGCATGAGTCCTAGTCAGTACTCAGATTTAGTGTGGCAGTTTTTGAGAGCCATCATACTATCAGACTGTGTGGCATTTATTTTTTTCCCCCCAATTTATTTTGATTTCAGTAACTGTTAGTCCTCAGCAACTGTTAGTCCTCTCCACAGTCATTCAGCAGGATTCATTTCTTTTATTTGTGAGTTCCATCACAAACTGCATGCAATTCTAGTTACTCATAACCAGAGATCCAGGTTTTCCATTTCCCATGGAAAAACAGAGTAAAACATGGATTTTCTCATCTTACTGGAGAAACCTGTGGATTTTGCAGTTTTGCAGTGGCAGATTTCCAGCCTGCAGGGGGCTGGGGGGGGAGCATGAAGAGGGCAGTCAGGCAGGGGGTACCATGTGCATGTGTATGTACATGGCTGCCAGGCAGCCTGGAGAGCAGCTTTTGCAGGTAAGGAGGGGGGTGGGAAATTGAGGCCCCCATAGGGAGGGAGTTGGGTGGGCTGGGGCTGCAATGCTTAGCTGCAGGGCCCTGGTGAAGAGTGGGGCTCAGCCTTGGGCAGCTTGTCTGGGGGCCAGGGAAAGAGGTTTGCTCCCTGCCACTGCACACTCCTGGGGGGGAGGGGCATGATGCTTAAAGCGGTTTGTTTCTCTGGAGGCCACCAAAATCACAGACACACACTCATTAGATGGCACAAAAGGTGTATTTGCAAATAGGGTCAGAGCAGAGTCAAGAACTCAGATTACTCCGAACCCACCAAGGAATTTTGCAGGCTGTATTTATCTTTTTCCTCCTGGGCACGTGTGCAGAAACAGGAACTCT
>NW_017728906.1:36295681-36322338 GCF_001723895.1 Crocodylus porosus
TTTTTTTTTTTAATTTTTTTTGTCAGGAAAAACCAGGATCCCTGCTTGTAACTATCACATGTCAGCTCTAACTACCTCCTTGGTGGTTTTCATCCTTCCCAAGTTTGATTAGAAAAGATGGCAAATGCTATTCACCACCTGCAGCTTAATCTCTGGGCTTTTTTTGTTTTGTTTTGCTGTATATCCTAGGTGCTCATCAACCTGCTTGTTTTCTGAAATGGAAAATTAAGTTTTTTCTTTTGTTCTTGCTCTTCTGGATTCTTGGAGCTGTTTTTAATGTATGGGTGGAGATTCTATCACAACTGTACTTGCAATACTCAGATACTGCAGTGATGGGGAAGGGTTTAAGAATCAGTAGAATGTCTGATAGAACCGATGAGTAGCAATCAGGACCTAGGTTGTATATCTCAGTTCTGCTCTTAATTCATTGTGTGAGACTAGACAGATGGCAGGCTGAGATCCTCCTTAGGATGCAGCAAGAGTAACTGAGCTGGCCTTTGGGAAGTTCCTGTATAGTGAGCTGCTCCACAGCTCCTACTCCAGTTTTTTGGAGTAGCTTGACTAGCTTCTGCACCCCTTGTATTCTTTTTCCTGCAGAGAAAAGACTGTCGGGGGCATCTAGACAGGGTATTCTGTCCCTCTTTTTACAGCTCTCCTCTGTGCAAGCCTGATGAGTAGGTGAGGTGTGCAGATACTTCCTTTATGGCTTCCTTAGGTCCTTCCCTCATTGAATGGGAGAACCATAGAAGTTCTACTGCTAGAGTGCTAGAGTGCCTCATGCTCTGGAAGATGGGCATGGGCAGGATTTGCTCGTCTTCATTTCTATGCTACACATTCCCAGTATGTAGACTTGGGGCAAGGACCATTTTAACCAGCTGGAGTGTTCCTAAAGTGATACGAACATTAAATGCATTAAGTAAGTTTCAGGGGAAGTTGTTCATGGGTTGTTGTTGGTTTTTTCCCTCAGGGATGAAGTATTTGAGGTCAGAAACCCTACTTACACAACTTCTTTTTGTACAACCAGCTCATTACAGAGTACTACTTCCATCTGGTCAAGAGGTGTTAAATCCTCATGTGGCAAGTCATGCCATCTGGAAGTAATACTCTTTATTTATAAAAATAAAATCACAGCTGCCCATCCAATTTGCTTTGCTGTGTTCAAAATCCCCAGCGATAAAAATGCACAACTATAATACAACTGAGGTTTGATCCTGCAAACATGTACCAACATGCTTAGCTGCATGCAGGTAAATAGTCCCATTGGTTTCAACTCTTCAAACATTGGAAGGATTGAGGTCTAAATAGAAAAGTAAAAATAAATTGCATGTAAGAGCTTGTGCTTGCTTTATTCATAACAGAGCAGTCAGTACACAACCTGCCTTGTTTTTGTCGCTCATATTTGAAACAACCTCAGTTGTTTGGAACTTAATTGGTGAAAGGAAGTTTTAACCGCTGCCTTTCATTACACTGCCAATAAATCTTAAATATTGCATACTGTACTCTGTATATCACCAAGTTGATAATTGCGTTCCAGTAAATGGGGCTTTCTTCATTGATCTATGTATTGAGCCATTGCCTCTTATTTGTGGGAGGTAATTTCTATGCAGTTCGGAAGGAATGGCACAGTATGGCAACATCATTTGATGTGTGCATGTAATTGCCTCTGCTTACATCTTTTATGCAGATCCACTGGTTAAAAGTGATGGACACTATTGAATTGTGGGTTTGATGAGATTGGCACCAGTATGATGCAAAAAGCGGTTCGTTTCTTTTGGAGGCTCGCAAATAATTCTCAGGCACACACTATTAGCAGCACAAAAGGTGTATTTGCAAATAGGGTCAGAGCAGAGACAGAAAATCTCAAATTGCTCCGCCCCCAGGAAACCCGCAGCAAGCATTATATGCTCTCCCTTCTGGGCACGTGTGCAGAAACAGGAACTTTTACAACTCATTTCCGGTTCATACAAACACATATGTGATCTCGTCGCATGTATATTATAATTAACTACTTAAGTATGCGGGGTGGATAGGCATATATGCATCAGCTAATTACGCACGCTTAGAAAGCTCGCTATGTCACTAAGAGTTGAAATCCCCCCCCCTTTCAAGGACACAGTCAGTTGAATTCCAGCTTCTGTAATTTGCATGTGAAAGTCAGGGGGAGAGAAAAAGGGAGTGATTCTTAGCATAAAAGGTCCTTGGTAGTGTTTCTTCTTATCAGGTACGAGATGTAAACTGTGCAGTTTTAACAATACTCCATTTACAATATTTCTAACAAGTATATTGACAGTAAGTGTTCTGGCTTTTAAAATATTTTTGTATATAAACAGCATAGGTATGAAGCAAACAGAACCAGTGTAGCGTTTCTCCCTGTAATCATTGTCTGTAGAGATACTGGTGCATACATCTCAAATCCTATTCCTTTTGGTCTAATGAGACTCAGCCATTTCCTCTTTGGTTTTCAAACTCCGTTAATAAAGGGATTATTTTTATCAGCACTACTTTCTCTCTTTCGCTTTTTGGAACACTACTATATTTCACTTGTTTTAATCCATAGTGCCACTAGTTGTCATGTATTTCTAGTACCTGGCAATTGACTAGTCTCATTAATCAACTGAACCTCATAGCTGGAAAGTGTTTGTGTTTTTTCCTTTTCCTGGATACCAGCTCCACTTCAAGAGCAGAAGTAAAGACCCTGTTGTAACTAGGTTGATATTTGCATCTATTTTTCAAGTAGGTTCCTTTCTTTGCTGTGCTAGGATAAGGATTTTTCTGGGGCTCTGACTAGTATCTGTGTAGTATTTCTGAAGAGCTTTTCTTTTCTTAAGAATAAGAAATGTTAAGAGCAAAAACGGATTAGTCCTCTCCAGTGCAAAAGCAAGCAAGCAACCAACTTTTCTGACCGTGAACTTGCAGTGGCATCTCACTGAGTTTGCAGCCACTTAGGTGCTTACATCTCAATACCGTTAATTTTAAGGGGTAACAAAGATAATTCAGGTGTTAAAATTGACTGCGTCATTAATATAACAGAAATACCCAGCTATTCTTGATAGACTGCTACCCCATTTAATTTCCAATGTTTAGCACTTTTTGCTAAGCACTCCTGTTAGATTTTGTAGCTTAACCTGTAGGTTAGAATTTGTGCCCACTCAACCCATTTGCATGTCTAACTTACTTCTGAATTAAAACTTCCCCAGGAAATAGAAATGTGAAAGGATGGTGGCTAGTTGAATGGTGGCCTCTCCTTTATAACCTACGGACACCGTGGGCAACTATCTTGTGTTGAGGAGTTTGTGACCCCTTGCAGAGCTATTCCCAAAGACACAAGAGTCGCTGTCTGTCTCAAAATTTATTCAGTATGCTGGGCACCCTGAGCGAACTCAGAGGCCCCGAATAAAACTGTTAGAGGCATTTTATAGTTTACAGACAAGATGCGCGCGCAGGTGGGAATTTTCCACTGTGAAAGAAAACAAGGTATCAGGTCAGTTTGAGAGACCCTTAATTGGTTTAAACTGGTTTTTGGCTACGTGCTTGTTTTTGAAACGCTAACTAATCCTTGATTGCTTCAGACTTTAAGGCGACTAAGGTTTAGTCATTCCAGAGTCTTATCAGGCTGTGTTTGTGAAATGCTGAGTCTTGCTTTGTAGTTGATTTCTACAGTATTATCTATGATCTTGTTAGAAAATTTCTACACTTGCACTAGTCAACCTCTTAGTTCTTTTCTCTTGGACCACTGTCACACTCAGTTTTGAGAACTGTTTTCAGGGGATTTAAAAGTATGCTTTGATCCAGTTACTTCTCATGAGTATCCTAATTTGAGAGAGAGATTTGAATACCTTTTAGACATGAAGATTTAAATCATTCTTGGCCTGGATATGCCAGAAATGAAAATTGGCAAATGAATATAATATGCAAGGGCAGGCCCCTATCTTTGATTTAGATGGCTTTGCTTATTTTTCAGTTAACTTATTGTTTTAGCACTGCCATTTCAGCTGATAAAAGGATGTGCTGCACCCTGTATTTCAATCACTCTTCTATTTCCAGTAGAGCAAAATTACAAAAATAACTGTGTGGTCTTGCAGTGAGCCAGTGGAATTTTCCTGCACTTCTCCCCTGGTGACTTTGCTAACTCTCAGGGAGTTTGTTGGAGCCCTGTTTCTCAGCCGCACTTGCAGGGACAGTTTTCCTCCCGCATTTCCATTCCCCCCTTTCCTCTCCCTTCCCCCACACATACTTTTATGACTTAGGAGTGTTTTGTTTTTCACTTGACAAACAGTAGCTGCAGCATTTGTGTGTATGTTCGCGGTTTGCTGTAAATTGAGACAAACACAAGGTTGCTGTATACATTATTGAGCTGTAGCTTTAAAAATGATATAATCACTACTGACTACATTCAGTTGTCTTTGCTGGCAGAATTCCAGATCAGCTTATGAATTGCAGCAGGGCGGTTTGTTTTGTGTTGCTTTGCTTTGTTTGAGTGTAATTAAATTAATAGAAATTAAGATTTTTTTGATGCAGGCCCTCCTTTATTTGTGTATGTACTATATATGTGTTTTTTTCCTCAGATTAGAGTGATTGCTCCCTCGTTTCTTTCAAGGAAGGATGGCCGATGTTTATAAATCACGTTGTCCCAATTTCTGCAGGTTTTATGTCTTCAGACCACATACCTATTCTGTGAAGCGACATAAAGAGATGCTGGAAGAGCTCATCCTCCCATCCCCCACCTCTTCAGTTATCAAGTGTGCGTCAGTGGAAATTTCCACTGTTTGCTAATGGGAGAGAAAGCATAAAGTTGCAAAGCTGTGTTTTGAGAGGAAATCTATTGCAGTTTTAGGGGCATGATGAAAAGCAGCACAGAATTTGCATGTAAATCCAGACTCAAATGGCATGCAGAAGTGGAGGCTGTAATGAATGGATACTGCTGCTGCCTGATGGTCAGGGGGCATGCAAACCTTGATGCTGCATGATCAGTTGGAATTTACTGGGGGTTTTTTTCTTTTTCATTTTTAGATGCAACTGTAGAAGGATTTCAGCCTCCCTCTGTGGGCAAGATTTAGATGATACTGAGATGCATTTATCTGAAGCATGGCAGTCACTATTTTAATTAAAAGTATAACTTTTTTCCTCAGGCACATACTTGCTTCAGAGATTGTAAAATTGTTGTCTTGGCTTAAAACATATTTGCTTCCAGTTGTAAGGAAGTGACTTCTCTTCTCTTTAAAGGCTCAAAAAGGACCAGGATTTTTTAGCTTTTTGAAACCTGTTGGGCCCAATCCTGATCCTCATTTGAAGTCTGTGAGAGTTTGCAGTGAGGCACAAATAAAACATAATCCTGCAAACCCTTCTTAATGCAAGTAGTTTATTCCCGTAAGTAGTCCTGGTGTAAATTGTCACCTACCATTCCAGTGGCTTTACTGGAGCTATTATACCTCACATTAGCTGGGCCATCTGGTCTGGAAGGATTGATTACTCACCAATACTGTCTGCATGATTGGGTCCCATAATGACCAGGAGGATTGGGTCCCTTAATTTGCCATTTGAGCCTAACATAAGGAAATTCAGTACTTTGATCTGGTTTTCCAGATAGCACCATTTCTGCTCTACAAGAGTATGGTTATACATTAATTCAGAAACTGAGAATGGGTAGAAAATCTTTCTTTGCCTTTTTCTCTGAGTTAAAATACATGGCTTTGCAGCAGTCCTATGCGTTCCTTTGGTCCCGTGTCTACCTTTAAATAGCAGAGATGTTTTGTATTGGTGACCCTCCACACCACATTGAATTTTGCTCTTTGTATATGGCATTTCTGATGTTTATGGGTCTCTTAATACACATGTATTTAGACCAAGAAAATATTCTATACATAATGAACAACCTGGCAGACAAGGGACATTTCCCCCCTCCCTCTTTTTTGCCGAGGCATCATTTTCACTCCTTTTGACATACAGTATGCATCATTGCATTTTAGAGGTTGGCTCTAACACATGACTAATGTTTGCTATTAGACTAGATTACAATCTGGCCCTTCTGTGGAAAAAACTCCCTACATATTAAATACTCTTCAAATTGGGCTAACAGGTATGCTGGCCATCTGCTTTTCTGAAGTATGGAAGGTTCTAGGTGTTATGTTTCTTTACAAAGAAAATGGAGTTTTTCCGTTTTTCTGGCTGACATTTTTTAATTATATTGAAGCATGTTATAAGCCTAAAGGGCCTATAGCTGCCTTTTAACTTGATCCTTCCATTTTCTCGTGCCTTGCACAATCCTTCCATCTTGTTGCATCTTTGCCTGTCCCTTCTAAATCATTTTCTATATGGTCTTCCCATTGCTACCTTGGTCTGCCTCAAGATCTGGTACCCTCTGCTTATACAGAAGTGTAAAAATAAATACTTAAACAGGAATAAATATGCTGCATCTTTTATGAATATTACAGTTGGAAATGAAAGTGGATAGCTAGTCTACTAACCTTTTATTGGAATTCAGAAGTAGAGCAGGTATTTCTTTTGTACCATACCGCACTTAGTTTGACAGAAAAAGTTGACAGATTAAACGTCCTCTTAAATTACATTTTTATTCACAAAGTCATGTTATCTAGAACATCTTAGGGAAAAGATACCTATTTCTTAACTTCCTATGTGAGCATGATGGCTGTAGTAGGGTCACTCAAGTGTTTGCCACTGTTGTAGGCGTCCCCTTTCGAACACATTTGGTATATTTATGTTGTAGGATTTGGGGGGGTGGGGGGGAAGGGGGTTGTACTAGGGTGTGGGAATTGACCATCCCACAATATTTAGTCATAGTCCTTCCTCCAGATGGGACTGCTGTAGAGTTTGTAGAGCTGTTTACCTTGAACAAATTCAATGACAGAACTCGTTCCAAAATAAAGATGGTCTGGTGGAACCAGATACCGTACACCAGGGTACTTGTGTTAATGAGTTATTGCAGAAGTGACCCAGGAGACCTGAACTATTTATTGACGGAGAGCAGGATTCTCCTGGCAATAGGAAAGCTTTTGTGTACCTGTCAAAGATAAGGTGGTGGATACCACAAAATACTTGCCTGATGCTGAGAATTTCAGACAGTGCTGTCTGTGTCTGAAAATGCAACCTCTGTGTCTCTAGTGGGTTATGGAATAGCGAAAGATCTCACACAATTTACTGATTTGTTTGATGCTCCTGGCTGGGGGAGTATTTGGTTGATTGCAGAATTTCACAATGATTGCACACTTAATTCATACAACACAATTTTATTTTAAAATTCCTTGCTACACATATAACACTGCTTAGCTTTAAGAAAAATCACAAACATTAAAAACACAATAACTACATATATTAGAAACAGTGCTCCAAATTCATTTCCTTCCCAAACAATGCTATAAGAATTAGTATTACAAAAACAACTACAATTACAAGGTTATTTCTCATGGTATACTTACAATCCTAGAATTCCGAGAAACCAAATCCCCAAGGATACTTTCATTCTTTAGTTATGGTTTTAGGGTTGGTCTCAGCAGTGATAGGAACAAGTCCTCTTCCTTTGGTCCCACTCGGGCTCCTAGGCTTCAGTGTGAACGGGAGTTCTTGTTCACGGAAAGGGTGGTTCAGGTAATCACTCTGATCCAGCCTACACTTGCCATTCTTCCTTCGGTGTTCTGCGAGTGAGGTTACCTCCAAATTTGGGACTCTAGGTTACTGTTTTTATTGGGTGAGTTGCTGTCTTGGGGCCCTCCTACCCAAACCCAAACCTGTCACTACTCCCAAATTTGGGCTTTGGGCTTTTTGGAGATTTTCTATAACACCTCTGTGACCTCTTTTGCCAGCCCCTTTTCAAAAGTCCCTAGGTTTCGATCTCTCAGAATGTTTGCCCGAAGTTGCTTTTAGGTTAACTTTGGTAAAGGCCTCTAGAGATAAAATTCAAAAACCAAGACATTCAGCACGTTCACTGCAAGGCCTCTAAAGATAAAATTCAGAATCAAGGAATTCACCATGTAGGCAAAAACAAGCAATGGCCTAGATAAGATGAACCTTGCCTTTTTTCTTAACTGGCTAATGGGTATGTATTACAAAAATTCAAACTATTACATTCAATATGACACTCTGTAGTCTTGCCAAGGTCAGGAAGATGTGCTATACAATAGGTTGAACTGCTAAATGTGTGGCAGTTAGGGCTTCTTGTAGGCAGTTTCAACTTAATGCCCTTGGTGTTTTAGAATGAAAACCAAGTCAGCGGTGAGTATTTTCCTACTGGGGCTAGCTCCTTGTTTGTTATTTTTTCTACTACTGTTTTTAAAAAAAAAAATTCTGGTGGAGGAAGGTTTGCCACTTATAATACATGAAGTGGTAACATTTACATCTGTTCCTGCGTCCATACTCCATATACAAAAGGACACGGTTCACAGAGAAATGTGTGCATGTACATTAACTAAAAGGAATATGCTGCTTTTGTTTTTATAGGATGAAAATATATAGGGTGTGTAAAAAAAACAAAGACAATAAGATATCCTTGTTTTTGTACTAGTGCACAGTAAAGTAGCAGTAGACTCTGAAAAGGAAAGGTGCTTATTTGAAAGTGTTTGTGAAAGTCTGTGTAAATTGAACTGCCCAAGTTAACAAACAACAACAACTCCCCCCCAAAACATTGTCGAGCTTTGATTTTAAAGACCATTCCAAAAATAACATCTAAGAAATCCATGGTAGATTATTGGGAGTTCCATTTTATAGCAAAGCAATGATATGAATGAAAGGTTTGTGTAGTCACATTACTTTGGTTTATTGCATGTTTTGTTTTTCATTACAGGTACTTTTCAGTAGACTTTGAAGGCCCACCTGCGATAGTTTCAAGCATGATGGACCATTTAGGACGTGATATTGATATAATTAGACGTACTATTTTAAAGTATCCAGTAGAAAACACAGAAGAGTGTGGTGGTATGGTCCCAGTCAGCTATGAAGATGCATTGTATAAGAAAACATGAATGTGCAATACCATGTTTGAAACTTTTTAATCTTTATCCTGTTTTTTTGGTAAAATTGTTGTAACTTACATCCATGTGCAGTAATCCATTCTAGTCATGTGGCATTTATGGAACAAGATGCATTTGAAGTTACTGTAATTTAGCTTCTTTTTTGTTGAAAATGGAATAATCTCTATTTCACTACTCTGAAAACCGATTTTATTTCCTCTTAAAAGTATTACACCTAATTGTTTTTTCTCTGATCAAAATATAAAAAAAATGTGTTTCTAAAAGAAACTCCTTTAAGAGTTATATATTTCCATAATAGATTTAAAAGTTCTATTCTGCAATGCAAAAATGACCTGTTTTGTTTTGCTGTTTGAAGAAGGAAATAAAAGTGATTATAAATAAACTTGACTCATTTTAAGACTATGTAAAAGTTGCAGGGAAATTTTACTTTTGTTGAAGTGCCACGAAGTATGCCAACATCTTGTTCTGAATGTAATCACAAGGGTCCAGTTTAAATGTCATTAAAAACTCATATAAGGGAGCTCAGATGCTTTTAGTTGGCAGTTCACAAAATGACAGGACTATTGCATGAAAAGAAAGATGCAAGATGCTTGGTTTTACCTTACATTGAAGCTACTTAACCTATTACAGTTAGAAGCACATCAAGTAAAATATCTTTTGGATTGTGTTCTTGTATCAATGGAGGAAACAGCAGTGGGCACTATAGCTCTTTCTACTATAAAATAAGTAGGAAAAGACAGAGTTTAAGGGGCCTTGAAGATATCTACACTTTCTCCTGATGTTGCTGTGATTCATTTAATTTGACGTCTGTTTATACCCTTACGTGCCTTATTTAACAGGTCAGCAAACTCCCATAGAGTCAATGGGACTTCACACTCTTAGTATCATAAATGGGGCAGGTGTTGCATCCTGGAGCATTTTAAGCACCTGGTGGTTTCTTGCACAACTTCCAATGTATGTCAGAAGTGGTAAATGGAAGTTAGTGCTTTCCTGCAGCTGGTGTAATAGGGGCTTTGCCCTTTATAAGCTAGGGCTTAAGGGCTTTGCTTTAAATTTGAGCTTCTTTTTGCAGCTCAGTTTTAAAGTGGGAGTTGTGGTGGGTAGGGCTGAACTGCAAACTACAGTTTCTTAAAGGTTATTTATTACCCTGTTACTCAGAATATCACAGCATGTTTTATATTTCCATGCTGTCCATTTCTGTCTGCCTTTGTGATGTATATATGACTGGGGAAATTGGAAAGGGCAAGATATTTGTGATTCTGTTAATGGAGGGTGTTCCCATTTCCATACTCTGAAGGCTGGGAAAGCTACAGAAAAACATACCAGCTCCTTAAATGCTAAGGTAATAGGTACCTTAGAGATTTTAGGGCTAGGAAGGGGAGAGAAGGAAGTGGAATTGAGTGTCTCATTGTTTCATAGTAACCTCTTTGCTGATTAAGGAAGATAATGGCTTTGCCAGGGTGAAGCATGTTCAGTGGTAGCAATGAGGAATGGGCTTATGTGGAGCTCTCCAGCTTCTCCATATCTTATCCTGGTCAAACAGGTACATAGGGACTCTGGGGGAAACTACCAACACCCTCCCTCCTTCCCTTGAGCAATCATGTTTGCACAGAGAAGTACTGGAAACTACTGGTGCACCTGGATCCATGCCTAACTTACCAGTTTTGTGTCTACACTCCAAGCATTGTGTCAGTGTGCTGGATGTAAATCAAACTGAAGGCTGATCCTCCAACTTGAAGTTTAGCCTTTTGCAAATGGGTGTGGGAAAATGCAAATGTTTTTCTTTAGTAATCCCTGTAATCTTGTGTAAATAATGTCTTACATATTTTTCTTCATCAATATATATTTTTCTTCATCAATGTACAAGAGATACCCAGCCGAAACAAAAGATGCAAAATGAAACAAAATCAACCAATGCATTTGTGATCTTGGACCAAGTCATCTGATCCACATTAGGAGGGCTAAGGATTCATGCAAGAAAGGACTATAATCAAGAAAGGAAACTATAACTAAACTTAGGCTGGGAAAGCAGTTTTCAAGAAACACCAGGCCCAAAGTCTAAGGCTTTGTTTGTTATTTAAGGTACAGGCTGAGTGAGGAGAAGTAGGTTTGTCATAATAGGTCAAACTGCAGAAAGTGAGACCTGGGGACTTTCCTTCTGAGATTGGTGATTTGAGTATAGCCAAAGTCAGTCATGACTGGATACCACTCTTTACATGCATCAAGATGATGTTGAGTGTGAGGTTCCCAGTTGGCACATGTCAGAGCTACTGCTTGGCACCCTTTTTAGGCCTTAGCAAGAGACTGTGATTTAGTGGAATGGAGCTACCTTTTCAACACAGTTTCCTTCTAAGTTAGGTTTATGTTATGCTGTCAGGGCAGTGGGGAAATGCTTGTAATGTTGCTGGCAGGGTTTTCCTTGTTTTGTGGTTAGAGGACTGCAAATGGGCTATCAATTGGTAATTTAAAAAAACACAACTGAATTTGCTCCAGAATAAATGCATGTACCAGGTGAATCTGTAACTGGACATGTTCTGGGGTCCTGAATCCTACTGTATGTAAATCAAGGGCTGTGAAGGGATGCAGCACACCTGTGAGGGGTGACACCTTAGTTCTGGTCTCTGCTAGCAAAAACTGTTTCATATTTTACCTTATGCTGACTAAAATACATAAGCAGTGTTGGGAGCAGGGCCTTCCCCCAGGACCAGAAAGCTAGAGAATCCTGCTCTCTCCTCTTCCCTTTCTTTAGGTACAAAAATCTTGACATTTTCTGCCGTGGAACAGCGTCCAAAATAGGGATGGAGAGTGCCTCCTGTCCCTTAGACTAACCTATAGCTTGGTGGTTGGGGCCACTCTCCTGACAGGTGGGCGACATGGGTTTAGATTCCTTCAAGCAGTGGAGGAAGTTGAATCTGGATTTCTGGCTTCCTGAAGAGTAAGTGTGCCACCAAACTATTCTATAGAAAGGGGCATCAGCACCACTGTTGCCTTCTCCTTTCCTGGTCATCATTGCATTTTGCTTGGGCCATGCTGCTATCAGTGAGTATACAAGGTGGATCGGGGCTCTTAACCAGAGGGATGGCTGGGTTTTCATCCTGGTTGGGTTTTAGAGGAGTGAGGTGCTAAAATGCTTAGATTAGGTCCAGCTCTAGCTCCTTGGAGAACTTTCAGGTCAAACAGGTATGTGCCTATTAGGGACCTCTAGAGTCAAGAAGCTACTGACCAGTTTTTGGGATTGCAGTTTTGCCTTAGGTGTTTAGATCTTACCCAAGTCCCACTTTAGGCACAAAGTCCTTTTTTTGGATGTGTCCCATAGCAACTTACTGTGAAGGGGAAGAAGCCAAATGGATAGGGGCTGAGGTATCAATAATACCCTTGCTAAAATTTGCCCCTTCTAAAGCCAACTCCTACTCCTGATTCAGCAAGACAGAAGCACAGCTTCTCAGTAGTTACTTGCTGATGGATTCTTCCATAATTTTGGTTAAGTTTAAAAGAACTCATTGGCCATCTTCAAACATTACATTTGTAGTACATTTGTAATGCCCTTGCTGTGCAAAGAAAACAGCTAGAGTTCAGACCCTGTATTGCCCCTCCCTACCCAGTGCTGTAGCAACGAAGTTTCACTCCTGGGGCAAAGCACAGTGGCAGCTCACCCTCACCCTCCGCACAGATCTGGGGGGCACCCCCCCCCATGCTTGCCTGGGAGTGCATGCAGTGGTGGGAGCTGCCCTCCCAGCGCCTCCCCAAACGAGCCGCTCAGGGCTCTGTCCTGCAACCTGCCCTGGCTGGGCAGCGCCTATTGGCGCCCCTTTGCTTTGGTGCCCGGGGCAATCACCCTGCTTGCCTTCCCCCTTTCCCCACTGCTATGGCACTGGCCTCTCCATTGGATGCATTCGTGGTGACTTTGTACCACTCCAGTGTGTGTGGGGAGGGCAGTTCTATGTCTATATTCTTTGTTATTCTATATTTTTGTAGCACTTCAAAATGCTGTGATACTTGTAGTGCTATAAACACGTGTGTGAACACAGCCATTGGCTCGACAACATCACCATTACATCTGAGGAAGACTGGAGTGGCATCCTTTGAAAGACTTTCCTTGCATTCCCTTAAATTGGTAGAGGGGTCACCGTTGAACAGCATGCAGCAATGCTTGTCCTATCTGGGCTGAATGCTCTGCTTCAGCCTTCTTTCTAGATTCTGGCAACTCAAGGAATTATCTTTTCAAGGGTAATGCTTATGACTATATATAATTCATGATTACAATATGATCACCCTTACACACAACATTCCTGTTGACCACTGGGATTTGGAAAAATGCTTGTGGTCTACCAGTTCTAGTTAAATGCATTGTGAAAATAGTTGAGGAAGAAGAAGACTTCTCTTGAATATTTTTAAATCCAAAGGTTTGAAATGTCCAGTTCCTACATGTTGGCATTTTAAACTTGAAGTGGCAGTCATTCTAGTGTGTTACCGGCCTGCAGAAACTTTGTGCCTTTTTCAAGGCAAATTTGCTAGATACTCTCTTGCTTCCATTGAAAGCAATGGAAGTTTATCCTAAATGGCTTTGCTAAAATTATTTGTATTGTGGACAATTTCTTGAAGGCAATTGCATGAAGATGGGAATTAAAAAGTTCAACAAGATACCTCAGGCCTGCAAATGTATGCCTATGCTTAATTTTACTTGCATTGATTTTTTCCAGAATCCGTGGAAACAGGGACATTTGATGTAGCTTAGACCATTTATTTCAGCTGACATGCTTGCCTGCATAAAGTTCAACTGTTTCTAGGGTCTACACTTAGTTGTTGCCATCCTGATTAAGGAATCAGCATTTGCCACAGAATTTTTGCTAGATGATTTTTAACCAAACATTATAAATAGTAAATTGTTTTTCATTAAATCCTAGAAATTCCAAAATGTTACCAGCATGCCTCAGAAATTTTACTTTAGGTACCAGCATCTCATTCAGCCTTTGGAGTAGGAAAATTTGAAAAGTTTCACACCATTTTTAACATGTTACCTGTCAGCTCTGTCTTCCTGAGGGAGGCCTAGCACTCAGCTTACAGGACTTGCAACAGACTTTTTCTATTTCCCCCCCCACACACCTCATCTAACCAAAACTAAGCAGAAGAAAAGTTCACTAGGCATCTTGGGCTGTATATTCCCCGGTCCCACTATGGGAGACCTATTTATACCTGATTGACTAAAACTGGGTTGCCGGGTTAGGGAATGCTGAGGCAAAGAAACGGAGTGAGAGTGGGTACAGGCAACATTTGAACAATGGCACAGGGTTCATCACAGCGTCCAACCCGTTGGAGCCCTGACCACAAGTGTTGTCATACTTTTCCCAGGATGACTGATGGAAGTCCTCCCCACAAAGTTTATGAACACCCCAAGTAATCCCCTTAAGGCTGTTAAAAGAATACAGTAAAATCTGAGAGTCATGCTAAACTGAGGCTTATTCACAACAGGTAAAATACAAAACACTGATGCTAGCTTTGCAGTGCAAGCATAGCTAGATCATCTAAGGAGATCCCTTCCAGTATATTCATAATAATTTCAAGCTGGCTCCTACGTGTCTGGTTCTCCTTAAAACGTAATGTTTTTCCTGGTTGTTAATCAGTTTCTTGAGATGTTCCAAACCAGATAGATAACCCCTTGTCACTGAGAAGGGTAATTCATTTAAATTTAAACTGTTTATATAACAGGATTTTCCCTGTCAGTTATGGCTTGGGACCCTCTTGATTTATACAATTAAAAGAGTGCTTTGAAGAGGCTAAACTAGGGGTATAAGAAAGCTGTAAAAGTAGCAAGCAGTGTGCTTCAGGGGACAGGCATCTCTCTGACACCATCCGCTGCTGTTCTTGAGAAACTGGGAGAAACGCATCGTCTCCCTTCAAGGATCGTGCTGAGAGCTTTGCTTGCCAACAGATCACCTGAGTGCCTTGGAACGGTGAGATCCCAGCTCGCTCTCTTTTTTTCACTAGGCATAGCTTTCTGAACCTGAATTGTGTTAGTTAAGCTTGAGCTAGGTTTCCCCAAATACTCAATGAAACCAGGGTAATATTGTAATTATTTTGTTTCTTTTTCCTTGCATGTCTATTATTACTAGTACCATTCTGTATATTTCATATACTTAGCAATAAATAACTTTTATAGTCAAACTGGTGGTAACTGGGTATATTTTTCCTTCTCTACTTCTCTTTCCCCACTTGCTCTGCAGCAATGCTTCTTTTACCTAAGCCAAAGATCCCTGTGAAGCCCATAAATACTGTGGGGTCTGCTCAACAAGAGGCTACTGCTACTAGGACAGTTAGGGCAAAAGATTGGGATGTGCTGAGTTTGAGACACATAAGAGGATCAGCTTGTACAGGCTGATTGACCCAGTTTGGCTCAGACGTGTCCTAATGAACTGAATGCTGGCCCATGAAGGTGTCAGCTAGACACCCAGCTGGATTCAGAGGTATTGTGTTTATCTGTGCTTGTGTCTGACTGCATTTTTATTGTTATCTTAATGAACTGATTCCTGGCATATGAGGGTGTCAGCCTGTCCATGCTGATCAACCTGGCCAGGTCAGGCTTGTCACGTTAACCTGTGTGTGTGTATTTGACTGATTTAGTGGCTGGAGGAACCCAGCCCCATTGAAACAGCCCTGCAAGATAGCTCCATTGGGGGGTGAGGACTTGCAGGAGGGAGAAATACAGCTCTGTATAGAAACACCAGTACACACAAGCAGCACATGATAGAATTACAAAGACCATAGCAACATATCCCTAATAAATGAGCGTGCCCCAAAGTGATGGGCAAATCGGGTAACACATTGATTGGTATTAGCAATACAAGTACTTTTTTGAAAAATTTCCTCTCATGTAGAAAAGGCTGTAGATTAAATGTGTAGGTATCATAAATCCCACCCCCTCAACACACACACTCTCTCTCCTTCTCCCCTTCCCTTATAAACACTTCCTGCTTGAAACTTTTTAAAACAGCACATAGAGTTTGGCTTAAAGCCCACTGAAGTCAACGGCAAAGAGCTATGAAACAAACTCTGAATTCACACTTACTTGCCTGTGTTTATAGGCACAGTTAGGAGGATAAGACTTCAGGGGTATGTCTGCATTTCAGTTATGGTGCCAAGGACCGCTGTCCTGCAGCAGTGGAATTAAGGGTAAGTGAGCAAGGCACCAGCCACAGGCACCAGTTTAGGGGGGTGCCAGAATAATGGCCCCCTGGGCAGTCTTTGCCCTTGTAGTAGCAGCCGGTTGCAGGGACACCACATCACTGGCTGAGGTTTTTGAGTCAGACTCACCTCCCTCACCTCTTTCAGACATGACATGTCTTAGGGGTCAGGTAAAACCTCAGGGTGACTTTCCACATGCTCCAGGGGCGGGGAGGGGTGTGTGCTTTAATTAGAGCAGCTCTGGGTATTCAGGGCCTGTGCTTCCAAATGGCTGCGGGGGTGCTTTAACTAAAGCTTGTTTGATGAGGTTTAGTTAAAGCACTTGCACCACAATTTGGAAGTGTGGGGATGCTGAATACAGGAGACGGGGAGGCTGCTGGAGCATGGAGTCTGCTCCGACGTGCTGTAATTACAGTGCATCGGAGCAGTGTCTCCGCACGTCTACTATTACTGTGGCTGAATGATCTCCTTCTGACTATATCTAGTTTTTTGTAGGGATACTGTAGTACTTCTCACTGTAAACAAGTTTATCTTTTAATATAAGCCACATTGCTAGGAAACAAATCAATTCAGTACCTGTTTTCTCCATGTAGAGACCTCTAGGTCTCTACATGGAGAAAACAAGGCTAGCTTGTCCTTATTTGCTCGCAAGCTATTCTGGGTCTCTTCCTGCAATTAGATTCGTTTTCACAACTGTTCCTCTATGCTTCTTTCATTCCTGAATCCATTTCTCCTCTGTACAGGTCCTCTTGAGCTATTCAGTTTTCTGTCAGTGGACAGTAACCTGACTGAGCAGATCCTTATGTTAAAATTGTGAACGTTTCTTCTATCAAGGGTCTGGAAATGAAGAGATGTACCATAATTTTCTCACAGCACTTTTTGAGAAGTGCATTATTTTAGCTTTCACAACTTCATGGAGTTTGTGGCCAAGGGGGACCATTAGTTTATCTAATTTGCATTCCTGTACATCTCAGGCCATAGAATTTCATCTATTTACTGCTGTTTGGAGCCTAACAACTTGAATTTGACTATTCCCTGTCCTTCAGAAATGCACCCACTCTTGAAATGAAGATTTTAAGAGATGAAGAATCCATCACTCCCTGTAGTGGTTTGTTGCAGGGGTTCATCACTCTCACTGTTCAGTATAACCATGTTGTTTCTTCCTGGCTTTCATCAGTCTATTGCCTGTCTGAAAGAGATTTTTTCCCCTCCCACAGACTGAGACAGCATTTGTGCCCTAGATACTGCTAATTCAGCATTTAGAATGCATGTTCTCCTGATTTCCTGAAAAAATACCAGAACAGATTTTTGGTTCTCTACCATCTTGCTAACGGATTCAAACAGCTGGAGTCTTTTCAATTAAGTGACTTTTTAAGGGCAGAGTTTGTCCCTTGAATCTGACTGGTAGCCTTCCGCTGGCCCGTTCCAGAGTGGTGGCTTACAGATAACTGTTCCTACGTCCATCGCAGACAGCCATGGGGAATAAGTGTGAGCGCTTTGCAGTAATTCAGAGCAAAGGGGAGGAATGAGATTCCTCTCTGTATGTGACTGCATGTGGCAGCTTCCAAAGCAGAAGTCAAGCCATGTTTGAATGTCTTAAGATTGCTACTGTATTAACTTTTTTCTGTAACAGCTTTCCAGTAATCTGATCAGTATCTTTTTAGATACTGATTAACAATTCTGTATACCACAGCGCTTTTTTTCATTTTTTCTATGCTGTAAATTTTTGGCCTTGTATATGGTGTGAGTAAGTGCCTCAGTGGGTATGCAAACCATTTCTTACAGGGGCATTAGTGAAAACTGGCTTGCCTGGAGGTGTTTCAAGTCATGCTGGGGAACTTGTTTACTGAAGAAGAATTTGCTGCCACCTTGTTTAGCTGCAAACTTATGTTGAACTCCCAGCCCACAATGGGGGGAGGCTAGTCTTGTAGGAAGCCAACCAGAAGGTTAGGAGCCCACTTCTGAGAGGCAACGGCAGACGAGAGAAAAGTTAAAAAACGAAGAGGAAATCTGGGAAAGGAAAAGATGCAGAGCATGGGAGGATGTGTGTGTGTATGTAAGAATTCAGTGGGCGGGTCCAGTCAGGCAGAGAAGTAGTAAAAACTAAGATACTATATTTCAAAGAAAGCTGAATGGAAAAGTACAAAGTGAAAAAAAGAGTGGAACAGAAAGAGAAATTATAGACTAAACAAACAATTTAAATTATCTGACGACAAGAGAATAAAAATGTGAGGGAGTTAAAGAGAGGTTATCCTAGCAATGCAAGGCCATCATTGCTGCTGCATGTGATTTCTATAGACACTGAGCGAGAGAGAAAGCAAAGAAAAAAAAAGTGAGTCTCACACAGCTTCCAGGTGCCTAAGTTGAATTATTCATGTTCCTACAATTTACTGCCTTTCTCATAGGCGTACACACACACTCTCCCACTCTCCATTGTCATAAATCATCACATCTCTTTTACCGAGGCTTATGATTTTACAAGTGCATTCGTAGCATAGCTGAGAAAAAAAACCCTCTTCTCTTTTCAGTGTCTGGCTTAAATTTGGAATTGGTACAAGAATTGAGCAAGTCAGTTTGTTTAGTGGGCTAAGTGTGATCTCTCTCACATTCAGTTCTATGTCTGGGTTGTCTAACTTCAGGTACCAGCCTCTGGTCAGATCAGTATCCCTAATTAAGTGACTTGAAGTAATACTTGTTAAGAATAATCTTTGTAGAGACTTCTCCATGTAGTGGTAGTTTTCTATAAAGTTGTTGCAAATGGTTCTTAAGAGCAGCAGTTCTGCCATCGTTCTCAGAGGGTGAAACTATTGACTCTACTGCATGGAGCTTTTGGGAGTTAAGGCCATTGAGGCTGTTTTGCAGGAGCTGAATGCTCTTAGTGGAAATTATTCACACACACGCCTTTTAGTCCAGCTGTAGAGACCCTTGATTTTGGTTCTGGAGGCTTGTAGTTAATACCTTCAGCCTGTCAGTCAAGAAGGCAGCCAGGCTCTGTTTGTGGGCTGCAATACGTTCAGATCCTCTGGGTTGGGGCCTAGAGAGGGACACGTAATGTGTGCACTCACACTGTTTGGGGGTTGAGCTAACTCAGGCAGACTTCTGTGACTGGGAGACCTGCCTGACCAAATTGGTCGGGGAATGGGTCACCAACGTCTTCATCCCAGAAGTGAACGCCGTCAGACCTCGCAGCTGGAGCTGAGTTGGGCGGCTTCATATTTGGATTGGAGAAAGAGGCAGGCTGCTGCAGAAGCTGATGTTTGGGTTTCAGCAGGTGAAACCCTCCCCTTCTAATCAGCCCTGTACCAAGATGTCAGCATGATATGTAAAATCAAGATCCTGGCTATTTGTGACAAGTATGTCTTCACTGCAGGCCTTTGGTAGGCTTTTATTAGGAGTTGAGCTCAACTCCTCCATTACTGACTCCACTCAGGTCCTGTCTATCCAGGTTTAGATGTGCTTTGAACTTGGGCTTTTTTGCCTCGCTGGGTGTATAGGTTAGACAGAGTCTGGCTTTTACAGTAAGACTGGCTCTCCGCTGCCTATGTAGCTGTGGGGAATATAGCTAACACCTGGCAGTAGAGCTTGGGTTTGATAACTCTAGTGCTATTGCACAGGGCTTTATTTTCTAACCATCATACTTACTTCACGCTCACTTCTTATGCTCCTAAAGCTACCTTCCGGCTTATGCATGCACAAGCCTGGCTGGCATTTAACGTGTCATTTCACACAGTGCCATTTCCATGTGAGTGAACTCAGTAGTTCTGTATCACATGCTTTTTGGCATGGAAAATGTGATGTTTAGACTGGTGCTGAGGGAGCAGGGATGGCCACAGTAGAGATGCTGGCTGCAAAGGGGCCAGAGGTCCAGAAACTGACTTTGCCATAGTCCCCATTGCTTGAATGGGCTCTGGATCACCTCCTGAAGTGGCTCAGATTGGTACAGCATGAAAAGCCTGATCCTCAGAGGCATTTGAGTCTCTAACATCTGCTGAAATTAGCATGGAATTACCCCACAGACCTTGGGATCAAACTGTGCAACTGCAGCACCAGCATGGATGGGGCTGTATGAAATACGTTATGTCTTTTATTGCAGGCTTTGCACTGCACATCAAGGCAGGCTTAGCAGGCCTGGGTGCCCTTGCGCAGACCCAGGAAAGTGAAGTGTAGGGCTTGTTGCAGGAACTGAAGTATTAACTCTGGCATTTCATGCCAAACTGGCAGTAACATTTTGCCTGCTTGAATCCCACTGTAATTTTCCTTGGATAATTTCTCTGCCCAAACACCTCTTGTGCAGGGGCTAGTAAACAGATGTGATATTTCACCCCAAATACTTTCACCATTCAGTTTGTAAATCTCACTAAGATCCATTTGGATAAAAAAAAATGCATGAGTGTGCTCATTATCATCCATTTGAGCATCACTTTGAAAACAGATGTCAAAACTTCCCATCACACAATGCACTGCTAGTTTGAAGCTGCCACACAAAGTACCCTCTTTCTTCTTTTGACAATTCTTAGGGTTAGTCTTATTATGCTGTAATTAAATATTTTGGGAATAACAATGTTCTCTTCATGGTGCATGTAATGCCACTGCATATGCCAATCTAGCACTGTTAAAACAAACATAACATTCAGCTACAGATCTTATAATACCCTTCATCAAAATTTCTTTTAATATGTGAGATGTATTTTATTTTGTGGTGTGAGACAAGCTAATGTCTCAGGCTCATGCAGAGGTTATCTGCTGCATGTTCTCAGAATCTAATCTTGAGCCCGACAGGAGTCTTCTTTTGGTAATGAAACCAGTTGATCTATTCTCCTATCTTCATTAGCAGAATTTCTCTAGTTTGTTTAAACTGAATTCTAACATTATGGCTTCTTTCTGAGAAGAAAAAAATTTCAGATTGATTCTTAAATTACCTTGTGTTGTTTTCAGTGATAAGTGCCTACTGCTTCTTTCTTTACATAAAAATGAATCTGCAGTATGCTACAGTAATGACCAAAACACATTGCAGTAACACTGCTGTCTTGGGCAGTAGCAGCACTCAGACTAGGATCTGTAGGCTGCAGCTGGTTTCTGGTGCACTTGACAGTGGTTGATAGAGAGCAAGCTGGGTACACAATGCTAGCTTTTTGCTCTACTTCTGGTTCTCAACAGCATTGAAAGACTTCTAAAAAGAATGAAATACTTGCTTTCATTATTTTTCCATGCAACAAGATGCTGTATTTGCCACCTGGGGATAGCGTTGTTGTGAATGAGAGGTGTTTTGAATGTCACAAGTTGGGTCAGGTCTATGACATCTCTGGTTTTATCTGGGGAACCACCATGACTGTGGTCAGCAGTGGTACTTGAGTAGCCCTCATTATAAAAGAGAGTGGCTATCAGTGTGTCTGGATTCTGAAACTTCCTATACTCCTTAGTCTCAAGGTTTTAGAAAAACCTGAATTCAGTGACTTTCTGAGCAAAAGACATTGCTGTTTGATAAAGAGTTTTGGGAAGGTTGAGAGTACAGTTTCTGTAATACCGAGGAGGGAAGAGAGGCATGTTTTAAGACTCTGGCGAAGTTCCTGTTTACGATTAGTTTTGTGTTGCTGGGATTTCATTGTATTAATTGTTAATGATATGTTCATTTCCTAGATCTTTGGCTAGTGGTCTTGTCATTATTTTAAATAAAAAAAAAAAAAATCTTTCCACCCAGTTCTTCTGGTCCAGGCTATGAAAATATTAAAATATTTGAAAACTGAACAATCATCTTTCAGTCTGTTACCCAAACAAGATCAGCACACGTGTGTGATAATCATTTTTAGGGGCAGTCCACAACAGCCTTATCGTTAAGAGAGGACATTCCTCTATGAAATGTCTGCTCACTAGATATTTTCTTCTCTCTGCTAGTCTGCAATTCACAGCTGCAAATTCCGGTTTTATCTGTGTTATGCTTTTAGATAGGTTTGTACTGGGTGATGGTTGAATGGCAGCCGGCATGTGACACTTAGTTGTCTGTCTTTTGGTGCAGAAGCATCAGCAACACTGTAGTAATTAGTGTAATACATTTACTGATATGTTGAAAAATCATGAAGATCCTATTGATTTAATTTAGTTTATTTTTGCATTTTAAATATAGTATAGAAAGTGATGTGGAAAAGAAAACTGGGAACCTCCTTGTTTTCTGGAGCTTTACTGAAATGGTTAGTCAAAATATTTGCACTAGTGCCTGACGTAGCCCTAGTCATGATCCATGAGCCTGTAATGCTGAGTACCATACAAACACAGGAGCTATGGCTACCAGGGTATGACTTTAACTTACTCAAAATTACCAAAAGGCCTAATCATCATCATTCCTACTGTGTGGTATCCACAGTAGCTCTGGCTCACTCACTATAAACTCTGGTTCTTCCAAATCAGAATTTTAGCATATGCAAAGTGTAAACTGCTTTCATCAGACCAGTGAATCAGAGAGAGAGAGAGTTGACGGCACTGCAAATCTTTCATCACTTTCTTTTTTTGTAAGAAGGAAAAATGTACTTCAGGAGCCAATGCTGCTTGCTGCAGTCACACAAATAACCATGCTAATTTAAAAGGAGCTGCTTGTATCAGTAAGTTGAAACCTGATTAGCCTTAAAAGACAACAATGTTATGAAAAAGGATTTCTTCCCCTCCCCCCTGTGTTTTGCTTTGGAGAATTTCAGCAATTGATCTCAAATTTTATTGATATTTTTTAATTTGATATTATTTTTATTTTATTTTATTATCTACAATGTTCAGTTTCATTTTAAATTCTTTTAATATTATTTCATGGCATAATATGCCCTACTGCCATTGGTATGCCAAAACATTCTATTTTTATTTTATCAAACAAATTAGGGTGGCATTCATTGATACTCGTAAACTTCTTTTCTATTTTTGTGTCTGTGCATTAAACCATTTAATTCACACATGAGCAGGGGGCACCTTTCATGTAGGAGAGTTGAGAAGAACAGCTATCCATAATGGTTTTAAAAATAAAATAATCATAGCATAATAGTTGAGATTCAGTTACTATATGTTATATTTTGACATATCAGAGTACATGGTGTACTATTCCAAAATGTCCAAGGGAAGAAATTGTGAAAATATTTGTTTTCACTCCAGGTCAGAATGGAAACAAAATGCCAACATTTCTCGTAAGATAGTTGCTAGAGTTCCACACTAGTGGAATTGATATTAGACTGGTCCCTTAGAATCCTATTTTTCTAAGGATCAGACAAAGTTAGGCAGCTATATAAAAATGTTACAGGAATGTAAATAGAAAAATCAACTTGAACAAAAGGTTTTACCACCATAATGCAAATCTTTTTACGGTGGTATTTTAAAGCCTGAGTCAACAGATCATCTCTATCTGGCAAAGCACTTGAGCTCAAATGAACTTTACGCATGTGTTGAAGTCCCAGCTGGATTCAGTAGAACTTAAAATATGTCTGCGGTTAAGCATATGCTTAAATAGTTTGCTGAACTGTCATGGGCATGAGGAAAATGTGGAAGAATTGCAAGTAGTTAGTCTAAGAAGACTAAAGCAAAGTTTGATAATTATCTTCAAACTCAAAAAACATTGTCCAAGAGAGAACAGGACAAGAAGCAGCTATCTTAAATGCAACAGAGGCAATTTAGGCAGGCATCAGGAAGAACTTTCTAACTGTGAGCATGGTTAAGCATTGTATCTTATTATGTAGTGGTTATAGAATCTCTGGCACTAGAAGTTAAGTATAGGTTAGACAAATATTTGTTAGGCATAGTTTAGAGATAGAGATGATCCCTGTCTAGAGCCAGCGGTTGGATTAGATGACCTGGAAGTCCCTTACAGTTCTGTTATTCTGTGTAAAGTTTGCCAAATAATTAATCTTATCATAGTTTGAATGCGTGCAGGGATATATTGGTATCTGGCTGGCTAATGGAAGAATTAGAATATCAGAGATTCAGTGAAGGTAATAGTTAAAGATAAACATTAAAACAAAACAAAACAGCTTCAACTTACATATCCTCCTGTAGCCAAAAGATTTGGGCACTGGGAATGGAAAAATGGGAGTAACTAGTATCCCGAGCCAACGTTAATCTATTTTTAACTCTTTCCATGTTCACATCTCCTCCCTTACTCAAATTGGAACTCAAACTGCACTGTGAACTTCCAGCATGCAGAGGTACATGTACAGCTGATATACACAGCTTTTTTCTCCTTCTCCTTTTGTTTGCAAAGATACATGTACCTATGAACTGTAGATCTAAGAAGATAAGGCCATTGGGACCTGCCTACGGTACCACAAATGCTACTTAACTGATTCAATCAGCTATTAAATAAAAGCACCAAAAAAGCCTCACTACAGTGCCCGATCTATACAGCCGTCAGGTGAGCTGGGTCCAACCAGCTAATGTGGTGTCTCTTTTGGGCATGTGCTGGGCTTGGCACAAGAGTACATGGAGTTAAATAAAGTACCTTTTTTAATGTCTGCAAGTAGCCATGTATGTTCAGGCAAATACATACCATTTGCCTGCATTTTACCTTGATAGAACAAAAGGGCACATCAGCATGGGGAAAAATATAATATTTTGTTTTCAGCCTGAAAAATCTTCCATTCAGATGCAAGCAATGGGAGTAAGTGATCTCTTAGGGTTTATCTAAGTACTGTGTTTTCAATGTGCCCCAGAGCAGGCTGCATCCACCCTCTCCCACTCAACGAGCACTTAACCCAGAGTACTTGGGCGTGTAAGGGGCTACAGCAAACAACTGTGTGGAACGGCTGAGGTGCTCCAGGTGTCTGGAGAAACGGTGCCCTGTGGAGTAAAAACCACAGGTATCAGCTGAGCAGCTCGTCCTTGAGTTGACAATCCATTGTGAACTAAGTGTGTTGTAACCTGCTCAGAGTTGAATAATTTGGGTTCTACTGAACCCTAAAATAACCAGTTTTGGTTCTTAACCACAGCTTGCCATCACTGTAGTCTTCTGGAGCCTTTAGACTTGCCATTTTCCACAACCTGTCTGAGAAAACTGCTGGTTAAGATTTGTACTTGCATTTTCTTGGTCCCTACACTAAATTCAGATGCATTTGTGCCATCAACAAAATAGGGAGGCCGGCATTGCCATAGCAGATCAGATCCCGAGGTGCAGGGAGTCCCGTGCCTGTCCCTGATGCTGGCCAGTACCAAATGGTTCAGCGCAGTAGCATAAATTGGGGGGTGGGTGGCTGGGACACCAGCCCCAGATGCCAATTCAGAGGGGGCACCAGAATGGTAGCCCCAAGGAGCTTGCACTTCTGCTGCAGCCTGTGTTAGCAGAGCTTGCACTGAGGCAAGGAGGCAAGTGCCTCCCTCTTCCCCACACCTTTCTGTGCCAAAATTTAGATTTATGTTTTTGCTGCAGGGGAAGATGCCAGGATTTTTAAGGCAGATAGGAGGTAACTTGAACCATGCATTAGGCCTCCTCTAGTTTTCTGAGAGAGATGGCCTTAATTTCTTAGGCCTGAGGTTTAACAGCTCATTCCACAGACTATTTATCTGATATACTGGATGCTATATTGCAGGGGTTGTCAACTGGGGGTACGCACAGGTGGGCAGGGATGGAGTACCACCACACTCCATGCCGCGCTGCTGCACAGGTGTTGCCTGGACGTACATGGTGGGTGGGGAATGCTCTGCATTCAACTGTGCGCCCCCTCCTCGCCCCCCTGTTCTGTGTCTGGCTGTGAGCCACCCTTCCCCCGCTCCATGTCCAGCTACTGGGGGTACACTGATCCAAAAAGGTTGAAAACCCCTGCTATATGTTCTCAGTTGCTAAATAGCTAATCCAGTTTTGGACTGTGTTAAGCTCTTGTCTGTAACTCCTTCAAAAATAAATTCCCCCGTTTAATTACAGGTCAAGTAGAAGAAGAAATAATTTAGAACTTCCCACTCATCATTTAACTGAATGCCTCCTTTTTCTCATGTTATGAGACAGGTAGGCCACAAGCAGAGCAGACCCTAGGGGGCTGCAGGGCCATGGGACCTTTGTAAAGGCAGGCCATGGCAGTGCCGTAGCAACAAAATTTGGTGCCCAGGGCCAAGCAGATCCTGCGTGCCCCAGACAAGCTGTTCTTCAGTGGACACGAAGCCAGCAGTGCACAGTGGTGGGGGAGGAGGGGCAAGCAAACTGACGCTTCTTCCGTGGTGCAGGGCTGAACTGCCAGCTCCAGGTGGGCCCCTTGGGAGGGGCTGCGCCCTCTCCACCCAGCTCCATGGGGACCCCCAAAGCATGGAGCCCAGGGCAGGAGCACTGATTTGCCCTAACCAAGGGACAGCTCTGGCCACAAGTGACTATTCTATCTGTTCTAGACTATTCATTGTTTTGTATATCATAAAACCTCTTCTTCCTTTCCTTTATTAGGTGAACAACCCCAGTGTTTCATTTTTTTCAACATCTTCATTAATGATGTGGACATTGGAGTCAGAAGCAGACTGGCCAGGTTCATCGATGACACCAAACTTTGGGGCAAA
>NW_017728906.1:36323116-36338489 GCF_001723895.1 Crocodylus porosus
TCTTCCGAGTTCCCTTCTACCCCTAATGTCTATGAAATCTATGAAATTTCTCTTCCCAGTAGAATTTTTCCAGGCCCTTAATATCTCTCCTCACTGAGCCCCCTCTACTTCTGCAGTACTAACTTTGTTACAAAGTGGGTGCATCTACATGTTCATTCATGTGCCTTGCTGATTTAAGATTTAAATCATCCCTTTGAATCTTATTTTTCTAAGCATCAGACAAAGCTGGGTAATTTAAGAAGTGCTTGAAGACCAACTGGTGTTCTGCATCCCCCGGAGAGGGGATAGTGCAGTGGGGACAGCGTGCTGTACTACTCGTGTGGAGATCTGAGATGTAGCCAGCCAAACCAAAGAGCTTCACAGGAGCCAGGATGAGCCTTGTGTGGAGCCACCTGATCCAGCATAGAAAGAACTAAGTAAAGTGGGTGGCTGGCTTAGAAGGGCCAGTCTGGCCATTTCAGAGACGTGATCTGTGCTGAGGCACCCAGTGAGGTGGGGGTGGATGGTGCAAACCCTGGTACGGGTTTTGGGAACCCAGACCTGAAGGTATTCAGGGGGTGCGACAAAGGGATTCGCACAGTCAGCCAGAAATAATAAGAAAGAAGAGGGGGGATTGATTTATAAATTTTGAATGAATTATAGAAATAAGAAGAAAAAGGGATTAATTAATGAATTTTGGGCAGTGATTAAGAAGCTGCTGTAAATTGACTTGTAAATTTGAATGAATTAGAGTTGTGATGAAGAAAGGGATTGATTTATGAACTTCGAATGGACTTATACTAGAAAGGGAAAAAGGGCTTGCAGTAAATTAATCTGGTTTGAATGAGTTTGTGGAATTGATTAAGGAACACTATAGGGGTGCGGGCAGAAATGCAGGCTTTCTGCTGTAACTGAGAATGCTTTGCAGGAAGTGTTCAGAGTTAACAAGGATCTCCTGGAGCAAACAGAAGTTCACTGTTGGTTCCAGGAGGGAGCAGAATCTACCTGCTGGCTAGCAGCCTGCGGCTGGTTTCCCTTAGCAGCAGCCCTTCCTCCCTACTAGGTTGCGAAGTTTTCAGAATGGGAAAGGGGAATGGGAGGAGAGGAAGCCAGTGCTGGAGGGTGGGGTGGGTGATTTGGAGCTCTCCCAAGGGCTCCAATTCACATCCCACCCTCTAGCAGGGACTGAAAAACCTCCAGACTGAACTCCCTCTGCTCCCTTTCTCCACTCCCATTCTGAAACCAGCAACAGGCTGGCAGACAGAAGTTACAGAAGACACTGTTTGAAACATCTTCGTTTGACCCCTCATGCAATGAGGGATCAGATTTTCACCTGACTAGCCACTTTTGAAGCTGTCTCCAGCCATGCCTTTGCATTTGGTCATGGCTATAAGGTCCTTTCTGTGGCCAGATCAGGTCGAAATCGTCACTTCTGGCCAGATCAGGTCGAAATCGTCACTTCCATCTGTGCCCTAAATTGATCTGCAAACATGTTGAATGAATGCATGAGCTTAATTAGCTGAGCTTCACGAGTGAAGACACAAGAGAAATTGAATGGAATTAATGTCTTGCTGATGGATAACCAGTTGGCTTAACACCCAGATAGTGGCTCCCATTCCCCTTTCTAAAAATCACTAAAAGATGGACTAAGGTACCCTGAGGAGTCCAGAGACTGGATCCAGATAGACATCCCCATGCAAGACTAATGGGGATCTTTCATCACAGATGCGAGGGGAAAAGAGCAGGGTGTAGGGAAAGTGGAGCCCTGCAGAAGAACTGTGACCCAGCCAGATAGACTTTTGTGCCAGGAGTCATTCAAACTCCCTAAAAGAACCAAACCATCGGGTGGGCGAACAAGAGGGTGTGATGAGTCAGAGGTATTCTAGCATGGCAGTAGGTAGAAAGCTCATAAATGGGTGCTCATAGTCACCCATTTACCTTCTCTCTCAAGTTCCTCAGAAGTTGAGAAAGAGCTCTTGACTAAGCCAAATAACTTTGTGTGTTTTGGCAGTTTGCCTCCCCACTGGTCAGCTTCTTTTTCTTAATCATGAATAAACACAATAAATAAAATTAGACCCAGCATGGACCCATGAGGTTACTGCCATCAGCATTTTTGCCAGAATGAAAACAAACAATTTATTCCTACTTTCTACTTTTTTTTTTTGTAGTTGGGTGTTTATATGCAAATGTGTGTGTGCTTGCATGTACTTTAAAAAAAAATCATGACAGTACTATGTCTCCCAGTCAATGAATGCTTAGCTGCTTTGGTAACTGTATTGACAGCCTTTTGGAAGCCTAAACAAATTTTGTCAACTAGTTCGCCTTTATCAACTGCTTGTCTGACATACTCAAAGGATTCTAAGAGACTAATGAAACATGATTTTTCTTTGCAAAAACCATTGTAATCAGACTCTGCTTTGTCAAGGTATTCCAGGTGTGTTGTAGTTCTCTTTCCTGTTTCAAAATGGAGGGGCCTGCCAGTCTATAATTCTTTTGTAGATCCTCATTTAAATGGGGGTACAGCATTCCTGCCCTCAAATCCTCTGCAACTGTTTTAATGCTTACCATACCAAGCTGCTGTAATGTTACATGATCATCTGCTTCATATTTAAGCTTCTTCAGAATATTTGTATATAGTATGTGGGTCTAGTGACTTTGTGCTTTTAGATCATTCTGTTGCTCCACCATCTCTTTTTGGCACCTGACTCTTTGATATTGGCTTCATTACTTGAAAAGTGCAACTTTGGGATCAGTATATCACTATCCCATTAATGTCTTTATTGTTAAAGACTGGGGCTAGGGTGGCATGGGCATTAAAGTCCAGATATTGCAAGTTCCAGGCCATAGCACTCACGGCATGGCCTTGTCAGATTCCCATGAAGCTGTGAATTCTGCTAAGCACCTTGTCACAAGGACATGAAAAAAGAAGGAAGTGCTAAAGACTGATGGAAAGACATTTTAACTGCACTTTAAACCTTGCTGATCCAGTTGGCAAACTGAGTCTTTGCATGTTTCCTACTTCAGAGGTTATGAAAGAACTGCTTCTTGTTTGTTTTTACCCCATTGGCTGTTTGCTTTTCAAGTCCCCTTGTAATTTTCCTCCTCTTTTTTGCCTGCTATAATTTATGATCCTAGTTATTGACTTTGCTACAGTCAGATTTCCAAATTTTGAAAGATTTCTGTTTGGCTTGAGTAGCCCCCTGAACCTTGTCTCTTAGCCAGATTGGCTCATACATTACTTCCCCAATTCTTCCATAGTAATAAATATACCATTGATGACAATTTTGCATCGGCCCCAGGTGGCTTATTTCTTTTCCAGCTCTCATTTCTCCAATTTGTGAATCCAAAACCAGTACATCCTCAGCTTCCTTCCCAATGTCATGTAGCAATTATACATTTATGAGTGCATTTGTCATATTCGATTATCCTGTACTTATAACATGCTTGTTTTACAAGTGTCAGTTCTACTTTGTTCTTCCTTAGGTCCATCTTCCTATTTGCTTGGAAGCCAGACAGAACAAGCAATTACTGTTAGCTGCTTTACAGCTGCCATGAGTGATGCTTTGTGAAGAGGTCTCTCTGAACTATTCAAGATGAAACAGGCCTGGTGCACTTACCTTGATATAGAACTTAAATTGAAGAGCATTTTATTTATGGTCCTGTGGTTACATAAAGGATGGCTTAAAAGAAAGCACTTAATGGGCACTACTGTAGCCAGAAAAAGTTCAGTCAAAGTGAAATAATCATTGCTATGGTAAGGTCAGAAAAAAGTATTTGGAGCCAGTGGCTTTTGGGACTAGAATGTGTATCTGCTAGCTTTATTTGACAACATACATATGTTACACATACACAGGCTAGTGGATATTTAGGGCTTGACTTTCACACTGTTTTGCATACTCATTTGCATATTCCAAACCAGTGGCTGTGTGCACAAATTGCTACTTATGTAGACAGTTGGCCATTTGTACATGTAGTTGCCTGGTTTGCATTCATAGTCATGGTAACTATTTGCGGGCACAATTACAGCACAGCTTTTCAGCCTGTCTACGGGGTAAAGTCATTGTATTGCCACTAATTGCATCCTCACTATAACTGTGTCCATCTGCTTTGTAACCAAATGCATGCCCTGTAGTTGGACCACAGACAGATTAGGTGTCTCAGAGCTGCAGTTAGAAGCCTTGAAAATGGTAGGAGCTAGTCAATTAAGTGGCGGGTATTTCCCGTCATTTTCAAGGCTTTTAATGGCAGCCCCAACCATGATTACTAGAAACCTGGAAAATAAAGGAAACTAGTCAGGTTTTTGGGCTGCTAATGCCGTTGCAGTGATGGCTTGTTAAGTATTCAGTGCTCTCAGTGATGTGGTAGCAGCAGCTTCCAAACTAACTGGCTTTCTTCAGTTTCGAGACTTTTAATAGTCACTGTCAGGGCTGCTATTAAAATGAAGTGAGCTCTCAAGTGAGCATTTGATGGTTTGCCATGGGTATGGGCAAGGGCATACTCCAAATAAGAACATAACCTTGTCTCAGTCCCAAGACTAGGAGTATAAACGGAGTATGCTGGTTGTGCATCTTTTCTTTGTTGCATTTCTTTTTCAAGAACAGAGTCAAAAACTTCTTTCTGGAGTCCCGGCTGGAGTGAGCCATGCTGGTATAGGTTCGTTTGTATGCCAGCCAGAGGCAGCTACAGATGCCCTGAGGTAAGGTAGGTGTTTTGGGCCTCTGCGGCTCCTTCTGAGTAGCAAGGGCACCAGTGAGCCTCCTGATCTAGTTTCTAGAAATACTGTCTGAGGTAGCAGGCATGATTTCTGTTGGGTACAAACAGATGTCTCCAAATGGAAGTGGATCAGCTGTGCCAGGACACATTCCAGCTCAGCTGATCTGCTTGATTGGGAAAAATGCACATTGCCCATTGTTTTGCCCATTGATCCTGTTGGACAACAGTGTGTTCCCTGCTTGCAGAGATGCATCTGGGGAATGTCCTGGGCACATCTCTGTTAGAGGGAAAAGCTGGGCAGGAGCCTTTGGGAGCTTGAGGGACCCAGTCCTGTGCAGGAATTCCTAGGCATGCAGCATCAGGCCCCTCTAGCCCTGGGAGTAGAAGTCCAGGGCAGCTGGAAAGTGCAGGCAGCTCCAGGCTGCCCACACTCTTTCACCATAAAGCTACAATAAAGCTGCAGAAACTGTTAACCACCTTCAGTGTGGTGGTCAGCAGTCTGGAGCTGAGCGCTGGTGCTAGATGACAAGCTCGGACGAACAGGCGGGGACTAACGGGGCAGAGACGGCACTGACACGTAATGGTTTCAACATAGTTTTATTACCTACGCTTGTAGGGAGCATAGGTTTCAGATGTAAACTTTTAATTACTTAGGATGACTGAACCCTAAGTTGAAAACAACAAACTGAACTAACAAAGCAAAACAAAGTAGAACAGAACAGAACGGAGTAAAACGGAGCAGAACGACAGTTGATGAAAACGAGTCGACTGGTCTCGAGCATTCAAGGACGGGGTACGCCAGGAAACAACGGTGGCGGAGACAGTGTTCACAGGTGGCCGGCCTGTGAACTAGTCTAAGGTATCTCTGAGCTGGTCTCTGTCTGGGCGGAAACTGTGTTGACTTAAATACTTCTCAAGTAGCCAATCATATGAATCTTTTTGTGGAATATTCTAGGCTGATTACATAATGGCTACTTGCTTAGTGCATGACTGGGCATGCGTGCTCTGCCAAATTGAAAACCTCACTCAATCACACACTGGCCATATGTGTGGCGCGTGCTGGGACATGCGCACTTGTTCTAGGTGTTTTCCACCTGCATGTTCGTACTTGTCCCTCTTAGCTCTGTGTCATCAGCACCTTCTGATTTTTGGCTCAGACAGTCAGGACCAGAAATTTTGGCATTTGTAGCCATCTGTTTGCTTTCCCATTGTGCCACCATAATAATTGTTAGTGTAGCACAAAGATGACGGAAGTTTGTACCCACAAGCGCTGTTGCTAATTAAGACTCAGCAGACTAAGGGATCAGATTCAGATAAGGCACATCTTGTTTACTGCTTTAGCCAAGTGGGCATGAAAGCAAAGCAGTGCTTCTTCCTACAGCACAAGCTGCTTCCCTGAACCCTGCATCCAGCAGCACCTGTTTTGTTTGGGCCACTTACGTTTATGTTAGGCCATACACAGCATGCTGAGAGGACCAGGTCTATGACCATGATAACTGAGCCTTTATTAACAATGACGTGCAGAACAGAATTGCACTAGTTCATTTAGTTCCTTCTTTTTCAAGTAAAAAAATCCTCCAATGTTATCAAGCTAAATTTGTAGAAAATAATCAGGCCCTGACTCTCCTCTTTTAGCTGAAAGGGGTTGGTAATTTTTCTAATAAAAGTAGATCTCACTTGAGGTTGAAATTTGACATGCCATCCAAAGCAAGTATTTTGGGTCATAATCCACTGCTGTGCAACCTCACTGACTTTAAGGAATTAAAGGACTTTCTGGGCAAGACCACAGAAGAATTCTGTGCTCCGTTATGTGCATCTCAGTGGCAAAATGGATCTTTCCTAGCTCCAGTTTCTTTTGTAATGTGGAATGTGTGCTTCAGGGCAATTTCCGACCTAAAAACGAAGGAATTATTTTCATATGTCCCAAGAAGTGGTACTTTCAAGCATGGTGAAGCAGTGTCAACTCCAAAAAGTTGGTTGGCAGAAGCTGTGGCATCATTCCCAGAATCTATACTTCCTGGCATAAAATTGTAGCACACTTCCCCAGTGAAATAGTTGCCATGTGGGAACTAGGAGGGTAATTCAACACTGGATTGCCTCCAACTATTTGAACTCAATGAGGAAATTAGCTGGGAAAAGACTAGGTATTTTAGCCGAACTAGTTAACTAGTAGAAATGAATGGGAGGATCTTGGTGCCTTTTTTCATGCTTTTCTTAGATAATCCAGCCAACCATGCATGAGCACTAGCCCTCCAAGTAGCCAGATGACCCAATTGTCCTTGCTTGGCTCAACCCTATGCTCATGTGTGTCATCTTATATTTTCCTTATTTAACTTTTGCCTGGATGCTGCAAGGATTTTATGCATGGTGCATCACTCTTTGATTTCAATGTTTTAAGTAGTTACTTATGTGTATAATATTAAGCTCATACACAAGTCTTTTCTAGATCAAGGCCTTAGACTGTAAGATGTTTTAGGGTGGGATCTTTTAGCGCAATTCGTTGCTGCATTCCATCAGTTCTCTGCTTGTGTAAATTGAAATTGGTGGACTGACACAGCTTTGATAGGTTGCACAGTAGAGAATCAGGCCTTTTTTGTTTTATGAAGTGCCATCTCCCTTTATGGTACTTTATAAATAATGCTTAACTGACCCTGAAGGTACTTTATAATGTTCCTTATGAATGAGAGAATAGTTGCGTGCACATACAAATACCCATTATTCTCTCTGCACCAATCAACATGTTGCTGTGAACTGTGCCAATTTATCTGGGCTGCTATTGAACAAAGGACAATTTTTTGTCTGGGACAACATGGTACGCGTAATCTTATTTTAAGGTTTGCTATTTTAAACATCCAGATTCCCTTATTGGGACTAGTGAGAAAAGTCTACTCTCCAGGAAAGCACAAAAGCTTCCATGAGACTGAGCGACCCTCTGCCTCTCTTCTTGTGTCTGCTTTGTGACAAGCAAGGGAATAATATTGAAAAAGGGAAATGTATCAGGGGCCCCTAACCCTTGTTACTCATGAGGTAGGAAACAGGCAGAGAGTTACAAGCTGGTAGGTAGCTACAGGAGTCAGCTGCAGAATATGCAAGCAGCCAGGAAAATCTGCAACAGTTAAAGAGCAGCAGGGGAGAGGGCAGTGGCTCAGCTCAGCATTTAAACCACTACACGTGAGGGCAGATTGATTGCTGGGCTAATTAGGAACCTCTGGTCAAGCAGAAGGCCAGGTGGCTCAAAAGGGTTGGAGCTCAGCATACTAAAAGCCTGGCCCCTCAACTGGGGAGCTCAGTCTGGTCCTGACTTCTACCATAAACAGAACTCCTTCTAGTCTGGGTTGTAACAGAAGGGAACTCACCCAACACAGGTCCCCAAGGAGCTGCAAAGAGCCAGCAGGCAAAGGGTAGGAGGTGGTGGGGGCCCATGGGGATCCAGAAGGGATTTATCAGTAGCTGGTGGTCTGGTCCTTCAGACATCAGGGAGAGGAGCTCTGAGCAGGACGGCTGCAGGAGAGGGACTGACCAGTACCCAAAAAGTCCCTGAGAGTTGCAAGTAAAGAGAAAGGGGGACTTACGGCTTGCGGGAGGGAGAGTGTTGCTCGTTTCTGTTCTTATGAAGAAACCAATGGACTGGATGTGGCTGTAAAGGGTGAGGGGGAGATCACAGGGGTGCCTGAAGGGCACACTACTGAGCCCTAGCAGGGCAGGGCACGAGGAATGAGGGGTGCTGTGACAGGTATGCCTAGCTTTGCACCCTTATGGGCTGGGGTGCAAGGAGCAAGTAGTTGAGGCTGAGAGGAATGATAGCCTGAACCAGGAAGGGGCAGGAGAGGTGGGTTGAGGCCAGGAGGGGTCATGAGGTCTGAGATGGGCGAGAACAAGGCCAAGGGGCCCAGACCCTGAAAAAGGGCCAGACTAGGCCATAGGGGCCTAGAGCCCAAAAAGGGGTGAGACAGAGTTGTAGTCCAACATCCAAGGTCCGGCACTGGGCCTAAGCTGAGGTGGTGTAGCCAGAGAAAAGGATCTAAGGCTGGCAAGGCCAAAGCCCCAACAAAGGTTGAGACCAGAGAAGGCCAGACATGGTGGTGGGGATGGGTAAGGTTGTATACCACCCACAGGGCATGGTCATGGCTGTAGGGGTGGAAGGAGTCCACAAGGCAAGTAGAGCCTGAGGGAGCAAATACCAAGAAATGGCACCCTAGGTTCACCAGCCTTTGTGGGTAGCCACCCCTCAGTACCTTTTAAAATTAAGATGTGGCAGGGGAGGAAGCAGGGTCAGTATTAGGGAAGCAGGAGTGGGAGCCAGGGAGGATTGAGGTGGCTGCTAGGAGGCATCACGGCCAGGGGCAGATTAAGATTTACTGGGGCTCTAGGGTCCAGCTGGGGGAGGAGCTGCTGCCCCTCCTGGTGCTGCCGTTGCCAAGGATGGGGCAGGGGTGGCCTTAGAGGAGACTTGCGGGGGCTATAGCCACCCCAAAATTTGCCTTAGCTTTCTGTAGGCACCCCTCCCAGTGCTGCTGCCTGCCCACCTGCCCTGCACAATTGAGCCTGTAAAGGTGTAACGGTCCTGGCAGGGGCAGTGCCAGCCTCTTCCCAGTGTGAGGACTGGGCTGGGACTGGGCTTGGAGTGGGTGGGAACAGAATGGGCTCAGTTGTGCAGGGTGGATGGTGGCAGTGGTGGCACTGGGAGGGGTGGCTATGGGGGGGCTAAGGTGAATTTTGGAATGGCTATAGCCCCCCCCCAAATCTTTGCCTGGCTGAGTCAGCCATGCCCAGCCCCCCCAATGGGAAGAGGCTGGCACCGTCTGTGCCTGTGGGGGAGGTTGGGTGGACCCAGCTGGGCAGGAGGTGAGGGGGCATATGCCCTCCTCTTCTTCCTGCTCCCTGCTCCACCCTGCCACAGCTGGAGTGAAGTCGAGCAGGGTGAGGGTGGATGTGGGCTGCCCGCTGTGGGCTTGGGGATCTCCGCTATCCTGCCTTTGGTCTGGGGGCCCCACGTTTCCTGCCTACCTGGCAATGGGAGGCACAACTCCTAAGCAAAGGCAGCAGAGTGGAAAGCCCTGAGCCTGCAGTGAGCAGCCCACGCCTGCACAAATCCAGGGGGGCACATGCCCCTCCATGCTTCCCCTCAGGGAGTGCGGCTCCATCCCACTCCCCATCCCAGCCCCAGGTCCCATGCACTGTCCTAGCTGAGCAGTGCCCCCAGCCCCTGCTCCACTCCATTCCTCACCATGGGGACCTTGATTTGCCCTCCCATGCCCCTTCCTTCATACACTTAGCTGCAGGGAGCTTCTCTTCATTCTGCCCAGCTGTGTTCCTGGCCATGTGGGGCCATACACATACACATGGTGCCCCCTGGATCTTGCTTCCAGCAGCCTCTTGCAGGCTGGAGTGCTGCCTGCCTTGAAGGGGAAACCTGCTGTTTCCTACGGCAACCTGGGCACCTGGGGTCCCAGTGCACACAGAGGGGAAAATTGTCAGTGGGTTTTAATTTGTAGGCCAAAATGCAAAATTACATTGTAGATCTGTATAGCAAAGTGCGACTGCAGGCGACACAGCCGGGGACATAGCCACATGTTGTTATGCAAACATTTTGTTTCTATAAAGGGAATATTGGAATCTCTCTATCTGCAACGTGACTGAATGTCTAACTGGAATGGACGTGTGTTTACAATGGCAGCTCAGCATCTGTTTACTTACTTGGCACTTAGTCCTGTATACATCAAAATTATTGAACCAGGCTCTGGAAAATAGGTTGGTGATCGGATCTGCATGTTTTAAAATGCACTGGCTGATATGTGAGTGTGTGATTGCCTCCTGCTGGACAGATTGGGAAAAGACCACCTGCGTGTCAAAGCTCTGTCTTGATCAGAGATTATTCTGTACCTGAAGTGGTAGGAGGCCTGTGGTCTGGGCACAAGAATGGCTAAGTGTTTTCTCACTACTAACTGTGAAGTCCCAAGCAACTGTGATATTTAACATGCTGACAATAAGTCAGAGATGGTCTGGGCACGGATTTGTTATAGTAATGTTTTGTAGTGCTGAGGTTAACATACTCAAATGACCTTCCATAATTTTGACTTTTCTGTTTCTTCTGTTCAGATCAATGAAGTAATTAAAATGTATGAGAGAGCAATTAAAGAGTCTGTTTGATATTTTCCCAGTATGTAGAGTGAGGACAGAGCTTCTATCTCTGATCCCAAGCTCCTCAAATATCAGGGTTAGTTATGGATTGGGATTACAGTCACTGCATCCAATCCTGTCCCTCTGCTTTTAGTTCGGAGAAAATCCAAAATAGTTGTCTTTCAAAGATGTTTTTGCAAGAGCAGATTTGGATTTAGATACCATTGAGTCCAACATAGACTATGTGAACCTCAATAACCCTAATTCATTTTTGATCTAAGTCAATCTAGAATGTCAGATTCTCATCTTGGCCTAACTTTATGGCAATGAAAACCTGAATATAGGATTTATTATAATGATATAAACCAGTGATCTGCTTAGTCTGGTACTTAGCCTTCCTTTGAAGGCCAAAGAAGAGTCTAAAAGAAATAATGCTGAGTGGGGGGAGTGGTGAGATGGAATTCCTCCATAACTCTTCTTATCTTAGCTAGCATAGCTTAAAATGTTATTAGTGTTCATAACATTATCCTGTACTTGTAAAAAGACAGCCTGCTATTTGTCTTGATGACCTGTGGCAGCAAATTCCCTATGTGCTGCTTTGAGAACTATTTCCTTTTACTGGTTCCAAATTTACTGCCCTTTAATTTCATCAAGTATGTGCTTGCTCTCTCAGAGTATTATGGAGCTGAGCAACATGGATATTAATATTAATTCTCCTTGTCAGCAGCAGAATACAAATCTGTCTAGTAGCAAATTATTCTCTTTTCAATTGCATTCAGTTTTTCAGTCTTTTTCTAATCTTCCTCTTAAAAAATCATCCTGAATGATTAGACTTAATGTAATTTTTATCTAGAAAAAATATCAGTTTTTCTCTGGGAAAGTAATCTGGGAGTAAAACTGCCATTAGTTTATCAGCTAAACTGTGGGCATATCTTCATATATTTTTACTCATGCTCATGATTATGCTGCAATCTGCAAAGAAAATATCAGAATGGAAGTCTTTGATTGAATTAAGGTTGATGGTTAAACTGACAACTAAGCCATTTGGGGGTTATCTTTAATAGTATAACACAGTACGAACCAGAGATGGTAAAAAAAAAAAATTGTGTGCCCTGGGTGGCCCTGGCAGCTGGGGCAGTGGCTGTGGTGGCCCAGTTTCATTTTTGTTCCCCCTCTAAATTGGTGTCTGGGCTGGTATCCCATTTGCCCACACCTAGTTACACTACTAGTGCAAACTGTTGCTTTATCTTGGGCAGTGGTTCTCAACTTTTTAGACTTGAAGCACCTCTTGGAAAATGCCAGTCAGTTGTCACTTGGCTTTTGATTACTGAAAAATAATAGAGCAATTCCTCTGTTGCAAAAGACTCTGAAAGACTACAACAAGCTAGTATGCTTTAACACTGGATTCCTATTTGAAATCTCATGTTTTATCTTGCAAATCTTGCTCGCAAACCTAACAGTGCTAATATTGTGCAGCACCCCACAACACCCTTGAGAGGATCTCAAGGCACCCTGGTTGAGACTCACTAGTCTAGGCAAAGTGCCTGGAAAAGCTCTGCAGTTCATGGAAATGACCTAAAGTCAAACTCTTTTTTAAAATAGGATTGGCCATGGAATAAGAATCCAGTGCCGCTGTCAGAATCAGAGTGTTTGCCCAGGAGACCAAACAAGTGAGATAGGTCAGGATCCAAAGAACACCACGAAATCTAAACTTGATCCTTCTACATTATGTTTAGTCTTCGAGCCAGTTCTTCAGCCACTAAAATAATACACTGTCTTCCCGCCTCCTACACCCTGCTTGTTGACTTGGATATAATACTTTATTACTGAATGTTAAAAATCATAGTTATTTACATGACCTTGTGGAACTGGAAGAGAATATAGGCCCCCATGCAATGTAGCTACATGGTACGTAGTTGGTGTATATGGACACAATCTAGAACGTGTGGTTAGTCATGCAGCCTATGTTAGCCCACAAAAAAATGATGTGCAAAAAACCCCCTTAAAATCCAGTTCAGAGAGAAAGGAAATTCTCCTGTGCTCACTGTGGTCAAGATCAGTGATTTAAATGACTGTTTAGGTAAAGTTTCAGGTGTGAAGTGTGTATAATTTACATGATAGGTAGGGACCTTATATTTACCTTACAATTCTTACACTGTCGTGTTGGGTGTTTTTTCTGCTCCATCCTAGCTCTTTCCCCTCTCTGGCATTTGACTTGCACCGTGGGTATGGAGAAACATACAGCTTCAAGAGGAGATGGGGAGCTTCCGCTCAGGAGCACACAGCACTTAAGTTGTAACTGCGATGTGTCCAGGAGCCTGTAGCAAAACAAATGTCATGAAATTGCTCTAAATTTAACCCTGCTTCCTAAAGAGTCAAAACTTGGGTGTGTTTTCTTTTTTTTAATGAAATAAAACTGAGAAACAGAAATGCCCCCTTGTGGGATCACTTGCATCATTATGCATTATCATTATGCATCATTCCAAATCTATGTTTGGAAGCTCTAGACCCGCTCCCCACTCCTCCGCAGATCTCTGCTACACGAGCTAATGGTCCGCATAGAGGACTCCACTTACTAGAGGGGGGGTGAGGCACACCCTTAGCTAGGGGCATCTCACAGATATTTTTAGAGAGTAGCATGGTGAGACTCAGGACTCCTGAACTCCAGTTCGGTCTCTGATGTGGAGTGTGCTGTAGTGAGTACAGACACTCCTATCCCAAATTTTCAGAAGGGTACAGCCAGGCTTCAACACCTGGAATATAAAATTTTAGTCCAAACGATTGAAGTTTGAGAAGGGTATGTGGTGGTATGACTGGAAGTGTATGTGTGTGGCAGGAGGTGATCCTTCAGCCCTGGAAACTGCCTTTGCAGCATGAGTCATAAAAAAACTGACATGCATGTATGAATGTGTATACATGCACGCACACACATGCACACCAGCAATATTCAACTGCTGGTCCACAGGCAGCATGCAGTCCACAAGGGGTTAATATGCAGCCCTGGGCTTCTGTGCAGCTGCCACTCCCTCCCTCTTCTTTCCTCAGCTTTTGCTTTGTGCTTCTCTCCTAGGGAGCATGGCAATGCAGCATAAAACAATGGGGGAACCCATGGCACAATGCAGTGAGGGAGCTGAGGCAGAACCTGCCTGCACATGCAGTGCTGTGGGGGGGCACCCCCAGGCATGGTGCAAGGGTGTGTGTTGGGGGAGCTGTCCACAAGTATGGTACAACAGGGGGAAGGGTGCAGCCTGGGGGCCTGTTGCCAATGCAATAACTTTTTTTTTATTGACAATCTGCAAACTTTTTATTGACAGCTAAACTTGTATACTGACACACATTTACTGATATATGTTTTCTTTTAGGCAAATGTAACTCTTCTGCCCAACCTGGCTCTGCTGCCAGGGCCCAGCTAGAAGTGTGGGTTCTAATTTAGGGTTTTAACATCAACAATGGGGGAGGAGGGTGGGATTTAAAAAAGCTTGGTTGTCAGTAAAGAAAAAAATATCTTGGGTTGGCAACCCTGCTTGACTACAGCAATGGTTTTATACTGTACTTCCCCTGTCCTCTCCTGCCAGGGGACCCCTACTCACTCCCACATCCTGATGCCCCCATGGGAGGCACCATGCTGCCTCCTAGCCCGTCCTCCAGCCATATTCCCATGATCCCCACACCCCCTGTCCCAGCACAGCCCCTCCCCCACCCCCCAAAAAAATTTACCAGTGACCCAGCAGTATTACAGGCAGCTTGGGACACAGTAACATGTTCCTGAGAGAACACTTCCTGCAGGGTGCTGCAATCCTACTTGGACACCAGGTGGCATTGCTCTGTTCTGTCTGTCAGAGCTTTAGTCAAGCTGTGGCTGCCTAGTGTTTTTACTGATGCCCAGCATTTTTTACAATCTTTACTGACAGCCATTTTTAAGCCTGAAATTTTTTTTTTTACTGACAGTCAGTAAATTTGCTGGTGTTGGCATCCTAGTGCCCATGGCTCAGAACAGTGCATTCCCTGGGACATTTGGCCCTTGTTGGTGTAGCCCACATAGGGCATGTCCACACATACAAGCATGTGCACTTGCAGCAGCTCAAATAGAAGCGGTACAAATTTGAGCCGGGGATTTTTGCTTCAGTGCAGTGCTCGGACATGCACTTTGTTGTGGAGCAAATTGTGCCACTTGGGGCAAAATAACCCTGCCTGGTTCCTCCTGGATCTTCAGCCAGGGGGAGCTAGAGCCTGAGGCCAGCATCTGTGCTGTCCCTCTTGAAAGCTGCCCTGTCAAATAGCTCAGGGCTACTAGCTGTCAGGAGCTTCAGCCAATTGGTACCTGGGGACACTACCCCTTGTGCCAGCTGGACTGCTGCAGCAGCCCTGAGAGTTTCCTGCACCCTCTACCCACTGCAGCAGTCTGGCAGTGGAGGCTGCTGCCTGGCTGTGACCTGCTGTGCACCTGCCAGACTTGGATGGGGACTGCACAGCCAGTAGAGGCATCTGCCCCTCTAGGCCAGCTGCCAGTGGACTGTGGTTGCAGGGTTGGCCTTTGTGTGGCACTACTGCCATTTGTGCC
>NW_017728906.1:36338589-36343481 GCF_001723895.1 Crocodylus porosus
GGCAGGGGCTGGCAGGGGGTGTGTGGCCTTGGTCAGGGGCCTTGGGGGTGGGGGTGGCCACGTGTTTCAGCACCAGGGAGAGGGGCAACCATAGAGACGCTCTGGTAGCCAGAGCGTCTCTGTGGAGGACCCAGCCTCCGGTTTCCTCAGGGCATGGTCAGGGACTGTGCCCTGCTCTGCTTTTTTAAGCACTGTTTTTTTTAGACCCCTGGATATCCAGGGGCCTAATTTTCAAACTTGCAGCATGGGGAACATTTTCTTGTTCCGCAAGCGCCTGTTGCCCTGCCTCAAAGGGGTTTGAGGCGGGGCAAGAGGTATGTGTCCGCTCGTGTGGACGCACCCATAGTGTGCAACCCCTGGGAGCTTAGAAATTGGACAAACGTGATCCATATAGTATTTTTATAATTTGGACATTAAGTAGGTGGAAACAAGCACTGCTTAATAACCACCAGGCGGTGTTTGTGAGATTTTTCTTTAGCTGCTTGGAATTGGGTCATTTTCATCACAGATTTGTCTCTGAAGAAGTCATTTAATTTATTTTGAGCTCTGCTGTTAAATAGTGCATTAATTAGGGCTTTAATTGCTTTTACCCTCCTTTTGAAGTTGATTTGTGGTTTTGAAAAGATGTCAATGTCCTTAAGTTGGCCACTTAATCCTCTTCCCTTCTAATGTTATTGGTCTCATCAAAGTTTTTTGTTTTCTGAAATATCAATTGTTAAGCTTCCTTTTGTTCTTGCCACATTGCGCTCTGGAGCTTCCCCACCGCGCTCCATTCCAAATACGCATGTGGGGAATCTGGCTTTCATTTCTGCTTGACTGCTTTCTCTTCTACATCCAACCTGTCTCCAAAAGACAAACAATTCAGGGAAACTGTTAAACTTCTTTTCTTCTGTAATGACTACCATAAAACACAAGCTCACAAAAAGCCCAATTAAAATCCTTATTCCAGAACAATAGACTATCATTCAAGCACACTTCCTGACTCGTGTTCTAGCAGAGCCTAACTGGTCTGATTAGACCTTAATTCAGACAATCCTTCCCTCAAAGGCAAAGATGTTTTCTGTTCTCTTGAGCCACCTACAACTGACCAGTAGCAGGCACAGAGAAATGGTTTCACCAGTCCCTTCAGAATATAAGCAAACAGAGACTTCAAGCAACATTTTAAAGGTGTGGGGGGGGGCTATGCTCCATTTTCAAAACAGTTTAGGAGCTTAAGGCCCACTGTCTTTCAGTGAGAATGATGCCACCTCTATATGGTAAGCATATCAGGTGCTACACATTGGGAAGAATAACTAAAAGTACATATACCAAATGGGTGCCATCTACCTGGATAGAAGCATTATGGAGAACATTCTGGGAGTCTTGGTATATCACAAACTCCTTGAGTCTTCAGTGTGATGCAGCTGTGCAAAGGGCAAATGTGATTTGGGGATGCACCCTTAGAAGCATTAGTTTGATGGTAGTTTTACTAAGAAGTTAGATGAGGAATTTGTATAGGATGGTTTGGATAGGGATGATCCTGCCTCAGGTAGGGGATTGAACTAGATGACCTATGGAGGTCCTTTACAGCTGTTTATCTGATAGGGGTGGGCAACCCCCCAGCACGTGTGCCAGAGCATAGCACGCAAAGGCATTTGCTTGGCACTCGTGCCTTGGAGCAGACGGCAGGGGAGCCGTGAGGGGCCCAATCCTTCTTGTGGCAGTGCAGCTGAAGCCCCTTCCTTGCCATCTGCCTCGAGACATGTATGCCATCACCAGCAGCAACAAATCAGGCTGAGACTCAGTGGATCCTGGTGCAGCTGCTCGCAGACTTCCCACTGCCTACTGTGAGCAGCCGGGCCTCTGTGGCGTGCATGTACGCCTCAGGGTGGATGGCAGGGAAGGGGCTGGGACTGTACTGCCACAAGAAGAATTGGCCTCCTTGTGTGGCTCCCTCACCATCTGCACCTGTCACATTAACATCTTACAAGTTGAGGTTGTGGGTGTTTTTTGGCACTCCGCCCAAAACCATTGCCAATCCCTTCTCTGTGATTTTGTTGTCTGGCAGCAGTGCCTGCAAGCATGGTGCACTGCTTTGTGTAGGCTGCTCCCTAACTGAGAAGTGGTGTAGCCTCATCCATGCCTGTGGGGGTTTGTTAATTATCACTACAGGGTGACTATGCCAGTTAGCTCACCACCATGCTAATTAGGTGGTGTGTGGACATGGCTACATTGATTGTAGCTTAGGAGTCAGCCTGATCAGAGCAGCACAGCATACTTGAGGCTCTGCTCGATAAGCTTGCCCTATAGACATGGCCTCAGGGTCCTCAAGCCCAGATTTTTCAAGGTATTCAGATACCTCAGGCTAGACTCACTAAAATACTATGGCAGGACACAGACGTAACTACTAGTAGTGCACCGATAGAGATTTTGGGGTTCTAAATTTAAATCCCCCCATGTATATATACCAATAGCTGATTTTTAAGGAGGCATATCGGCTGATACTGCTCTGATTTCTGATACAGCTGCATGCAGCTTGCAAGTCCACTGTGGTAGAAGGGGAAGGGAGAGGAAAGGGGTATGGGTGGGGAGGATCAACGCCTCCCGCTGTGAGGTAGGGAGTGGGGCAAGGGCTGGGGTGGGGTGCGGGATGGAGTTGCAGCTCATCCAGGAGGTGCAGGGGGTGGCTCCTGCCTCTGCTTGCACCCCAGGAAGGCATGGGGGGTATGCCCCCAGATCTGGTCAGGGTGGGGTGGGTGGGCTGCAGCTGTGGGCTGAAGCTGGAGCTGCACCAGGCTCTTCTCGGTGGGGGGTGGGCAGCAGCAGTGCTGGGAGGGGGACTATAGGGAGGGGCTGTAGCTATCCCAATTTTTGGTGTAGCCCTCCCATAACACCCCCTCCCAGTGCTGCTGCTGCCTGTCCAGAGTGCACCCCTGCTAAGAAGAGCCTGGCACAGCCCTGGATCCAGCCCACAGCTGCAGCCTGCCTGCCCTGCCCCTCACAGATACAAAGGCACATGCCCCATCCCCATGCCCTCCTGAGGTGCAAGTAGCAGCAGGAGCCACCCCTGCATCTTCCAGGTGAGCCGTGGCTCCATCCTGCGCCCCGCTCACCCTGCCTGAGCAGCGTCTGCCCCTGCGCTTGCCTCTGCCCAACTCCCTCCCTCCCCCCTCCCCCTCTATCACAACAGACTCTTCAAGCTGCTGGGATGTGCTCATTGCTACCTGTGCGCTGTGCTGCACTTGCACGCAGGCACGGGCATTTATTGGCCAAATTATCGGCCGCATTGAGCCAATTTCCGATACAGGCAATATTCCTTATATTGGTGCCAATCCAATATTAGACTGATCTATCGGTGTACCTCTAGTAACTACAGCTTTAGGCACCAAAGCCCCAAATTTAGAACCTTAACCTGCACCCCTCCTACCTTGCTCAGCTGCTGCCACATCCATCTCTTGGGCAAGTGCTCCAGTCACAATAGTATAGGTGGAAAAGGGCATGCTGGCAGCAGCTCCTGCAATGGTTGTATTCTTTTCCAGCAGAGCTGGCAAAGATTTTTCCCTCCAGGAGAGGGTTCAGGCTGTGAATTCCAATGGAGGGAGGCATCTCCCTGCAGCTTGGAGCGAGGTGCTGATTACTCCCCCCATGCTCTTTATGAGGCGCCTAAGTTAAGGCCATGGATTCCACTCATCACATAAGTGTCTAAAAACTAGATACTGCTGCACTGAGCGTTGTGGCACATGGTCTCCGTGGGACAACCCACAGACCTAAGTTCATGAGAGTTAGATGCCTAAACCTCCTTATGATATCTGGTTCAAGGTGCTGACAGTAGCAAAGTGGGGCTTAAGCTCGTACATCATTTTGATACAGTACTTTGGAAGACATTTGCCTTTGCTTACATGGGGGGATTTAAAACCATTTAAAACCATTAGGGTGTCTTTACGCATGCTCTTGGGTGGGGGAGATGCGTTTTAATTACAGCAGCTTCCGTGGCATCTCATGTATTTAGTGTCCCACACTTCAAAATCATGGTGGGGGCACTTTAAATAAAGCATGTTCAAGAAGCTTTAGTTGAAATGTGGAGATGCTGAATACGAGTTTTCTATGCTGACCCACTAAGCCAATGGCCTTTTTCTGTTGTCTCTTGTTTAATACTGACCAGAACTAAAATAATTTAAATACAGTGATTCTACAAGGCTTCCTTTTACATCCTTGCACTTCTTTTCAATATTTCCTAATCCTACTCCTGGTAAAGTTTACAGTAATGTTCTCCGTGAACTGGGGGAGAAACTTAGATCACCATAGTCTAACTGTAATAACAAGGGATCCTGGTTTTCTCTGTTTAAAAAGCCGTAATTCTCTGATTAAAACCCCTCAAATCCATGTTTTTCTACAATTAAAATGAGACATCTAATATATAGATCTATCTATCTATCTGTCAGTTGAACAGACGTTTTATTGATATACTTATAATTTAAAAGCAATTTGGAAGCCTACCAGTGCTTCACTATAATATACACATTTTTAGAATGTATTTTATCTTGGCATTTGATTTTGGTTTTTTTATAGTAGAAAATCAGAGCTCCTCCTGCCCCCTTTGCTCACCAGATGTGGGCCCAGCTGTGGCTGCGCCCCTCTACCACTTTGTGGTGCTGAGCAGTCCTGATATGCCCGTACCCTGCTCCCTTCTCTGCTTCTGGTTATCACCCAAGCTAGCTTGTTTATAGCTAACTTGAGCATATCTTCATTCCACAGTAGTCTGCAGTTTAGACCTGCCCTCACATCATAGATTTCATAGACATTAGGGCTGGAAGGGACCTCAGGAGATCATCGAGTCCAGCCCCCTGCCCAAAGGGCAGGAAGTCAGCTGGGGTCATAGGATCCCAGCAAGATAAGCATCCAATTTACTCTTG
>NW_017728906.1:36348294-36374925 GCF_001723895.1 Crocodylus porosus
CCCTTAAGTGCCTTGGTCCGCTGGCTTTGCAAGGGCCATTCAGCGGGCCAGCAGGGACAGTAGTCCCCCCATCCCCCAGCGGGCTTAGTTTAAAGCCCGGTGGAGCAGGGCACTTTGGGGTCTTTGCTTGGGGTCAGTGTTTACGTAGTGACTAGCATCATGTGGTTTTTTCCCCTGTCTGTGCATTCCTGTTTCTGCAATAAGAATAGTAATAACCACAAGTCCAACTTTCCTCATTGATTAGAAGAGCACCCTCGCTCCTAGAGCTTTGCTCAGGTGCTGATGTCATGCTGTCTCTTTGGTTGCAGCTTTTGAGGTAGGATATAAATTATTCTTGTCAGAGCCCTTTCAATATTGCCATCAACTGTGGTTTCAAAAAAGCTTTTTATTTTTAAATAATTTTAGTGTGAAATCATAATCCCCTCATTTTTATCATCTGCATCTGAAATGGTCCTTTTATTTAAGACTACTCTGCTTTGGCTTCCATCTGCTTTGAAATGCATTTCAGACTGATTCATCAGAAAGCACACCTTGTCACATCATGAGACATGAGGTTTGGCATCCAGCTGAGGTTGAACACAGCCATGTACAGAAGAAGTTTTGTCACTGCATAAATGAAACTTGGCCTTTAGATTAGCTTATGCTTTCCTTTAAGTTTCCTGTGTACTGATAGTGCCTCACATTTTTAGCTTATATTAATTCCTACTCTTGAATTGGTGTTTAAGTAAAGTAATGAGTCAGAGCACACCACAAGCTGAGGATTTTGTGAATGTTCCTGAGCCCGCAGGATCATATCTATATTTCTTGCGAGTGGTTGAAGGCTGCTTTTTTTTGTTTGTCTGTTTTTCTATGGCAAAGTGTCTCTGAGCAGGGTCAATCACAGAAGGTTCTTCATCTTCAAACAGCCATGTTCGTTTTGTATGACTGACTGCTCATTCACCCTTTGCTACAGAAATATGAACACAAAAGAGTATTCTTTAGTAGCTATTCAATGTTTATAAATGACTTACGATTATTATCCAGAGGACTGCAGTGAAGGAAGTGGTTTTTGTGGGTCATAATGTAGAATTTTGATAATGCTAAATGTCTCCTCTTTCAATAACATTTGATAATGCTAAATGTCTCCTCTCCTTTTCTTAGCTCAATGCTAAAATTCTTATTTATGTGATTAGTATGAGCTTTTCAATGGGTTTCACAATCTAATCCTAACACTTATGCCCATAAACCAGGCTATATGATTTCATACTTAAATAAAATCAAATATAGACCTTTAAGAGTGCATCTGGGTCTTCCTGGAAGCCCAGAAGATATAGGTAGCATCTCCTTCATTTAAAAACTCTAGTGAAAGCCGCACCCCTGGTCACTACAGCTGGAAGCAGTTTTTCATCCAAAACTGTTTTGTTCTTTAGAGTGGAAGGCTTGGGTTTACAGAAATATGTTTTGAATTTGTGTTCATTTGGCCAAATTGTTGCAGCTGAAGAAAACAAGTGTCAAAATGCTGAAAAAAGTAAAAATATTTCATTTCAGCATTTTTTAAATGAAACATTTTAAAGTTTTTGATTGAAAATCATGCCTTGTTTTGAAATTTACTTCAAGCTAAAAGAACAAACCATTCAAAACGGCTCAGCAAATGACATGAAATACCTCGTTTGACCTTAATGACTCTTTTCCCCAACATTTTGTTTCACTAGAAGTTTTGATGAATTTTTGTTTTGGGTTAAGCTGAAATAACTTTTTTTTCTTTTTGTTTTTTTTTTTTCCAGAACTGCAATCAAACATTAAATTGATCAGTTCACATAGCTTCAATGACTTCTCTCCTCCTGGCTGAGAAGAGTGGGACTGGGATGGGCTGCTTTGGAGAAACACTTCTGGTAGAGATGAACATTTGTATACATCTCGGGCAGGCAATTATTTTGGGCAGAGGGTCACTTACTGAGTTTTGGCAAGCCATCGAGGGCCACGTGAGAGGCAGCCTAGGGCAGATAAATATTAATTTTCTAAATTTTTTAGGGGCCCTGTGGCCCCTAAAAATGAATGATAGAATGGCCTGGTGGGCTGCATCTGGCCCACAGGCTGCATTTTGCCCACCCCTGGTATACATGCCACCCACATAGTAGGGGTAAGGGCCATGTGATAAATTGCAGTTACAAGTCAATTGAACACAACCCTTTCTTCTCTTCACCTCCCCTGAGACATGGCCTGTGCCTACAGTACGAGTGTTTTTTCCAATATAGAAATACCAATATATTATTCTGGCTAAGTATTATTAATGTGAATGCGAAACCAGAAAAGCTATGCTTTATGCCAGCAAAAGACCCTCTACAAGTGAAATCAGCTATGATTTATAAACATCTATTTTTGCTGTCATCACTGTGTCAGTCACTACGGGCTTCATGTAGTACAGCTGTATGTGTCAGGGATTATACCTTTTCACATCCTTGAGTGCCACTGTGGGACTACCAGAAGTTTGTAGCATAGATTTGGCCTTTATCTGACATTCGAGACCTCTGAGAAACTTCAAACGAACAAAGAAACAACCAACCATATACGCACCTGCCTACGAGGAGAAGGTTAGCTCCTTCTTTCCTTAACTGTGGAATTTCTCCACTGAAGTCCTCCTGCCTGTTTTATGGGGTGAGCAGGCAGCATTTGTTCTGGGCCTGCAGCAGGTTTCCTGTCTATAAAACATTGATTTTTTTTTTTTTTTACCTTGCCAATATCTCCTTAACCGATGATAAACTACACTCTTATCAGAAATAATCAACAATTTCTCAGTTATGTTTGGGTCTTAACGAAGAGGAGTTGGCTGGAATACCTTGTTTGCAGTCAGTAAATTGTGGTAGTTCAATAGTACATCTTTGTCAGATACCATCTTGCCTTCAGTAAACAGGTAAGTTCATTAACTTTACAATGTGGCAGTAACAGAAAGATTCCCTTTGGACAATTATGGAGGAGTTTTGAAGAAAATTGCTCCCTCCTGGGAAGAGATGAAAGACTATGACCCTAAGGAGAAGAGATTTTTTTTCGTTAAGTCCACGGGATTGTTTTTGCTTGAAGGCTGCCCTGGCTCTTGTATCAGTAAGTGAATTTTGAATGCCTGCTTCATAATCATGTTCTTAAGTAATGGTTTTCTAGTTTAGCTCTTTCTGATTTCTTGGAGGTGGATTAATACCTAATTAAATATGTGGAACAGCTGTAAAGAGAAGCGTGATTCTGTCCAAGCAAAATAATTGCTATGCCTGGTTTTCAAGTTGGCAGAGTCACTGCAAACAATGAGTTTGCTTCATATTTAATAAATACATTCCTTGCTGCCATATCCATTTGAAATCTAATCCTGGGCATTTACTGAAAACAAAAACAGCAATATTGGTTTTGTAGCTAGGAGTCAAAGATGATGGGGCTGATTCTTCTTTACACGGAAGTCCTTTGCTCTGTCCTGAAATACATTGAAAATTGGCTGGTTAAGGCCCCCTGTTACATTTCCAGAGAAGTGTAAAGGTCCTTATTGTAAGAAAAACTCAGGGAATTTATTTTCTCTCTCTTTTGTAAACACATTTTTTTCTTAAACAGTAAGAGATTGCTGGAGTCAGGAGGGCCATTCTTATAGCACTGCCTGTTGGACTGGGATAAGTGGAAGATGTCAAAAAAAATTTCTCCTTGACACCAAGGAATTCAGCATCGGCCTGAAATTTAGCAGGAGCTTGAACAGCTGCATCTGTGCTTTTGGTCTGTGGCTACATAGAAGACTTCAATTAGCTTGGCATCTCTCGGGAAATTAAAAGGAAAGGCTGTAGTTTTGAAGTGTGGCACAGAGAGGAGGAGGTGATGTTGTATATTAATGACAGGCTTTTGGCTGCACTAACTGCCAAAAATCTGGCCCAGATTGTGATGAGTTTTAGCCTGGTTGAGCAGAATCAAAGGCAGATGCATCCTTCCCTCATGCCTGCACTGCTCACAGCTGTAATCCCAACGCCAAGGATAGCAGGAGGGCAGGGGAAGAGTTGGAGTGAACTAGGCACAGAGGCTTTACAGTCCCAGTCATTTTCTATATGTTTTCCATACGGACTAGAAAAAAACAGAATACATTGTGTCTTAAAGGTAAGAACTAGTCCACTATTAGTGTCACATTTAAATTTTTTACAGTTAAATGTACAGAACTTCATACACTTTGTAGTTAAGGCCCCAACAGCAACATTAAATATGCTGTGTTATACAATCTGCCTATTTTATTGCATGCACCTTAAAACCTAAATTGTAATATATCAATATTGTTGTTTGTTTATTATCAAAGGAAAAAAATCCTATGGTGTGCAGGCCAGTTAATGCTGCTGTAGGAATTTTCTATGGTTCCTAACTTCTTATGCCATTTTAACTGGGCAACACTTCTATTATATTAATGTGTTTCATTCTCTTATGCTTTTCTAATGAGAAATTGTTTGCTTAATCATATTGTGAGAGATTTGCAATCAACCTCAATGGCAGCAGGACCAGGTCTAATACTGTTTATAGATATGAAATCTGGGTTTATTGATTACTTTCTTATCTGATGTATTTTCATTTTTGTGCTGTAGGCATATGCAGTAGACAGGGTGGATAAAAATTGCTGATTTTTTAAAAACTAAATAAATTGGATTTTTAAAATTTTAAATCTGATTCTTTTGATTTAATCATATTTTTATTTGTGCAGATGCTTTAAAAAAATAAACCTACATAAAGATTATTTTAATTTTAGGTATGTTAAAGCTCAAAGAGATCATCTTGGAACAGGGATTATCATTTCTAATTATATACTATACAAGACAATATATTCATGTAACCTTTTTAGTAAAGTTTTATAAACAGGCCACAACGTGTCATGGACTATGTTAGGGGTTCAATCTTACGGGGTTCCCAGAGGCTCCTCTATAGATTAGTAAAGATTAAAGAAAATCACTCTACCCAATGGGACTCAGTGCTCAGTCTAGAAGATTTCATTAAGCATCTCTGTGATGCTTAGTTTCAGTTCTCAAACTGTGGATTTGTGACTCCAGAGATAACACCCTTGTTAACAGTAGTATATGGAGATGAGAGAGAACAGACCTGACTACCTACCCATCAGCCTTCTTGTCGCTCTGCAAGTTTGTGTACATATAGTCAAGCCATTACTGCTCTCTAAAAGTACAGAGTTTCAAGAAGTTAAATTAATAGAGGATTGTTGGGGTGGAGTAGATCTGGGCAAGGAAGAAGTGTCTGAAGATAAATGCAAGGTGGGAGGGGTAGTCAAAACAAAAGAGAAACATTTTGAGCAGAGTATTCCAGAAGTCTTGAGGGATAAGTTTCTGAGTATAGCCTCTCCACTGATTTGAGATCTAGTGAGGGAATGGTATGGTAGAAGGGAAAACCTATCATGGCAGCAGGTTTGCCAGGCCATAAAAGAGACCCTGTTTGGGAATACTTTAATGAAGTTACTCTACCTGTGGGTGAGACAGGAATGCATGCAAAATGCAAACAGTGCAACAAATAAATGCAAGGCCTGGTTGCCCAAATGGAACAACATCATGAGAAGTACTCCTTCTTCGGAGGAAGCTGCTTTGAAGAAGATGAATGGAACATGTCTGAACATGCAGGATTTCCAGGTTAGTAAACTTTCTCTTTTCATCCTTCTTTCTTAAGGACTGCATGTCTTTCCTGTCCATATCTTTTGGGTTCAGTTCTGGATGACTTTAATTCTCAGAAAAATGTTTGAGCAAAAATATAGTTGTTACTTTATGGAACTATCATATTTTTAATGAAGTTGTCATAAAGTAATGGCTGAAATAGGCAGATTTTCCTTTTACAGTTTCATTTCTAAAGCAGTACTGAGTTCAATGAATAATACTAAATGAGCTGCATTGTAATGACTGCATTGACTTCTTTTGTTCAGGAGGATCCATCTTCAACATACAGGTTTCCGACTATCTTAAACATCATCATCACTGTCTACAGTTTCAGTTATTTGCTAATGATATCAGTGTTTCAGTCAAATGTATGTCACATAGTATATCACCTGTAGCAAAAAGAAGAAAATTTCCATCATCCAGAAACCATAGACAAGTTTGGAATAAGAATCAGCAGATTACAGCAAGAAGTAATTGATTAAAAAATTGCTCGGTTTGTTTATGCAACAAACTGTCCTTTCTGTGTGGTTGAGAACACACACTTCATTGACATGGTTCAGTCATTATGAACAGGCTACAGTCCACTCAACAGAGCAGATATAGCAGGCAAATTGCTGGATATAGTATATGAGAGAGAAACTGAGCAGTGTGCAAAAAGGCTAGAGGGAAAAATTGTTAATCTGAGTCTTGATGGTTGGAACAATGTCCACAGTGATCCAGTAATATGTACTTGTGTGACAACAGAAGAAAGGACTGTCTACCTTACAGAAACAATTGATACATCAGGAAATGCACACACAGCAGAATACTTACAAGAAGTAGCAGTAAAAGCTACAACAAACGGTGAAAAAAAATTCAAATGTCTGGTACACAGCTTTGTCACAGACAATGCTGCAAATGTATCAAAGATGAGAAGAAATTGAAGAAACCCCAAGCAATAACATATGGCTAGAATACTCTTTTGATGCACCTCTTAGCCAAAGACTTCAGTGCTGTAGAAATAAAGGCTAATGTTGCTGAAATTGCAAAATACCTCTGTAACAACCACTTTGCAGCAGCTGCTCTGGAGAAAGCACAAGGAACAAAATGAACTCTCGCACAAGAAAGGCAGTGGAGCCCAGTAGCGGACTGTTTTCATTGATATGTTGAGAACTGGCCTAATCTGATGACAATTTCTGAATAAAATCATGATAAAATAGATGGAACTGTCATAGCCAATGTCCTCGGCACTGAACTAAAGAGAAATGTAGAACTTACGTTAGCTACCCTGAAGCCTATTTACGTAGCCTTGAACAAAGTGCAGGGAAATTGCTGATGCTGTTGAAATTTTGAAGGAACCGAGTGAGACCATGAAAAGAGAAATACTCAGTGACAGAGTTCAATTATAAGCATTAAAAAACCCAAATGGATCAAGCACTATCTGCAGCTCATTTTCTTGCCAATGTTCTTAGTACTCCGTACCAGGATCAATCTTTAACTGCAGAAGAAGAGGAGTTGGCTGTGACTAGGGCATCCACAAACTGCCTTCCTTAATACCAACTATAATAAATTTCAGGGCTAAGGGTGAACCATTCAAGAAATACATGTTTGCTGATGAGTTTTAAAGCAAGTCACACCAGTGAACTGGTGGAAGTCACGTAACCACCTGGATCCATCAGATTATTGAAGTGATAATCCAGTTTTTAACAGCAGTGGTTTCTTCTGCACGTGTAGAAAAATATTTTCTTCCTTTAGGCTAATTCATTCTAAATTGAGAAATCACCTGGGAACTGAAAAAGCAGGAAAGCTTGTCTTTCACAGACTGTCTTTTCCACTCTGTGAATAAACAGGAAGAGGAAGGTGAAGGCTGAGTTTGTTGCATAACCCAGTATTTTAAGTTTCTTGTGTTGACCTGACTGAAATAATCCATTTAATTTTTTGTTAAAGACACATTTCACATTTATAACTAAAATAGTTAAAAATTCAAAAATACAGATTCTTGTGTTGTTAAAATAATTGTACGTGTTTGTTGTTGAAGAAGAGTTTCCAAAATACATAAGCTTGTTGTTTTAGTTAAATAAAACAATTTAAATGTCTTTTGTTTTTTATGATGGTTGTTGTTGTTCTCCTAATACAGAATGGCAAAAATATTCCTCATATATCCAGGATTAATCTAGTGAATTGGAAATAGTTCACCTCCTAATGACAATGACTTCACAAGTATCTGCTTCAGTTAGCCTTGGTAAATAAAATAGCCAAATCATAATTCAGTTTTCTGATGTAGCTGCAAACTTAATCTGAAACCGCCCCCAAATAAATCACTGCTTTAAAATGTATAGTGTTAATGTGTACCTTCTAAAAATGAAAACTTACATGTATCTCTGAGTTGTGAATAATTGTATTAATGTTATATCAAGCAACAATAATGCACTTCTTGTAGGAAAAAAATGATTACATTGTGGCTTCATGACCAGCTATTTAAATCGACAAGTGTGGCACATCCTGCAGTGTAGAAAAAACTATAACACAGAGAATGTGTGATTATTTTTCAACTTCTAGGACAGAGACCATTGCTCCTCCACTCTGACATTCAGAATAAGGAAGTACAGTTAGGTCCACACCATCCAAAAAGAGCTTTGAACATTATGCACTGTTAATAAAAAGACAGGGACATCTAATTATGACTTTTCTATTCATCTGTCTAATGTCTTGAGCTTGATCACTCTTCTTTATTGATTAGATTTAGAAATAGTGTTCCTTACTCCCTGCAGTATCTCCAAACATGTCTAACAAAGAAGGAGAGCTGCACATTTATTGCCAGAATTCTACAGATACCCTCATCCAACTGAAAGTTTTGTTTGTATTGTCAAAGAAAACTCACCCAGACCCACGTTTTAAACTTGCCTTGGCCTAAGTAGCCTTCAGAACTGTCTCTTCCCTTGGCACACTTCCTGGGCATAGGCTTTCTGCTGGTTACACATCCTGAAACCTCATGGTCCAGCTACCCTATGCAGTTTATGGACACTCTGATTGCTTAATAATTACATAATTTCACAGAGCTTCAACTTCGTGGAGCCTGGCTAATGGCTTACCACTCCAGACACGTGATAATTGAAGCATGTAAAACCACAGGGTTTGTGGAAGGCTCCCTGCTGGTGGAATTTTTGCACTGAAAACTAAGATGTCTGAGGCCTGGTAAGATGCTGAACCAGCTTTTGCTGGTTAGCTCTGGTGCACTGGTTGATTTGACTGCAGATTTCTCTCTTAGTATTTGATCTGCATTTTTAAAGAAAAAGCATTGGAACCTTTTTGCAAATAACTATTTGTATTAAACATTCCACTTCCTTTTCTTGAAAGGGCACTCTTTTGGGTCTGAATCATGGGCGACTGGTGCCACCTTAGTCAGTGACCCGGGGTGGGAGGGTGGTCCTCCGCAGCTGATTGCACCAACTGGGAAGCGGCTGCCGTGCTCCCGGGAGTGGCCATGGCACTACATCTGGTGCTCCCACTCCCCGACCAGCTCTCACAGGGGAAGCACCAGCGCTACTGCCTGCTCCCTCCCACCCGCCCATTGCCTAAACGGGGAGTGCAGCCTGTCAAGGGGTGCACATGCAGCCCCGTGGAACCCCTATGCATTGCCACTGGTCTGAATGCCTTACTGTGTTGGTCCCTCTACTTACCTTCACCTCTAATTATGTGCCTTTAGAAAGGCCATAACAATCCAGCACAACTCATAACCGCTGATTTCAATAATACATGTATTTTAAAGAAATGATTTTTCTTGCTGGGTTATTATACAAGACATTTTATTGGTTTTGTTTCTAAAGATGTTCTGTTTTTGGAAGCTGTTTGAAACTGCTAGGCTGTCATCAAATTGTAATTGTACCTTGGTGATAGTGTTGGAGTTGTGTCGTAGTTGTGTTAGTCCAAGAAATATGGAGACAAGGATTTTTTGTGGTTGATATAGAATCATAGAAAATTAGGGTTGGAAGGGACCTTGGGAGGACATTTATTCCAACCTTCTGCTCAAAGCAGGACCAACCCCAACTAGATCATTCCAGGTAGGGCTTTGCCAAACTGGGGCTTAAAAACCTCCAAGGATGGAGATGCCAGGACTTCTCTAGATAACCCATTCCAGTGTTTCACTACCCTCCTACTGAGAGAGTTTTTCCTAATATCCAACTTAAACCTTCCTTGCTGCAACTTGAGACCACTGATCCTTGTTCTGTCATCTGCCACCACTGAGAACAGCCCAGCTCCATCCTCTCTGGAACCACCCTTCAGGTAGCTGAAGGCTGCTATTAAATTCCCCCTCCGTCTTCTCTTCTGTAGACTAAATCCCAGTTCCCTCAGCCTCTCCTCAGAAGTCATATGCCCCAGTTCCCTTACCATTTTCATTGCCCTCTGCTGGACTCTCTCCAGCTTGTAAGCATCCTTTCTGTAGTGGGGGACCCAAAACTGGACACAGTACTCCAGGTTTGGCTCCAGCACTGCAGAATAGAGAATAGGGAATAATCACTTCTCTTGATCTGCTGGCAACACTTCTATTAATGCAGCCCAGTATGCTGCTAGCCTTCTTGGCAACAAGGGCACACTGTTGACTCATCCTGCTGATTGTCCAGTGTAACTCCCAGGTCCTTTTCTGCAGAGCTGCTGCTTAGTTAGTTATTAGACTAACTGCATAGTAGGGAGCTCAGGCTGAGAGACAGAGATCTCCCATTGCCAGCCCTGCTGTTGTGGAGCTGGCGCTGGGAGATAAGGGTTTCCCTGCCATCCCTGCTCCTCAATTGTGATAGTGAAGCAGGGGCTGGGAGATAAGGATCTCTCAGCCCCTGCTCCCTGATCGCAATCTCGGAGAGCGGGGGTTGGAGGTCCCTGCCTGGGCTTCAGTGGCACAGCCTGCCTCAGCAGCAGGCAATTCCTGGGGGCAGAGAGCAATCTCCCACCCCTGGTGGGATGCTGACTGAGAGTAGATTTGTTCCCTGGGCTGTGGGGGCTCGGAGAAACCAAAAGTGCCACAGTGGGCACTTCCGGTTTCATTTTATCCTACAAGCCGGCGTGCTGGTTAATTGAGCATGCCAGATTGTAAGATGCCAGTTAACAGAACTTTTAGTGTACATTTAATACATGTGTGTCTACACATGCATTGAAGCATGACTAAATTTACTGGGCATTAAGCTAATGGGCAGTAAGCAATTTTTGGCAGGTGTCTACACATGCAGAGACTTGGCACTAAATTTAGTTCCAAGTCCCTCCAGCCCTGCCATATGCCTCTGTGACCACCAGAGAGAGCTCTGGCCACGTGGCTGCCAGCATTTGGTAGCCATATTAAAACCAGACCCAGCTGCTAGCATGTTGCGGCTGTCTTGGAAACTCTGATCCCTGGTCAGCCCCTTCCCTGCCCAAGAGCCACATGCCAGCCTTAGGATGATTCTCCATGGTTCTAGGGGCCATGGCGACCTGAGTGGGTGGAGGCCTCTTGCACGGCCGGGTCTTCAGGTATATGGTGCATGGGAGAGCAGCAGGGCCAGGCCAGGTGGGTGGTGGCAGATCTGGGGTGGGCACTAGGCCAGGAGTTCTGGTAGGTAGGAGGCACTCAAGGACGTCCTCTCAGGGCCAAGCGGAGGCCTGCTTTGGGGTGGCAGGGCCATGGATGGGGGTTGGGCAGTGGGGGGTATGGATGTGGCTGCCAGGCCCAGGAAGGTGTCCAGGGCCTGGCAGTCAGTGACCCCCTGTTGCTGAAGCAGCTCTCGGTGCTCCCACTCCAAGGTCTCCATTTAGGCCCAGTGGTCCCACTGCTTTTGGTCCCATGCCTCTGCCCAGGTGGCATCCTCTGGCCACCAGGCCTGCTTCCACACCTCCTGCTCCTCCGCCAATACCAGTGGCTACAGCAGCAGGTTGCGGTCCATGAAGTACTGCTGGTGTAGCCAGAACATCTGGAAAAGCTCCAGTGATGGGTGATGGTGACCTGGAGCCCTCATCCCCACTGGGGCTGGTGGGCTTTCCCCCACACCCAGATGTTGGTCTTGCAGAGGCAAGAGCCAGAAGCCTTTTGTGAGAGTTTGCAATGTTTCAGAGATAAGATGCTCTGCATCATGGGTAATATGCCCAACCTCAGATTGGGGGTTAGCCTTGCATGGGTTCCCAGGGACCATGGTCACAAAAAGGGCATCATGGGGCATGATGGCCTTCATCTCACTTCAAAAGTTAAGAGTCTGTTCTCTTACAGGTTCGCTGATCTCCTATGCAGAGCTTTAAACTAGGTTTGTTGGGGGATGGGGATGCAAAGGACAGAGAGAACCTAGGATCAATGAACCATGAGCCATGTGCTAGAACAGCCCACGTAAGTACTAAGGGGCCTAATGATGCCCCCCTGTCCTGATGCCTAAGGGCACCCATCAGGGGGCTTAAGTGTCTCTATACTAATGCTAGGAGCATGGGGAACAAGCAGGAGGAACTCACACTCCTGCTTGCAAACAAAACCTTTGACCTGGTTTGGCTAACTGAAACCTGGTGGGACCCTACCCATGATTGGGCAGTAGGCATTGAGGGATATAGGCTGTACAGATGGGATAGAGTAGGGAAAAAGTGTGTGGGGTGGTATTACTCTCTATGTTAAGGAGCAATATACATCTTTTATAATCAAGATGGGACCAGAGGAGAGGAAAATTGAGGTACTGTGGGTCAGAATACAAGGGAGCTGGGGGAAAGGGGTAGTGGGGGTCTACTACAGGCCACCACACCAGGAGGATGGGCTAGACCTAGAATTCTCAAGGCAGCTCTCAGAGGCTGTACAGTCAAGGGACATGGGTGACCTAAACTACTCTGACATCTGCTGGGAGGAGCAGTCAGCTAGATCTAACCATCCACATAGGTTTTTAACCTGCATACAGGACCTTCACCTAACGCAGGAGGTATACAGTCCTACTAGGGGAAACACCTTGGACCTGGACTTGATGTTGGCTACAGGGGATGATCTGGTGGTGAATCTGCAGATACGAGGTAACCTAGGGGATAGTGACCATCAAATAATTGAATTTACTATCCAGTGAAGGGTGGGAAAGATAACCTGTGTGGCAGAAGTGCTAGCCTCCCTGGTTTTGGCCCCTCCCTTCCATTGGATGTACAGGTGTACCCTAACTCTAACCCTAACATCTTCAGGAGACCTCAAATGCCTGTACACAAATGCTTGTGGTATGGGAAACAAGCAGGAGGAACTTACCCTCCTGCTGGCTGACACCAACCCAGACATAGTGGGACTCACAGAAACATAGTGGGACCCAATGCATGACTGAGCGGTGAATAGTAAGGGCTATAGGCTGTACAGGAGGGACAGGACAGAGAGGAAAGGTGGGGGTGTGGCACTCTACATTGAAGAATACACATCCTCATCAAGTAGCACAGGGTCAGAGGAGGGGCACTCTGAAGTGCTTTGGGTTAGAGTACAAGACAGTCGAGGGGAAAGGGATTTAACAGTGGGGGTCTACTACAGACCTCCCAACCAAGGGGAAGAGCTAGACCAGGAATTCTTAGTCAGCTCACTGAGGTAGTTAGGTCAAAGGACCCATGTCATCCTGGGTGACCTGAGCTTTCCAGACATCTTCTGAGAAGAGCAGTCATCCAGGTCTGACCACTCACATGGGTTCCTAGCCCAAATGCAGGACCTCCATCTAACCCAGGAGGTGCACAGCCCCACCAGAGGAGATGCCCTTTTGGATGTGGTGCTGGCCACGGGCGACAACCTGGTGAGGGGGCTGTGGGGGTGTCGCAGGACACTTCCGGGCCTTGCTCCTAGTGAGTCTTGAACTTAAGGGGGGAGGTGTGTCGCAGGGCACTGAAGTGCCCAGCTCTTATAAAGAGGTACAGGTGCCAGTTGCCGGGGCAACTGCAGTTTGGTCAGCTGACTGGAAGGTGGCAGGGCCTGACCTATATAAATGATCCAGGATGAGGCCAGTAGGCAGTTCCCCACTTGCAGTCAAGGAAGAAGGAGCTCTGCTGGAGTAAGCAGAGCAGGGAAGCCTGATGGCCCGAGCAGCTTCTGTTCAAGGATACCGGGTGGAGGAAGCCCTCGTAGGGAATTGAATGATGGTTAGCCAGATGGCTTAGAGTTTATGTTGCAGCCCAGGGGCTTGAGTTTTCTGTTGGTAGTTTTATAAGACCGGAGGACCGGGTGAGGCTATAAGGGGGCGGAGAAGGCCTCATAGGGGCTCCATGGCAGTGTGGGGACCCCAGTGCCAGAGAGGGCACAGCATTCAGGAGTACACTGACCTTAGCCCTGAGAGAGGGCACAGAGGATTGGGGGCCAGGTAAAGCCGAGGCTGCCTGAGCCCCACAGGAACTTTTAGACCTGAGGAGGGGATTTGGGGCCAGGCACGGCTACGGCCACCTGAGCCCCAATTGTGAGAGGCCCCAGTGTGGGCACAGTCACGAGAGCAGGCCCCAGTGCAGGCGCGGTCATGAGAGCAGGCCCCAGTGCAGGTAGGCGTGAGGAAAGCCCCCAGAGTGGGCACTGGAGAGAAGCCCCCAGAATAGGCCTGATTGCAGGGAAAGCCCCAGGGCAGGCACAGTTGTGGATAAGGCCCCAGTGTGCCTCTGCAAAGGCGCAGGAAACTGTGAGATGGATCCAGGGACCCATGAGGTGGGGGAATTGTGAGACAAGCCAGAGAGTGTCTGGGAGGGCATGGGCAACAGTGAGGGAGCGCCGGGAGGACGCCAAGGGGACAATTGACCAGACAACGTGCAGTACATCTGCGAGGCTTGGGGTGTGGTATAAGGGTGGTTGGAGCCACACGCAGCCCCTAAGTCTTTAGTACATGGAGCACAGACTTGGATACATCAGGGGTACCATGTCAAAGAGGACAAAAGGCAGCCTCTCTTAACACTATTAACATCAAAGACATGGCGGGCGAGATGGTGAGGGTGCATTGACACCAACTTGGCACTGTAGGGGGCGCTAGGAGAGATCACAGCTGCTTCTAGGACCCCGCCCTGTGACAGGGTGCTTGACCACCGGGGCGACAGCGATCATTGCCTGCTGGAATTTACCATTCAGCACAAGGTGGCAAAGGTCTGCAGCAAGGCAGAAGCCCTAGATTTCAGGAGGGTGGACTTTAATGAGCTAAGGAGAATAGTTGGAGAGACACTGAGGTCCTGGAGGGGAGGGGAGTCTGGGGTCCAAGAAGAGTGGTTGCTCCTTAAGGAGATGATCCTCCAAGCACCCAAAGGGATGTAATCTCAACATCAAAGGGAGCAGGAGGGCACAAAAGCCCCCATGGCTCACCAAAAGCATCTGGGAATGTCTCCTAAATAAAAGGGAGGCGTACACCCAATGGAAGGGAGGGGCCATCACCAGGGAGGATTATACTGCAGTTGCTCAGGGATGCAGGGGGCAGTCAGGAAGGCCAAGGCGGAGATGGAACTGGGACTAGCTTCCCAGATCAAGGACAAGAAGAAGTCCTTTTTTAAATACATAGGGGTCAAAAAGAAGGTACCGGATAACGTGGGGCCCCTGCAAGACACGCTAGGAAATTTGGTCATCACACCAGACGACAAAGCTAACCTATTTAACAACTTCTTTGACTCCATTTTCCTGATCAGGGACCAAATCAGCCCCCCACCGGGACCCCCTCAGGCCCCAGGGGAGGTGCACCTAGGCCAAGGGTTAGGGAGGATCTAGTTAGGGAACTTCTGGAGGGACTGGATGTATTTAAATCAGCTGGTCCAGACGATCTCCACCCCAGAGTGCTGAGGGAATTAGCTGAGGTCATTGCGGGACCCCTGGCATGGCTTTACGAGCACTTGTGCTCTGGTGTGGTGCCAGAGTACTGGAAGAGGGCCAATGTGGCCCTCAAAAAAGGGAGGAAGGAGGACCCGGGGAACTATAGGCCAATTAGTCTTACCTTGATCCTGGGTAAGCTTTTTGAGAGAATTATTCTGGCACATGTCCATGAGGGGCCAGCAGGGGGGGTTATGCTTGGGGAAACCAACACGGGTTCATTAGAGGCGGGTCCTGTCAGACCAACCTGGTAGCCTTCTATGGCCAGGTCACAAAATCCTTAGATGCAGGGGTAGCAGTAGACATAGTCTTCCTGGACTTTAGGAAGGCCTTCAACACTGTCTTTCACCTCATTCTCATTAAAAAACTGGGGGACTGTGGTGTCGACATCTACACAATCAAATAGGTCGCTAACTGGTTGGAGGGCCGCAACCAGACAGTGGTGGTGCATGGCTCATTTTCAACCTGGAAGGATGTGGGCAGTGCTGACCCCCAGGCCTCGGTCCTCGGGTCCGTACTGTTCAACATCTTCATCAGTGACTTGGACGAGGTGGTAAAAAGCACCCTGTTCAAATTTGCTGATGACACCAAGGTGTGGGGGGATGTGGGCACGCTAGAAGGAGGAATAGGGTGCAACTGGACCTAGACAGGTTACAGGGGTGGGCAGATGAGAACAGGATGGGATTCAACACTGACATGTGCAAGGTGATGCACTTGGGGAGCAACAATCAGCACCATACCTACAGGCTGGGGAACTCCCTTCTCATCAGTGCAGAGGCAGAAAAGGAGCTTGGAGTCATCATTGATGCCAAAATGAACATGGGCCGGCAGTGTGGGGATGTGGTCAGGAAGGCCAACCATACCTTGTCATGCATCCACAGATGCATCTCTAGCAGGTCCGAGGAGGTGATACTCCCCCTCTATGTGTCACTGGTCAGGCCGCAGCTGGAGTACTGCATCCAGCTCTGGGCGCTGCACTTCAAGAGGGTTGTGGACAACATGGAGAGGGTCCAGAAGAGGGCCACTCGCATGATCAGGGGGCAGCAGGGCAGACCCTACGAGGACAGGCTATGGGACCTGAACCTGTTCAGCCTCCAAAAGAGAAGGCTGAGGGGGGACCTGGTGGCCGTTAACAAAGTAGTCCGGGGAGATGAGCAGGCACTGGGGGAAGTCCCTGTTCCCCCGAGCACTCCCAGGAGTGACAAGAAATAACGGTCACAAGCTGGCAGAAGGTAAATTCAGATTAGACATCAGGAGGAGCTATTTCACTGTTGGAGCAGCTAGGATCTGGAACCAACTTCCAAGTGAAGTGCTGATGGCTCCTACCCTGAGGGTGTTTAAAACAAGGCTAGACAAACACCTTGCTGGTGTCGTTTGACCCCAGTACTTTTTCCTGCCAAGGCAGGGGGTCAGACTTGATGATCTGCTTAGGTCCCTTCTGACCCTACAAACTATGAAACTTCAGAAAAGCCAACTTCAATATGTTCAGGAGATTAGTTAGCGAGGCACTGATGATCAGGGGCATTGATGACATGGGAGTCCAGGAAGGGCAGTCGTTTCTAAAGGGAGCAATCCTTTGGACGTAGAAGGAGACCATCCCATTGCATATGAAAGGGGGCAAAGGGACCAAGAAGCTCTCTTGGCTGAACAGGGAAATCCAGGAAAGCCTAGGGGCAAAAAAAGACAGGCTGTGGAAACAGGGGGTAGCTACCAAGGAGGAATATAACTACTCGGGTCACACTTGCTGGAAGTCAGTCAGAAAGGCCAAATCTGCAATGGAGCTTAGGCTGTCAATGAAAATTAAAGACAACAAAACTCCTGCTACAAGTATATAGGGAGCAAAAAGAAGGACCCCTACAGGGCAGGTGAGGGCAATTGGTGATAGATAGGAGGGACAAAGCTAAGCTCTTCAATGAGTTTTTGCTTCCATATTCCTGAACACGGATCAGGACAAATCTCCCAATTGAATTATAGATGAGCACAGGAGGGAAACCAGTCCATCAACTGTTAGTGCCAACTTAGTGAAGGGACACTTGAAGGGGTGGATGTGTTTAAGTCAGCAGGTGCTTGATGATCTTCATCACAGGGTGCTGAAGGAATTGGCCAGTGGCATAGCAGAATCTACTGGTATGGTTGTTTGAGTAATCATGGTGCTCATGTCAGGTCCCAGAGGACTGGAAAAGAGCCAATGTGGTCCCTATGTTCAAGAGGGGGAGGAAGGAGGATCTGGGTAGTATAGGCCAGTTAGCCTCACCTCTATCCTTGGGAAAACCTTTGAAAAAATGATTAAGGATCACATTTGTGGGAGTACAGGAAAAATAATGCTGAAGAGCAACCAGCATGGGTTCATAGCAGCTAGATCCTGCCTGACTAACTTTGTTTCTTTTCATGACCAGGTCCCAAAATGCTTAGATGCAGAGGATGAGGAAGATTTCATCTACCTGGACTGTAAGAAAGCCTTCAATACAGTATCTAATCCTATTCTCATAAATAAACTGAGAGGCTGTGACATAGATGATTACACAGTCAGGTGGGTGGCAAATTGACTAATGGGATGCACCCAGAGAGTGGTGGTGGATGGGTCAGCATTGACGTGGAAAGATGTGGGCAGCGGAGTTCCCCAAGGTTCAGTCTTTGGACCAGTGCTATTCAGCGTCTTCATCAGTGACTTGAATGAGTATGTGGAGAGCACTCTGTCCAAATCTGTGGATGACACCAAGTTATAGGGTAAAGTAAAAGGGCGTACTTGATAGCTGTGTTGGTCTGAGACAAAACGACATACAAAAAACTAGAACTCTTGGTTCCTAAATTATACCTTTTATTAGACCAACTGGAAAATGGCAAGAAAATTGTCCTTTTCTGCAAGCTTTCAGGATTAAAGTCCCTTTGTCAGGCTCTGGGAAAAGTGTAGATAGTACAAGATGGTAAAAAGTTCCCATAGGTAGGAAATAAACTTCATTTTTTCAAAGAGGGAGCTGAAGATAGAAGGCTGTCCATCTGGGTCCATGACAGTGTCTTTGTGAGGTGTGTTGAATAGCTCTTTGATGTATTGATCAGGTAGAATTCCTTCCCTGGAGGTGTCAGATGGCAGGCAGGGAGGTAAAAAAAAAAAAAAAAAAATCCTTCCTTGTTGTTCTGCAATGAAGTTTAGAATCCAAAATAGACTAAAATTCGGCATCTTCCATGGGGTAAAGTAAACACACTAGTAGGCAGGGAATGAATCCAGGCAAATCTGGACAGGTTGGAAAAAAGTGGGCAGAACAGAACAGGACACAATTCAACAAAAACAAATGCAAAGGGCTACACCCGTGGAGAAGGAATCACCAACGCACTTACAGGCTGTGGGATGGCCCTCTCAGCAGTACTGTAGCAGAAAGGGATCTCAGAGTCATAGTTGACTCCAAGATGAACATGAGTCATCAATGTGATGAAGTGATCAGTAAAGCTAACTGCACTTTATCATGCATCAGCAGATGTATCACAAACAGGTCCAGGGAGGTGATACTTTCCCTCTGTGCGACACTGGTGAGGACATAGCTGGAGTACTGTGTCCAGTTTTGGGCACTGTACTTCAAAATAACCTTGAGAGGGTCCAGAGGAGGGCCACTCATATGGTTAGGGGCCTGTAGGTAAGAAAGGAGAGATTGAGGGAGCTGAATCTCTTCAGCCTCCGCAAGAGAAGGCTGAGAGGTGATCTTATGGCTACCTACAAATTCATCAAGGGGAAAAGCAAGGGATAGAAGATGCTCTGTTTATCAGGGCACCCCTTGGAGTAACTAGAAATAGTGGCCACAAACTGACAGATAGCAGATTCAGGTTAGACATTGGGAAGAACTTCTTTATGGTAAGGGATGCCAGAATCTGGAATGTGTTTCTAAGGGAGGTGGTGCTCTCTCTTACCTTGGGGGGTCTTTAAGAGGAGACTGGACAAACAGCTGCCTGGGGTCATCTGACCCCAGCGGTCTTTCCTGGCCAGGGCAGGGGGTCAGATTTGATGATCTGCTGAGGTCCCTTCCGACTCTAATATCTATGAATCTATGGTAAATTGGATTGAGCAGGTCTGGGCCCTGGCGACCAGCGCCTGAGTCCCCCATCCCTGCTTGCTCCCCCGGCACCAGTGGCCCACTGGGTGCTGGCCGCAGGCAGCCTGCCTCCCTGTGACAGGTGTGCCTCTTCAGGTCTCTCTACGAGTGGTCCCGCAACACCGATTATGGGCCAACCGCCCACCTTCTCTCCTGCCATCCTTGTCGTTACTTGCTTGATTGGAAGATATTAATCAAGTGGGAGGCTGCCCATTTTCTGTCTTGGTGCCTGGGGCACTATCTGCGGCTCCTTTCCTCCCCTTACACTGCAGCCCAAGCCTCGCAGATGTACCTGATGTTGTTTGGGTCTGTTCCACTCTCCATGCCACGTGGACGCTCTCTGGCTTGTCTCGCAGCCTGTGCCCTCATTGGCCCTCTCTAGCTTGTCTTGCAACTGCCCGCTCCGGGGCTTCTCGCAACTGCCCACTCCAGCACTGGGGTCCCCACACTACTGTAGAGCCCCTATAAGGCCTCCTCCATCCCCTAATAGCCTCATCCAGTCCTCCGGTGTAACAACAAACACCAAACACAAAGACCCCTGGGCTATAATGTAAAACTAACCCGTCCGGCCAAACAACATTCAATCCCTACTGGGGGGGGAATACTCCAACCCCCAGCAGTGTTCTGGGGATGCTCACACAGTCAGAGTTGTCCCCTCTGTCTGCACTAGCCAAGCTCCTCCTTCCTTGGTCACCAGAGAGGAACTACCCTCCTGGTCTCCTGCCTGGGTTTATATGCGCCAGGCTCTGCCCCTTCCTGTCAGCTGGCTCCCCAGCGGTTGTCCTGGCAACCAGCACCTGTTACTCTAGCTGCCTAGGCAACTGGCAGCTGAACCTCCCCCATCTTGCCACTAGGGGTCTGTCCTGAGTTGTTTTGCTGCTCTCAGGCGCAGGGCACCTGAGTGCTCTGCGACACTCCCCCTGCTCCGTCCTAGAGTGGGCCAGGCCAGGCCAGGCTGCTGGCAGCACTTGCTTTCACACCTCCAGACTCTGCTGTCCCCCCTCTTCCCCTGCAGGCCAACAGCTTTGCTGTACTGCCACCCAGCCCATGGTGCCTGGGCTTGAGCCATGTGGGTCTCCTGGAGAACTGGAGCAAGGGGCTGGTTGTGCCCCTAGCCTCCCCACTGGGGGCCTCTTCGGGATAGCATCTTGGGGCCAGGCCCTCCCTTGCGCTTCCACTGTAACCCTGCTGTGCGTTCCCCGGCCTGTGTGCAATGAGCTGTCTGTGCAGGCTGAAGGGTGCCCAAGCCACTATGCCCCACTGCTGCTGATCCTCCTGGTGCCCTGGGCACACCTATGCTCCTGGTTTGTGATCCTGAGCTACAATGGTGCAGCGGGCAAGTCTGAGCTACCCTGAAACTTTCATCACCACCTGCATCTACACATGCTTTACTGCATTTGCAGGTATCAAATTTAGTTGCAGTTAGCTGTTTTTACTGCACGGTAAGAGCGCACATGTGTGGATGTGCACCTGTACTGCGCAGTAAATTAGGCTAATGCACATTCATGTGTTTTGTGTAGATGTGCCAAATGTAAACTACTTAAACAGTTATTACAGCAGTTATCTCCCAGATGAGTGCCCTGAACACGGGGCTAGGAAATTATGATTAAATTTTTTTCTCTCTTTCTATGTGGCCCATTGAATTCTTAAGGTAAAATAGTTAAACAGTCCTTGGAAGTTAGGGCTTCCCTGTTCTGTGCGAGTGCCCTAGGCTAGAAAACATAGCTTGCAGTAGCAGCCAGTAACATTGTCAAGCCATGGGCCAGAACAACCTGGCTGTGGTCTGACATGGATTAGGTGGCTTCTGCAGCATCAGCTGTTGCGGGGCTTTGTCTATGCTCACACCAGGGCTAGACAGCTGGGAGTTGCGTTCTAGCTTCTGCTTTTTCTGCCACCTCCTCATGCCTCAGCCGGGGCATGAGCACAGCTTCCAGCTGCTGGGGAGCTGCATCAGGGCTGGGTGACTGGAAGCTGCATCCACACTGCTTCTCTTTCTGCACCATAGCTGGGAGATGATGGGGGAGGAAGGAGAAGTGAGAACAGGCATAGACATAGCCCTGGGGCTCTGCAGGCCACAATCAGTGACTTGGTAAGCCAGATCCAGTGTACAGGCCATATGTTGCTGACCACTGGCCTACAGCATGTGGTTAATGAACTTGTGTGGGAGATGAAGGTTTGAACCCCCTCAAACAAAGAAGAAACTCTGGACCCAGATCTTGCACATCTTGGCTAGGGACAGAAGTTACACATAAACCAGCAAAACTGATTTGAAACCAGTTCAAATCTGTAATGCAACAGAAGTTCAGTGCACACTGTAACAGGGTGATATTTATCCTGTTCCTTATTAGGGCTACTCTTCTGAGACGGGAGGGGAGGGTCATAGAAAGGGCACAGACGCTGGCACGACGCACAGCTGTGCCTCATCACACACTAAAGAGATGGGCACAGTAGATTAGAGTCAGGGGGCTACAAAGGGGAAGACTTTGGGGGTGGCAGATTGCCCCCAGGGGCACACAGACAGATGGGAGAGAGTGTGGCCAGTCTGAGCAGGGATGGATTGGGATCAACAGAGCCGACGCAGCTGAGCCTAACTCACCACGTGAAACAAACTGTGGTGAGGAATCGACGAGAGGAAAAGGATCCTAAAACCTGCGCGCACTTACCTGGTGGGTTCAACAGGGGAAACTTCTGGTGGGGCTGAGGTAGGAAGCAAAGAGAGGAAAAGAAAAGGAGAGGTTAGGACCTAATCTCTCTGGTTTTATTTGCAACTGGGTGGGAAAAGTGAAAGTAAAGCTGCAGACCAGAAGAAAAGCAGCTGCGAACCATAATTGTAAGGAAGAAGCTGAATAAAACCAATTTTCCTTTTGCTTACTAGCAGGGTGGTTGATTGCATGATCTCTTAGGGCTTAACATCTTTTTCCATTCTATCAATAACAAAGACATGGCAGGTGAGTCCCTGAGGGGGAAAATTCATCCATCTACCCTACCCTAGCCACACACACAAACCACTTTTAAAATGGCCAAAATCAGTTTAAGACAAGCCTGCATGGATGTAGTATTAGACTTAACTGATTTAGGTTAAATTGGTTTATTGAACTTCTGCCCCAGATCCCCTCCAGAGTCAAGTTAACTCACAGTTCCCCAACAACCCAGGATGCTGTGTACCTCCCCCACAAACCCTCCCACACAGGCTGGGTGGGCTAGCCTTGCCTCTTGCTGTCTGCTCCAGCTGAGCAGGGAGGTGTGCTTTAGCACCCCCAGCTTCTGGCCTGAGCCACTGCAGGCACGTGGCTGCATTTCCAGAATCTAAAGTGAATGTCTGTTCACTTGCTTATTGGCTCAATCTACGCACTTTACACTAACCTAATAGACTGAATCTATTCAGCCTCAGGTTTTCTGACTGTCAGTACTTACCCCTTGAGTCTGTGCTCTAGCTACTTCAGTACTGGATAAAAGGAAGTTCTTCCACTCCCTTTCAGGTGTCCTGTATAAGAAAGGATTGACCCTTGCTCAGTTTTTGAAAGAAAATGCTTAGTAAAGGCCTAACTCCAGGCATTACATTGTGAATCCTTAGTGGAAGATGACTCCAGAGTAAGACATCAGAACCTTGGAAGAAGAAGGAAAGTTTAAATATACCCCTATCTTTGGAGCTTCCTCTTGGCTACTTTAGGCCTCACTGAATATAGTGGCTGTTGAAGCTCCTGTTCTGACATGCCTGTCTCTGCCTGTGCATTATACTGAGTCTAAATATAGGCAGTCTAAATTAGGACTTTTATTCCATTGTAGGAGCCAGGCAGGTAAAAGTTAAGGTCAAAATCCCTTTGTGGTGCTAATCAGCATCAGGAGCTTGGCTTTCAGGAGTTCTAAGCTTTCACCAGTTTCATGAGGAGTTGTAGGTGTTTTGCAGCTCTTAAAACCACTTATAAATATGTCTATTTTAGGGGTAATAATCTAATTAAGCTGACCATTTTGCATGCAGTAGTGCAAGTGACATGCTGCAGAACTCAGAGTGATGGTACTGACAACTGTTTAAAAAATGCCTTTAACCAGGTACCCATTTGGCTCTTATTATTCCAGAACTAACACTGGAATTTTGTCTTCTCATGTGTACGTGATGTTCCTACTAGGTATAAAAAAATCTGTTTGGAGTAGCGGGGAGGGGAGAGTTTTATTTTAAAGATCAAGTACATTAACTGAAATTGTGAGTTCACTTTTAAGTTAGATTTTTTTTGTTCTCTTGAAAGTAAAATTCTTTTCTTGCAATGGAAATTGCAAAGCAATTAAACTATCTTCTTACTGTTTTCTTCAGTATGCTAGGTTGTTTATTTTTATATTATTTCATGTGAGAGAGAGGAAGAGAGAGGCTATTCACTGAGATGCAAATCTATCCATTAATTGAGAAGAATTATGTCTGCAGAAAGTGTTTTAGGTGGGGGGGAAAATTACACAATATTTGCTCTTCTCTCTGGCTCTGATTCTGTGAGCAGCACTTAGTACAGGAGTGGTTCCATGGCGTTCAATGGCACTACTTGCATACTTAAAGCTATGCGCATCTTTAAGTATAAGGCTGAATAAAGTCTTCTATTTCCATTCTCTCCAGGCTACTCAAAATGTTTGTACACCAGTGCCTGTGTTCCCTGAGGATCCACCATAGAGCATGTGATATAAATTTAAATGGTGAGTTTAGAAGCAATGGCTTTTTAGATCTTCCATAATATGCTGCATTTTCTTGCACCTAATACACAGCTTTCCCCACTCCCTCGCTGGAAAATGGAGTGCGCATTACATGTGAGAAAAATGGTAAGAACAGTTTCGGCCTCTTACTAGGTAAGAACAAAAGTAAAGTCTGCAATGAGAGTAGAATAATGAAGAGGCCTGGCTCCCTAGCTGCTACTACTTACTTAGTTACTACAAGGAAAGATCTTTGTTCCTTTGTTCTGCTGTTCAAAAACAAGGTGTGTTTCTTATTCTGGGGTACATTGCGTGCAACAGAATACTGTAATTCATGCCAGAATGACATTTCAAAGAAACTTTTCAATTGAAATGCTGCTTTTCATCAATAAAAAGACTGCTAAAATGAACATTTTTGAAATGTGTTTTCAATTTCTTTTTTTCAGCTTTCTCCATCAAAAAACTATCAACTAAAAGTCTTTAAGATTTTTGGTAAACAAAATGTGAAAAATCATGGACATCTGAGCAAAACTTTCAGTAAAACCAAAAATTTCAACTGATCGGCTAATTTCTTTTGTTCATTTCAAAATGGATCACACTTTTTTGGCATTTTTAGTTTATTTTTATGATAAAAAAAGAAAAATTCTTCAGAGGAATGTCCATAAAAATTAATCAAATCTTAATTTTTATCATCATTTGCTGTGAAAAAAATCCTCCCCTTCCTGATGAGATCTAAGAAAGGCCACTCTTTTGAGCTATTAAAACACACTGGTGTCAGATGCATACCTAAACCTCATACAGGAGATGAGAGGCAGAATAGATACTGTATTTCTTCGTTTTACAGATGTTGAACTGATTTGACCCCTCAATGAAGGCCTAATTAACATGCCTTCTGAAGGACGAAAAGTGTGCAATTACTTGCTAACAGAATTGGGTTGCTGGAAGCTATGAATACCATCTCAGATATAGGTCTGTTTATGCCACAGTAATATTCATTGCATTAACACATCCTTCTCTACACCTGGAATGATACTTTTTTTCTAATTAATGCCAGGGCCTGTGAAACCACCCCAAGAACTATTCTGTGATTAAACACACACGTATTTTAATCAAAATCATTCTGCACATCTGTGTTTAGGGGATCAGAGGTTTGTGTTCCTGACTGCAGTCGGTAATTTTCCAGACCATTCCCTTGCCAGCATTGAGGGCCAAGCTGAGCTTCAAGGGGGCCACTAAGGGTAGCTGAGCTTCAATTTACTGTGAGGTAAAACGATACACATGGTCAATTATTACTGCGCAGCTGAAATCCGATCACTTTTCATCTCCTGGTGAATTGCCCATACCAGGGGTTTTCAACTAGCGGTACATGTACTCCAGGGGCTACTTGGGATGGCCTCAGGGGGTACTTGGCAGCTGGTGCCGCTGGTGGTAGCAGCACTTACTCTGCTGTGCTATCAGCATACTTGCTGATCGGCCACGGGGGACCTTCCGCCCCGCGCCTGCTTGTCTGGCCGCTGGGGGACTCCTGCCTTCTTGACTGGCTGCCGGGGGTACACTGACCCAAAATGCTGAAAATTACCTGGCCCATACCAATAGTTTACATAACCTACTGAGTGCTCAATTCTCTCCTGCCCTCTTTTATCTTAAAGCCCTTATATCAGTATTTGCAAAGCTTCTCTTTTGTTCCTTTAAGACCTCTTTCCTTTTAATCCTTGCTTCATTTCCTTTTATGTCAGTCTCTAAACTCTGCAGCTGCAGGAATGGATGTCTTCTAACTCCAGTATTTGTCAGGGGATGGCCTGTGGCTCAGGGCCATTGCAACAAAAGCAAACCAAAGAGGGGCACAAGTAGTTAGGAAGTTAAGATTGACCAATAAAGGAAGTGAAGATTTTGTTATAGAAAACCCAAATGGATCTATTGTATTAATACATGAGGGCAAACATATCCTAGAAATGTAGGATTGGAAGGGACCTCAAGAGATCATCTAGTCCAACCCTACTCTAGGATCAAATATGGGTAGAATATCTCCAACAGATGTTTGTTTGGCCTGCCTATGTAAACCTCATAAAGTAAACTGTTTCTTATTTTAGGAAATGGTTTTATCCTCAATATCTATCCTAAATCCTGTCTACTAAACAGTTGAGATTATTTCTTCTTATCTATCTCCCTTGTGGCTACAGGAAATAAATGAATACCACCCCCTTTATAACAACTTTCTACATATCAGAAGACTTTTATCATATCTTGACTCAGTCTTCTTTTTCCTGGACTACAGAAGTCCAGTTTGTTCAATCTTTTCTCATCAGTCTAAATCTCTTATTATTCCTGTTGCTGTCCTCTGGACCGACTCCAGCTTGTCTGTATCCCTCCACAAGCTCTCAAAGATGGAAACGTGGTGGGATGAAACGCATGATTGGGCGGTCAATGTCAAGGGCTATAGGCTGTACAGGAGGGACAGGATAGGAAAGAGGGGTGGGGGCATGGCGCT
>NW_017728906.1:36375007-36396463 GCF_001723895.1 Crocodylus porosus
TACTTACTTACCTAAATATTCTCTAACCTGTTCTTTCTGTAATCTCCTTCTGAAAATTCATTAACTGGTCACAATTTATCTTTTTTGGTAGAGAGTGAAGCAAAGAAAGCATTGCTTACTTCTGTCTTCTCTGTATCAGCCACTGTTTGTGCTCCTTTCCCATTTAAAGTTGACCTAGGCTTCCATTGTTTAACTTTTGCTTCTTATGCCTTCTATTTACCTTGATGATTTATATTCTTTAATGGTATATGTCCTTGTGTAACCTCCCGTGTCGTTCACTAGCATGCTTCGCTCTTTCTAGCCTTTTGGTGCCGCCGTCTCTTTTTGGGTCGACAGCTTGTCATCCAGGCAGATACCTTGAAAGGTTCCCAGGAATTCTCACCTGCCACATCTTGTTGGTATTGGTTATTATTGGGAGGTTGTTTTTAAGTCCTGCCTTGCCTGGTTTCCTCTTTCGGCACTCTTGCCCAGCCTCCTGTATTGGGACTCCACCTCCTCTACACCCCGCCTTGCACCAACCAAAGATGTTGCTTCTTGGCCATGGCTGAGACAAAGTCCACTTGCCACAGTAAGGGCTTTAGCCCTTATCGGTTCAAAGTCCAGTTCGGATGGTGTACCATCCGGTTTCTGGCCCCACGTCAGCCTGACTTGTATTTCTTTTCACCTCTGGTTGCCTTGCTCCCAGGTGCGCTCCCTTTTTCTCTCAGTTTTGACTCACAGTATCTGGTGGCTTCTCTTCTCTTTCTTTCCCCAGGCTCACCACCATTTCACTCCACACTGGCTGTGTCCAGGATCCATGATCCTGTCCCAGGTAAGAGTTCAGGCTCTGCTGAGCCAGCATTGTCAGGGCATGCCCCATCTTGGGGCTGCCATCACTCACCCCCGTTAGGGCTGGTGATCACTCCCGGCCACGTTGAGCCTTCTAGAGGACCCACTTCCAGTCCTCCCTGACTGTTGTCCAGCAGGGTTTTTATTCCCCCTTCCGAGGGCCAGCCAGCAAACTGGCGTCGGCATGCCACCATAAAACATGCCCATGCTGGTGTGAGTACACGTGCTGGTTCTCCCGCAGCCCGCTGTGGCTGCTTCAGCTTTTCTTCTCCTGGTCTCAGCTTGACCCATCCTCCTGCAGCAGTTTCTCTTCCACTGCGCTTCTGGGCCTTGGCGATGTCCCGCCAGCTGTGCCCCTCTCTCTGCTCCCTCCCGAAAGGCAAGTCTGTATTCATGGCGGCATCCCTGGCACACTTTTTTTCCATCTAATGTATGATCCCTTTCTTATTTTCAGGTCACCAGAAAGTTCTTCAGATAGCCATAATTGTCTCTTACTATGTGTCCTAGCTTTCTTTTGCATCAAGATAGTTTTGCTGTTGTTGCATTTAATGAAGCCCTTTTCAATAACAGCTAGTTCTCCTTCACTTCTTTATCCCTCAGTTTAGCTTCCCAAGAGACCTTACTTACCAGTCCTCTGAGTTTTCTTTCTGTGTTTGCTTTTTGAAATCTATTATCCTTATCCTGCTGCTTTTGAGCTTCTTTTCTTTAGAATAATAAGTTCTTACAGTTTTATAATCACTTTTACCCAAATTACCACATTTACTTGAATACAATACAACAATACAAGGTTGGGTTTTTTTACCCCCAAACAGCATGGGGGGGTGCAGGGGGAGGGAAAGTGGAAAGCTCCTCACCTTATTGCATATAAGGAAATCTCATTAAATGCATTGCCTATATTTAGACTGCTGCTAAAAGCAATATGTGCTCTGTAGGGATCCTGGGTTTTTCTGTTTAAAAATAGCAATTTTTCTGGTTAAAAAACCTAAATCCATTATTAAAATGAAATGCTACTATGTGTGTGTGTGTGTATTAATTGAGCACAATGTTTTATTGATATATTTACAATTTTAACCAATTTGGAAACCAACAAGTACCTCAATCACTATAATAAAATCAATTCTAAGTACCTATAAATTTTGGTATTTGATTTTGGGTTTTTTTATCATGGAAAATCAGGGCTCCCCCCCACCCCCCCCGCCTTTGCTCACCATGGACACAGGTCCAGGCCCCTCACCCCCCACCAACAGCTCTCCAGCCATGCCAGAGGGGGCCCCCAGTTGCCAGGGCTATGGTGCCAGGGACCTGGGGCTGCAGCCCTCTGCCCCCCAACAGCAGTGCCCAAGCCCTGGCTGCTATCTGCGGGTGGCAGCTGTTGTGGCAGAGTGGAGTGCAGAGCCTGGCTCCCCCCCATGTGGGCTTGGGCCTCCCACCCTGCTGCTCTCCCCCTGGTTCTCCACAGCCCTGCGGGTGGGCAGTAGGGCAGAGCAGGGTGGGGTGGGAAAGCCTGTTGCTACTGCTGGGAGTTATGTGCCACCATGATGAGGTGCCCCCGGACTGCTCGGCAGCAGCAAAGGGCACAACTCCGCGCTGCCACCCCAATTGCAGCTGGGTAGACACAGGACACCTCACCAGGGTGCTTCCTTGCCCGGCCACGGTCTGTGTTTCCTATTTCCAAAGATACTTGTTTCTTCACTAGCCTTAAATGTCTGGCAAATGTCACCAAATGAGGCCCCAAAGAGTTCACCCAGAATCCCTCTGTTGCCCCTTCTCTCAGCCTGTTGCATATGACTACTGTGGTCCTGCCCTCCATGAGGTGGTTGGACCAGGCTGCCCTGCACCTTGTCTGACCGTACATTTTTGCAGGATCACAAGACTCATGACAAGAACACTCAGTTCTAGTCTTGAGTGGGGGTGCTAATTAGCACATGGACCGTGTGTATCTGGAGTACACACACATACTGAGCAGTGTTGAGCTGTGGAGTCACCATGACTGACATACTGTTGAAACACTTGAAACACTGTTGGCTGCTGGGGCTCAGCTCAATGAACTAAAAGGCAAATCATGAGCCTTTTGGCTTTGGACTAATATCATGCATAGTTTGTACTATATGTAAGTAGGTACAAAAATGCTGCTTAAAAATGAGTTAATGGAGTACCTGTGCTAAAACTTGCAGCAGTTTCAAAAAAGGGAAAATGCATCAATTCTGGATGAACTAAGGTTATAGGGTACCCATGTTAATATACATATTACTACAGGCATGTTTACTTCAAAGTCAGTGTTTTCAAAATGAGTTTCTCATTTCCATGTGCTCAGGGAGAGCAAGGTCTGATGGGAAGAAGTTGCAGGGGGGATGGGCACAGAGGGTAAGGGGGCCACCTGAACCTCCCAGACTTATTTTCCCTGCTATAGCAGGGAAGAAGGAAACTTCAAGGCAAACCTCTAATAATTGGATTTTATACCTGGAAAACTATAGCAAATTTATACATTTTCCATATATAGACTCTAATTATAGGGGTGGGGGGTGGTCATCTTATAATCAGGATCATTATATATTGGAATAAATAAGGTACCTTTCACCTTTAGTTTTTTAGTCAATTCCTTTTATTTGTTGGAACCAAATCTAAAATACCTGCTCCCCTAGTTATTTCCTCTTCTGCAACAACAAATTTGTTCTCAGCACATTCTAAGAACTTGATGGACTATTTGTATCCTGGGTAGTTAAAGCCCCCATTACTACAATTCTTCAAAACAAGGCTCATTTATCTCCCCACCCTGACTGGAAGGTCTAGAGTAGACTCCTCCCATGATACTACCCCTTTTCTTTTTCCTTCCTATCTTTGCTCAGAGGCATTCAACATACCTGCCTCCCACTTCTATACAACAGTGATGTACAATGCAACCCCTCAGCCTTTTCCTTGCCTGCCCTTCATTAAACCAGGGGTGTCAAATTTGCCCTGCCTCCCTCTGGCCAAATCTGAATGAGAGATTTTTCTTCTAGGCTGGATCTGGATCTGGTGGTGGGATAAGAAGTAAGGTGACCGGCAGCAGCAGTGAGGTAAGTGGTGAGGCAAGCAATGACTGTAGGGGTTAACGCAGCCATCACTTGCCCTCTGCTGCCAATGTGCACCCCCAATTGGGCTTCATGCCCCACATTTTAATTATGTGCCCTGTCCCAGCTTAACCTGCCCCCGGGTTTCTGGCTTATCTGGGAGCCCTACAAGCCAGATGAGATGGCCCATCCCATGATTCTGGCCCTCAGGCTGTATGTTTGACATCCTGTTTTATACCATATGTTTTACACCCTTCTGTACCAATATTCCAGACCCACCATTTGTCTTATCAAGTCCCTGTGGTGTCAGTTCAGTGTCTGTTAAGTAAATTATATGACTCAAGATAGGATCACTAAATTATGCAAGCCAGATTCTGCTCTGGGCTGTCCCTCCCCGCCCCCCCCAGGATACACATTGACCTCAATAGGAATAGCTCACATACATGTGAGAGCAATACTTTGCCTAATTACCTTTGAAAGCTTTCCACGTTTTTTTGCATTGTAGACTGCAATAGAAAAAGCATTTTCTGGAAGTCCTCTGGTGCTTCTAGGCTCAATAAAACATTATCTGGGTGTTTCATAATTTTGGAAAGAATTTGTTTCTGTTGGTTGAATAACCTCTTGGAAGCCTGAACATGAAATCTGATTCTTTGCTGAAAGGTTTTTGTACCATTGTGAATTTGCCAGTTCATTATAGCAGGGTAGTATATGATTGCTTGGCTGCTAGAACTGATTTGGTGGTGATGGGATGTGGGGGGAAGAGAACCGAAGTGCTGGGGTTGAGGAAAACAGATATACAGAATGATGAGACAGGCTTAGAAAAGAGTAAGAAGGGGTTCAATCTTGCTCCAGTGAATTCAACAGCATGATGTCTTCAGTTATATGTTATGGGCCAAGTAATCTTCAGAGTATTCTATTATGAAATCAGCTGATTTTCATATGATTTTTGTTATTAAGCAATTATAGCTACAGCTAAAACATTCTACAAACCAGGACTGGGTAGACATTTTCAAACAAAAAATTTATATGATGACTTTTGCCGTCTTCTCTATTAATACATTTGCAGGTGGACTTCTGCTGGTTTTTTTGGCTTTTCATAATTATTTGAGGACATTTTCTGTGCAAAACCATTTCCATCTCTGTATATTTTTGTTGTTTTTTACTGCTACACAGTACCGGTAGGAAAACTGAAAAATGTTTATGCACATTTGTTAAAAGTAATCCTTGTTTTTTATAAATAAGTCGATTTTGCTTGATAAGAAATGTATCAGCTCTGAACAGTCTCGTGTCTGAATAGTCATACATGTCTGTATTTCCTGACTGGTTAAATGTTACAGTAAAGGAAAGTGTGGGAGAGAGGTTAAGGCACTGCCCTCATTATTCTTACAGGGTAAGGAAAGAGCATTTTGGGGTGTTAGAAGTGCTTAGATGGACGGGGTAAGGAACTTTTAGCACACAAACACTTTTTCTCTCTCTCTGCAATCTGAATTGGGTCATTTCTGAGGCGTCACATATAAACAATGAGGCTACTGGGACATCATAGGTGGGTGTCACTTCTAAAATCAGTGGTTGGGAGGCAGACATTAGAAAGGAGACAGCACTAGGACTACAGGCCTGGGTGACAATCCTGACTGTTCCAGATGTGCTGTTTTATGGGGGGTGGCGGGGGGGTAGTTTGAGAAAGATGCTGGCTCTGCTTCTCCCACCCTGTTATAAAGTCTAAGCTGCTTCATTTTAAGCTTCCATTTGTCACAAGTCAGGAAGGTACACGCTGGCAGTTACAGCGGAGCAGCTGACAGGCAAATTCTGTTCCCTTCTACCCTGCGGTAAATTGATTGTATGTCTAAACCCTAGACTGCAAGCTTCCTTACTTTGTGAAGTGGGTGCTACACTGCACATTCAGTGTTAATGTAAGACAAATAATTATTCCCTTCCGTTCTTCTCCCCATATCTCCTTTGTCATCAGCCTTCTTTTTATCTTTTTTCATTTGTATTTCCATCCCCATTTTCTCCTTAATGTTCTTGTGTCCCCCTTGCACCACACCAGATCGATAATGGTGGTTGCTATATTATATTCATTTCTAGTTCCAGACCATGGTGACCACCCTGTGAAGTGTGTTTCTTAGTGCTCTCTTGTGTAAAATGCAGGTAACCTACCTGGCTTTTAAACTCGCTGACAGAGGTATTTGCATAGGACTTGCATACAAGGGTGCCCTCTGGAATACACAGGATACAAGGCTAATTCTGGGATCTCCTATTTCATGGAAGAGCTAGCATGAATTAAACGTTACGGTTGAGAAATCAAATGCTCAGAAGCTGTCAAAGTTGGACTTACGGTGAAAGCTCTAACAGAGCTACCTGTTTTTTACACAGGGGTGGGCAATTATTTTGGGAGGAGGGCCACTTACTGAGTTTTGGCAAGCCTGTAAGGGCTGCATGACAGGCAGCCGGGGCAGATACATATTAATTTAAAAAATTTTTTAGGGGCCCTGCAGGCCAGATAGAATGGCCTGGCAGGCCACATTTGACCCGCAGGCCACGTTTTGCCCATCCCTGCTCTAATATGTCAGCTAATTTTATAGGTTCCCCCAAAATAACTAAACTCTAATGTACCATTAAACTGGAATTTCAAGTTGCATCATCTTTTAGACATTATGCATATTGGGGATTGTCTTACAGGCACAGTCCTAGCAGTAAGATCGTTTTTCTTCTTTCACTTAACAATATTGTCTAGAGTTTCCTCTGTGCTAGACACTGTACAAGCACCTCTGAATGATCAGTATGTGCCAATGAGGATATAGTCTAAAGCACTGATTCTCAACCAGGGTGCAGTGAGATCCTTTTAAATATGCCACACAAAATTATCACTGCTAGGTACACAAACACCTAAACGATTTGCAAGATAAGCCCAGAGGTTTCAAATAGGAATCGATAGAGTTAACACATTTTGACCCATTCTGGTATTTCTTACTTTTTTGCAACAAAGAATTGCTCTATTATTTTTTCTGTAGTCAAACAATGAGCTAAGACTAAGAGGTATCACTTTCCAAGGAGTGCCTTTAATGAGGGATGCCTTGAGTTTTAAAGAAGTTGAGAACCACTGGTTTTAAAAAGAAAAGGTAGACATATGGTGAGTGGGGAAGCAGAGGTATTGGGAGATGAAGTGCCCTCCCAATATTATGCAGCAGGTCAGCAGCAGAGGAGTTACTATTCCTGAATTTTAATTCATCATCCTCTGGGGGATGCTAGGTGACTCTTAAAGCTATTGAGTGTGTAGTGGGGGAGGAGGTGTTTGCTATACTGTTCCTTAGAGCGGTGCATTGTATTGGCTTTGTTTTGTACCTCTCTTTGGAACAAAAAGTATGGTTGGTCATTGTGCAGAGGGAAATCTCTTTTTTATAATTTGTTCATTCACTCATTTGTTCTTTCCAGTTAATGCAGTCTAGCCTACAGTTCAATCATAGGATCACAGAAAGTTAGGGCTAGAAGGGACCCCAGGAAGCTCTATACTCCAACCCCATTCTCTAGGCAGGACCAGACAAGTGTCTGTCTAACCTATTCTTAAAAGCTTCATGAACAGTCCTCTTACACAACTGCCATTCAGAGTGCCTAAAACCTCAAAAATAACCTAACTTGCTATAGGTAAAGCAGGGGGATGAGAGCACTATCAGTGTTCTGCTGCTGCAAGGGAACACTGATAGTTGTTGTTAAATAACCTCAAGAGATTGGATCAGTCCATGGCGACCTCTGCTTCCCAAAGATGAGAGAGGAGATGTTTGTATACATTTCTAAAGCAGCGTCTCATTTATGGTACTTATAAAATAGAATTCAGTGACTGTCCCATTTATTCACACTGACATTATAAGTCATAGGAATAACTTTTTTATAAGAACGTATTTTTCAAAAAAACCCTTGGCTCCAAAACAAGAGTTTTATTGTATATAAAAAATGTATTTTAATAGATATTTAGTTGGTCCCCTGAAGGTTTCTCTTACATCACAGAATATCTCATGAACAATTTGGCTTTGGGCTACAGGACATGAAAGTTAGTTTTTGATTCAACTTCTATGCTAGAAACCATAGGCTGTGAAGTAGCCACCCTATAAATAGAGGAGCCTTCTGGGCAGTATATATTTCATCATAAAATGCTGAAGTATGAAATAACAGAATAAATATTAACTGATTGAAGACAATTTGTTATTCCTTCCTTCCTATAACTATAAAATGGAGGAACTTGATACTTAGAGCTAAACAATGTAAGGGTAGTAGGTTTCAGCACAACACATAGCTGGAGTCTCAGCAGGACTAATTAGCCCAGGGTGATAACTGTGTTAGCCTGGTTATTTTGCTTCTGGTACCTGAGCTAGCCTCCCCATAGCTACCTTGGGTATCTCCAGGTAGGACTGTGTGGCACTGTGTGGACATATTCTTTTTTTAGAACATGACTAATCCTCAAAAACTAAGTGACTTTACTATATCTAGTGATATCAGAACCATAGAAAAGTAGGGCTGGAATGGACCCATGGAGGTCATAGGATTGAACCCCCTGCCTGAGGCAGGGTCATCCCTAGCCAAAACATCCCATACAAATCCTTGTCTAACCTGTTACTGAAACTACACAGCTACAAGGCATAACACCCTAACCTGCCATGGGTAAAGCAGGGGGACAACAGCAGTCAGTGTTCTGCTGATGCAAAATGTGCTTAAGAGATCCAAGGAAGGAGGCTATGTGCACCCCAAAGAGGAAGGCAAAAACTTCCACAGTCCATACCAATCTGACCATGGGGCATGAACGACTTGTGTCCCCAGTGGTGGGAGCATGGCAGCAGTGGGAGCCTGGCAGTGGTAAGTGGGGGGCTCCCACAGCCACTGCCGGCACAGTTGGTGGTGGTGGGGTGGGGGGAGTGGCGAGCACTGACCAAGGGTCAGCAACCACCCACAGCTGCCACCGGCAGCATTGGTAGTGGCCAACAGGGATTGCAGACTGCAGGCACTGTGGACAGTGTCAGCAACACCTTTTTGTAGGGGGCGCACTCCCATGCTCAGGGGCTGCACGTGTACCTGTGTGCACCCTCTTCATGTTGCCCCTGCCACGGAGTAAAATTCCTTCCTGGCCCCAACTGTGCTGATCAGTCTGAGCCTGAGTGGAGGGGCAAGACCGTTTAGTCAGGAATGTCTGGGTTTTAGTTCCAGGAGGAGTATTGACATACCCAAGTCAAAAACCCCAGCCAACACCCAGTGCTTCTGAGGAAGATGGGGCGGGGGGGGGAACCAACTGTGTAGCAATGGGAAAGGGAAAAAATTCTTTGTGGCCCCATGTGGTAACCAGCAAAGCCCAGAAGCATAGGAAATACCCATAACATAACATAGGCATAACTACTCTTAGAGCAGTGGTGGGCAAAATATGGCCCACACGCCAGATCCAGCCTATTCTATTTGACCCATGGCTTCCCTCTGAAAGCTGATGGGAGTCATGGGCTTTCAGAGGTCACATGCCATTGTACTGGGTGGGCTCTGTGCCTCCACCTCCCTGTGGCTCCCAGTACTTTAGCTGGCAGCCCCATGCGGAGGCACTAAGCATGGTGAAACGCGACTGGAGAGCTGGTGAGTGGGGACTGGAGCCCGTACTTGTAGGAGGGGGTGGGCATGGGGGTTGTGGGTGGGTGTGGGCCCCATGGTGCACAGCCCTCACCTCCAGCAGTAGCAGGAGTGGTGGCAGTGGACTCTCAAAGTGCTCATGGCTGCAGCAGGCAGAGTCCCCCCCAGTGGCACACAGCTTTAGCTGAGTTCTGGGAGCTGCACGTGGCGGCATGAAGCCTGTTGGCGTGTGCCTTCAAACCATATCAAGCTGGCTCTGTGCCAGCCTATGGGGCTTGTGGCTATGAAGGCCGGAGCCAGACACAGCCAGGGTGGGCTGGCTCTGTGTCTCCATGTGGGGCTTCCAGCACTTCAGTGGGGAGCCACACATGGTGGCATGGAGCCTGCCCAGCCCAATGATGCATGGACCCAGAGCCATGGGGAGTTGTGTGCCATCAGGGCAGGTGGGCTCTGTGCTGTCGCGTGAGACTCCCTGCTGGAATGCTGGAAGCACCACGTGGAGGCATGGAGCCAGCCTGGCCCAGCCCAATTTTGCATGGCTCCCACCTGCAGTGCCGCGAGCCCCACATGCTGGCATGAAGCCAGCCTGGTCTGGTTTGAAGGTGTGCGCCAGCAGGCCAGGCTGGCTTCATGCTACCATGTGCATCTCCTGGGACTCAGCTGGAGCTGCATGCTTCTGGGGGACTCTTCCTGCTGTGCCCATGAGTGCCCTGAGGGTCTGCTACGTGCTGCTGTTGGTGACAGGGGCTGTGCACAGGGGGCATGTGGCAAGGGGGGGAGCATGTGGTGGGGGGCCCACACCTACCCACAAACCACACACCCACCCACACCCCCTCACACCTGCCTGCAAACCCCACACATACACCCAGACCCCACACACTCCTTTACAACCCCCACACATCCCCACCCCCAAACACCTTCACAACCCTCACACCCCACACACTCTCCCCACAAATCCCCCTCCCCATCCCCCAAACACACCCGCACGCTTCACACACACACAATGCACAAGAGTAAGATTTTATTTTGAGCTATTATACAATCATCTCTATATACACTATGCAAATACATGTAAATCAGGACAAAATATTTTTTTGAAATAAAAGTAAAATATGCATAGTAGATATTTGATTTTTAGTGTATAATTTGTTTTTTTTTCTGGTTCCAGGATTGGCACCCCTCACCAGGAGTGCTCCCAGAGGCAAGGGGAGGGATTTCCATTGGCAAAGGTCAGGGGCTAGAGGGTGGGACTTCCAGCCCCAAGATGGCAATCAAGGGGTGGGACACTTGTGAAGGGGTGGGGCTACCTTTGTGGCCCTTGACAGCTCACCAAAAGTCATTAAACAGCCCTCCAGCTGAAATAATTGCCTATTCCTGTCCTAGACCATCCCTGGCCAATGCTTATCTCACTTCATCTAAAAAATCTTCTAACGATGGAGAGTCCATAACTACCCTAGGCAGTTTGTTCCATTGTCTCGCTGCTTTAATAGAGAAGAATTTTTATCTGATATCCAAACTAAACCTACGCTGCTGCAACTTTAGGCCATTGGTCCAGGTCCTGCTCTCTGAAGCAGAAGAGAAATGGTGTTTTCCCTTTTCTTTATAGCAGCCCTTTGGGTATTTGAAGACTGCTGTAATCTCTCCTTCTAAGAATCTTTTCTGCAAGCTGAACATTCCTATTTCCTTCAACCTGTTCTTGCCTTCCAAACCTTTTATCACTTGTGTTGCATGCTCTGGATCCTCTCTAATATCTCCATGTCCTTTTAAAATGTGGAGCCCTAAACTGCACATGATTCTCTAAATAAGGCCTAATCTGCTGCGGGTAATGTGACACAATAATTTCCCAGGTCTTTTACCTAGTGCTTCTATTAATACATCCCAAATCTGCGTTTACCTTTTGTGCAGCTGTGTCACTGAACTCGCATTGAGTCTGTGATCCACAAGACTCCTAGATCCCTCTCCATGCTGCAGACATCCTGCTAGTTATCACCTATTTTGTGTGTGTATTTTTTATTCTTCTTCCCAAGGAACAGCACCTTGCATTTGTCAGCATTGAACTTCATACTGTTAGTTTGAACCCAGCTTTGCAATCCGTTAGGATCCTTCTGAAGTTCCCTCCTGTCTTCCAGTGTGTTCACAATCCTTCCCACTTTCATGTTATCTGCAGACTTGTTCAGGAAACTCTCTATTCCAGGATCTACATCATTAATAAACAAATTGAATAGCACTGGTCCCAGGACATTCCCCTGTGGGCCTCCACTTAAAACCTCCTGCCATTCTGACATAGTTCCCTCTCGCTTGCAGATTTTGAGCTGCTTGTCTATTCACTTTGTGGTAGTTATGTGTAGTCCACATTTCTCCAATTTGTTTATGAAAATTTCATGTGGGATTTTGTCAAAAGCCTTGCTGATGTTCAGATATGCTATATCCACAGCATTCCCTTCATCCACCCAACTAGTTAATTTGTTAAAGAAAGAGATCAAGTTTGTTAGGCATGATTCATTTATAATAAATTCATGCTGGCTGCTCTTGATCAGCCCTTTCTTGTCTTGTGAGTGGCTTTCCTTAAGACATGCTCCAGTAACTTCCCAGGTATTGAGGTAAGGCTAACTGGTATATAGTTCCCCAGGTCCTTCTCTTTGCCTCCTTAAAAGAGGCATTATGTTGGCCCTTTTCTAGTCCTCTGGTACCTTGTCTGTCTCCCACAACTTTATACATTTTTATACCAAAGACTTCCGGATCTCCTCTGCCTGGTCCTTCAGTACCCTGGGATGACACTCATCAGGCCATGCGGATTTGAATTCATCCTGACCTTTCAAAAGCTCTCTGACTTTTTCTATTATTAACTTAACCCTCAGCTTTCTTCCTTCCTTATCCAAATAATCCTTGTTTGCTGTCTGGTTGCAGCTTCACTCTTCTGTGAAGACTGAGACAAAGTAGCTGTTGAGCAGTTCCATCTTTTTTGCATCTTCTGTTAAGAATTCACCCTGGATAAATAACAGGGGATAACCTGGTCTTTCTTTTCTGAACAACATATTTATAGAATCTCTTCTTGTTGCCTTTAACATCCTCATCAGGTGCAGCTCATTCTTTCTTTACCTTTCTGATACTGTCTCTGCATGTTCTGGCTATTTGCTGGTATGCTTCCTTGGTGACCTGCCCATCTTTCCATCGCCTGTATGCTTTCCTTCTGCATTTGAGGCATCCTAGAAGCCCCTAATGCTGCCACACTAGCTGCTTGCAATTCTTCTCGTGCTTCTATTGTGTTGTAATAGCTTCTTGTTGGGCTTCCAACATTGTGCCTTTTAGAAGCTTCCAACTATCCAAGGTGGTTTTTTATCTTTCACTGTCTCCTCCCTTACTATCTCCCTGAGTCAGCTGATATCTGCCTTTTTGAAATCCAGTGTCTTAGTTGACCTCCATGCATTCCCAGGCTCTGAATCATAAATTCAAATCATATAGCAATCGCTCTCTCCCAAGTTTTCCATCACCTTCACATCTTCCACCAGCCCTTCCTTACTGGTCAGGACAAGATCCACAACAGAAAACCCCTTAGTTGTATCCTCAACTTTCTGGAACAGAAAGTTGTCCCCCCCATAAGTTAGGAACTTGTTTGTTTGACTTTATTCTTCTTTCTAGTCTGGAAAATTGAAGTTTCCCATCAGTACCATTTCAGAACTTCTGATGTTGTCACCTCCTTGAAGAATGCTCTATCCACCTTTTTTTCCTGATTTAGTGGCCTGTAATAAAAACCTATCACTATATTGGTGTTGTATCTTTCATCTTTTATCTTCACTCAGTGCATTCTGATCTGCTTACCTTTTTCCTCCTGAACCAGGGAATAGGTGTATTGATTCCTGACATATAGGATACCACCACCACATTTTCTTGCAACCCGGTCCTTCCAAAACAGTGTCTCCTAATGTTGACATTACACTTACAAGAGCTTTCCTGCCAAGTCTCTGTAATATCAACCAGATTTACTTTTCTGCATTTTATATAGTAAAATATTCCTACAGTGCTTGCCAAAGCCCATGTCAAGAGGAGTATTTCAATTGATTTCAATGAACATGCGGTCAGGTGGCATTCTAAGATCTGATTTTGCAAACATCAAAATGTAATGGTAAAATTCTCCTTGGTTTTGAGGAGAGTTGGATTGAGCGCTAATGTGCTAAAATTCTTTAGGTAGTTTAAGTCTCAAAATTTAGGAAGAGAATTGAGGTTTTTATTATGTTGTGGCATGCATTTGTTTGGACTACAGCATGTACTTATTAGCTTAACTCTTGAAAAGACTACTGGGTTAATGTGCCAGGTTGCTGATTCAGTACAAGTTTTAGAGAAAGAAGAGGGAATTTTCCAAATGCTTTGGAAAATTCTCAGACCTGCCCTTAGCATTTTTTTTTTTGCCAACTCCACCTCTTCTAAATGTGCTGATGACATTCACAGAGAGTGATCAGGAAAGTACAATGAGCCAGGTTGACCTATAACTTCTGGGCATGCAAAAGGGACAGGATTCTTTGGAGTGTACCTTCCATTTCAATTGAGGTGTTGGAAAGAATAGTTGAAATGGACTACAAAAGGTTACAGAACCATCTGGAAAGGGTCAACAGTGCCAGAAACGTAACACTATAGTGGGGAGAGAGGTACAATTAGATTGACAATAGACTTCATCACTACCCCTCCCATAAATGATAGCTGTGGACTTCGTGAAGTGAACCTCGTGTATTTTTTCAAACAGACAAAAATCCATTTGTACTGTTTATCAGGTCTCCATCACAAAGAGTCTGCAGCAGCTGTTTGCACTGCAGTTGGTGCACCTGCTTCCCATCACATTGCAAATTTTTGTTACCAAGGCAACCTTCAGCCTCTGTCATCAGGGGAACTCAGAGGTGATTTTTGCCATTGCTTTCAGCAGGAGCAGACGCAGCCTCCACTGTGTGATACTTTTTTGATAGCGGTTTTTCTAAAGAGCATTCAGACAAAGCATGAATCTACGTGATTCTTCCCAGTTCACTGTGGGCCCCATCCCTTCTTTTGCTGTGCAGATCAGTCTACCACAGCTGTTATAAATTGTAGCAATTTCAAACTCTAAAATGGGATATGGATCCATAATACATAGACAGGATTTTCATGGAGGGAATGGGAATCTTACGAGGCACTTGTCAAAGCAGGTTGCTGCAGAGTCATCTTCACTCAGCTCTATTCTGGGAGAAACATTTTTCCTTCAAGAGTGGTCAGGCAGCTGGCAAGAGCTCATAACATCTACATTTGGCTGTGTCCCTACAAATCTATCCCATTTTGGTTGATCAATGTCCACTTATCTGGGAAATAACTCTCTCCCTTTCCCTAGGCTGGCTGGAGACTCCAACAAGCACATTCTGAGCAATCCTGATGTCACTCTTGAGTCCAAGTGCCGCAAAGTGGTAATCTTATTTCGTCCTTTGTCAGGTGTTTGGTTAGCAGGTACAGAGATTCAAGTGACACATTTGCTCTTTCATCCTTTACTGATGTTTCTTTCAAAATCTTTGAAACCTAATTTAAGGAGCCTCTTCCCATAACCTACAAAAGGCATTGCTTTGAGGTTGCCTGTGCCATTGGGAATCACCAAAATGCTCATTGCCCACCTTGGCAAGTAGATGGCATGTGCTTTTAATTAGCTTTATACAAGCAGTTGTTTATGGTGAGAGGAAAGGGAGAGGAGTTTGCACGTCTGGGCATGGGAGATCAGCAACAAGCTGACTCTTATTTCACAGTGGTTATATAGTTATTTGCTTTTAATTTCAAATTCCCAAAGATAGGTTATTGACAGAGCTTCAAGTATATGTTGTCGTTTCATGTCTAGCATATTGCTTTTGCATTGAGACAGGTTTGATGCTGAAGTAACTGCAACTATTTTTAGCATTCTCCAGCTGTACCCTGACCTTGTGCATTTTTACACTGTGTGAGGCAGCTCTTCAGCTGGTCTGTCAAAGGGGAATGGGTGTGTCTATTTATGCATACTTGTGTATGCATAGTCTACTGAAGTCAGCAGAGCTGCACACTTCGCCAGCTGAGGACCACATATCTGTTACTCGAATGCAGGGGTTTTCAACCTCTTTCACATCATGGTCCACTTTTCCAGGCTTATTATTAATTTCATCATTATTCCAGGCTTATTATTTCCATCATTATTATTATTAATGATGCCAACCCATCATTTAGTAGTATGATTGTGATTTTGCCTGACTCCTATTCATGACCCTCCTTCCCCTGTGTCAGGTGACAAGAACCTTCTGTGTTAATGCTGCAGGTCTTACTGGTTTTACAGCCAAAACCTCCTTTTCACCAATGAGTAGCCTTGTGTAAGCTACCTGGCTGCTGACCTCCCTGGGTGCTGATGCTGTACTTGCCTAGGCTCTGCTCTGCTTCCACAAGAGTCAGTGGTGAAACTCCTATTGAGTTCCATAGTGCAGAACCTGGCCACAATCCCAAATGTTTTGGGATCCAATAAGATGAAAGGTACAACATGTGTAGGGATAACAATAATATTCTTAGCTAATTGGTTTTGGAAGATAGATGTACATTCTTCCCCTTGAGAACTGATGAAGCATGAAAATCACTTATTGGATAAAAACCCTGTAAAGTCAACACAATAAACCATGCATTATTTGGTTTCTAATCTCTGAAAATGAGCCAGGTCAAACAGGCGCAGCTCGGCTGATAAATTGTTATTCTTAGAGATCTTGTCCTTCTGTGGAAAAGTACTGAGCTGGCTCTCTGCTCTCCTGTTACACTGTGATCAGCATACATCACTGGGCCAGTGGAAAATTGGAGAAAATCAGCTGCATGTAGAGTGTTTTAAGGGCATTATTTTTAGATGCTTCATTTCTTTCTGACTTTGCACACTTCCCTGTGGAAAACAAGCTCATCATCCTAGTGAGTTATTGGCAGCTGTTGCATTACATACGGTGAAACTGCACTTTACAAATGGGATTCTAAGTAAGATAAACAGGAGAGAAACAGATCTATAAATCTGTTCAATGCAGAAACACCAGAGCAGAGGGAGATTTCAAAATTAATGCAAGAAAGTCTACAGGAGCCACATGAGTCCTTTGTCCCTTCCATGAAGATGTGAGCTTGAAAGATATACCTCCAGATGAATCTCCTTTTCCTCAAAGGGATTTAAGCCAGTCTGCTTTCTAGGCACTGCTACCTATTGTGATATGCAAAAAGGATCAGAGCTCAATACCTGGCTTTCCTTATGATGCCAGTCTGTCATCACAACAGGGCTGCTAGTGTGAGGAGTTACCAACCCAGGTCTGTCTAAGGCTGGGATAGTAGTTAAATACACAGATCTAAACAGAAATGCAGGATGCATTTCGAAACGTTGGCTCACCAACTGCTTTGCTGCCTGCTGCTGGCAGACCTACTGTTATCTCATAAGGCAGATTTTCAGTTACATTCAGTGTAGTGGGTACACTTCGATACAATGCGGGATCTTATCACTGAACTGAAAGGCCTCTTCTTTTGCCCCTGAGAAATGTCATCTTTAGGTGATGCAAAAGTGATGTTGCAGCCATGATGGTCCAGAAATCAGGTGAGAGGCAAGGATTTCTTAGGGTGACATCTTTTACTGAACCAACTATGTACTTGGGATAAGGTTAGACAAGCTTTTGAATGAAAAACATTCTTTAAATGTATGACCTGAGAAAGACTGACTTGCATTTGAAAGCTTGTCTAACTTCATCCCAAATACATAGTTGGTCCAATAAAAGATATCACCCTAAGAAATCTTTGCCTCTTGCATCTTTAGGTAAGGCAGAATCTCAAGGGTTTCATCAAAACCTACTCCCTAAGCATTTGTATAGACAAGAAACCAAACCATACGTTTTTAGTCTAGATAGCTTTTAGATTATGGCAAACAACACAGAAAGAAGGAACAAATATTACATCTCCAGGAGGAAGAAATCACAGTATCTGTCTCATTATAAGATCTTCTATTCTCAGACTGCTCACAGCTCTACAGCCAGAAATGCAGACTTCTTATTGTTAAAAATGTAGTAAACAGTTGAGGGAATTATATGGGTGTGTATAATCTCAATACATTGTGTCACTGAGTATATCTTGGCAATGCCACATGGTGAATTAGAACACACATTAGGATACATTATGGCTTTTGCTGGTACCAATATTTCAAGTTTGGAATGCAAATGGTCTGTGCAAAGACAGTGTGAGATAAAAATCTATTGTTCATTGCACACCCAAGGGAGCGATCAATAAAATACTGTGTATTTTTCTTTCTCAGTAATGTCTTAAGGAGAAATGTTTTCAATTAGGCAAAATTGAAAGAAAGATCAAGAAACAGAACCACAGAGCATTAAGTTAAATACATAAGTACATATATTTTTCTACATACTCCTTGCTCCTGTTCTGCGTGGCACACGGCCAGTGTTTGATTACAGGCTAAGAGGACCAGACCAAATAATGGCAGGATGCTGGTAGTCCCTGGAGGGTTGATTATTCTGTTCTGAGAACAGAATATCACTTGGTCCATTATAGATGGAGATGTGGGTGTGCATATTCTAGATGAAGTTAGTAGCTATGCTTTAAGTCAGGGTTGTCAAACTCATCTGGCCCTGCAGGCTGGATGAGGGGCATAGAGATTCTCTGCGGGCTGGATCAGGCCTACAGACAGGCCCCACATGCAGGGCCAGCCTTGTGCAAGGGCCGCAGGCCATGTGGGTACCATGCCAGCCCCAAACACTGCATGCAGAATGTGGTGTCTTCAGCTCTGCAGGCAGAATACAGTACGTGGGGCTGGTCTAGGGTGTACGTTAGTACATGTGGAGCCCACGTGGCACTGGCCCTGCGTGTTCGATCCAGCATGTGGGGCGGGTGCATTGCCTCATCCAGACCAGCTCTGGATCCAGTGCACACATACCCCAGACTAATGTGTGCACTCCAAACTCCTCCCCCACCCTTCCCCAGCACCATAGGCAGCATGCGCTGGCCCTGGCCTGTCACAGCATACAGTACATGGGGCTGATCTAGGGCACATGCTACATGTGACGCCTTTACCACATCAGCCCTATGTGCTGTATCTGGCACGCAGAGCCAGTCTGTGGGCCCTATCTGGACTGGTCCTGGATCCAGTGTGCAGGGCTGGTCCAGCATGGGTGCTACATGCAGCACACACTGCAGTGTGGCCCAAAGTGCTGTGTGCAGTTCCAGCCCCTGCACCTTGTGCAGTTCATGGGATAAGGAGCACTAATGGTATCTCAGGACATCACAAAGTGTGTCTAAGTGGTTGTCTCAGGACTGAAAAGTGGCAGTGCATTGGGCCAGTCACTAATGATTAGAAGAGTAATGTTTGTTCCTGGATGTTGGGACTCCACAGACGGTGTTAAAAGAAAGTTAGTTAATGTGGGAGCGAAGGGCATTTGTAGATGACACGGGGGTTTAAATTGAAGTGGAGGGTTTTCAAAAACACTGCTTCAATTTAGGGCGAGGTAAACCCCCATGTCATGTACACCCTTGTCCTTACCTGCCTCTCCAGAGGCAGGGAGGGGTGAGCAAAGCTGCCAGTGGACCAAGCAGTCCCTGAGTTGCAGATGGGGGCAGGGAGGAGGGCTGGTGCTTCCCTCTGTGGCAGTGGTGCCCCCCAACCTCTGCCCCAGGCAGCACCTGCCTGCAGGTACCTGGCTTGGGTGGTCCTGCAGGGCACTGCAACTACAGAGGGAAGCATCAGGCCTCTGTGCAGCTCAGGCAGGCAAGGCAGGCTCCAGGGAAGAAAAAAAAGAATTAAGCTTGCCGTTTCTTTTTTTTCCCCTTTAGTGTAGCCTGCCTTCTTGGGCTGCTGCCGGCTGCCTGCTGGGGCTGTCTGCACAGCTCTTGAGTTGCATGGAGCCCTGTGATTCCCTCTGCAGCTGTAAGGTAGCAAACTAAAACTCCTCAGAGATGTTTTAGTTTGCTGTACCCCAAAGTCATTTGCTGCACCCCAAAGTCAGTTAAGGCACATTATACCGCCGCATTTGCCACAGCAGCTGGAATTATCGTGCAATATGTTGCCGAATGTGCAAACTTGTGTAGACAGCAACACCATTAAAGCGGTACAAAAGGGCATTTAACCTGCTTTAATATGTCATCTACAAATGTCCTAAGCCTGCAGGGATAGTCTACATTTAGCCCTGTTGCATGTCTGTTACAATTAAGTACCCAGTTGCATGTCACTTTTCGACAGGATCTGTATCTCATCCAGTGCCCAGGATCGACCTGTACTGGGGGAATGAATTGGCACTGTGTAGTGATGAAAATTATTGGCTCTAGGGCTCCCTCATTTATTGCATGAGTTGGAAGTTGAAGGAGGGAAGGAACTTGCAGGAAGAGCAAAGACAGTCTCATGGTTTTGGTCATTGAATGGTGCCCTGGAGACGTTGATTCCCTTCCTGTCTTTTGGATGAGGCAGCCAAGGTTCACTGTTATGTGATTTTTTTACGTGAGCAAGCATAGGAAGGGTTCTGGGCTACGAGGGGGTCAAAGCTGCTGCTGTTTGTGGTAGCAGTGTTTCAGCTCCTCCTTCCCATTCCTGCCTTGCTGACCTGTTTTGCTCCATGTTCAACTCCTCTCTCCTCCTTGCAGCCACTTACAAGCAGCAAGGAGTGTGACAAGGCAAATAGGCCATTTCTCTCTTGCCCAAACCAGAGTGGGAAGAGAACAGATGTACTAGATTCAGGACAAGTGGGGCAGAAAAAGCAGCTCTCTCCCTAAATGTTCACCCAAAGAAGTGGGTATAGAAATAGAAATCTAACAGGCCTCTGCACAAGGAAGGGGGAACATTATCAGCCTATAGCTGGTACAAGATGGAGTGATGATGGGTGTGAGGGGAAGTTTTGTGAGTACAGATAGATGCAAAATGGTGTGGGAGTGTCGAGGGATGACTGGGGCTAGTACTCCTGGGAAAGGCTGCCTTGACAAATGGAGAAATGAAGTGGTGAAACTAGCTCCCTGCTGCTGTCCTCAGGTTCTTTGTCTCTTACTTGAGAGCAGTGCCAGTTGAACCAGCCCTAAGCAGATGCCCTTGCTCCATTTCCAGGTTTGGCTGGTGTGAGAGGACATCGGTGGGTTGGGCCTGGCATTCCCCAGGAACACTGGGCACATGGTGTAGACAGGCCTGCCACAGGGGGACAGATTTTTATTTCTTGTTGTGACACTGTTGTGTCTTGTATTGTGCAGGTACCTTTTTGTCCCCTCATGCAGTTCTGAGCCAAGGTCATAGCTCATGAAATCATAAAGAAATAGAGAAATAAAATAAAATAAAATGATAGTGGAGAGGTCCCAAAGGCAGGGGAAAGAGGACTTCATTGTAGAAGAGAGGGGGAAAGGAAATGGGAAAATGGCTGGAAGAAAAAGTGAAGATGCCGAGGTAGAAACCAAAGACAGCAGAGGAGGTAAGAATTATCAGGTTAGACGACAAGAAAGAGCAGGGTCTGGAGATGTAAGAGGTGGCTATGCAGGATTGACATGCACAACACGGTCACCTTGCACTCCTGGCTTCACCCCATGCTCTTGGGATTCCCGGGTGTAATGGAGGAGGTAGGGAAAGAACTGGGGAAGGGACTCAGGGGAAGAAGCAGAGCTTAACCCCAAAGGGTAAGTCTTCATGAGCATGCATGTGCAGGGGTGTACCTTTCCCATGGGACAAATAGTGGGTAAAGAACCGCTGATATTTTGTGCCTCTGCTATTTGTCCCCTGGCATGCCCCATAATGCACACTGTGGTGCGTGGCGATGTGACCTGGGTGGGGTAAGGAAGGCTGGCCCCAGAAGTCTTACCTTGGGCCCTAGGGGCCTCCTGGGGCAGTAGCAGTGCCGAGCTGGCCACTCAGAGTCTGGCCAGCAGTCAGAGTGTGGCCATGGCTGGCCGGGTTCTGGTTTCTGGCGATGCTCACTGCTGCCATGTGCACCAAACCACTTTGTTTAGTGGCAGGTTTTTTGACACTGGG
>NW_017728906.1:36396563-36437639 GCF_001723895.1 Crocodylus porosus
CTGAATTTGCATGCGCACATGTGCTGGGCAGGCCAGGCAGTGAGGCTCATGGTGCCACACTGTGCCGCTTTTGAGGGAACAGCAGCAAGGTGCGAGGTGCGGAGCAGAGTGCAGCTCGCATCTGCAGCCCACTTGCTCTGTGTAAAGATCGGGGGGCCACATGCACCCCTGCCGCCTTGGCTGCCTAGCATTGTGCCTCTGGAGGGGCTGCTGGGCTCTGATTGTCCCTTGGCCCAGCCAAGCTGGAGCCTGATTCCCTGTAACTGGGGCCTCGGCTGGGCCGGTCGCAGGACAATTGGAGCCTGGTGGCATGGGGGAGCCAGGAGGGGTTGGAACTCCCCCTCACCCATCTTGGCTTCCCGCGGTATATGCACTGGCTGGAGCCACCTGCCTGTGACCCTGGATGAGCCACCAGGCTCTTACTGTCCCGTGACCTGGCCTGACCAGGGCCCCAGTCATGGTGAATGGGGCCCCGTCCAGGCCAGGTCATGGGATAATCCCCATTGTGCAGCAGGGAGGGGGCAGGGGTGAATGATTTGCCCTTCCCCTACCCCACTCTCTCCTGCACTGTGGGAGTCTCAATCTGCCCCCCACTCTCCCCCCAAACCTAGGTTGATAAAGAAGATTAAAAGAAACTTACCTGCCTGTGTGCAGCTGGGCTGGCGGTGGTGCTGGCTGCGAGTGCAGGGTAGCTGAGTGCGCTTGTTCCTCTCGCCCACTGCAGCACTCAGTGGCAGTGGTGTGTGGAGGCTGCAGTGGGGCCTGTATGGCACTGTCTGAGGGGACCCCCAAAGCATCGGGCCCAGGGCAGTCAGCCCAATTTGCCCCCCCTAGGTACAGCTCTGGTTGTGTGTGGTTTGTGGTGCCTCAAATGGGTTTGAGGTGCTGCAAACTGCACATCCATGCTCATAAGGACATGCCCAAACTGTCTTGCTTCAGAAACTGTAAAGGTAGCAACTTCTGAGCGGGCATAAGATGTCGTAGGTCTGTACTGTCAGTGTTTTATTTTGCCAAAGGCTAGTGCTAGTCCTACAGCCAGTCTTTCCCGTGGCTGTCTGAATAGTTCACCACCATGACCGGAGTTGGCAGTTTTACAGGGCACCTCAGGATCTCCAGAGCCTTGGATACCTACTGTCCTAGTATGCGTAGCACATGTCAAGTCTTATGAGGAAGCATCATGTTTATCTTAGCCCTCCGGAGTTACTTTCTGTCAGAACAGAAGGCTCAGCCTGCATTTCCTCAAGCTCTGGGAACAGCTAGGTGGTGGTTTTCAAAGCCATGCAGTGGGTTTAGCCACATATCTTCTATTAAAATTAATGGAAGGCTTGTAGCTAAATCCTGCTTTGAACATTTCAGCCCTGGTTCACACACCTTGCATTCCCAGAGGCTTAAGACAAGCTTTAGCATAGTCACTCCAAACATCGTAAGTCAATACCCTAGGAAATCAGCAGCCTTTGGCTATGAGCTGCTTAATGTAGACAGGACACAGCAGGTCTAATAAGGACATTGGAAAGTGTGCAGCCAAGGGGTAAATACTTTCTGAGGGGCGCTCGGGAGCTCCAGTTCCCTGGCATACATTAAAATAAGCACGTGGAAATTGTCTGCACAGTCTAATACCAGCCTCCCTTCCATTTGCTTATTGTATAGTCTGAGGTCATGCAATCTTTTCTGGACATGGCGTTCTACTGGAAATCTCTGCATGTACCTGAAAGTGCCCCTTGCTTTTTTCCCTTCGCCGATTATATTATAATGCCTTCACAGCTCCCCTCGAGTGAGTCAAAGTTTCTGCAGCTCAGAAAGGATGGCTAAATTTCTAGGTAAAGTCATACAGAGCTAGGAAAAAGTAAAAAGTCTCTGAAAACTATTTATATGAAACCCCTGAATCTTCCTGGGATACACAAAACACTTACCTCATTTGCATATGCCAACAGAAATTATACTGGGATCCAGAATGGACAGACAAGTAGGTACTGGGAAGTGGCTGCTTGCAATGATCTCTATTAAAGCCTCTTGCCATGAAGCAGCAGGGAAGTATGTATTAGCCTGTACTAAACAGTCCTCCCTTACAGGACTGCGGACACAACAACATTAACACCTGTGTAACTAACCCTGGTATAGTTTTACCCCTGATTCTTCCAGGGGGGTAATTCTACACTCAGTTCATATTACATTAGCGTAGGGCTGTGCATTGTATGTCTGCTGCTGGTTTACACTGGTGTAAAAGCCGATTACCCCTGCATAAACATGCTACGTGTCCAAGTCCTTAGCAAACAATTGTTTGACTACCCCCCCACTCTAAATTCATGAAGATCCCTGCCATGACAGGGCAGCCTACATACCTGACTGGGGATGGATTACTTAGGAATATTAAAGCTCTCTGGAGGTAGGGAGGTTGGGTTTTGCATTTCGCCTTATAGGCTAAGTACAGACAGTCAAAAAGCCCAGGGCTGAATTGATTCAATCTTTGCAGGTTAGTTTAAGCTGCCTAGATAACCGATAAGCAAGTGAACAGACATTCACTTTTGAGTCTGGAAATGCAGCTACGTGCCTGCAAGCCAGAAGTCAGGGGGTGCTAGAGCACACCTCCCTGCCTGGCTGGAGCCAAACAGCTTGGGCCAAGGCTAGCCTGCCCATCCTGCAAGGTGGGGGTAAGGAAGGTGCAAAGGCATTGTGGGATGCTGGAGGACTGTGAGTTAATCTGGAGTTGAATCTGGAGGCTAGTCTGCCCACCCTGCAAGGGGTGGGGGGAGGGCGGGTTGTAGGGAAGGTGCAAAGCATCCTGGGATGCTGGGGGACTGTGAGTTAACTAGAATCTGGACAAGAATTGGGATGGAAGTTCAATAAACTGATTTAACCTAAATTAGTTAAATCTGATGCTACATTCACCTAAGTTTATCTTAAACTAATTTTGGCCATTTTGAAAGCGGTTTGATGTGCACTGAACTTCTGTTGTGTTACAGATTTGAACCAGTTTCTGATCACTTTTACCTGTTTATGTGTAATTTCTATCCCTAGCCATAGCGGCCAAGTGAGATTAAACTTTAACAATGTTCTTGCTTTAACAATCTTCTATTTATCATGTATTTCCATGATAAATATTGGCAGCTGCTATTGCTATTAGAATTCCTGGAAGCTGATGTGTTGCTGAAGTTTTTGAGAGCCCACAAGTCTTCTGTTTTTGTTATTTATCATTTTACAAGTGAAATGTAGTCAGCCGAGACTGAGAAAAACCAGGGAGACTGGCAATCCTCAAGGATATTTTGATTTGCTTAGTCCCCCTGATTTATACATGTTGGGAACAGTTGCATTTTCCTTCTCTGTTACATTATTTTCTATCCTTTTATCACATCCCAGGAGACTGTACCATTATGTCCTAAGGACAGTCTCCTTCCAATAGCCAAATTGTGTCATTATTTACAGGCCTAATGTCTGCGTGAGGAGTCTGAGGCCTGATTTATAGCCGAGACTAATCTGAATTTGCACCTCTGCCTTGTATAGTGCCCACCTCTACCCCCTCACTGTGCAGCCATGGAACTGAATGGATTTCTTTCTGTTTGACTGTCAGAACTACGTTTTCAATCTCAGACTCCTGTCCCATTGAATAACCCTTTACAATAGAGCTGGGGAACTGAGTGGAGAGATAGTTATGAATCTATTTGACATGATAATTAAGCCTCACATTTGACTTAAATATGGGGCCTGGAGCAGAACATTTTGAAGGAAATCCCTCATGAGTGATTTCTGCAGGGTAACTGAGGCATTAGAGTGATTAGCTCAAATGAGGAGTGGCAGAGGGCACTATTTATGTTAAAAAGCAGGAGGCAAGTCTTCCAAAGAGACCTCAAAGCTAGGGAGCTGGTACCTAAATTTGGCTTGCTTATTGTATACATCCCAACCCAGCAATTCAGCCTGTACATTCCAGACAGCTGCCTCACAGGTATTTGCATGTAGTTTGTCAAGGTTAACTGGGAAGAGCTGGCAATCATAATGTTTTGTAATTGAGCACTGCTTCTGGAGATCCTCACTCTTGAGAGCATGCCTCAGCACAGCCTACAGAGATACCTCTAGCACGTGGCAGGGGGTTCAGAGGCTTGACGTATTAATATTTATAAAGCACTTTGGAGCTAGATGTGAATTGTATTATTTTCTTTAAACCCTTCTATGGCATTCTAAAAATGCTTCTAACTGCATACCACAAAACCTGATCCTGCGGAGTCTGTGCAGCCAATGGACAAAGCCTGCAACATGCAGAGTTTAAAAGCTCCAGAAGTGTCAGTAACATAGTCAAGGGCATTGTAGCCAGGTCCAGAAAAAGACATCAGCACCTAAAAGTGCAACTCAGGTGGATTTCAGGTACCTGAGGCCAAAATCTTTTCTGACTGATTGGCACCTGAGAGGTCAAGCAGTTGGTGCTAAATCTTTGCAGGTAAAGTTGCTGTAACTGTTCATGTCCAGAAGTGCCACAGTCTTGGTTAAGCTGAGGATCTCAGTGCCTGTCTCATGCCCAAGGCTGCTTGGGATTCACAAACCAGATGTTCCTGCACTGAAGGCCTAAAAGACCTGACTTGTAGGCTTGCATTGAGCCTGCCTTACACTATGTCTACACTCCCTTTAGGATAGAGCACATCAGCCACAGCTTCTCTCTTCAAAAACTCATGGGGCATGAGCAGCAAAATGACTAGAGCACTTACCCAGGAAGCACAATGATATTCCAGGGTCAGTGACATTTTTAGCCTGGGGGAGTTCAAACCCCTACTCCTTATCAGAGGACTAGTAAGTCTTTGGCACGCTGAGTGAGAAAGAGAGAGCAAAGGAGAAGAGAGCAGATCCTCCTCCACTGAGGAGGCCAGACTCCCTGCACTCAGGTGTACTATAGTTGCTGCTTTGCCTTGGGGATGGGCTCCCTGTACACTAGCTGCAACAGTCCCATAGCATTGGCTCCCTGGGGGCCACAAGTCTGGTTCTTCCCCCTAAATCAGCACCTAGGACTGGTGCCCCACTGGGTCCCATCTAAATATGCTACTGCTCCCCATCTTGCAACTACTAGGGGCAGCTATAGAAGGGGCAAAAAAATGGCCCCACCTTGGCCTGGCTTGTACCACAGTGCCAGAAGGAATGCAATAGGTTTAGGGCTGGAGAGAGAGTAACAGAATGGGTGCATGAGTCTGTAGCCCAGTGATGAAGATTCCAGTCCTTGCTCCTAACATTAGAGAAGCTTTTAGCCAATGATTCTCTAATAAAGAATACATAAACAGTCCATGGAGCTGTTAACCTTACCTCACTTTACAGATGTCATTTTTTCCTATTGTCATGTTTTTCAATGTGTGTCTGAAACAGTTTGCTACTCCTTCAGCCAGGCCCAGGAGCCAGCCCTGCCCCCTTTCCTACCTCAAACTAAACAGAATAAACAAAACATCAGCAGCCCTCTGCCTCTCCTATCCAGGCTTAGGGCTTCACTACAGTGCTTTAACATTACCTGTCCTCTCAGCTTCCCTCCTCTCTGGCATCATCTTTCTGGGAGCTTTTAACTTCCTCCAGGGCCAGCCAATCATCCCCATCAGCTGATTCAGCACTCCCAGGCAGGCAGGCCATTACCTGCTAACCCTTTGCAGCTGGACTCCAGCCCCTGAGCCATGCACCTTGTTACAGTACCCTTAATGCTTTGCCATTTTTTGGCTTTGGGAGTGCAGATGAGTTTTGTGCTAGCTTTTGTCCTTGATGCATCTGTTCTGTTCAGCCAGAATACATATTGGGAAAGCATACACTGGAATGAGAGCTCTGATGTCACCTCTAAAAGATGCTGCAAGAGATGACATCAGGGCTGGTTAATGAAAAAGCGGGCGGGGAAGTGATCTGCCCCCATCCTGATCATTCATCTTGTTTTTGTTTTGAATAATATACAGGGACACATTTCCTTGACAGCACTGGACCAAATGCTTTGGACTGTCAACAACACATAACATTGCTTCAGTTATCTTCCCATTGAAGCCAAAGGTAAAAGTCCTGTTGACTTCAGTGGAAGCCCTGTTGGGCCAATTCAGGGTACATTTGAGAATCCCACTGTTGTAAACACTTAGTACCCACAGATAGCCCTGGATTTTCCAAAGTCCCCAGTACCCAGAAGCTCTGACACTTATAACCTGAGTTCCAAAAGAGTTTAATGTGCAGTGTGCTGACTTTAAAAAATCTGGATGTACTCGGCACAAATTACTATACTTGCGTTACAATTACAGTATCTGAAGGCTCAGCAATAGGGAAAAATGCTCTCTGAAAATTAGCAAAGACAAAAAGAGTTATGGCTACTACAACTGTAAAAATATAGCTATAATTACTGAATATTTGTAGCAAGTTTGTTAAGGGAAGGGGAGAATAAATAGCAGATTAGAAAACTTCACAAGCATTTTGCAGGTGCTCATTTAAGTTGCATATTGCTCATTTAAAAGAATGTTCAAGCAATGCTCATCTCTAGGCACTTTCCTTGAAATACTTCTGTGCATCATTTATGATGGCACAGTTAACAGAACGCAATAATAATATAAAGGATTAGGCCAGCTTCCAGGCTGCAGATAGTAGAGTGAAGTGTTGAGTTAGTTCAATAGGATTTTTGTTCGTAACAAAATTCCACAGTCCTTGGGTCTCTGAGTCTGTTGTCTACATTCTTATCTGATTTTGGAATTGTCCACTTTATTCTTATTCAAAAGACCATTCTGCTGCATTTCTATCACCGAAGATAATAGCTCTCATCTTTGTATTTTGCTCTGAATTTAGCAAGGAGTAGAGGACTACTTCAGCCTTTTCCTTAGTGAAATCATTTTTGACAAGCATAAAGCTTCTTCATGCTATGAGTCATGGGACTGGTGTAGCAGTTATATCAGGAGACAGAAACAAGACAGAGCAGGAGTGGGAGGGTGGGGAAGCCACCTCAGGGCAAGGTTAACAAAGCAGCATAGGAATGTTACACAGAACTACAGAGGCAGTATTACAACATTAGTAAGATGGGTTTGAATACTGTATTTAGTTCTAGTGGCCATGCTTTAATTAACAATAATCTTCTAAAGAATTAGTAAAGGTCAGGCTTGGATCCAAGTATGAAGTGGTTGAATATGTAGTCAAACACGAGGACAAAAGTGCAGATCTCTTATTGACCTCCTTAGTTATCTACAGACTCACACATGACTTTTTTGATTATTGGAAGACCATCATCCTCATATTGAGGGACTGCTGCTGAAGTGGTATCAGGCCCAGAGAGCTGATCCCTCTCTCTTCATCTCTAATCCATCTCTAGGTCTTCTTTTTCCACAGCTAGGGAGTTATGAGAAATGTCTCTCACTTTATTGTGCTTCTAAATGATTTAGAAGCAAATTTTGTTTTTGTTTTTTTGTTTTGGTGGGTTTTTTTGCGATCCCTCTTATTGACCAACTGTATGGTTGGAAAGGAAATTAGATAAGCTTTTGGTGACAAAAGGTTACCTGAAAAATGGCACTTTATGCCCAAAAGCTTCTCTAATAGCTCTCCCAACTATATCATTAGTCCAATAAAAGAGATCAACTAAAAGAAACCTTATTTCTCACATATTTCCTGGACCTTCACAGCTACAATAACACTCCAACCAAGCTTCCAAATGGTCTGTACACTTAGGCTGCATCCAGGCAACCGTGGACATGTGGTATGTGGTGCCCCAGGCCCATCTGCAGCACCACACACTGCACATACAGGCATTCCCTGCACTGTTACCTTGCAGTGTGTGTGGGGTTTTTGACCCTGGGAGATACCAGGGTCAAAAAAAAACCCACGCCAAAAAAAAGCAGGACAGCACATGTGGTGACAGTGCATGCTGCTCAGAACTGTAGCCTGGCTGGCTAGAGCTACGCTCTGGCTGCCTGCCAAACTCCCAGCTGCAGGAGCACCCAGTGGCTCCCAGCTTCCCAAGCTCCCAACCACAGGAGCACTTCTATTCTCTGGGCAGGATCCAGTCCTCCTTGGCCTAAACACCTTCTTCGGTATGGCACAGGACACATCTAGTGCTTGCGTTGCAGATGCAGGGACCAAGAAGAAAACTGACCTGTGTACAAATGCATGAAGTAGGAAGGAGTACTTGCACCCTTTCCCTGCTTGTGCACTTGGGTGGAGCTGTGCACAAGTAACCCTTATTTTAGACCAGGGGTGTCAAAGACATGGCCCATGGGCTGGATCTGGCCTGGAGGGTCATTTTACCCAGGCTTCAGAGCTGCAAGAGGGGCTGGACAATTTGGAGCGTAGAGGCTGAGTGGAATCAAGGCCCACTGCTAAATTTCCAGCTATAGAGCCCTCTTGGGGGCATACATTGGTGGCAGAGGGGGTGGGCGATGGTTGCATTCATCTCTGCATTGCTGTGTGCCCCCCCCCCCAACTTCTGGGTCTGGGTCCATCCCGCAAGGAGCTCAGGGGCTCTAGTGAGTTTGGCAGCCCCTGTTTAGACCATGCATTTTAGTGTATATCTTACTTGAAGTCTTCTGAGCTCGATCATGCAACAAAAATATGTACACTTGTGTAGTGCAGTGTCCAAGATGTACACTGAGTCTTAGTAATGTGTACTCAGGCTTAATGAAATATCAGAATTTAAGCTCTTGCTGGCTAAACCCACCACTGCATTCTTCAGCAAGCCTACTGCCTTTATTCAGTGCTCTTTCAAGACTGCCTGAGTGAGCCTGTCTAAGGCATCTTCTCCAGAGGCCATTTGAAAGTAGAAATTCTTGTGTATCATTGTGTATTGTAGCTGCCAAGCTAGATTCTGCTCTTGGACACATGCATGCATATCTGTAGGTTTCATCAAAACCAATAGTATCTGTAAGCACATACCTTGGGTTACATCTCTTGCTCTTGGAGGAAAATACAGTTTTGTTTCTGATACAGTTTGCAGATGAGATGGAAAATGGTAAATGAAAAGAAAGTTGAACCAGTTCTAAGGAGCAACCTGGATCACTTGGTAAACTGGCTATTTTTGAACAATATTTTGACATTAAAAAGATCTGTTTTAATAGAGATAGATGTAAAATCACCCATCTAAGAAAGAACATGGATTATGTCTATAAGATATAGGACTATATTCTGCAATGCAGTATCCCAGTAAATGACTTTGCCATCAAGAGCTTGCAGAGTTATGAGAGCAAATACAATTCTTGAATGTTTAATGAGAGGAATATCAGGTAGGAGGTAGAATAGGCTATTACAACATTGTTCAACATTACAAGGACTATTGCTGTAATGCTGTTCTCAGTTGAAGTGGCCACATTTGAAAAAAATTTCGACAAATTGGAAAGCTACAGGGTAGCTACAGAATTGATTCAATGTCTGGAAAATCTGGCTTTCAGTAAGAGACTGAAAAAGCTCAATGTATGTAGCTTAACTAATGGAAGCTAATAACATGGTGAGCTTGCGCTTGGTACCTATTAGGCCTGTGTGAAGTGGCTAGTATTGGCTTCGGATTTGGATTCATCCAATTCGGGAGACAGTGATTTGATTCAGTGATTCAAATCATTGTCCTGAATTGATTTGGCTCCACCACAAGCCTCCTGAAGCCCTGAGGCCACAGCAAGAGTCCCAGGGCGTTTCTTGTTTTTGTTTTCTTAAAGGGCTGGAGCTGGGGTGGGCAGGATACCCGTGGGGTGTCTGGGGGAGTGAGGGTGGGGCTTGTGGGGCTGATGGCAGAGTCCCCCATGTAGCATGGGACAGGGGGGCAGCTGGGTGGTGGTGACCCTGTCAGGTGGGGCACCAGCCCTACTGACAGTGTCAGTGTCAGCCGTTAGGAGGGGCACTGGCCCCATCGGGGGGGCACTGGCCCCTACCAGTCGCCTATGCCTAAATGATTACTTCTAGCTTTAAAAATCTTTGATGCTCTTACTAAAGTCAATGAGATAACTCCCCTTGGTTTCAGATGAGTGCAGAGTGGTTTCATTATTGGTTTTAAAGGAGAAGAATGGGACTGACTAGGCAGAAATAAAGAAATGGCATTTCTATTTTTCCAGCGTAAGTAGTAGACGCCTCCTTAGGTAGAGTCATTAAAATGAAAGTGGACTCTCACAGCATGTAAGAGTGTAGCGCAGGGAGCAATTCTGTACCAACCTAAGGCTGGACCAGGTGACTAATAAGTCTTTCATCTCACATTTTTCCAGCAGTCAACAGTATAACTTCTGTTACATAATGTGTAGTTAAATGCAAACTTCCATTTAATTTGGCTTTTTGACCCACTTCTTCATTGTGTTACTTTTTCAGGAAGAGAGGTGGATGTTGTATAAAGTGAGCTTTAAAGAAAACCTGGGGTCTTTTGGCAACAAAATTTTTGAAGAAAAAGTGTTATGCTCTATTAGAATGAGAGGGCAACATTTTCTGTGTGTACTTTTTTTCTTTCATGTGAACTCAATGGCAAAGAGGGTTTTGGTAATGAATGGTAAGATATTCATAGCTTTTTCTGAGAAAGAAAGAACAATGTGCCTTGTGTGAATATTAACTAAGAGTTACCTTAAGGAGGTGGGGTGGGCAAGGTGAGTCACACAGAAGTTCTGAATGATTGATGTTCCTGGATTCTCAACCATTAAGAGTTTATGTTTATTTCCCCAGTTCCTTCTAGGGAAAGCATATGTGTTTGTGCTTATGCATGTATAAGTCACAAGACAATGGGCATTTTCGCAAAAAGCTATAAAAGCTACGCTAATGAGTTTTGTAGTGAAGTAGATTTTTTCCAGTTCTTTTCCAGGGACTGCAGTGTCTGTTTCAAGCCAGCTTGCAGCCATCTCTTTTCCTTCAGGTCATTCAGGCATACTTGAACTGCTTTAGCCCAGTACATTTCCACTAGTTACATGATATGTACCTATTCTGCATACACCTTGCTTGCTTTGGGAGTCTAATTTGAAAAGGCTTGTCCTAAATGGCAAAACTTACAATGAGATAATGATTCATTCATGTCTGTTTTTATGTATATTATGTGGCATATATATTTTGCATACCAAACCTTAAAAAAATAGTTTTGAAGTTAAGCATTCGAAAGACAGGAAATACCATATATGAAATTGCTGGTGCCCCTCAGCATAGCTGCCTTCTGTGTGTGCTTTGGTTCTTTGTTCAGTTACATCGAGGGCCAGTAACCTATTGCCTGTGGGCCAGATCCGGCTTGTGGAGTCATTTGATCCAGCCTGGAGATGTGAGACTTCGGTGGCATTTGGCAGCGTGGGGCTTTGGCAGCAGTTGCTTTCCCTGTGTCACCACAGGGAATAGTGACAGGAGCAGCTGAGTTCCTAGTGCCTGCCTTCCCTCCTGACTGATCCAAGCTGGCCAGTTCAGCCTGCAGCCTTAAAAGGTTGTGGACTGCTGAATTACATGATTGCCTTCTATTGTGCTGCATGACTACAGCTTCTTTCAGTGCAAAGGTGAACCGTGCTCATGGAACAATTAGCTAGTCAGTATTTCCGTTCACCTTCAGCATTCAGTGTGCGTCCCTAGGCCTTGTTTATTGCACACTGTCCAAACCATGCTGAGGCTACAGATTGTTAGTGTCCCCAGATCTGTCAAGATGTAATTTATGTGGCTATACAGCATGTCTGTATTGAAGATAACATTCATCCTTGTGCAGAAAATTAGAAAAAAACTATGCTCTCCCCTATGTCCACCCATGTGCCCTCCAAACAGAGTTTGAGTAGGATTAAAATGAGGCCTTGTCTTTACACTGCCCCTCCTGCATAAATGTCATCTTTAGCGCATAAATGTGTGATAGGTGTGGCTGATGACACTGGCTCACATTATGATTGCTCAACACTTCCCATTATGAGACACTGTTTCAGTTGCGTGTGAGTTTGCCAAACTTTAAATGTTTGGGCTGAAATTTTCCATGCCAAGTGTCTGCCTCAGACTGATATTTTTGGGAGAGATTCAACTAGCAGTGCTCAGCTGTTTTTAAGAATGAATTTAGTGAAATGTACATCATTTTGCCAATGTTTGATAAATTCTTACCGCTACTTTTTGGAGGCGCTCTAATGGCTCTGTGCTTTGGAGCAGAGACATGAAATTCGGCACAGGGGGTGTCCAGGGTATCAGGGATATGTGATTTTTCTTGGTCCTGTGAAAATTTACCTAAATCTGTCCAGGGTATAAGCCCCTGAAAAGTTTCAGTTCACTGAGGAGACACTTGATAGCATTTGGCAGGTCAATTTCTGAAGATGCTTTGTACATTGAGCATGTTCCATTTCCTCACAGGTCCTTGTGCTGACCTGGTTGTGTGTGCACCATCCTCATCCTCTCTCAAAACTTACAGGATCCCCCAGAGAGATACAGCTGTGCTCCCCTTGCTAAACGCCTGTATTTGGCCCCAAGTCTCAGTATAATGCTTCTATATGAAGGTGGCTGGTGAGAATGAGTCCAAAACAACATGATGCAGAAGAGTCAGTGGGTATCTACTACATGCTCTCCTTTCTATTATTTTCCAAGATTGGTGCTTGGAAAAAAATGGAAGTTGATCTTGCCTTCCTCAGATGACAGGAGGAGCCTCTAGAGCAGTGATTCTCAACCAGATTTTGGAGCCCCTGGTGTGCCATGAGATCTTTTGAAGGGTGCTACAGAAAGTGTGAGGAGAAAAGCAGATACGGGCTAGCTCAGGCTGCAGGTGTGAGGAGTTAAGCAGATAAGGGAAGACTCTTACTCTCCCTGCTTGGCTGTTCCCCCATCCCACTACCTGGCTTCTCTGTAAGGAATATAAGCACTTTAATAAATGAATTAGTTTTTTTTTTTAAATGGGGTGCAACTCAATGCACAAAAGTAATGGAGGGGTGCCTTGAGTCTGATGATGAGTGCCTTGAATCTAAAAAGGTTGAGAACTACTGCTCTGGAGTTTGACCAGTTTTCTTCTACAGCTGTCCCATCAACTGTTTTCTGTTGGATGAGCAGCTCAACTTCCTTGGAGAATGTAGGAGTTGATGGTCAGTCAGGCAGGTTCTCTGAAGAGCTAACTTGGATTTCTGGGTCTGCTCCAACTTATTCAGAACAAAGCGACTGGTGCCTATGAAGAATTCAACATGGGAGGATGACTCAGTGTGAACCCTGACTCAGGGGGAGGCCTGGGATGGGATCATGCTTTAAATGGCAATGTTTTCAGATTTAGCTTTCATAAGTAAACCTCCCCAGAGATGTTTCCTACCAGACTGTGGAGCAGAGCACACCACACCACACAGGTAAGGCTGGGCCTGAGGAGGAGTGCAAACACCAGGGGAGTGCCCTTAGCCTTCCCGAGGAGAGGTGGTTCAGCTCTATGAGCTGTCCCAGTGAATGTGGGTATTGGGAGAGATGAAGTCCATCATGTGACCACATAGTGCCTGTTCCAAACATGATTATAACACTGTTCCTCCCATTAACCGTCTTCTCCTCATCTCTAGAATAAATTTTAATTTGATCCGTGTTGTTGAAAGACGTACTCCGTTCCCGCAGAAGGAGAAAGCATGCTCCATTCCCTCAGCTGCTTGGTGTGTCAGGACTCTGTATGTCCCAGGACAGTCTGTGCTATTCCCCAGACTAACTGAGTGAACTCTGTCCCATGGCTACAGGGCAAGAACAGGACTTCTGTGATACCACAACTTGCAGGAGGCTCAGACTGTCAGGGGGTGAAGGAGGAACCTGCTTGACTCAAGTGCAAAAGGGTGAGGAAGGGGGCGGGGAAGACGAGAAAGGGCCTAATGTCAGTGGGATGGGGGTGGAGCTTTTGGGATTAATAGGAACCTGGCAGGAAAGGGGTCTTAGCTTTAGGAGCCAAGATACAGGTAAAAAGATGGGAGCTGGTGGGGTGGAATAGGGATAATACAGAGAAAGAGTGTTAAGAGCCAGGGTGAGGCAGAAGTCAGTAGGGTGCAGAGTGACATGGACAAGAAGAAGGGACAGGAGCAGCAGGAGGGGACTCTGTCCAGACCAGGAAGTAGCAGCAGTAGAAATGCCAGCAGCTGGAGCAGGGGTGAGCAATTTTTTGGGTCCATGGGCCACATAGGGAGGTTTGGGGAGCTGTTGTGGGCCAGGTCAGCCCCCTACCTCCCACCAACAGCTCACTAAACCTCCTAATGTGGGATGGGGCTTCAGGCAGGCAGGGGCAGGTGAGCTGGCTCGTATCAACTTGGTACTATTTTGGAAAAGTACAAGAGGAAGAAAAGGATCTTTCCATTTTCTTTTCCTCCCTGTGTTTACAATGTAGAAGTCAAAATAGGCCCCTGTCACTATACAGGTAGCTCTTTTCAAGAGGTTGACATCAAGAAGAGGGGACAAAATGGTGTTCAAAAAACCTTTAAAGTATTTGTGTTAGGAAGTCTTTATCCATCTGTATGAGCTGAGTGGTGTGTGTCTGAAATTTTGAATGCTGGAGCATGCCGGAGGTCTTCTTAAAATAAACTTGCAGGGAGTATACCACAAGAATCCTGTAGTCTCTTGGGAGACACTGATGAGGTAAATATCTCAATGCAAATACAAATAAACAGGTCAGGAAGAAGCTCTTTAAGTAGAAATGCTAAGGCTAAAATAGCAATTAAAAATACACACTGGTCTTTTTTCAGATACAAAGTCCATACCAAATGATTTTCATTGGTTACAACTATTTCCTCAGCTCCCACTCTTCAGTTTATCATTATTTGTTGTTGTGCTGTGTTTAGATTTTAAGCTATTCTGAGGAGGCAGCTACCCATTTTATATTTTTATAAAGCTCTACGCACATCCAGGGAATTGCATAAACAGTCATAGTTTAACAGCATGTCACTTGGTCTAAAATGTTACCACATAGTTATTTCAGGGAAGCAGGGGACCCTATAAAATGTATTTTATTTGGGAATCTACCTGTGCATGAAAATAAGTGAGAGAAGTCCAAACGGCTCTCAGACAGGGAGTCGTCATGTAGCAGAGCTGGTTCCACTTTTGGTTAGTTGCTAATGTTCTCCAAAGGGGTGCCTTTGGCAGACTCTTAGATGCAAGCCCATTATGAGATTTTGGTGGGGAGGCAAACACTGAGAGGGGAACATACTGTTCCTTTTTTACCTTTCAAAATAGCATGAGTGTTGCTTTGTCTCTGGAATGCAGACCTACTGTAGTTCAGACATGTAATGTTTGGCTTTTCCTGTGACATTACTTCCCTCTTGGAGTTGATGCTTCCAGTAATAAAGCTGGACAGGACAATGACTTGTGGTACCCGTTTCCCAGGCAGGTATTTTGGGAGTACCCATTAGTAAGGGGTGCAGCGATACCTACCCAAAGCAGCTAACCACAGCATCAACATGAACCAGAAGGGGTTGATTCTACCCCCAGTTAGGTTTCTACAGTGGCACGTAGGTGCTATGCAGGAAAAATGTAAGGTTGACTCCCCTTCTTCTTCCTCCTCTCATAGGATAATGTGTGTGTGCTGGTGGTAAGGGAGACAGGCTGGTGCATAAGTCACTAGGGGAGACAGAGCCCTTAGGAAGCCCTGGAGAATCTACTATAACTTAGAGCAGTCGTAGGGTTCAACTCAGTACTATTTTGTCCCTAGAGCAGTCCAAATTCCAGAGGCATGAGGTTAACCTAAAGCCACTGATGGCCTTCTGACTCTGTGCTGTGATACAGCCCAGCATCTAGTGCCAGGCATTTAGCTGTTGTACAGTGTGGAGTTAATGACTGCCATTGAACAGGTGTCTGATCCACAGACAATTGCAGACCCAACTAAAGCCCATGGCTGTGCTAAGCACTGTTCTTTTAGGTTCATTTGTAGACACAAAGAAGTACCTTTGTGTAGCAAGGCAGATGAAGACTATAGTTTAACAGTGGGCTGCATGGCACAGTCTGTTAAGAAGGTAAACTGTGTGGGCTGTAGGGTAGCCCTCATAGAAGACAGTCCAGTTTTCTGCTACTCTGTCCTCTGTCCTCTATTGATACAAAACCTGATGCCTTTTGTGTCCTCTATTTTTCTCTTAAAAAAGAGAAAAATAGAGGACATAAAGGCATTGGATTTCATATCAATAGAGGACAGAGGACAACTGGACTGTCCTCTACGATGGCCACCCTAGTGTGGGCTGCTGTGTCCTCTGACTGCAGATGCAGAGGTCAGGGATTTGCTTTGCAAACTGTGAGAGAGAGAGGCAGGAAGAAATCCAACAGACAAGGAGAGAGTTGGGACCAGTCCTGACAGGGAGCAAAGAGACATAACCTATGTCCAAAGGGGGCCCTTCACCTCTTGCTCTTGTTGTATGTACCTCTACCCTGGAAATGATACAGTGAGTACCTGGATTTCCAAAACGCTCCAAAGTGACAGCATGGGGGCACCTCATTGTCTCATTTTTGGAAATGACTTGAGAGGCAGGAGAGATGGGCAGGTCTTACTTCTTTGGTATTACCACTGAGCTGTCTCTGCTGCAGTGCTGGAGGCAGGCCCAGAATTCCTTGGGGCAGAGAATTAGAAGGCCACACAAACAAGGAAACTACAAACAAGGAAACTGACTGTTTCTTCAGGATTTTGTGTTCATTCTTTGTAAATAAACAGGGAGGCACCAAGGAATATACCAGATGCTCTCATCCACTTTTTCCGCCCAAAGAAAATAGTCATTCACAGCCATGAATACTGGATAGCCAAAGAGCAACACAGATGTTAGAGGCGAGATACAGCTTCCAAAAAGAGGAACTGTAAGCTACTGTTTCTGTTGAACCAAGATGGAATATGTAATGGGGGTGGTTGGAGAACTTCATGATGGCTAAAAGGAATTAAAACAAGACTGAATGCAAGAGCAGAAGACTTCTAAGAAGGTGTTAAAGCAGCCTCTGGGAAGTATCCTAGGAAATACTGGAAGGTAATGTAAGATGGAGATAAAAGTCTTTGTTTGGGTCATATTTACGAAGTATGCAGGCAGATTTGGAAGCCCAATACACAGTCCCCATTTGGGATTGGAAAGATGGATTGCTGAAGGGACCAGAAGTCTGACAATCCAGAGTTTTGAGGATCTAGGGAAATCAGGAAGCTTTAGCTGAATTGGAGCTTGAGAGATGGGCTGTAGCAAGGAGTAAGGAGCTAAATATCAGCTTGAGACCAGAATTTGAAGGGCAGCAGATCCCGGTGAAAGTCAGCCACCTGGATGGAGGAGCAAATGGACCAGAGAACTTGGGTAAGGCAGGAGATATTGGATTGTCTTAGCTCAAGTATTATGAAAATATACTTCTCTTGAGGGAAGAACTTCCAGGAAGTCTTATTTGGCTCAGGTTGACATCAGCTCTCAAATGGTAGTGAACAAATAATGGACAGCTGAGCAGATTAACAAAGAGAAGTGTATTTTAACACCCAGTAGTCTCTGGTAGTGTTATAGAAGTTACCAGCCAGCCAGCAGTCTCAACTGGTCAGAGCACAGCTAAGGGTGAAAAGAGGGAAAGAAAAGACCTTGTCTGTACTGATGGAAGACCCATATCAAAATATAAATGAGGACTTCCAGGATATATTAACAGTGGACTCCTATACGAAGCTCAGCTGGACTTGGATTTGCAGAAGGAGGCTGTGGGATCTACCTGGAAGTTGAATCTTTCCTTCCATCAGCACACAAGAAAAGAAAGCATCTGCTAAGGAGGAAGATGGAAGCTCATTGTCATGAGTTCTATATGCACTAATTTGTGTCTAGGATGCAAAAAGTAAAAAAGAGGTTTCTAATTTGGTTTGTGGTATTTTTGGATACCTGGGAAAATGACTAACTTTGGTCTATAAAATGAGAAAAAATGCCAATAATGCAAAACAAAGGGAAGCAGCGTAGTTAAATGTGAAAGCAAATTGTGTGAAGTTACTATGAAAAAGTGAATGCAAAAGAAGGGTTATTGTTAGTTAGAGCAGACTGAGACAGTGCTAGAATTGCCTGGTCAAACTCCCTCACCTGATTTGAGGTATGGAGGGAGCTAACCTAAAGAGGAAAAGCTTGGAAAATTCAGTTAAGCAAGAGTAATATGATATTACCTGTTGATCATGTGATAGGATACATGGCGTGCACAGGAATAAGGGTATGGTTAGTCTGGTCAAATAATGCCAAGGAACAGTAGATCTCTGTGTGGAAATTATGGCATCAATCCCGAAAGGCTTCAATCATGATGGAATAACTTGAAATATGGGGGGCAGTGTAGGCAATGGCCACCATTTTTTAAATTTCAGAGATATTTGAGACAAGGTGGGGGATCTTTTTTTCCTGGAAGTAGACCATGGCTTAGGTTTCCATTAATTTCCCTATTCATGAAATGTATAGGATTCAAAAAGCTGACATTTTGGTTTCTCCCAGAGTGTGCAGCTCATTTCTGCACATAATTGAAAACTGGCCGTGACGTCTGTTGTTTCTCTCAGGCGCTACAGCAGACATTGGCAATTAGTAGAGTTTCTCATGCGGGCTTGCTGTGTAGTCACCATGACTGCAATTAGAACTTGCCCTCGATTTTTCTGTCTGCACTGGGAAATCAATAAGTGAAAGTGAAATCAATAAAAGTGCAAACAGTCCTAGACTGTGACGTTTCTGGAGAGGGGCAAGTACTGTACCTAGCACATTAAGGCCCTGATCTCTGATTGGGTTCCTAAGGTGCTGTCTCAATCCAAATAATAAATAACAGTGGTGGGATTTTCCTTTCTGGGACTTTTCCATTATAATCTGCAGAGAAGACATTAGATGAAGCCCTCATCCGACACAAATCTGTAGTGGAATTTTTTAAGCCCTGTGGTAGATGGGTGCATGCAGCACAGCTGAGATTAGAACATTACTTGGGGCCTGTTGGTTTAACAGAGGAGGAAAAGAGTGAAAGTCAAATTCTGCCCTTGGATATGGGTGAATGGTTTCCATCTGTTTCAGAGAACTGGATGTATGTATCTGAGTGGAGGATTTGCCTTAAGTTATTGCAACCTCTAAATTACCAAGAGCATAACCTGTGAATTATAAACACAAAGTGACCATTTGATGTGCATGGCTGCACCCACACCTGAGGGTGCTGATTTCCCAAACAGTTTTGTACATAGATGCTTTTTTTTCACTTTACAAGCGGCAACCATCAGCTAGCACATGCTACCAAATTTACTTTTATTGGATCCTAAATGGTTAGGGAAAGTTTTGATTTCTTTCTTGCTTTTACTGAGACATTTGCTGGGATTGATTTTAGCATTGATAGTGTGTGCTGTTGAATGGTTTCAACTCACATTGGCTCCCAGTGAGAGGCTAAGGGATGCTAGGTGACTCACAGGATACAGTTCTTAGTATAAATGTAGTAGGACAGATACGTAAATGTAGCACTTTCAGCAGTGTCTTAGTCAAATGTAATGAAAGCCTCTGGAAATGGGACACGGGATCCTTCCCCACTTCCTGTCTTCAATTGTTGTTCACATTGCTACCTGTGCCACTAAACAACTGCTTTGTTTCACTTCAGGAGTGGTTGCTCTTCATGTGGTAGTGGGCAGTGATTGTGAATTAATCTGTTAAAGAATCTGGGATCTTCTGCACTGAAAGTCACTCTAGACATTATTACGATGATCACCTTCACCCTTGAGAGCAATTCTAGGTAGCTGGCACGTGCCTTAACCCTTTTATTGTTTAGTCTGTTGAGCTGACTGTATAGGAGGCCACTGGTGCTTTTTTCACTCTTTCACCCAGATTGTTCTGTCACTCTTGCATTGGACTGTGTAATTAATGCCTTTAATATGGTAATCAAAATGTGACACGACAATAGAGGCCCTCTAGCCACCAAAACAAGTGAAAACCTGTTCTCATGCTGTCTCCCATGGTGAAATGTCAGTATTTTAGGAGAGAAAATGTTGTCCATGGTGCACAGAGGGATTATGATTTAAGTGACCACAGTTTCATAGTTTTCATTGTATTCTTTCTCTCTCTCTATTTATGAAAATGTGAGTATCATTTCTTTAAAATTCTCCATGTTTTCACTGGAATGTAGTTAATTGACTTGGAAGGAGTATAATCTCTTGAAGAAAAATACGCTTATGGTGTAAATAGCTCCTTCTTAAGGTTTGCAAAAAGCAGATTATATGCAAATTCTTAGAATATTCTCTTCTGCCAAACACTGCTGGACTCACTTGGACCAGTCAAATCTTGGCATCAGAGCTTGAATTTATATGGTTAATTATGTTGTTTATTAACTAACATATAGTTGTGGCAGTCCAATTACTGATGCTGTTGGTAGAGCCATACAACTACAAGCCATTCATAGAAATAGCAGAAAACCACCCAAAACTTGTCTGGTTTTGAGTTTAAATATGGAAATGAAAATAGAAGGGTTTTATATAAGAACTGTTTTAAAACCATAAGCTTTTTTATCATATCTGCAAGAATGGCATTTTTTTTGCTTTGTTTTGCTACATATGGGTAAGGTCAAATACTTAGGAGAAAGAACGTTGCAGTTCCATTATGCAACTTCATGCTAATGCCTGAGTTGTATAAAATAAATCACACAATAGGTGTCCAGGCTACCTGATTGAATGAGTCTATCATTTTTATGGTATCCTTCAATGTGCATACTTCTTCATGCATTGAAGATACCCAATACTTCTTCCAATATGCTTAAAATCTAGGTGACAGATCCACAAAGCAACAAGGTGCCTAACTGACTTTGCAGGGACTTAAATCCAAAACTAAGATACTCAAAATCCTAGCTCAGTCACTGGCTAACCATGGGATATCTAAAGTCAGTAGGCATCTAATGCCTGCATTGATCTGTATCCATGTTGCCCACTTCCTAGAAGAACACCACAGCTACTTAGCCTGGCAGGTGTTCTGGGCCATTCCCTCTTATTGAAGCTCAATCCATTTTGCATGGAATAATGAAATATTCACTGAGCCAGAGTGAGGGAGCTTAACTGTGTAGTGTTGTGATCAGAGCCCTCACCTGGGTTGCAGTCCTTGCACCAATGAGCATTTATCATAAAAGGGACTGAACTCTAGGTCTTCTTTTTCTCAAGCAAATTGTCGTAAGCACTGGCCATACTGTCACACTTTCACTTTCTCTAGCTCAATTAATACTTATTTATTCCATGCAAAGGAGAATAACTTCAACAGGGAGAAGCTAAGAGTGACCCCATCTAATAGTTACTCCCTACGCCATTGATTAAAATGCAGGGGGGATTCTCCTGCAGCTGCATTTTGGGGAAAAAAGGACTTCTCCCCATCTAAGGACTGACCCTTGATGCCTAAATCTGGGGGGGGGGAGGGGGGCGGTGTCTCAGACCTGTGAATCCCAAATGTGGATTGAGATAGTACTGTAATTTTGCAGTCCTGAAAATGATGCACCCAGGTTGGGCCCAATTACTTCAGCTTTTCAGCCCGGGTTACATCTTTTTCTGCAAAAGTTTCATTCCTGCCAAAATGCCATTTTCTGCTGAGAAATGTTTTCAACTGCATCATTTTAACTAGTTCTAGAAAAGATGAATTAGTTAAATTACTTGCTGTGGACTCTTTTTCATTCTGTCAGCTCAGTTAGGCTATTCCACCTCTGCCTGGGGTGTATAGTGTATGTGCTTGAATTGGTGATAGGTATGCATGTGCCTAGGCTGGTTTGGATGTGTATGTGCCTGAGCTAGTAGTGTGTGTTTGTATATGTGCAATTGTGTCCCACCCTCCTGTCTAACAGTGCAATATTGAGATCCTGAGAGTTGGCCTGACCCCACAGGGCTGCAATGACAGGTGTTAATTGCCACTGCAGGCTTTCAATTATTGTTAACTGATTCAGAGATACGGACCATGCAGCTGAGTTTTCATCCTGTTTTTAAAAATTATTTGTTCGTTGCTGTGATTTTCACTGGAGCCAAACCCATGGGAGAGACCCACAGCTGGGCCAGCCTGCGTGAACATCATCCCTCCCAGAATCCAGTAAAACATCAAAGTGATGGCAGGCGAGAGCAAGGAGGAACCCCAGTTTGGCTAAGGCACCAGGGTTTTCTTTTCAGTGAGGGCAGGCTCCTGGATGTTATTGGGGCACAGAGGGCCGTGTCTTTATGCGGTGATTCTCTGACAACAGAGAGAAGGGATTTAATAGGCTGAGGATTGTAGGGAATGAGAGTAAAAGGAGAGATCCGGATGGCAGGGGCACTGATGTGTCTTGGGGGAGAGGCTGGTTGCAGTGACAGCAGAGGGAGTACTTGGGGCAGGACCCGGATCTCATTTTGTATCCTAGGGTATTTTAATTATGATATAACAACTAGGAGCCTAAGTTTCATAGATTTAATAGATTTCATAGACATTAGGGCTGGAAGGGACCTCGGAAGATCATCGAGTACAGCCCGCTGCCTGAAGGGAGATCATTGAGTCCAGCCCCCCCGCCCGAAGTTACAGATCTGGACCCAATTGTGTTAAGTGCGGCATTAAGCTAACAGTAGTCTCCTCCTCACCATGCTTGCCACTTTCTCTCCTCCCATTTTCTTCCCTAAGCACCTTTTTGGCTGCTGTTTCCCACTGGCTCTGATCTAACTGAAAGAGTGGGTCCCACCGATCAAAGCAAAAGCAAGGGAATGCAGCATCTTGCTTATATGACTTTTAATAGAGAACTCAGGGTGCCAATCTTTTAAGACTTTGGGTTTTTTTTTTAAATGGAGCCCATAACCTGGCAGGGGGAGAAGGCAGCAGGTGGTTAGAGGAGGAAAGATGCATGTGGTCCAGTTACAAATATTACCAAATTGTTTACTGTTATGGGTGAATTGGTTACTGTTAGAGGGAAAGCTGTGTTTTGAGTCCATCTCTAATTTACAATATTCAAAGGCAGGCTACATGACTAAATGGAATGTTTCCCAAAATGTTTCTGATACAGGTTGAAAGGCAACTCTCAAATGAACCTGGAGAGCTCTCAGGTGCACTATGGTGAAGCATACTAAGCATTTGAGCCCCCTGATGGACACTCTCCCATCTTGCTGTACTTGCACGCAAAAGGTTTCCTTTAGACAGAAAGCAACAAGATTAGACCACCAAGAATTGCCACCTAGGGTTAGGTGCTAATGAAGCCAGCCCAACAAAATTTGGTCCTCCAGTAGCTGGAAGAGCCAGGAACAGGCAGGAACTCATCAGGCCTGGAGAGATTAGATAAAGAAGGCTGGCTTTCTTCCAGGGGCCAGTTTTGGGGGAAGCTGAGAAAGCAGGAAAAGGTTCTTCTCCATCATAATCTGAGAGGTCTGCCCTCCACAGGAGCCTGACTGATGCATGCTTTGTTGTTGCTGACTACGCAAACAATTGCTGGTTTACATTCTGGAATTTAAAGACCAGGCATCCATCTTGAGCTGAATATCAAGTTACTGCTGTAAAATAAAAGGTTGTTTGGTTCATGAGATGCTCCACTGGTTCAGGCCGTAGCCATGACATGAGCCTTCAGGGACTCCAGCATTCCTGAGAGCTCCTGGAAACAAAAAGCTGTTTAGTTGTCTGCATTTGGCAAGCAGCCCATAGGTTTCAAGGACCAGCTTCTCCAGCTTTCTTAGAACATAAGGACAGATGCATCCTGTCAATCCATGCTGCTGAGGGATAGCGGTCTGAATGCACCCTTTTAAAGTGAAACAACAAATGTTATCAGAGTAGTGCACACACTTAGTAAGATATTATCTTTTCATCTCCTGGCTTTTGACACTCATGTGCTTTTCCCCTGTGCATCATGTTATGGATTTTCTGTACAAAATGATAATCCTAATTATCATGAGATCTTTCAAGATAATGCATAATTGAAAAGCTGCAATATTTTCTTTTCATTTGGATTTTACTTTAATTACTGAAACTATAGCTAGTGTCTGGAGTCAAAATGTGAAGATTATTAGAACTGTAAAACACTGGCTTCTGGGCTGTTTGAATTGCTTAATGCAGTGCTGTACAACTGGCAGCCAACAGGTCACATGTGGAGTAAGTTTGCGGCCGCCAGGCTCCTGCCCTCCTACCACTCTTCCTCACTGCTCCAGCTGCAGCAGCAGCCAGGGGCTGCAAACTCTCCTTTTGTTCTCCAGCTTTGGCATCCTGCCTGTCCCCTGTCCATGGCCTGGGGCCCTGAGGCACAGTGTGGGATGTACTCACATGGTGTGTGACTGAGGGGACATAATGGCCCATGATGGTGCAGCCAGCATGGAATGCAGCCCCCAGCTGCTTAGAAGTGGGACAGCCCTGTCTTAATGAATACTTTTTCATGTAAGTTTGAGACTTCAGTCTTGATACATTAGGGCTAGAGACAGAAGTTTCACATAAACCAGTTTAAATGATCAGAAACTGGTTTAAACCTGTAACAGAACAGAAGTTCAGTGCACATAAACTGGTTTCAAAATGGCTGAAACTGATTTAAGATAAACCTGGTTGAATGTAGTATCCGACTGACTTGGATCAAACCAGTTTCTGAAACTTCTTTCCTAGACCCCTTCCTGGTTCAAATTAAATCACAGCCTCCCAGCATGCTTTGCAGCCCTGCAGCAGAGAAGGGGGTGGGGGGGAGCCAGGGACTGCTTCTTCCAGGCAAACTCTGGTTGGAGTCTGGGGCCAGGGAGGGGGTTAAACTTCCTTTCCCCTGAGTACAGAGCTAACCTGCCCTAATAAAAACTTACTGCTGGCTGTGACTGTAAAGTACAAATCCCAGAGGCACCTAGAGGCAAGAAGAGGAAGTGATGAGCAGTTATGTAGAGTCCTGCTGCTGTGATTCTGGGTTGCAAATCCCAGGGACCTCAGGAGCAGCAGGAAGAGGAAGTGAACACACAGCCCATTCTGGCTATGTGCCAGAGAGCCCTGCTCTAGTGCCCCCCAGCTTCTGGCCTGAGCCATTGCAGGTATGTGGCTACATTTTCTGAATCAAAAGCAAATGTCTGTCCAGTTGTTTCTCAGTTTAACCTCTGAAGTTTAGACTAAACTGCAAAAACTGAATGGATTTGGCCTTGGACTTTTTGACTGTCTGTCCTTAGCCTAGGAGTCCTGTGATACAACAAGACATGGATGAAGCCGAGAGAGAGGAAGGAGGAGGGGTTGGCAATATCATTACTAAGCAGTTTTAATGAAAGTAGAGGTGTTAGCATAGATAGAGCCACGCTAGAGCACCAAAACCTTGACTAAAAATCCTGGTTAGCTTTGCCAAAATTATGCTGTGGCTACTGACAAACCACTTGCAGCATAATTTAAATTGTAAACAGTGAATATTAAATAACCATTATTGAGTATGTTGCTCAGACCACTCTACAGACCTTTTTTAGTCCCAGCATTTTGTGAAAATTGCACCTGGCCTGTCTTCCCTGTAGGCCAATAATTTGCGTCCCACTTACTGAACTCTTGTTAGGAAAGGCTATCACCCTCTTGTGGAAAAGTTGAAGAACAGAACCAATGTTCTGTAGCTTCAGCTTAGAGAGCTTTAGACAAAACAGAAGAGAAGGGGAATTGCTGACTTATCTTTTATGAATTGCAGGAATGGGTTTGAAATATGACCACCTTGGTTGATTTGTAACCCTCAGTACTCAGTATTCATTATTTGGAAACATTTTCACAAGAAGGATTTGCTCTTTTGGGATGAGTCTTCTTCATAGAGATGCCCTTTATTCTGTGTGTACAGACTATGCTTTTACTATTTGTCATTTGCTATTATTTATTTTCACAAAATAAACATTGTCATTTATTCAGTGAGAAAGCAGAATTGGAAATACAGGTTTTGACTCAGGTGACGAGTCATTCAACACAAGCAAGAGTGTTAATATGCCTGAAAAATTCACATGCTGGAATAAATGCTGAAAAATGATGAAAATATTGACGGAAATCAGGATCAGTTTGCAAATACTTCAAGAATAGGAAAAGGGATTGAATTTATTTGCTAATTTATTTGCAACAAATAATCCTGCCAGTCCTAATACTGTTCTCATCCAGAACAACTAGTAATTAATTATTAATTGTTAAGAGTCTGATAACCATGTTTAGTTATTAATATCCTATCAAATTACAGTGGAACTCCCTGCAAGGTGCTACTCAGTGAGTGCGTCTACACAAGACACTAACTGCACAGTAGCATAATTTTACTGTGCAGTAGCATACAGGGCAAAACTTGTGCTAATATGCTACTGTGCAGTAGTATTAGGCTACTGTGCAGTTAGCAACACTGAAAAGCTGTGTGCTGGCACTACTGCGCAGTAGCACCAGTTACTGCACATTGCTTTAGTACTTGATTATCTGGGGGTAGGGGTGTAGGGAAGGGAGGGGTGGCGGGGGTGCTCCTGGGAGCTGATTTAATTAAAGAGACTGCAGCATCTTGTGTATTAAGTGTCCCATCCTTCAAAATGGAGGCAGAGGCACTTTAACTAAAGCTCATTCGATGAGCTTTAGTTAAAGTGCCCGGGCTGCCATTTTGAAGTGCAGGGCACTGAATACATATGATGATGAGGCTGCTGGAGTGTGCTAATCAAGTCTGCTCCAACACGTTCTAATTAGAATGTGTCCGAGCAGGCATCTGGCAGGCCAACTGAACACCTGGCGCAAATTATGCAAGGCTGCACAGAGCTCCATAGGTGACTTTCTTGCCACAAGGCATCAGGCCATCATCAAGCTCCCCTCCTTAAACAAGGAGCTGCATAAAGTGATGGAACAGGGGTGGAACTAAATGCCACTTGGGAGTGAGAGTTAGCATCCATTAGAATGGTACAAACTGCAAAACAAAATCATCTACTAAAGAAAAAGAATTGTAAGCTTTTTGCAAAGATGCATTGGATCTTCATGACCAGGGAAGTCAGGGCCTCAGTTTTATGTCTTACCTAAAAACAAATGTCTCTAGCACCATAATGGCTGCTGGTGCCATTCATGAGAATAGATTCAATACTGACTGACAGTATGACTATATTGCAGGTTTCTGTATAATGTTGAGATACCTGAGCTAAATTAAATGAGATAACTTGGGAATTAGAAGTAGTCCTGCTGCGGCAGCATGGAACTGGTACAGGCATGGGTATCTCTACCTTGCATTGCAGTCCTCTTTACAGGCATATTCTAAGAAGGAAGAACGTCAACTCCTAAAATGTCCTTCTGCAACTTCAGGAGCAACCTTTACTTTGAGAAACTCCAGTTCATATGCAGAACAGTTTTTTCTCCAGCTTGAGGCCTGACAAGATTCCCAGCAAAATATAATGTCTGCATACAATGACTGATGGTAAGTTTGGAACCTGTTCTGGCACATCTAGACTCCAGTTCCAGCTAAATGAAATCCCTCTGGTGCAATATGCTTATATTTGCCAGTCTGAGGGAGATTTTGGCAATGTGCTACTGAAAAGAGAATTTCGTTTTGCTTTTCAGAATCCCTATGTCCTCATTCAGCAAACCATGCAAGAATGTGATTAAAGTTAAGCAGAGGCCTATGGCGTTGCTGAATAGGGATGGATGTAAGCACATGCCTGAAGGTAAACACAGGCAAACATACTTTGCTAAGCCCATATAATAATTGGGAAAGTTACCTTTTTGTCCTGGTATAAATATTTCATGTTTTTTGTGGTGTGGGATTTCAAGGCCTTATAATTTCCCTAATTGGCTTTTTTCAAGGCAACGAGCCAAATCCTGCCCTTGGAACCATATGCACAATTCCCTTGGTAGCCAGTGGAAAATACATACACAATCCAAGATTTGGTCTAGCCTCTATATTCAGCTTCTTCACAGTATCCAACAACACGTCCTGCTGCTTCTCAAGCATTCCACGTTTCCTTGTTGATTGGTTTTCAACCTACAAGCTAGTTCAGCCTCATTCAAGAAAGACTGCCCCCAAATTAGGATTGATAATAATCCAGAGTTACTTTACGTAATCTAAAACAAGGTATCAGAAGAGGAAAAAACAAATATTAAAAAAAGACAAATAAAGACATCATTATGATAATTGTAATAGAATTCACTTCATCAGTCACATAGCTGTGGGACTTTTTTTGTAATGAATAGATACTTAGAAAGTCATATAAAACCAACCAACCAACCAACCAACCAAAAAACCCTTATGAATGTTTTGCCAAATGTTTTTCTGTTGTTAATTACAAGAATCTGAATCAGCCGTCTGATTTATGGCTATCTTTCCACGGAGAATAGTAAATCACATGCCCTTAACTAGTATTAACCTGCCAAAATTAAGTTTTTTGCTGAAAGCAATCTGGAGTGGCTAGTTCAGTTGCTGCATCTGTTTTGCAGATTAAAAGAGAAGAGCACAAAGAAAACTATTGTACTTTTGCTTCTGCATAGCATGGCATGGCATGTAATAACCAGGAGCAAAATCAGGGTGGTTAAACATTGCGATGAAAGTGATGGGAAACTGGCATACTTTAAAAAAATAAGTCTAATAATTATAAACCTATTAAAACAGTTATTGAGTGTTGGAGTAGCTAGGGCCACTACATTCCTTTAGTCTTTTCTCTAGACCATTTTTGGATCTTGATGAAATTACTCCAAAATCATGTACAAAATGTAAACGTGTATTAACCTTTGATTTTTATGCTTTTGTTAACAAAGTGTAAATGCCTGTTTTCTGTAAGTTGTAAATTTACTAGCTCCTCTACTGCCTGCTTTAAATTTATAATAAAAGTCCTGCAAGAAATTATAGTCTCACTAAGAAATATTTTTTAGTCTGTTAAATCTGACTGAGGGGGAAAATTTCAGCAGCACAGGTTCACAGAAGTTTAGGGCTGGAAGGAAGCTCGTGAGATCATTGGGTTCAGCCTCCCCCTGCTCTAGGTAGGAAAGACTGCTGGGGTCACATAACCCCAGAAAGGTCAGTCACTTAAAAATATTCTCTTTTAATTTAATCCTTTGTCATACAAGGGAGCTCTTAAATGTACTGTGAGTGCATTGCAACTTTGGAAATTTAAGCTCTGGAACCCACGCTTGAGATCTTTTGCTTATGTGAGTCACCTTTCTCATAGAAGTTGTCTCATTGATGTCAGGGGGTTACTAATGAGTTAAAATACTGGGCTCCTGTTCCTACAAACATTCACTTACATGTGTGTTCCTCTCTCAGCCCAGGGGTCTCATCAAAATCAAGTGGACTATACACAAAGGTTGCAGGATTAAACCTTTTATTTGGTCATGGATTGTAAGTATCTTTTATTCATATCATGGTTCTACTAATGAACATTTGAGTTGTTTGTAGCATTTTGCTGCAGGTACATTTAATTCCTGTTTGCTGCTTACAACTTGGTCACTACTCTCTTGCTATTAAACTCATTTGGATTCTTCTTTGTTTCCAGTCCAGGAAAAGCACTTTAGCATGTGCTTAACTTAAAGCACATGAGCATTTCCACTGAGATGTCGCATTATTCATGTACTTTAACCTAAGCCCATATGTAAGTGCACTGCTAGATTGATATCTAGGGATCTGGGTTTTCCATTTCCCATGGAAAACCAGAAAAAATGGGGATTTTCCTTTTTCCCTGAGAAAAAACATGGATTTTTCATCTTAACAGAGAAACATGCAGATTTTGCTCTTCTGCAAAGAGCGCTTTGCAGGCTGGCAGTGTTCCAACCTGCAAGAGGCCGGGGGGAGCAGGAGGAGGGCAGTCAGGCAGGGGGCTCCATCCCCCAAGTAAGTCGGGGGCAGAATTGAGGCCTCCATAAAGAGCAAGGGAGGATGTTGGGCAGGCTTGGGGCTGGGGCTGCTGTCCAGCTGGGTGGTGTGTGAGGCTTGGGGCCTGGGGCTGCAATGAGTGGCCACAGAGCCCTGGTGGGGACTGGGATGGGGTTGTGGGCTGGTTGTCTTGGGTGTGGGGAGGGTGGGGCCGTCTCCCTGCTGCTGTGTGCACTCCCACAGGGGGCAGGGGGCACGCATGCCCCCCGGATCTGTATGCAGGGTGGGGGCAGGTATGGACTCTCTGCTTTGCTGCCCTCCCCTGGGGCCTCCATAGCCTGGCAGCCAGGACCTGGTGGGGCAGAGCAGAACAGGGCCATGCAGGGAAGCTTGTTGCTGCCACCACAAGCCTCGTGCTGCCTTAGTGATGTACCTCCTGCCCACCTGGCATCTGCAGGGGTGGGGGTGTGGGGTTGTGCCCCCATTGCTGTGGAGCAGTCAGGGCAGCATGGGGCTTGCAGCAGTGGCAATGAGCTTTCCTGCACAGCCCTGTTCTGTGCTGCCATGCTGGGTCCTGCCTGCCGTGCTGTGCCGGCTGGGAAGACAGCAGGGCAGGGAGCCTAAGCCTGCAGCGGGCAGCTTGCTCCTGCCCCGTGCACAGATCTGGGGGGTATGGGTCCCTCCGACCCCCTTCCAGGAGTGAACGAAGTAATGGGAAGCCAGCCCCTCCCCCCCTGCCTGAGCCCCCATGGGTTCCATTCTGGCCGTGGTGCCCATGGGGTGGAGTGGGGGAGCCAGGCTTCTGCTTGGGCTGCAACAGTCACCACCTCCTGCATGTGGCAGCTGGGGTCAGGCACTGCTGCAGGGGGAAGGGGGCTGCAGACCTGGGTCCCTGGCCTTGTAGCCCGGGCAGCTAGAGTTCCCCTCCAGGAAGGCTGGTGGGGGGAAGAGAGTTGTTGATGGGGGGAGAGGGGCACCCTCAGGTCTGGGGGGTTGTGGGTGTGGGAAGTGAGGGGCACTAGCAGGGCTGAGGGTTGCGGGGGGGAAGTTAGGGGTACCAGCAGGGCTGGGGGGAATATGGAGGGGAGTGAGAAGCAGCAGCAGGGCCAGGGACCTGTGGCTTGTGAGTGAGGGGCTTGGGCCTGGTGAGCTAAGGGTACAGGGCAAACTGATTTTCCATGATAAAACCCCCCCAAATCAGATACCAATATTTATAGGTATTTAGAATTTATTCTACTGTAGTGATTGAGGCACTGGCAGGCTTCCAAATGGCTTTAAAGTGGTAAATATATAAATAAAACATTGTGTTCAATTGATATATATATATATATATATATGTATGTATGTATGTATGTATGTATCAGTTGAACACAATGTTTATTTATTTATAGATATAGTGAATTTTCATTTTAATTGTGGATTTGGGGTTTTTTATCAGATAATTTGTGATTTTTGTTTTTAATCAGGGAGAACCAGGATCCCTGTTAATATCTAGATTTCTTTTACTGAAGGAAAAAAAAATCTGTCCTAACTGGCTTCAAATGGTACTTGTTCTGGATCAGTAGAGTTTGTCAGTTTGTTACAGCATCACCTATCTACCTAATGTATTTTAGATCTCCTTATGGAACCCATTACACTGATATCTTAGCAGTGCACAACATTAAATGACAGAGTACAGACTCAGAACAAAAAGGTGTTTTTCTTCTTTCATTCCTTCTTCCTCTCCTGGGAGAGTGTGAAGAGAGTGTGAAGGGAGTGGAAGTGCTCTGTTTTTAAAACTGCTTTGATTTCAGCTAAGCGTTTGTTTCCAATTTCCTGTAGATGGATAGCATCTGTAGAAAGTCAGCTTGTTTTATCTGACAGTTATCCATGCATTAATATCATAGTGACCTAGAGCTATCAGTACATTTCAGGGAGGCCTCCTTACCTTTCTGCTTTTCTTTTCTTTTTCGTTTGCCAGCAGTACAAAAAACTTCCTTTTATCGCTCTAAAAAGTTACAAAATCTGGCCACCCGCCCACAAAACCCAATTCATGCAAGCAGTCCCACTGAAAGGCAATGGAATACCCACAGCAGTATGTTTGCAAGATCAGGCCTCACTCTCTTCTCCCCTTGTCATATATATCGGCTTTAATTTCATACTACTTACAGTGGTTTTTTTTCCTTAGTGGGTATAAGACCATGGATGCTGATGTTATTAATTATTATTTATATTATGGTTGCAATTAGAAACTACAGTCATGGCCCATTGTGCCAGGCAATTACAAAACACAGAATTAAAAGACAGCCTGTCCCACCGAGTCTACAGCAGGGGAGGCAAAGTCCAGCTTGTGGGCCGGACTGGGCCTGCGGCAGACTCGATTTCCCAGTAGCCCCTGCCCGCATCACTGTGACTGGTTTCCATGGAGACCTCCACAGTGGCAGGACCATGACAGCGCAGGGCCAGGGCTGGGTTCTCATAGCAGTGACAGCGTGGCCAGAGCCAGGGTAGAACTGTGCAGGGGCCTGCAGGCGGTACATCATTTCATATAACATAATGCATAGTTTTCTCCAAGTAAAAAGAAATTAGAAGCTGGGCTAATGTGCAAGGGGTCCAGGGTTATAGTATTCAGTTTAAGGTTAAAGCAAAAACAAATTTAACTTTATTGGAATGTGCATTTTTTCAATATATTATATATTATGTATTTAAAAAGACAATAAACTGGGAAAGCAATAAAAAGGCGGTGTTTCTTTAGTCCTGAAGTCATTAGAATTGAATGCAAATCTCTTTCAGATTCATAAAACAAGTGAAAGCCTTTTTGAGCTTCTTGACATTGCAAGCCAATGCTTTATTGAAAGGTGTTACCTTCCTCAAGTTAATATTTTTAGCTAGAGTTAAAAACAGTCTGCAGAGCTCTGAAATAGGAGCTACATTACCAGGAGCAGCTAACAGACAGATTTGCACAAGAAAGAGTAGTATGATTAGTGGAACATGTAGACCATTGCAAAGGAGACAGGATCCTTAACACCTGTAGAATGAAAAGGTTTTAGGAGGAGTCAGGTAGATTATGATGAGCCATGGAGTCAGCGGATTCCCTCACTGTTGCCTGAATAGAGATACTGCTGTCATTGCCAGGCAGTTGGTTTTAAACTTTGGGTGACCAAGGAATCAAAGAGGCTGCAACTGTACCCCTCTGGATCTACCCATGGCTATAGGATAAGTATGTTAGGTTAGGAGCAAGGATTTCTTAGTGTAATATCTTTTATTGGACAAACTGTGTAGTGAAGTTAGAAAAGTTTTGAATGCAAGACTTCATGTTATATGTTAGGCTAGGAACAGGTATTGCATTTGTCCCTGGACAAGTTGTACCCATGCTTGTCCTGAAACAGAAATATCTTATGATTAGTCTATACACACATCACACTTCTAATCAGGGTTTAGTGAGTGGCTGAATGCACTGCTGCTTTTCTGCCATTAATGAAATCCCAGGAGAACCATTCAGATGCACTTTGTGATGTCCTGGGATAAACTGTTAATGCATCTTATCCTGTGAACCTTTTTTAGGATTTATCCCAAGACAACGGACATGGACATTTGAATGACTGCACTTTATCCCAGGATAAAATGACTTATCTAAGGACAAAGGTGACGTCTTCTGTAGCCTTGTGGACTGTGAAAGGCCTGGCTACTCCTGCAGTTCAGATCATAGAACCACCTTAGGTGAGAAGGAGCAAATAACAGAGATTGAAAAAAATATTTAGAAATAGGGTGAAAGAAAACAATCTGATGAAAAAATAAGTTAGCGGGCAAGTTCCTCAGCTGGTATATATTAGCATTGTTCTTAAGGAAGTCCATGTAACTGTACATTTATACCAGCTGAAGATCTTACCCAATAGTACAACTGTGATTCTCTATCCCAAATGCATAGCATTAGCTAGACGTTATTCATTGTTTTAAACCTAAATTATCTTTTCTAAAGTGGAAAGGAATTTCTTAGAAAAGGTGTGAATTAGAGCTAGATTTCAGAATTCCCTGAGAAATGAACAAACAAAACAGCACTGCCGGTGTTTTACAAAATCTGGAAGTTCTTTGCAAAATATCTTAACAATTATTTTGAATAAGAGCCAGGTTTATGTTCGCAACAGAGTTTTCTGGTAATATTTTTCAGAGGAAATATCACAATATTCAGGATATTAAGCCTATTGAAAGGGTTTTTGGAGAGGGCAATTTGCTTTTTTCTTAAAAAAAATAAATCAGCTGATCTATCTTCTTCTAAATGATACTCAAAGGAATAATAAATGACTTTTTTTACTTCATAGACAGCCTATTAAAGCCTATTAAAACTCTAGTCAGCAAGATACTTACACATGTGGCTGATTTTAAGCAAGTGACAAGTTCCTTTGAAGCCAATGCTTAATGAAGCCATATGCTTAAAGTTTAACAACATGCTTATGTATTTTGCCAAATGAGGGCCTGGATATTTTCATATTTTCTTCTGTTTTATGACCTGGCCTCAAATTGCTCTTTCTTTCTCTCTCTTTCTCTTTCTCTCTCTCACACCCCACCCCCCCCAGTAGTAAAAGAACAGTTAAGCTATGTAAAGGTGTGATATCTTTTAAAACAGCCATGTAACTCATCTGTTTTCACAATGTAGGTATTACGTCTTTATACAGCTAAACTCTTCTTTTTCCTAACTTGGTTATTTTTATATCTGAAACATTTTCAATCAGATTATTTTTGCTGCAGAAACGTGATAACAATTTACTGTCATATCAGTTATTGGAAATAGACTCCCCCACACAAATTATTATAAGATTTGAAGTCATTACCCTTATGGTACAGCAACCGTTTTACACGTTAGGCTTCATAGTCTTTGTGGCTTTTGTGATCCTCTTACTCCACATAAGCAGTACCTTACATGATAAATTGTCCCATTAGACCAAGAGGATTGTTTGTAGAGTTATGTACTACCCCGTATGAGTAAGGGAATCATAGTCTGGCCTTTACTGAATCTCTTTGAAAAGGACAGGTCTTTTATTATGCCAATGCCTTACCCACTTTGAATGATGTATTTGTCTGCTGGATGTTTCACTGTTCAAGTAACTGAAACCTGAGTTCTTCTCTGTACAGCAAACTGACTTGCAAACTAGCATGTCTAATTTTCTCAAGTTTCTCTTAAGGTTGAGGCCACTGCATCACAAGAGACATCACTGCTATATCGTCATCATCATCATTATCAGCATTGAATTATTTAGCTGTCTTCCAGTAGCACCTATCATGTGCTCAGTGCTGCTCGCACACATACAAAAATATAGTCCTGGCCCCACATGGCATGCTGTCACAGGTGGAGTGGAGGCTGAATAGACTGTAATGAATTCAGTTGTTATACTCTCTAAGCTATCAGGGAAAAAGAGTGAACCCCAACAAGGACCCTCAACAGGAAATTGTTATCATGTAACATGGTAATTGCTCAGACATGATATTCACTGAAGATAGCCCTTCAACAGGACCAGGGTCAGTACCAACCATTAGGTACCCATTTGTGAGAGGCACTACAGCTTAGTGGATAGGGAGTTTGATTTTATGCCTGGCTTGTGACAGGGACTTTAATTCTGTGCCTGGCTCTGTCACTGACCTTCCTTGTGATGTTGGGCAAGTCAGATCCCCCCTCTCCCTTTGTCTACTCTTGCCTAGTTAGCTTATAAGCTTTTTGGGACAAGGACTGTCTCACTGTGTGTTTGTGCAATGGCTAGCACAATGTGGCTCCAATTTTAGGTGTGGTACCAGTAATAATATTTGTTTTTTCAACAAAAAATGTATATACATTCAGTTTACAAAAGCTAAACCTTTACGTAAACAAGCTCAGAGAGTTCTTTGAAAAGCGGGAAACACTGATATGACCCCAGAAAAAACAGGAGGATATGTAAATACATAATAAATCTTCGACAAGCAGTAATGAACTTAATTTAGTCCTGTCATCTAGAAGTACAGTTGTAATTCCCGAGTGAAACTTGATCCAAAGAATTAAGTAATGTATGATGCTAATGAAAACTTTTAATGCCTAGCCTGATAAGGCTCTTGAACTGTATAAACAGTGGGCATCTCATTACCTTTTTTTTGGGCTCATGTTACACAATTGTCCAGAGAGAGATGCTGAAAGGCAAACACTGTACTGAAGGGGAATAAAGAATTTTCTGTCATATGATATTCTCATCTGTCTTAACCCTTAGCTTGTAGCTACAAGGTCAGGCCCAGGCTATGGAGCTATGCTTATTGCAGACCTCCAGTCTATTTGCATTTTATATTTTCCGTAGCTTTTATTTTGTAAGTAATGCTGATGAGAAAAAATATTTAATTTTACTTAAGACCAGCTGAACTGCGTTTAGGGACTATTAAAGATCACAAGTGCTGTCTGGCAAATTGGATAAATTCCGAAGGAATCTGTCACCTTAGAAGAGGCTGAATCATGTAATTGTCCAAAAGCTGTTTCAAGGCAAAGGAATACAGGGGGCCTCTTTAGGAAAAAGCACTAAAAGGGAGTTGGCTATGGTCTTTGTGGGTCTGGGAAGAGCTAATACGCTATGAGGGGTGCTAGGCACTACATTGCACTTGTGTGAGTATGGGATTGCATTTTGAAAGCACGCTGTGACTGGTACAGGGCCAGGAGGTGGTAGAAAAGAGGTCTCCCAGCATCTGGGAAATTATGGATTGGAAGTGAAGAGGAACAAAGTCATCCCTCCATTGCTTGACTGGGAAGAAAATAATGGATCCATAGAGAAAGACGCCTACGTTCTATTAACAAAGGATCCCCAAAAAGATGAAACTAAAGAAAACAAAAAGTTGGTTTGCAAATAATTGTTTCCAGAGCTGCAGCTTGACTGTACACAAGGGACATACTTTTCCTGCTGAAGAGGGCATAGTGCTTCAATAGGCTTAGCCCTGGTTCAGGGAAGAGCTATTTCCAGTGAAGTTTGAGTAGTATGGTAAAGGCTCTTGGATTAACAGCGTGAGGTATTAACAAAATATTGCCGAAAAGGTGGAACTGTGTACAGATTCATTCTCTTTGTGGCGCAAGTAGGACTCTTAATGAATAATTGTCGTGCCTCCCCTCCCCCCAAGTGGAGGAAGAACTGTGCATGCAAAAAGGAGAGATCATTAAACAACTTAGTGTTGTGTGTTTAACAGTTTAAAAAATGGATTCTGCTGAAATTGTAACTTAGTATTTTGTGAAAAGAGTACACTGAAGATTAAAACAACAATGAATATTGTCTTTACTTGAGGTCAGCTTTCTATTAGTTTAAGAATCATGGATTTCCTTACAATTGAAAACAAGGGCTCCAAAGAAAGAAACCTTGTTCTTGGCTTATTCATTCTCTTCTTTCCATCTTTGCCCAGTCATCAGATTCATATTAGGTGTCCTCCAGGTTTTCATTTTCAGTTTTCATCTCCACTTTGTTCCCTTTCTTTCTTTTTCTCCTCCTTCCGTTCTAAAGGGAGGAGTCACTGTTACCCATTTTCAAACATGTATTTATTTGCTTGTATTGTCTTGATTTCAGGTTTTAATTGATTTTTGTTGTTGGTTTTCCACTTTAGAATGATTTTCTTCTGTTCTCTTTGTTCAGGTATGACCATACTCAGTGACCCAGTGACATTACAGTGGGGCAGATCCTCACCTGGCATAAACTGTCATAGCTCCAAATGTTTTTTCTGCAGTACTCAGCCTCCCCCTTGATTTTTATTTTTGCGTCTGTTTTCTTTCTATCGTCTCCTTTTCTTTTGTTTTCTCTTTTCTTTTTCTCTCCTCTTTCAATCGACTACACTTTTCCCTTCTTTCAATTTTTCGTTTCCTTACATAGATTTTCATTATTGCCAAGACAATGGCTAGATTTCTTAAGGAAAAATGTGGGGCACTCAGTGACACTGGAGATTATTTCAGGCATCCAGCTCCCAAGAGGTATGTGATCTTCCATCATTTTGGACTAGATAAAAATTTCAGCTCTTCATGCTCATGAGCAATGCCTTATATTTCATGAGATTATGAATCATTGTTTTGCAAGGCATAACTTAACAGGCAGTGATTGTATCACAAGGCCCTTTTATAAACCTTTAGCTATCTAGTTTTTATATGTTGTGATGCTAACAGACCACAAAATCTGAGGAGCTGCCTGCCCAGTTGATGTGTTTTTATGGTACCCTTCAGAATAGTAAGGAACTTGGCTCAAATACAAATCATTTGTATGCTAGATCAGTAATTGGATATGGGGTGTGCAAAGCACAGGGAGGTGTTTCTCACGTTCAGGGGGTAGCAGCCTTCTCTTTGTGACCAATAATAGAATTATAAAATAATGTGCTCTTGTCATTGCTTCTCTCCAGGTGAGAGGTAAAATCAACAATGCTGACAACTTGTACTCCTTTCCCATGTGGCGTTTTGTAATATCAGAGGTGTTAATGCCGGTTAACTTACAGCAATAGTTTATCCTGGGCATTCTGCTTAGCTCCGTTCCACTGCAACTTTTGTTAGAAAAAGCATTCATAGCTCCCTGGCCTGACCCACTGCCCAGTGAGGCTGCACATTATTGAACAATTGTGGGCTTTCCAGTGACTGAGCCTTTTTCATGATAAGCAAAGTGACCCCTGCGCATAAACTGAACAGTTGCAAAAATGTTGTTAATCACAGAGGGTGAAAGGTCATGTTAATGTAAGAGCATTGCTGTTCTTGAGAAATAATATGGTTCTGAGTTTACAATGAAATCTGTTTCACAATCCCTTCATACTCATATTGGGGAGGAGGGGTTCAGAGAAATATGACGTCTTGTAAAACATAGTATGAGTGGGATTTTCAAACAAATTAGGAGCACAAATCCCTTAGGTTTTTCCAAGTGGTTTTTGTGATCCTAACTCACTTTGATGCTTTTGAATATTCCACTTGTTGCTTATTTAAGAAATTAAATAAAAACAAATAAATACTTGCATAGGAACTAATTCAGAATGCTTTAGCTTATCTGTGATTTGATAAATACATTACGTTGCTTCATTGTACTTTTGTAAATAATATAATTAAAAACCTGCCTAGGGAGGTCACCTGAATTTTGGGCTCACTGGAGCCTCAATGAAGCAGGCTCTTAGTATTTATAGCATGTATGCGTTTCTGATTTTAGGCTGCTACTGTGCTTCATGGAAGCCATTTTTGGGCAAAATAAGTGTTGGTTGTTCTTCTGGCTTTTCAGTTCTTAGATGGTAGGATCACCATGGACTTCAGAAATAGCTCCCTAAGATACTGAATAACTCTGAGAAGACAGAAACACGAATACAAATCTTAGAATACATACAAGGCCCTACTTTAAAAAGAGTCCAATTATAAGACAAGAGACAGCATGATCAACTTCTTTACAATTATTTCAAAGGAAGTAAAGTGAATGGTGACTTGTACCATGGTGACTTCAGATAATGATAGTACCAAGAGCCTCTTAGCAATTAATCACGAACAAATACTTTGTCGAATACATTTCAGTGTGATTGGTCAAAGTCAGGGAAACCCTTGGAATATTGCACTTAAACCCCATTCAGCTCTAAAGTAAGATAATTTGAAACTGGTGTTCCTCTGTCTTCTGTACTTGATATTGAAGTACACAGGAATCATAGTGTGAGAACTTCCCTGATGTTGAGCACATGATTTTTGGCATATCTCTGTGAAAGCTGCACAACTTTCATTCACTTCCTCACACAATCACTCCACTCACTCCAAATCACGCAAATGTTTATTTTGCATTTCATATGCACATAATAGAGCCAAATCCTACTTTCTGTTACTGCCTGAGAGAACTCTTTGACTTGATTGGGGTTCAGTAGCTAAGAGCAGAATAGAATATACTGCATTTACGTGAATAGAAAAGAACCCAATTATTAGATGATCACCCCAGTAATTAGATTCTATATATGGAAAATTCATAAATTTGTTATAATTTTCCAGGTATGGAGTCTAATTATTGGAGGTTTGTGTTGAATTTGCCCCCTTCCCACTGCTATGGCAGGGAAAAGAAATCTGGAAGGCAGCCACTTTATCTTCTGCTTCTCCCCAACTTTTTCCTTGGCAGTCCCTTCCCCCTCTCCTTACTGTCAGACCCTTTGGAGCCCTTGTTTTCAATTGTAAGGAAATAAACTGATTCTTAAACTAATAGAAAGCTGACCTCAAGTAAAGACAATATTCATTGTTGTTTTAATTTTCAGTGTACTCTTTTCACAAAATACTAAGTTACTAAGTTACAATTTCAGCAATTAAAGCCGGTGGGTGACGTCATGAGGAATCACCAGCCAGTGGGAATAAAAGCGACTGCCAGGGAAGCAGCCGTGGGAGTGAGAGAGGCTGCAGAAGCTCCTTCCCCTGGTGGCAGCCAATCTGAGCCCTGGAGGATGAGGAGTGCTTGGGGTGATACACCCTGAACATTGCTGAGGGAGTGCAGCAGTGGAGGCGCTGGCTGGTGGTACGAAGAAGACGATGGCCTGGGGAAAGAGGCAGCAGCCGTTTTGGGGGAAACGGCAATCCATCTGCCTGGGCACTCCCAGGTAATGGGCTGTGGAGATGGGCAGGGGACAAAAAAGGAAAGGGAGACCTTGACGGAACGGCGTTGGGGGAACACTGCCAGTAGGGCTAAGGGAATCAACTGAGAGAATGCCAGATTTGTGAGCCCCCTTAGTTCTTTTGTTGTGGTGAATGGGGGTATGCACAGGCCTAAGGAACAGGACCTATTGGTCTGAGGGGACCCCAGACCCAGGGGCTGGGTTGGTCTGCGAGCCCTCTCATGGGAAGTGAGGGGATAAAGTATGGGACCTCGAAAAGGCATTGAAATTAAGGAACACCCACACTGGAGCAATGGCCATTTCAAGCTCAGGCATCCTGCCAGAAGTTTGCATAAGGTTGGGATGTAGGGGAGATGGAGCCCCACAAACCTCCAGCAAGTGGAGTGGTCACTCCTAAGGGGTCTTCAGACTATCCCCCCACTGGTGTTACAAAGTTGTGGCAGGTGAGTTTGGGGGTGGCCCCCGAAGTAACTGAAGTCCACCTCAGGGTTCCATGAACGCCTGTCCTCTATAGCTCAGGCCAAGGCAGCATGCGAGCAGGCATTTGAAGCCAGGCAGGCACACAGCCACAAGATCACCCCTAAGCCTTCTCCTGCGGAGGCTGAAGATATTCAGGTCATAGAATCACAGAATCAATGAGTTGGAAGGGACCTGGACAGATCATTGAGTCTGACCCCCTGCCATGGGCAGGAATGAGCACTGGGGGTGGGAGGGGTCATAAGACCCCAGCCAGGTGCCTATCCAGTCTCCTCTTGAAGATTTCCAGGGAAGGTGAGAGTACCACCTCTCTGGGAAGCCTATTCCAGGCTCTGGCCACCCTTACAGTGAAGTAGTTCTACCTAATATCTAACCTAAACCTATCCTCCCTCAGCTTGTGGCCATTGCTCCTAGCGACTCCAAGGGGGGGCTCTGGTGAACAGACTTTCCCCGAGTCACTGCTGGTGGCCCCGATAAGGTTGTAGGCGGCCACAAGATCCTCCCTCAGTCTCCTCTTGTGGAGACTGAAGAGATTCAGGTCCTTCAGCCTCTTCT
>NW_017728906.1:36438509-36466693 GCF_001723895.1 Crocodylus porosus
GGCTGACTGGCCTGTAGTTGCCAGGCTCTTCCTTTCTTCCCTTCTTGAAAATAGGGACCACATTGGCCCTTTTCCAGTCCTCAGGGACTTGGCCTGAGCACCAGGAGTCCTCAAACAGCCGTGCCAATGGCTCCGCAGTGACACCAGCCAATTCCCTCAGCACCTGTGGATGAAGGTCATCCGGGTCCGCCGACTTGGATAAATCTAAGCCCTCCAGATAATCCTTAACTAGATCTGAACTAACAGTTCGGGGACTCACATCCTTCCTAGACCTCTCTACGCTATCACCTGAGAGCACCCCATTGTCAGCAGACAGGAACACGGAGGCAAAGAACTTGTTAAGAGTTCTGCCTTCTCTCACATGTCCATCACCAACAGCCCTGCCCTGCCTCGTAGGGGTCCAGTGTTACCCCGAGACTTCTTCTTGCTACCTATATACTTGAAGAAGGACTTTTTGTTATCCTTAATTCCAGAAGATATTGTAAGCTCCAGTGCTGCTTTAGCCTCCCTTACCAAATCCCTATAAGCTCGGGTCAGGGAGAGGTGTACTCCTCCTTTGTCCCTGCCCCTTGCTTCCACCACCAGTACGCTTCTTTCTTTGCCCTCAGGCCAGCCTGGATATCCGTGCTCAGCCATGAAGTTTTCTTGCGCCCTTTTCCCGCCTTCCTGCACAGTGGAATTGCGTCCTGCTGCGCCCCAAGAATAACCTCCTTGAGGAAGGGGCACCTTACCTGGACCCCCATACTGGCTAAACCCTGGGCTCCGAGTGCCTCCCTGACTACTGCCCTGAGCATATCAAAGTTGACTTTCCTAAAGTCAAGCATTTGCGCTTTGCTAGTTACTCTCCCCACCTTTCTCTGAATAGCAAACTGGATCATTTCATGATCACTGTTCTCTAGCCTCCCTTGTACTAGCACCTCCCCCACCAGGTCATCCCCAGAGGCTAACACCAGATCCAGTATGGCGTTTTCCCTAGTGGGGACGAGTAACTCCTGCATGAAGTGTAGGTCCTGTACGCACTTCAGGGACCTTTGTGAGTGGCTAGACCTGGCCGACTGCTTCTCCCAGTTGATGTCAGGGTAAGTCATATCACCCATGGCCACAACATCCTTTGCACACACTGCCTGGAAAATTCCAGATCCAGCTCTTCCTCCTCAGTCTGTCTTCATAGGATCTTACCCACAGGCCCTCAGCCATATGAGTAGCCCTTTTCTGAACCCTCTCAAGGTTATTCACTTCCCTCTTGAAGTGTGGCGCCCAAAACTGGGTGCAGTACTCCAACTGCAGCCTGACCAATGCCACATAGAGGGGAAGTATCACCTCCCTTGACCTGCTCATGATGCAACTTTGGGGAAGTTCATTCCTAAATTCAAACTTTGTGATTATGTCCCTTTTCCATCTCTAATTATTTCAACTTGTATTCACCAAAATTGTCACCAATCAAAGGTAGCCCATTAATTGATCACCGTGTACCACCAATCAGGTACTGTCTATTGGGGTGTGCAAAATGGGCTGTATTCAGTTTGGATTTGGATTCAGCTCAGATCAGGTGATTTGATTTGGATCACTGTCCCAATTCAATTTGAAGACTCGATGCTGATTTGGAGAATCAGTGGGTTGGCCATAGATACCACTTTAAATGTATGTATGTATGTTCTACATACCTTGAGGTACCAGGAGCGGCTTGTGAATGCTGTGATGCTGGGGCAGATGGACATCCCACAGAAGTGTGGGGGCCCCCCCCACGTGCTTGGCGGTGGACCTGGAAGTGGACTGGAAGTGCTTCTGGGCCACTTCCAGGTCTGCTGCTGAGTGCACTGGGGACCCCCCCTGCACTCCCATGGGATGTTCCATCCAGCCCACCATCTCAGCGTTTATGAGCTGCCTGGTATCTTGAGGTATGTAGAAAAAACATTTAAAGCTGTGTCTATGTCTGAATCAATTCCATAGATTCATGGATGTTAGGGTTTGAAGAGACTTCAGTGGGTCATGGAGTCCAACCCGCCGCCCTGGGCAGGAAAGAGTGCTGGGGTCAAACGACCTGAGTTAGGTGCTTTTCTAGCCTCCTCTTGAAGACCCCCAGGGTAGGGGAGAGCACCACCTCCTTTGGAAGCCTATTCGAGATTTTGGCATCCCTTACTGTGAAGAAGTTATTTCTAATGTCCAGTCTAAATCTGTTCTCTGTCAATTTGTGGCCATTGTTCCTAGTTACTCCAGGGGGTGGCTTAGTAAATAGAGCATCTCCTACTCCCTGCTGCTGTCTCCTGATGAATTTATAGGCAGCCACAAGATCACCTCTAGGTCCCTCAATCTCTCCTTGTAGGGCCTTGCCTGCAGGCCTCTGACCATATGAGCGTCCCTCCTCTGAACCCTCTCAAGATTCTCTCCATCCCTTTTGAAGTGCGGCACCCAAAACTGGATACAGTACTCCCACTGCGGCCTGACCAGTGCCGCATAGAGGGGAAGCATCACCTCCCTGGACCTGTTCATCATGCATCCGCTAATGCATGATAAAGTGTAGTTAGCCTTGTTGATCACTTTGTCATATTGTCAACTATGACTCCAAGATCCCTTTCCGCTGCTGTGCTTCTGAGAAGGTCATCCCCTAGTCTGTAAATGTTTTGGTGGTTCTTTTTGCCCAGGTACAGCACTTTGTACTTGTCGTTGTTGAACTGCATCCTGTTTCATTCTGGCCATTTTTCCAACCTGTCCAGATCCACCTGGATCCATTCTCTACCTGCTGGTGTGTTAACTTTGCCCCATAATTTAGTATCATCTGCAAACTTGGACAGGGTGCTCTCCACGGTATCGTCCAAGTCACTGGTGAAGACATGGAATAGCACCAGTCCAAGGACCAAGACTTGCAGGACTCCACTGCCCACATCTTCCCAGGTTGATATCGACCTGTCCACCACCACTCTCTGGGTGTGACCCCTAAGCCAATTTGCCCCCCCACCTGACCATGCAATCATCTACATTACAGCTTCTCAGTTTATTTACAAGAAACAGAATGAGATACTGTATTGAAGGCCTTCTTAAAGTCTAGGTAGATGACATCTACCTTGACTCCTGGGTCTAAGCATTTTGTGACCTGGTCATAAAAAGAAACAAGGTTAGTCAGGGTGGATCTACCTGCAGTGATTCCACGCTGATTTCCTTTCAGCATTATTTCCCCTGCTGGGCTCCCACAAATGTGATCCATAATGATTTTTCCCAAGGATAGAGGTGAGACTAACTGGCCTATAGTTTCCCAGTTCCTTCCTCCTCCCCTTCTTGAAAATAAAGACCACAATGGCCCTTTTCTGGTCCTCTGGGACCTGACCAGAGCACCATGAGTGCTCGAACAGCTGTGACAGTGGCTTTGTTATGACAGTGGCCAATACCTTCAGCACCCTTGGATGAAGTTCATCTGGGCCTGCTGATTTGAACACATCCAGTCCCTCCAAGTGCACCTTTACTAAGTCCGTGCTAACAGTTGGTGGGCTGGTGTCCCTCCTGTGTCTGTCTATGATCCAATTGGGAGATTTGTCTTGGTATGTGTCTAGGAATAAAGATGCAAAGAACTCATTGAAGAGCTCAGCTTTCTCCCCTCTCTGTCACCAACTGCCCTAGTTTGTCTTGTGGGGGGTCCTATGCTACCCTGTGCCTTCCTTTTGCTCCCAATATACCTAAAGAAGGAGTTTTTGTTGTCCTTAATTTTTGTCACCAGCTTAAGTTCTAATCCTGCTTTGGCCTTCCTAACTGATCCCCTGCAAGTGTGAACCAGGGAGGTATACTCCTCCATGGTAGCTGCCCCCTGTTTTCATAGCCTGTATACCTCTTTCTTTGCCTGTAGGCTTTCTTGGACTTCCCTGTTCAGCCAAGAGGGCTTCTTGGCTCCTTTGCCCCCTTTTATTTGCAATGAGATTGTCTTCTTCTGTACCCATAGGATCGCTTCCTTGAGGAATGACCACCCTTCCTGGACCCTCATTTCGCCAATGCTCTTGAGCTTTAATGCCTCACTAACTACTCTTCCGAGCACACTGAAGTTAGTCTTTCTGAAGTCTAGCACTTCAGCCCTGCTGGTTAGTTTACCCACCCTTTGCTGGATTGTGAATTCAATCAGTTGATTGTCACTATCCCCTAGATTACCTTGTACCCACAGATTCCCCACCAGGTCATCTCCTGTAGCTAACACCAAGTCCAGCAAGGCATTTCCCCTAGTGGGACTGTATACCTCCTGCATTAGGTAGAGGTCCTGTATGCAGGTTAAGAACCTACGTGTGTGGTTAGATTTGGCTGACTGTTCTTCCCAGCAGATGTCAGGGTAGTTTAGGTCACTCATGACAACCATATCTTTCGACTGTACAGCCTCTGAGAGCTGTCTGAAGAATTCCAGGTCTAGCTCATCCTCCTGGTGTGGTGGTCTATAGTAGACCCCCACTACCAAGTCACTTTCCCCCTAACTCCCTTGTATCCTGACCCATAGTACCTTGGTTTGACCTTCCTCTGATCCCATCTTGATTATAGACGTTCCTTAATATAGAGAGCAACCCCCCCATTTTTTCCACACTCTATCCCATCTGTACAACCTGTAACCCTCAATGCCTACTGCTCAATCACGTAAGGTCCCACCAGGTTTCAGTTAGTCCAACCAGCTCAAACCTGTTGCTTGCAAGCAGGAGTGCAAGTTCCTCCTGCTTGTTCCCTATGCTCCTAGCATTAGTGTAGAGACATTTAAGCTCCCCGATGTGTGCCCTTGGTACCCCCACTTCCAGTTCGATTCAGAGAGATTAAAGGGGCTCCTGATTAGATACAGATTCAGAGATTCAGACTTCGAATCAGGCTGTATCTCTGTTGAATCAAATTAGCGAACGAAGCTTCGCACAACCCTACTGTTTATATCACCACAGATTAGGTTTTAGGAAAGCAATAGGCATTTCAGCACAGAGTGAATGTCATACATGCCAATGAGGTGAAAAGCATCTCTGTATTTGTGGCAGCTACAGCCTCTTACATTTATGAAGAACATGCCACATCACTCCTAGATTTATATCAGGAAAGCAGAAGTGATTAATCTTCAGTGGTGAATTTCCTTTTCTTTTGAGGACTGACTCACAACTTTAACATATGGTTAATGAATATCTGTATGATAAATATCTTCACTGGATAGAATTGATATTTTTGTTTTATTCAGGTTGTGTCAGTCAGGAGTGAATGTAGTTTAAATGTATAGTTCCCACTCAGGCCAGCTAGATTTCAAAGTGTTTTGATGAAATCATATTATGCTTTTTATATTGGAAGGTTTTTCAGAACACCAGTGAACTTGAAATAAATGTTATGGGCTAAATTCTGCTCTTTTTCATGTGTGCAATCCCTCTAAAATACTTAGAGTTACTCTCGTGTAATTGAGAGCAGACCTTATAAATGGACATATAATCCATTATAAATTACAATATGATACAACATGTAACCGTAACAAATGTTCTAATATGAGGCCAGACCAGACTTTGGTGCCAAGCTTGTAATAATTTACCATCTGGTCAGTCAGCTTAAGTTTTTTGCAGATAGTTAAACACAAAAAGCTGAGATTGCACATTTATATTAGGTACTAGTCTGCTGTATTTGCATAGAAATACTTGTATTCAACTGCCTTATATAGACCCAGCAATTAGGGCCTTGTTCTATAAATATCAAGTGCTAATGTGCCATATTGATTAAGGGGTAACAGTAGCCTTGGAGCTATTTTTAAGCCACTTCTGTACCTGCTGACCATTTCTTGTTTTGGGAAGAGCAGGATGCAATTAGCGAAGGGGAAACTTCAAAGGATTTTGGCCAATACAGTTAAGATTAGTGTCCATGCCTAGATAACCTATCAAACTATCTGAACCTACTAGGTGTGCAGAATGGGCCTGGAAGTCCTCCAAGAATCTTTCAAATATGCTTCTTAGGATATGTATGTTAGCCTTCTGTTTCCAGCTCTCCAGTGATACCATGAGCATAACCTTTTGCAGTATTTCATTCAATTTCTGATCCAGGGGAAACCTGCAGAGACGAGGTATGCAAAGAATTGCCTTTAGGCTTCGAACTATCTCTTGTAGATGTTTGAGAGCATCACCTAACCAGTTCTGCTCTTGAGTAGGATTTTTTAACACATATATAAAATGTTTAATTGATTAATAGATTTAAAGATTTGTGCTTGAAGATTTGTGTTTTATGGACGTTGAGGATTTTTGCAGGAGATTTAATAACATTTGAGCATTTAAAAAAAAACAAAACCCAAAGAGAACTCCAACAGGCCACATCCCAGCTTTGGATACACTCCTATTTCCATTTCAATCCCAAGAACCCTCCCCTAGCTATCTCCAAAATTAGAATATACCAAAGGTAAGGCTTTCTTTAAAACCTCTGCAAGGTTTTCAACTAAGTAATAAAGTGTAAGAGGTTCACCCAGCTGTTTATAATATCCAGAGTTTGAAAAGTAAGTATTTTTTTAAAAAGGACAAACTTAAGTTTCAGAGCTTAAGCCAATGTCAAACTCTTCGATATTAAGAGGAAACTTTTTTTGTGGAAGATTATTTGCCTAGTGAGAGGCTTGTTGCACCTTCTGAAGAATCTGATACCGGGCATTGTTGATGACAGGGCACTAGATTAGGTGGATCTAGTGATGCTACAACCCTGTTCAATTGTGCAATTATGCTAATGTCTATGGTACTTCTGGTATGAATAGAAAATATTCACATCAGTAAAGACTGTAGAACTAAGCACCTGGCTTTGGCCCCACACTACTTAAAACATTTAGCCCTCATCTTGTCTAGGTGATCCACTTACTTCACTGGGGCTTTGGGGCTTGTAACCCCTTCCTACAGATCAGACTGCAGGATCTGTGTCTACATTATTTCGAAAAAGTAACTTACGTTCATAATGATCAATGTAGGCAACATAAAGTCCTCTACAGGTAGCAGTGTACCAACTGCAGGGCATGGTAACACTTTGAGTAATGAATAGGGAGCCCTATTCTAGGGTCTCAAGGGCACAGAGTAGACCCCCATGCAGTCTGAGGTTGAGAGGCATGGCACCATTTCTTTTATGATTCCTGACCCTTGTTCTAAATTTCTGTCTTTGTGTTTTCATTTAAAAAGTATTAAGAGCAACTTGGCAAAAGAATTTGGCTCTGCTAAATGCTACAGCAGCTTAATCCAGATTTTATTATACTGGAACTTCATTATATAACACAAGTGATTTTAAAATAGAAATAAGTGAACTTGAAGGAGTTAGACATTTCTAAACCTCATCCTAATTTGGGGGGGTCACTTAGGATTTATGAAATTTAATGTTCTTTGTGCCTACTCTCTGCTCCATTTTCACAATCTTTTTTTGCTAGCTTGCTTTTTCTCAGCAAACCAAAAATCTTATAACATTCATGCTCATCATTTTAACATTTTTGTCGTCACGTAGGTTCAATAAAAGTAATTCTAGAAAAACTATTTTACTCAACCTGAGTGTAGAACAGTAGTGGGCAGTTATTTTGCTGGAGGGCTGCTAATGAGTTTTGGTGAGCTGTCAAGGGCCACAAGGGTACACCTGTTGTCAAACTGCTAACTCTCACTTGGCAGGTGTCCTGTGCCCCTTGGGACTGGAAGTCCCCCCACTTACCCCTGACCTTTGCCACTGGGAGTCCCTCCCCTGGACTCAAAAGTAGTCCTTTCAGGAGAGGGGTTTGCCCTCTTGAAACCAAAGTCCTACCCTGTCACATGGTCCATGACTTAAGAAAGCCCACCCACCCGACATCAAACCTTGTCCTGCTCAACACCATGTTGATCCCATAATCCCCTGCCCCCATCATCTGACCCCAGCACTCTTTCCTGCCTAGGCAGGGGGTCAGACTCGATGATCTGTTGAGGTCCCTTCTGACCCTAGTATTTATGAATCTGTGACCCACATAGTCCCTGACATGAGAAGGTCCACTCCTTCTCTGGGCAACACTGCTGTTCCATATGGGATTCTCTTATGGTACATGGCATATGCTGGGGGCCCCAGAAGTTCTGCCATCTAGGCCATGAGGCACGGGCATGCCTTATTAGGTAGGAAGGGGTTGTGACCTGTCCCATTGCCTTAACCAATCAGTGGGGGTTTCAGGGGCATCAGACCTCCCCAAGAATGGTGCCAAACCAACAGAGTTGAAGGCTACACAGATAAAGTGTCTCAGAAGAAACCATTTAAACAAAGTATAGATAAAAAACAAATCATATACTAAAAATCAAACATATAACATATTTTAATTTTATTTAAAAAATATTTTTATTCTGATTTATGTGTGTTTGAGTAGTGAATATAGAGGCAATTGCATAATAGTTCAAAATAAAGTCTTACTTTTGTATATTGTGTGTGGGAGGTGTAGGGAGAGTGTATGGTTGGGGGGGTGGTAGGGTAGGGGGTGTGTGTGGGAGTGTGTGTAGGTATGGTGGGGTTGGGGTGTGTGTGGAGGTATGGTGGGGTGAGTGGGGGTGTGGTTGTGTGTATGTAGGTATGGTGGAGTGTGGGGTGTGTGGTTCAGGTATGGGTGTGTGTGGGGTGGGTTGGGTGTGTGTGTGAGGGGGACTGCTCAAGCACTAGGCCCTTGCTGCTGGGGGGATAAATGGGGAAGGAAGGGGCTGGGGTGCATGCAGCACAGCTTGCCTGGGGGGTGCAGGTACAGTCTGCCCCCCCCCCCCAGCAGCTGCTTCCTGGTGCTCTGCATGGGGCTGATCCCTGCCTACACTCCCTCCTACAACCCCCATGCAACCCTCCTGCCTGAACCTGGCCTGGCCTTGGCTGCAGCTCTAGCTAGCACACACAGTTTCCTGGCAGGGCCACCTTCCATCCACTTGGCTACTTGCAGGGGGCAGCAGGTTGTGTCAGGTGGCCTGAGTGGGTAGAAGAAAGTCAGGAGCTGGAGCCCCACGTGCTGGGGCAGGAGCCCCTGGCTGCAGCTCTCTCCTCCTCCACTTTCTGCAGCTCCCTCCCTTGTTGCCGCTTCCCTAGCTTCCCTGCTTGCCACTGCTCTCCCAGAAGCCATGAGGAGCCCTGTGTGACAGAGCTGAGCTGGCTCAGCCCAGCTTCATGCCACACATTTGGCTCCTGGGACAGAGGGGCTCAGGCATCTCCTGCCCTCTCTGCCTGGTGTCTTGGGACACTCATGGCCCATGGCAGGCAGAGCCCTCTGGCGGAATGTGGCTCCAAGCCAAATCCTGGGAGCTGCACATGGTGGCAAGGAGCAAGACTGAGTAGACCTTGATTCATCATGTGCAGCTCCCAGCCAAGCTGCACATGCTGTCAGGATATGAGGCTCAGCTTGCTGGCTCAATGGTGTGCAGCTCTCCACTGGAATGCCCTGGAAGCATGGAGCTGGAACCTGGCAGATGGTGTGCAGCTCCCCATGGCTCCTGGATGGAGTGTGGGAAGCCATGCACCATCGGGCTGGGCCAGCTCCGTGCTGATATGTGCAGCTCCTGGCACTCCAGCCAGGAGCCACACACCATTGAGCTGGCTCAGGTTGGCTCCATGCCTCCATGTGTCGCTCCTGACTGGAGTGCTAGGAGCCACATATGGCAGCATGAAGCTGGCCTGGCTTAATGGTGCATGGCTCCCTGCAGCTTCTGGCCAGAGTGCCAGGAACCACATGCGGAGGCCAGGTGTAATGGCATGTGACTCCCAGCCAGAGTCCCAGGGAGCTGTGCACAGTAGTACAAAGTGGGGCTGGGACAGCTGGAGTCTCAGGAGCTGCATGTGTGGCATGGAGCAGGGTGATCACCTGCCTCTTCCCCCACCCCTCTCTACCCCAACTTTCTCCCAACAGGGGTCAGTGGGGACCTTCTTACCTTAAGTTCCACTCTTGCATGTGGGAGGGCTGGGAAACAGCCATAGGGTCACCAGGCAGAAGCCTTTGCCAGGCAGAAGCTTCCTGTCTCCAGCGCTCCCTACCTTGGGGCTGGGGGTGAGGTGGGTCAGGCCAGGCTGGGGTGGGGTGCCTCACAACCAGAGCCTGAGCTGCTGCTGCAACCAGTGTCTCCTGCAGCCAGCACCTCTGAAAGCCTGTGATTCTGAAAGCCAATGCCTCCTGCCTTTCAGAGGGGCAGCCATAGGCTGGTGATAATTGTTTTTGGAAGGGCCCTGCAGACTGGATGGAATCATCTACTGGGCCGAATCTGGCCTGTGGGCTGTATTTCGCCCACCCCTGCTGTAGAGAAATAATGTCAAGTTTTGGGACACAATTCTAAAAGATGCTTCAGCACATGTCAAGATGATTATTTATATTCTTAAAGTCAGGTACATGCTTGCTGAATCAAGGCCTTTCCACTAGGAATAAACCTGCAAAATAGATTGTCCAATTGATGGCTAGAAAATGATATTTAAAGATTTGCTTTTGGGAATTGGCTTGTAGGTAAAGTAGATACCGCATTAGAGCAATGGTCTAGGGCAATGGCAAGGGTTAATTAGTTTCCAGAAGCCTGTTTGCAACAAAGTTTCCTTCAAGGCCCCCTGTGCCTGAAGCCAAGGGACTAGTGGGCAAAAACAGGTTGGGAAATTGAAGATATGTACCACACTGTTCCCTGAAGCTGCATAACATGAACAGTATACCTATAACATAAGATAGGCTTGCTGCATTTGCACCAGGTCACAGTGACTAGCTGCAGAACCCTTGGAATTTCCAGTTTTTGTGGATGGATCAAATTAGAAGGCTGGGGCATGCCCAAATTAAGACTAAATGACTAAATTAAGATGTGTGCATGTGATAGGTTTGGGAAACAAAGGAATATGCTGACAGAACAGAATGTGGACTGTGTGATGATCACAGGGAGACCAGTCAATGGTACTTTGAGGTGAAGAGTCATTGGAGGAGGGAAAGAATACAACAGGAGGGATTTCAGAGCAGCAAAGTGTTCCTGAGGGAGAACCCAAGGCCACCATGGAGAAAAGACACAACCAGTCTGTCTCACCCGCCCCACTCAGTTGTGGTGGGCCTCAGCCCTCGACCCTTGACCTCCAGGCTGTTGATATCCAAGAAAGAACCACAGGGTGAAGCTTGTATAATGGGCAGACATGCCTTCCCTCTGTGAACCCTAGGACTGGTAGATATAGAATCGGGGGGGGGGGCGGTTATTTTGTTTTTCTTGCCTGCATTATTCTTATCTGCTATCACTATGTATCAATACTCAATACAATCTGCCTATTATCTAATGGAGAAATTGTGGTCAGTCTGAGGGTTTGGGTCCACCCAGAACAAGGTATCTGAGTCATAAATCCAATGCCAACACAGCCATTTTAGCAACCCATTGCAAAGATCATTTAGCTATTGGGAGGAAGTGATGCTGGTGATTCACTAAGCATCATTCTTTTCTGAGGTGTACTTAAGCTTGCAGAAAAGGACATTTTTCTTGCGATTTCCCAGTTGGTCTAATAAAAGGTATCATTTTGGAACCAAGAATTCTGGTTTTTTGTATGTATTCTTTTCTGTGGCAGTGCTGATTCATTGCCTAAGAATAGTGCCGGAGAGCTTTGGGCTCCAAAACTGAAGTTTTGACTTCCAAATTCCCATGGCACTTTTTGCAGTTTTTTGGACAAATTCCAACTTTAGTAATTACATTCTGCCTACCTACATTACACCAAAGCCTCACTCAGATGAATGACTGAATCCTCCTTTAAGTCATTATGTTGTGTTACTGTTCTGGGTATTTTAAGAAGGATGTGGAAAACCTGGAGAGAACCCAAAGATGATCAAGAAAGATAAGGGGAATAGAACCTTCATTGAGCAACATTGAGAGAATTAGGTAGTTAGTTTGGAGACAAGGAGATCAGTGAGGGACATGATAGCAATTTTTCTTCTGCCATGAAGAGGGAGAAAAACTGTTCTTCCTTGTCAGAGTGGGCCAGGGCATAAAGTAATGGTTTTAACTGCACCACACATATTTCGATCAAAACTTTTAAAGTGTAAAAGCACTAGAACAATGGAATCACCCGCCCAGGAAAGTTGTGGAATCTCCTTCCTTGGAGGTTTCCAAGAAAAGGATGGATAAGTATATGTCTGAGCTTGGTTAAGATTGGTGCATTTTGTATTCCTTTGGGGTACGTAGACTAAGACCAGATAATCTTTAGGGCCCCCGTCCAATACCATGATGCCAAATGAGAATTAATGTAAACATTTACCTCATTTTTATTTTATTTTATTTTGATCATTTAATTTTGAGTCAAATGAAACAATTCATTCAATTGAACATGATAGTTTTCCCCACGTTTTGTTTCACCAAAAAATTTGGGGATATTTGTTTCATGTTACCCCAAGTGATTTTTTTAGATATTTTGCGATTGATTGTGAACTGGAAAAAAAAGGATTGTTTGGTATAAAATACATTTGTTTGGTAAAAATGTAAGATATCTTGATTAATTATCTCTATTAATGTGTTGGTCTACTGCCAAGATAGCTTAACATTCCTGAACAGCTTGAGCGTTGCTTCAAGCAAAGTATATAGAAGATGTTTTACATCATCTGAGATTATAAAATGAGCTATTTCACCTTATTATCCATCTGTATGTAATAGACAGCAAATAATTCCCACTTGAGTAAAACTGTTTCTTTTGTTACCAACAGTCATATGAACTCCATATAATACAGAATTATTGAAGAAATACTTTGAAGTTTCCACATGAGGAAGAAAGCCACAGGGCACTGGCCAGTCATATGTTTTGTTACTCCCAGTATTTTTAGAAAACCAACATCAATTAAACTGCTAACAAAGAGAGAAAGCAAATATAGACGTATAATGATGCTGAGATTAGCGTACCAAATTTTCCCTTCAGGGAGAGGAGAATTTGGGGGTTTGAGTATGTTTTAGAAATGTTTCTTCTTAGACTTATGGACATAATAGATGGTTCAGATCTATTACGGCATGCAGTTCATCTCCCCGCAGGAATGGGTTGTTCTTTATGGTACAGTTACTAGTGTTTTGTCTAGGCTATTTATAAATATCCCACTTAACAGGACCTTCTACTGTGTCTTTGGGAAGATCATCTGTTAAACCTGTGGAAGGCAGTCATAAGAGGAAAACAGTTAGCATCCCTGTTTCAGGAGATAGCTTCTGCACTGGCTTTGATGCCTGCTAAATCAGATACCCCAGAATCTTCCCTTGAGTAAAGTTGCCCAATGTAGAGAGGACTTTAATCAGAAGCTAATGTGACCTGACACTATGTTAAGGCTCTTAAATGTAAGATTAAGCATATTTACTACAACTAGGACTGTTTGCATACTTAATTAAATGTGTACTGAAGGGCTCTGTTGGATCATGGCCCAGTTTTTTATGGGTTTATTATTGGTGTGCTGAATGAGGGAATGTGTGAGCTATAGGTTTATGCAAACTGAACCAACAGTATCTTCTGTGAATTTCATTAACATACTTCTAATCAGGGGGAAAGATGTTAAACAGTACACAGCATTTCAGAATCTATTAGAATTTTGTGAGAGGAGAAAATAAAATAAAACAGTATCTTAAATAGCTTCTGGTCTCTGTGGAATTATGGGAAACACTAGCCCTGTATTTGGTGTGTTATACATTGGCATTACTTTACTATCTGACAGCTGTATTTCTTTCCATATAGCTCTGTGAACAGGTGTAGCTAGTTTTACCTCTCTCTTCTAGGTTCACTGGATACCTGCCTGCCTTGGCTCTCACCTGCTATGTTCACATTAGGGGGAGGTTGGATGTTACACAGCGGCAGATATCCACCTTGCTGAATGCAGTCCTTTTCACAATGCTCTTCCTCCTCTATACCTTGTCCCTTTCCACTCAAAGTCTGATGTTAGTTTTTGTGGTCTTAACTCCAGAGCCCAGGCCTGATTAGGAAATAACCATCGTAAGCACCCACCATTTGGGACCCATGTTGTTTGTGTGTTATGTAATAACTTGTTTTTTGTCTAAGTATGCTTGAAGGAGCTGTTGGGGTTCATTAAATCAATAGGATTCAAGCCCCCAAGTCCTACAGCAATCAACTCCATTTATGAAGATCACATCAGGCTTGGTGATCAATTTAATTGACTCTCCAGTAAAGGTCTAGGAAGGGATTTATCTCCCTGGAGATGGCAGCAATTTGCTCCTTGACCCTGCCTGATAGGAATCAATCACTTCATTATCTCTTTAGAGTGTCTGACCATCACCTAATCGGGTTTAAAAATCTAGCCCATTCATTTCAATTCTTTCTTCTCAAAGTAATCTTCCATTATTTCATCAGTGTCCTCCCATGATCATCAATTAGTTCATCAATGTCTTTTCATTAGTGTAAATCAATTAATTATTTCTCCTCCACTTAATCAATAGGCAGTTCATCAACTTCTCATGTAATCAATAAATAATTCATCAAATAAATCCTATAATTGAATCAAGTCCTTAAAAGTCCTGGGTCACCAGCAATTGCTTCATCACATTCCTGGAGGTGCCACCAGATCAGTGGTTCACTGAACCAGTAGGCAGTCTTAGCTCCTCTTCTCTTCTCTCCACCTGATCTTGTCCTAATCCCTTCCCGGCTTATAGGCCTGTGTGAGTAAGCAGCTATTCGATCTGGCTTCAGATCTGGCCACTTCAGATGCCAGGGATCCAATCTGGAGCTCCGGACTGAGTTCCTGCTTTGATCTGGCCGAAGCGACTCCATAACTTCAGAGCCGCCTCAGAGATCCAGCCATAGGGTATAAGGGGGAATCAATGAAATGTCTATAACTGTGTTGTTTTTTGACTGCTTTGGATGAAGCTTGCAGGGGTAGCGGCCCCTGCTGAGAGCATGAAGCCTGCCTAATTTCATGAAGATAAGTGCAGGGGCTTGGGTGGAACTGCACCTCAAGCTGCTGACAGGCAAAACTCGTGACATAGATGTCCCTGTGTATGTTAAGGCACAGCAGGATGAAAGTTGCAGGGATGGTAGCCTCTGCTGAGGCCAAGAAGCCTGCCAGCTGTCGAGGAGATTGGTGCAGGGCTTCTGCGTTCTGGGGCCCTGCACTTTTGGCTGCTGACAGGCAAAACTCATGACATGGGTGCTTGTGCAACTGACTGTCTTCGGGCAGTTGATTGTCTGTATTGATACTTTCCTCTCCTTAATCTGTGGTTTTATAGGTGTTAACTGGTTACATTAGCTAGCAACTGTGTATTGAGCTGGTCCCTGAGTGAATCATGATTGATTGGTAACTGGTAACACAGTAGCTTAGCAGCCAGGCCTGCAGTAGTGTCTCCCAGGCCCCAAGACAGACACAGTTGCACAAGCACCCATGTCAGCAGCCAGAGGTGCAGGGCCCCAGAACCCCCCTGCACTGATCTTCTTAACAGCTGGCAGGCGTTGTGGCCGCAGCAGGGGCTACCATTCCGCAGCTTTCACCGCACTGTGCTTTAACACACACAGTGTCACCCATGTCACGAGTTTTGCTTGTCTGCATCTTGAGGTGCAGTTCCCCCCAAATCCCTACACTTATCTCTTTGAAACTTGGCAGGCTTTGTGGCCTGAACAGGGGCCACCTTCCCTGCAGTTTTCAGCCTGCTGCACCTTAACACACACAGGGTCATCTATGTCATGAGTTTTGCCTGTCAGCAGCTTGAGGTGCAGTTCCCCGCAAACCCCTGCACCTACCTGCTTGAAACTTGGCAGGCTTCATGCTCTCAGCAGAGGCTACCACCCCTGCAAGCATCATCCAAAGCAGACCAAATACAACAAACTTATAGATATTTAATGTATTCCCCATTATATTCTATGGCGGATCTCTGGAGCGACTCTGAAGTTTTTCTGAAGTGCTTCAGAAGCTCTGAACTGCTTCGGAAAGCCTAATAAAGCCAGTGCTTTGATCCAGACATGCTGCTTCAGATGCTGAAGTGTCAGAAGCTTCTCCAGATCTGAAGCACGATCCAAAGACTTGCATGGCCCTACAGGCTTACCCCACCACCAAGGATAAGCCCATTCCCCAGCCCTGTCCTGGCTACTTCTCATGCCTGGAACAGGCACTGGAGACAGTCCCCTGTTACAAGTTCCCAATAATGTATTTAGTTATTTGATTTATATGTCACCTTTCTGAACAAAGGCTCAGGGTGGCTTACAGTAACAAAACACAATAGCTTAAAAATAGTAGAGTGCCAAAAGGACCAAAACAACTTAAAATGGATCTAGAACATCAAGATAAAGTATCAGGATAACCAGCCTCTCATCCTAGCTTCATTTGATCAAGGCCTGCCAAGGTAGGAAGTTTTTACAGTGATTCTGAAAGATGCTGAGGCTTAGGTTCTGGTGGACCTTCAGGGACAGAGTTCCAGAGCTGATTTACAACTGTGGAGAACAACCTCTCACAAGTTTTCTCCAAGCAGACCTTGAGTACTGATGGTACTTGTAAGATTTTGCTGTTGCTTGGGCTCTGGGATCACAATGGGGCATAAGAGAGGAGGTGGTTCCTTAGCTACATAGTACCCAGACCATTTAGAGCTTTACAAGTCAAAACTAGCACTTTGAATTGTGTCCAGAAAGCTACTGGGAGCTAGGATAGACAGTAAACCAATCTGGCTTAATTCTGAAAGGAGGATTTCTCAAGACAGTTTTTGAGCAATGCAGTTACACTGCAAATAAATGTTAGTGATTGCTGCATTTCTATCGATTCCCCTTGTCTTGTTTCTCATCACTGTACTAGGCTTTATTCTCTTGTGTTAGTACTTTTGATATGTCAACATTGCAGATTGGAGTCTAGTACAGATAACTCTTTAAAAGAGTTAGAGTAATCCTTGGGCTAGTTTAACTTGTTGAGAAGCAGGGTGAAAGTAGCCCAAAGTAAGCTCCATGCCTCTATGACTGGATTGCTAGACTAGCTCTTTTGAAGCTAGCGTGGGTATTGTATTACTCTGTATTGCATTACAGTCTCCAGTGTAGACATATCCTTTTTATTTTATTTTACAGTGCATGCTAAACTTCTTAATTCACCACTCTAATGGGAATGCATATAGTACTGAATTATCCATCAGTGACCAAGTTATCAGGTTAATTATTGGTTGAAAAATGGAGTGGGGGGCATTGGAGGTGAATCAGAACAATAGCAAATTAAACCATAATGGTGAGTTGTCCTGTAGGGAAATTCACCCTAGTTTAATGCGGTGTTTCTCAACCTTTTTAGACTCAAGGGGCCCTTCATTAGATTCCAGGGGCATATCAGAAAGTTCCAGGTCTTAGTTTTCACTCATTTTTAAACTACTGAAAAATAATAGAGCCATTCTTTTGCAAAAACTCAGAAAGACTACAAAGGGGCAGAATGTTTCTGACACGATGGATTCCTGTTTGAATTCTCTGAGTTTATTTTGTGAAGCATGCGTAGGTGTTTGCACATTTAACAGTGCTAATATTGCACTGTGCTCTGCAGTATTCTTTAAAACGATTTTGCAGCACTCTGTAGGAGAATCACCGGTTTAATGTATGCTTAGTTTTGTCTTTGCTTTAATATATACTAAAATGCCATTGCCATAGCCACCAACCCGAGACTTCAATCAAAGATTTAAATGCAGATGGGAAATGTAAAAGCTAAACAATATTACAGAGAAAGTGCATTCAGTTTGTAGTCTGGATCTGAACAGAAAGAGCAAGGGCAGCTGTGTCTTCTACTAGGTTTTTGTTGAGTGTTCAATTTGGTACATTCTCAGTTTTCCTGAGATGTTCAGTTTTGCTTCCATTTTCCCTTTAATCCTGTATAGTTTGGAAAGCAGCTGCATTTGAACTGTTTGCTCAGACCCACACCTTTCTGTGGAGCATGCATGGAGTTGTTTGGGTTAAGTTAATTGGGGAAATCTTACATCCTAGAAATGCTGTGCTATGAAATGAGGACAATACACTGACAAAAGCTGTGCATACTAAAAGGCAGGTAGGTTGGTGGGAAAAGGCTTGAATATGCAGATACTGTAGACTTCTTGGCATAAAAGTAGAAACTGTGAAGACCTTGCAGATGTAGAATGCTCTTCTTTTCCTCCTTGCTTAATGGAGCGAGTGTAAAGTAGTGGAGCAGTTTAGCAGATTGTTAGTTTGTACATTGCCATAATGGCCAGTTCTGTTTTATCTCTAGGCTAGCATGCAATGAAAGCACTGAAACCACAGGAAAGATGATAATGCCTGGTGATCATGATGTTCATATGCTTAATGGCAGCTGCGAGCACAGAAATGTGATTTTTCTGCAACTTTTCCTTTAAAGAACCAGAAGTGACAAGTTTAGCTTTTTCAGATTCACCAGCCCTCAGGATCTGATTTCACGTACAAATTCTACCTTGGACTTTGCATTGCCCTGAACAACAAGACAGCCTCTTGTTGATAGATAGGAGGAACTTAAATTAGATTGACAATAAAATACAGCATGAAGAACTGTCAATAATTTGTTTGCTTGGTTTCCTCAAGAAAGTCTCTTAACTTAGTCTTGAAAACAGATACTAAGGGTGTTACAGTGATAGCAAGTAATAAAATGAAGTAGTTCATATTTTTCCTATAGAAGTTTTCATATTTCTCCTATAGAGTGCCCTACCAGGTGGTCTAAAACAGTGGTCTCCAAACTTTTTTGATTGCGCACCCCTATCAGTAAAAAATTTTTGAGCACGCACCCCCAATATTTATTTATTTATTTATAAATTATATAAGGGTACAAAAAACCTTTTTGCTCTCACTAAAAAAAATATTATTAATTTCTTCCTGCACCCCAATGGATCATCTTGTGTACCCCCTGGGGTGCATGCACCCCACTTTGGAGACCACTGGTCTAAAAGGTGACTTCAGGCATCCATGGTTTACAACTACTTAGGCCACATCAACCCCTCTAGAGGTATTTACTCTAGTGTTTACCTAATTGTGAGGGAGAGAAGGAACCAGCAGGCTCCTCGGCTCCCAGACCGAGTGGAGGGCCAGTAGCCCCAGGTCCGCAGCCCCAAGGAGCCAGGCAGAAACCTCCCTTACCCAGGTGTGTGGGGAAGGGAGGGGCAGGTACTTCCTTCGCCGGCATAAAAGAGAGGACGGGACCGACAAGCGGGGGCAATGCAGACTTGGAAGGAGGATGTGGAGGAGGTGGAGCATGCCGGCGCACGCTGCAGAGGACGCTGTGAGCAACGCCGAGTGCTGGTAGGAACCTCTGGCAAAGGGCAAAGCCCCAGCGCAGTTTTTGAACACAGTCTGCGGGCCCCTGCGGGGCATAGAACTATTTATTTACTGACCGGGAGTGGCCGGAGCCCGGCCGGAGCTGGGTACCGTGAAGACCCGAATAGAAGGGCGGTATTTGGTTGTGGGAACCGTAGTACCTGTAATAGGGGTGCAGCTCAACAGTGAGCTTTAACTGTGATAAGGGAAGCTGATCAAGCCCTCTAAGGGGGCTCTTCGAAAGCCAAGAAGGGGGTTCGACCCCTTGGAGGGCAAGTGGGTATTGGAAGATGGCTGCAGACAGCTGGAGCAGCCGCTCCGAACAAGGGAACCCTCTTGGTTGTACTGTTTGTTTTGATTTTGATTTTTCTTTTGTGGATCATCTGAGTGGATGTGTGAATACGTGGCTGGACCAGACAGTCGGCCACCATCCTGGTGGAACGGGCGAGGGTGTAGGGGTGGTGGAGCCCTCAAACTCGGGACCCACGTGACGCCGGTGAGACTCATAATTGGACATCTGAACCAACTCCGTTAATATCAAAGTCATGGCAGGCGAAGCAGATGCGTGTGACACCCCAATTAAAGGTGAGGATACACTAGGCGACTGGCAGGCGGTGCCTGCATGGTCCGCGGGCATTGGTGATTACCCGACACTAATAAGTAACAGTAAAATGACAAATTTTGATGGTAACCTTCAGTATTGTGGCTTTACTAATCCATGTTGGAGACCTCCAGCTTGAAATTACCATCACCTTTTGGTACTGTTGAAGTGATGTTGCCATGCTGGTCCACAAAATAGACAAGAGGCAAGAATTCTTGTGAGTGATACTTTCTTTTTTATTGGACCAATGCGATAGTTCAGATACATGTAGAAAAGCTTTTGGGTATCATTGTATCCACATGGCTCTGGGTGAGAAGCAGATACTTCAGGGCTAAGTAGGGACTGGAACAACTGCTACTTGTATAAAATTCCATAAATAAATAAAACAGGATATAAGAAAAAATAGGTAACCATATAAGAGAAATGCAGTAAAAACCTGATGATAGAACAAGGCTATTCAGGAGTGTTATTGTCACCTGTGAAATACAGATGTTAGTGCAGGGGTGGGCAATTACCTCAGCTGCAGGACCACTAAATGAGTTTTGGTGAGCTGTTGAGGGCTGCATGGGTAGCCCTGTCCCTTGACAGTTGCCCTGCCCCCTTTTCACCATCTTGGGACCAGATGTCCCACCTTTAACCCCTGACCTTTGCCACCAGAAGTCCCTCCCCTTGCTCCCTGGAAATACTCCTTTTGGGAGGGTGCGTTGCCATCTTAGAACCAGAAAAAACCCCAAGTCATACACTAAAAGTCAAACACCTACTGTAACATATTTTAATTTTATTACAAAAAATATTTTTGTCATGATTTGTGTTTGTGATTCCATAATAACTCAAAAATAAATTCTTAGTTTTGTATATTGTGGGGGGTGTATGGTAGGGAGTGGGTGGGGGTGTGTGGTGGGGTGTGTATGGTGTGTGTGTGTGCTATGTGTGTATGGTGGGGTGTGGGGTGTCCCTGGCATTTACTGTCCAATAGACTAAGAATTTTTGTCCCCAGGCTTGTCTTTTAAAGTTATGTGATAGACTTCCTCAGAGCATGAGAACGGTGAGGTCAGACTGGGAATGATTTTTCTTTGAAATATACTCCTATTTATGTTCTAATGTCTCTGTGTCCTTTATCTTTTTATTTATGGTCATTCATTCTGATTCATAGTTTTTGTCTGGTTTCACCCACATAGCTTCCATGGGGGTACATGGTGCACTAGATAAGGTTAACCACATTCTGGGATAAATTTTTTTTTTTTTTTTTTTTTTTTTGGGGGAGTGTTTATTGTTGTAACAGAAGACATGAGTGGACAGGTCTTGTTAAGGCAGGGCTGGGTCCCATTAAGTGCCTGTTGATCAGCAGGGAGTTTGAGTCTGATGATGGGCAAGGTTCTGGGGCTGCTTGCAAGCCAGAAACAGGGTGGCTGGGAATCTCTCTCTCAAGATATGGTTCTTTTCAAATATGGCCTGTAGGTGTTTGGTGATCCTTTTAATTGGTTCAAGTGTGGGATGGTAGGTGACAACCAAAGGAGTACAGTTGGTGGGTTTTTCTCTCTTGCATTTTAGTATGTAGCTGCAGGGTATCTGGGTGGCTCTTTCAAAGGTATGGTCTATTTCTCAGCTGGAGTGTCCTTGCTGGGTAAAGGCAGTTTTCAGTTTGGCAAGATGGGTGTCATATTATGTACTGGAAACTAAAAACTGTACCATCACTGGGAAATAGCTGTATGTAACTCCGTATACGGGTTTCCTGGTATTACCCCGATGCAGCCTGCGGGCTTGCTTAAGTTAGATAAAATTATTGATATCCTGTTGAAAGCAGGTCCATTCCAGGAGTTACTTCCAAAGAGAGGTTAGTACAGCTCAGGGACAAGAGGGTTTTCTTGGGTATGTGTGTTTGGTCTGGGGATCCATTCAGCCAGTCCCAGCAGGCCCGCCACTGGGCACTGAGATATTAAACTTAAACATTCTCTCCAGACTCCCTGATAAGTTATTCATATTCCACATGGCAATGCTGTGCCTTGGTCCTACACTATTAATTACCTGCATTTGAGCTTCTTTCTTCCTCATCAGTGCAAATCAACCATTGCTTTTGCATGGCTTTAGAAGTTGCTATGCAGCCTGCTTTGGGTTGGTCAGCAAAGTAAAGTCTTTTGTAAGAGGCAAGAATTTTTGTGGGTGATATCTTTTGTATGGATGGGATAGACTTAGACAAGCTTTTGAAAGGAGTACATTCTTCATCAGGTCTCAAAGTCCTCTGTGGTGTTCAGGCCTTTGAATTGCCTGACTGTAATTAAAAAGCCCAATCTTGCTCTTGTCCAGGTTACCATACATCTCTGTTGAGGACACTAAGAAGTTACATCAGACTTATATTGAGACACAGTGACCTTGTCTACACATGCCAAACAGAAGCAGCCTCAGTTACACTGTGCTCTTCTGGGTAGGCTGCCTCTTAAATTAGAAGCAGTATATCTACATCTGGGAGTCATTTGGGACAGGCTAATTAACCAAATGAAATGACTAGTTAGCCCACAGCCACACTACTTCCAGGTCAGGATTTAGCCTGCCCATAGCAGTGGAGTGTGCTAGAGGGCACTACCTTAGAACATGGTAAGGTCATTGTGTAGAAGGAGGCCTCAGTCCCTGTACTGCCTTTGTGTGGTCCTGACCACTTCCCCCAGGTATGGCTTGCTGCCTGACTGTTCAGATTTAGTGTCTGTTCAGCCCTTCCTCCTGTCAGCCCCTCACCTGTTGTTAGCATGTTAGCTCTGCTGATCTTCTTTCCCTATTCTCTTTCCACTATGCTGGCAGCAGTTCACTTCTTGTTTCACTCCCATTCAGACCACTGGCTGTCCTCCTACATGGCCTTGAAGTTTACTACTACTATACCCGATTTAACTCTTCCTCTCCATGAGATCTGTCACTTTCATTCACTGAAACAGGGCTGTGTATTTCCTGGCCTGGCCTGGTTCTTTTAGTGCAGCCACCACTACTGTATCCAACTGCTTACAGCTTTATTAGACCCATTGATCTCTCTCTCCTTGACCTTTTCATTTGGGGCTTTCATTTAATGTGCTATTCTGAGGGCTAGGCAAAAGCTCTTCTTATTGCCCAGTAGATATAACCACAACTCATTTTGCTTTGTCACTGGCCCTATCATTAACACACAACCATTACTTGACTGTATACTTTGATTTGGCTGCTTCTTACCTTTTGTATAGCCAGAGTGATTTATTTAATGATTTGTTTTTTAGCTGTCCTTTAGAAAAAGCACACTGGTTACTTTGTGAGCCTTGCAGAGTCTGCTGCATGAACTCTTACAATCATGGTTTCATTTAGGGTTTCCAAACTTTCTTCCACAACCCTGTATTTAGTATTTTCTCCCACTACACCAGTCATAGGGTCACCTGCTCATTTAAGAGCCAGGCAACCCTAGGGGCAGGAAACCCCCTATAGTTAATGAGGTCAGCTGTAAAGAGGTCAAGTGTTCTTCACAAACATAGGTTCATAAAATCAAATGATCGGAAGGAACCTGTAAGATCCTCAAGGCCTATCCCCTGCCGTAGGCAGGAGATTATTGGGCTCAAATGAGCTCAATGAGGTGCTTGTCCAGCCTCCTCTTGAACACCTCCAAGGATGGTGACTGCACCACCTCTTCTGGGAGTGTGTTCCAGATTCTAGATACCCATATGGAAAATTAGTTTTCCTCATGTTCAACCCATTTTTTTCCTCAATTAGCTTTTGCCTATTGGTCCTTGTCCTTTCTGAAAAGTTGCTCACCTATATCTTGGTATTCACCCTTGACATACTTGTAGGTGGCTATCAAGTCACCTCTCAGTCTTCTCTTGCTCATACTAAACAAACCCAGTTCCTCGAGTCTATCCTCCAGGGCCTAAATCATATGGGTGGCCCTTCTCTGTAGCCTTTCAAACTTATCCACATCCTTCCTGAAGTGCGGTGCCCAGAACTGGACACAGTACTCCAGCTGTGGCCTCACCAATTCCAAACAGAGGGTGGAGAGGACCTCTCTGGATCTGTTGGTAACACATTGGCTGATGCACACCAAAGTTCTATTTGCCCTGCTGGTGACTTCATTGCACTGTTGACTCATATTCATCTTCTGGTCGATTGTGACCCCCAGGTCCCTTTCAGAAGCAGTGCCAGCCAGTGGATCACCACTCATAGGTATGGTGAAGGTTCTTCCTACCTAGATGAAGGACCCAGCATTCATCCCTATTGAACCTCATCTGATTGTGTTCAGCCCATAGGACCAATCTGTCAAGGTCATCCTCAGATGTGCCCGCATTTCCACACAGCTTGGTGTCATCCACAGACTTAATTATTGTGCATTCCACCTCCTTATCCAAGTAACTGATAAAGATGTTGAAGAGCACAGGTCCAAGCACTGATCCCTGAGGGACACCCCTGGAGATGGCCCTCAAGGATGAGGCCATCTCATCGATTACAACCCCCTGGGATTGACCTCTGAACCAAATGGCAACCCACCTCACCGTAGACTGATCTAGGCCAGCATCTCCAGCTTAATTGAAAGGATTGCATGGAGACGGTATCAAAGGCCTTGCTGAAGTCCAGGTAAATGATGTCAACCTCATGTCCCTTGTCCAGCTGGTTAGTTACCTGGTCATAAAAGAACACTAGGTTTATTAGGCATGACCTACCTTCGACAAAGCCATGCTGGTTGTTTCTTAATACCCCACACATTATAAGCTTGTGGTTCATGGCTTCCTTGACAATTTTTTCAAAGATTTTTCCCAGGACTGAGTTTAGGCTAACTGGTCTGTAGTTTACTGGGTTATTCCTCTTCCCTTTTTTAAAAATGTGTACCATGTTAGTCCTCTTTCAGTCATTTGGGATCACTCCTGAGTTCCACAACTCTTCAAACAGCTTTGCCAGAGGCCCCGCTATGAGCTCAGCCAGTTCCTTCAGGTCATCTGGCCCAGAGACTTGAACACATCCAAATGTTCTAAGACTACCCTCTTCTGTTTGGGACTGATTTCATGTGGACTGTTGTCTTCCCCACATTCCCTGGGCCTCTGGACAGGTGAACAGCTCCCATCTGATTTCAGGAACACTGACATAAATTAACTATTTAGGAGCTCTGCCTTTTCCCAGTGATCAACTGTGGGCTGCCCCCCACCCCGAATTTAGTAGTTGAGCTTGATTTTTTTTTTTTTTTTTTCTTGCTCCCTACGTACCTATAGAAGAACTTTTTGTTGTCCTTTATTTTGGTTGCCAGTTTGATCTCCATGCTTGCCTTGGCTTTCCACATCTTATACCTATAGACCCTGGCCATATGACTACTCCTCTCTGGATGCTGAACCATTTTTCCATTGCTTATATGCTTCTTTCTTCTTCAGAAGTTCCCTGATATTCCTGTTGAGCCAAGTGGACCCCTTTCCCATTTTTTGACCTCATGGAGATGGCCTCTTTTTGAACCATGAGAATTGTCTCCTTAAGGAAGCTCCAGTGATCCTGAACTCCCAAATCATCCAGTTGCTGGTCATGGAGGACCTTTCTAACTATACTCCTGAGTTTACCAATATCTGCCTACCCTTCTGAAGTCTAGGACTTCTGTTCTACTGGCTGAATTCCCAGTGTTTCGGTGGATGGTGAACCTAATCAGGTCATGGTTACTGGCCCCCAGAGTACCTCCAATCTTCAGGTCGCCAACGTGTCTTGACACAGGCTATGGAAGGACTGACTAGGGATAAAGTCACTTTGGACTTACTGTTGGTCAACAGTAAATTCAAAGTGGCTTTATCCCTAGTTGGTCCTTCCACAGCCTGTGTCAAAAAGAGGTTGTCAATAGCTGTCAGGAAGTTGGGTGACCTGCTGGAACTGGCTGAATGGTCTTCCCAACAGATGTCTGGGTAGTTGAAGTCACTCATGACATTCAGACCTTTAGTGCTGGCTCTCTGTCAGCCTGGTCACTCTTCTCTTCTTGGTAGGGAGGCCTACAGTTGAAGAAAACAATAAGAAAAAAGTCACTGGCTGCTGCATTGGGCCCTGCAGTCAGCAACTGAAGGAAAGATGCCTCTGACCAGAATATTTTTTGTTAACTGGTATGCATAGCTTTATATTGAAGAAGAAAGCTATTCTCTGAAGAGATTTGTTAATGAATTTTTCCCTAGTAGGTGAGCCAAGATGGGAGGCTGTGTTCTCTCCTGAGGGCTACATGCCTGCTTAGGGAATGGAAGATATTTGTGTGGAGAAAGGATTGTGGGATGATGCGGTGCATATTAAAGGTATGACCTTTTTTTTGACTGGGATCTTTGGGAGATCTACAGAAGCCCTGAGAAAATGGAACCCTGTCAATGAGAAGTGGCCCTCAGGAGAGAGTCAAAGTTAGTAGCTTGTTGACAGAGTGAAGGGTGAAGTGAGACAGAATGAAAAGAAGAGTCCTGTCCAAAAAATACAGGAGAGGGACTGGACCCAAAAAACTTCCATATCCAGGGTAGAGAGGTTCAGGGCATATGAGAACAGGGAGGAAGTCTCAGGTCAACCTAGCAACTCAGACTCAAACAGCAAGGTTCTTGTTATGCCCTGTTGTGGATACAGCCAAGGAGCAGAAGCTTGATTTTGAGATGAAGGGTACAGTGGGACATTGCTGCATAGGACAAGGGTGAGAACACAGCTTTCCCCATGGGAAACCAGGGAAACCTGGTGCTCAGGGAGCTTGAAAGGGAGCTGACTTCTTATGGAAACAGAACTTGCAGCCCGAAGGCAGAAGACTTTTAAAATAAACTGGGTATAGAGAGGACAAAGTAAAATATTTGTTATCTCCTGATGCAGATATACACCAGGAGTGGGTTATTATTTTGGCTGGAGAGCCACTTAATGAATTCTGGTGAGCTACCGAGGGCTTCAAGCTATCAAGGGCTGTAAGGTGCCCTGACCCCTGGTCACCATCTTGGGACTAAAAGTACCACCCCTCACTCCTTTTGGGAGGGAGAGTGCTGACATCTTGAAACCAGAAATAAATCATATACTAAAAAAAATAAAAACTCTACTAGAACTTATTTTAATTTTATTTAAAAAAATATTTTGTCCTGATTTGTGTGTGTTTGCATAGTGTATCTAGAGGCAATTGCATAATAGCTCAAAATACATTTCTACTTTTGTCTGGTGTGTGGAGGGGGTGTGGGGTTGTATGTGACGGGGATGGGGAGTGGGTGTGTGGTGTGGTATGGAAGGGTGAGGTGTGGGTATAGTGGGTGAGGTGGGGTGTGGGTGTGTGTGTAGGGGGGCTGTGGGAATGTGTGGGTGTGTTTGGGGGTATGGTGGGGAGTGGGCTGTATGGGAGGGTGTGTGTGTGTGTGTGTGTGTGTGGGGTGGGGCAGCTCAGAGTCCCTGGAGTGTGTCGGTCCCTGGATCTGCATGTGGTGGCAGTGAGTGGAGCCAGCTTAACCCAGCCCCATAGCAAACAGCTCCCTGGACTCCTGCCCCTTTCCTCCAGCAGGAGTCTCAGCCCCGGCTTGGTGGGGCCTGTACCTGAATTCTCCCTCTCACAAGGAGGGAGTCTGGAAACAGCAATGGGGTCACCAGCAAAAGCCTCTGCCAGGCAGAGGCTTCTTGTCTCTAGCCGCCCCCCACCCTGCAGTACAGGACTGGGGGCAGGTCAGACTAGGCTGGGGTAGTGGTGAGGGGTTGCTTAGCAGCCAGAGCTGCACCTTCTTCCAGGGTGCACTGGCTTGTACCCCAGGGTCAGGGCCTACAGAGGGACCCTGTGGCTGGAGGGAATTGCCTGGGGGATCCAGCCCACAGGCCATATTTTGCCCACACCTGATATATACTATAGAACTTGTCTGGGGCACAGATAAGATTCAAGGGAGTGGTTAGTGACCACCCAACTTCTGTCTAGCCTGACCCACCCATAGAAGGCAAATGAAGTTGTGCCCATTTATTCCATCGTTGAATATAGTACCTGATTCAGAACCATGAATCACTATTGCAGTGCTGTGATCACAGCTGTAAAAGGGAGTCCAAAGTTGGAGCCTAGACCTGAAAGAATCTTATGAGTAAGGGGAGTCAGTTTCCAGGCAGAACAATTGGGTCAACTATCACCTCCAAAGCAGCCAAATGCACCCTGTGGAAGGTAGGCAAGCTACTTCCTCCACTGCCATCCACTCTTCACCCTTGTCTTCTTGCTGCAAAGGCAACACAAGCCAAGAAAGAGCAAAAGAGGACGGAAAGCATGTCATAGTATGGGGAAGGGCACGAGCCACTTTCTTACAACAAAAGCAGGTACCTAGCCTCTCATATAGTTAAGTTAAAGTTCCCTCAACTCTGCTTAGATGAGGAAGGAGAGGCAGTTTCAGTGTAACAGTTATTTCATAGATTTCATAGACATTAGGGCTGGAAGGGACCTCAGGAGATCATCGAGTCCAGCCCCCTGCCCAAAGGGCAGGAAGTCAGCTGGGGTCATAGGATCCCAGCAAGATAAGCATCCAAT
>NW_017728906.1:36466704-36469657 GCF_001723895.1 Crocodylus porosus
TGGTCCAGTCATGGGTGGAGTCCCACCAGGTCTCCGTTATCCCAATGACGTCATATTTTTTTGCACTGAGCAGGAGGACAAGCTCCTCCTGCTTGTTACCCAGGCTCCTAGCATTAGTGTACAGGCAGGCAAGTGTGCCCTTGGGGGCTCTTGCCTTGCCCACAGATTGTGCCAGGGCTAGGGCAGGGGTGGGCTCCAAGGGTTGCTCAGCGGGCCAGCAGTGGCAGTAGTCCCCCCATCCCCCAGCGGGCTTAGTTTAAAGCCCGGTGGAGCAGGTCAGCTGAGATATTGTTGAACTTGGTCAGGCTGCTCTGGATTTTCACGACATCTACCAGTTGTAACTGGCTCATAGTCTCTTATTTTATTTGTCTATGTTCTCCTTATTTACCTTTTTCAGCAGAAAGTAAGGCTAGTAATGGCAGAAGCAGAAAGTAGGTCAGTAATGGTCATCCCTTGTGCCAAAAATATTGGTGTAGTTTCCAAGATCTGATGTGTAACACAGGGCTACTATTATTTTAATAATTCATTTAATGTTGGTCTCTCAGATAGCACAGGGAAATTTCTGTTTATTTGGATGTTCAAAACCATATATGGTAAGCAGGACATCTACTCTTTTTGAGCAGAATTGAATAATAAAGTGAAGATTTTTTTAGGGATAAGTAATAACATTTGAGTCCAAGAAACTGAGTCCTCTTATTCTCCTGTTGTTTACAGTTCTTGTAGGTTATTAAAGACAGGTATAGTACATACGACTGTGGGACATAATTGGACTGCTATCCAGTGCGTCCACAGGTGGTAGATAGTGGAATGACTTTCAGGGAAGGTTTGCTGTTAAATAAGCAGGGGTAAATCTGCTGAAGAAGCAGTTGTGGACCAAGCAGTGTCAGCACCACCAGCTTGTGGTGAAGACAACAGATGGCAATACTTTCTTTCCTGAAAAGCCATATATAGCAAAAGCTCTGTTATCTGGCATCCCCCAGGAATGGGGGATGACGGTTCATTAAATATGCCGGTTAATCAAATATGCACCATCCAGTGCACTCCCTGGCGTCAGTGTCCCGGAGGACAGGCTGCTTTGCCCTGGGCCATGGACCAAAGAAGTGAAGCTTTCCGATTGGTAAAATGCCAGATAACACAGCTCTTGCTGTATATATTTTGATGGTGCTGTGACATGGTGAGTACAGGTTGCCAGCATAATAAACGTACCTAGCTCCCAGCCATGGGTCTATAAGTCCTCAATGGAGCAAGTGGAAGAAGATCTTAGATTCTCAACAGTTGTGAAGGCAAATGAAGCCTGCAGTGGAATGAGATCCCAAGTGGTTTTGGTGTCCTTCCCATTGGTTCAAGGTCCTGTTATGTCAAGGGCTGTGTGGAAGTTGATGTGCAGCAACTTCTCCATGATAAAAGTCACACACAGGCATATTCCATGAAAACAGCTCTTCCAGCATATTCCTTGAGCCCTTTCATGATCAGCTAATGGCAATGGGAGTAGGATTGTGAGGTCTGGAAGTTCCTAGTCATGAACTGGCACAAAGGTGGCAGTTATAAGAAGATTCTGTAGCACTTGGACAAGACATGAGTGTGATTTGGCAGTTGTAACGAAAACTGAGCAGCCCTTTTCAGGATCTTCTCTGCTCACCCCACATGGGGAGGGGGATAGAGAAGATCCCTTAAAAATAGCCTGTTTACGTTTTTCCTAACTAGACAACAGCATCGAGTGGGATCACCTTTACTGCAGTCAAAAATGCCAGCAAAAGATGAACCATCATTTTTGAGACTTGGAACGGTCAGGACCCTCGTGGACAACCCTAATAGTGAATGCCCAAAGCACCGCACTGCAGTCGTGGTCTGAGAATGCAGGTGAAAACATGGATATAACTGCACTGAGCAAGACATTGTGAGTGGGAGATGGTCAGCTCAAAAAGAACTTAGAGGCAGCTATACCTTCTTTTAGAAGGGTAAACAGGAAGAATGCCAACTTCATGGAGTTGGCTTTGCCATTTAGCATCAACTCATAAACCAACTCAATGAAATCCCTATCAAAATTAATAAGCACCTTATGACTCTCTCTTAAACTGGCATGGCACTAATACTCCATTGTCATCAGTGCATATGCCTTAATTCTTGATGCCACTAATGAAACAAAAGAGGAATTCTATGCCAACCAAAACCAAGTCCTTTCTATCATTCCAGAGGGAGACAGACTTATTCTTTTCCAGTGATTTCAATGCCAGAGTCAGAAGGGACTCTAATCCTCTGGACCAGAACCATCAGCAAGGAAGGAGTAGAAAAGGTCAACTCCAATAGCATCCTTCTCTTGACCAAGTGTGTAGAACATGGACTCATCATCACCAACATCCTGTTCCTCCAGAAAAACAGGCACAAGACATCATAGTAACAGCCATGATCTCAACATCGGAACCTGACTGACTATGTCATTGTCCATGCCCAGTATCGCAAAGATATCTGCATCACCCGAGCTATGTTAGGAGCTGATGATTGCTGGAGTGATCACTGACTCATCTGCTTGATCATGTCACTCAAAATGGCTCCCAAATGATGGCTGCAGCAAGCAATGACAACAGAAGATCAACAGTGAAGGACTCAAGGACACAAGCAAGAAAGACCTCTTCTACCAGTTCCTCAATGAAAAGCTGGTGAATTCCAATCAACAGCAATGGGAGACTGTCAGCAGCATATGGGGTGCACCTTTGAAAAGTTACTTGGATTCTCTACCAGGAAACATTAAGACTGTTTAGTGCTGGCCACGGGTGACGACCTGGTGAGGGGGCTGCGAGTGCTCGACCACCTGGGCGACAGCGATCATCGCCTGCTGGCATTTACCATCCAGCGCAAGGTGGCAAAGGCATGCAGTAAGACAGCGGCCCTGGATTTCAGGAGGGCAGACTTCAACGAGCTAAGGAGGATAGTTGGAGAAGCGCTGAGGTCCCAG
>NW_017728906.1:36469757-36479024 GCF_001723895.1 Crocodylus porosus
GCAGGCTCCTACCCTGGGGGTGTTTAAGAGGAGGTTAGATGAACATCTAGCTGGGGTCATTTGACCCCAGTATTCTTTCCTGCCATGGCAGGGGGTCGGACTAGATGATCTGCTCAGGGCCCTTCCAACCCTACAAACTATGAAACTATGTTTGACAAGAACTACTGGGAGATCCAAGAGTTGATCGATTGCAAGCACAAGACCTTTTGTGCTTAGCAAAATGACACCAACTCTAAGCAAAAGAAATTGAATCTCCAACAAGTCATGGCAGAGATCCAAAGGAAGACCCATGATATGACAAACAAATGGTGGGAAGACAAGGTTAAAGGCAATTCAACATCTTGCTGATTATGTGCAGTTTCTTCTATCTATGGTCTGAGCACTCAGGGACTTGAGACTTAAAGGATGGAAAAGACCTGATCAAGGAAAGGGGAGCCATCAATGCTAGTTGGAAGGAGCATTTTGAAAGCCTCAATTGAGACTCTGTTGTTGATGAGTCTTCTCAATTCCATCCCGCAGCATCCAGTCAGAGATGATCTTGGAATCCATCCAACGCTTAACAAGGCAAGGAAAGCCATGAAGCAGATGAAGAAAGACAAGGCATCTGGAGCGGATATAATCCTTGTGTAAGTCTTCAAGCAGGGGGAAAGAGAAGCTGACATCACTGCTTCATGCGCTCGTCTGAAGGATCTGGAATAATGAGGAAATCCCAGACAACTTCAGGGATGCCATGATTGTAACAGTCTTCAAGAAAGGAGACATGTCTGACTGTGGAAACTACAGAAAATATCATTGTGAGAACCCTTCTGAACCTTCTCCTTCCACTTGCTGAAGAGCTCCTCCCAGAATCTCAGTGTGGGCTTAGGGCATCAAGAAACACAGCTGACATGATCTTCACAGCTTGCCAGCTGCAGGAGAAATGCCAGGAACAACATAAGCCTATTTCTACATAACCTTCTTTGATGTGACAAAAGCTTTAGATCATCAGTCAAGAAGTATTGTGGAGGATCCTTATGAAGTACAGATGCCAACCAAAATTTGTCACTATTCTCCCTCTGCTCCATGATGGCATGGAAGTGCTAGTTCTCAGTAATGGATCTATCAGATCCCTTTGAGTTTAAAATGGGCATTAAGCAAGGCTGCTGCCTCATTGCTCAAAAACACTTCTCAATATCCCATGCCATGATGCTGCATCTGAGCACCAAACAAGCTTCCAGCTGGAGTGGACCTATGCTATCAAATGGATGATATGCTGTTTAACCTCAGCTGAGTCTGAGCCAAAAACCAAACCACCCTAACCTCAATCATTGATCTCTAGTACGCTGATGATGCTGTAGTGTGTGTTCACTTGGAAGCAGACCTTCAGGCAATCGTTGAAACCTCTACTGAGGCATACAAGAAACTGGGACTGATGCTTAGCATTTGGTTAACAAGCTCCACCAAAAAGCTCTTAATGAACAGTCCACAGCTCTGGTAATCTAGATCCATGGTGAGACCCCAGAGAACATTGACTGTTTCTTGTACCTCAGAAGCTATCTCTTTCTGAAGACAGATGTTGATGAAGAAATCCAACATTGCCTCAAATGTGCAAGAGCAGGCTTTGGATGCCTGAAGAAATGGGCATTCAAAGATTGTGACATCAGAATCCAAAACTAAACTTATGGTTTACCAAGTGGCCATGATCCCCCCCACCTTGCTGTATGGAGCTGAGACATGGACAACATACAGGAAACATCTAATGTTGTGGGAGAAGTACCAATGCTGCTTGCAGAAGATCCTCCAAATCCAGTGGGTTGGCAGTCCATTCCTACAGCATAACTGTTTTCCAGTACTATGTCTGAACTCACGACTATGAGGATGGAGAAGTTGAGATATTCTATGACTACTTTGACAAGGAACTAGCAGTTGGTCCAGAGACACCTGAATTGTGGAAGGTGACTGGAATACACATGTTGGTCTCATGAGTTACCCAGAATGATGCAACGACATTGGCAAACTTGGGTGTGGCAAGATACATAGCAGGGGATTGTGAATCATTCAGTGTGGGACTGAAAATGACTTAAGAGTAACAAAGACTCTTATCAGACATATATAGGCAATTGACTAGGACATCACTAGATTGACTTCATCGTGATTTTAAAGTGGTGATATACCAGTGTTATAGGGAGCCACTTCTTCAGGACAAATTGTATAGGATCCAATCATAACTTAGTAATAGCAGCATAAAAAATTAAACCAGAAGGCAAGAAACAACCAGCCAGTGCTTTCAGAGTTTGCTATAACATCAACAGACTGAAAGTCTGAGAAATACAAGTGAAATTCATTGTGATTGAAAAAAGCTGGAGGCTGTCAACTGTTGTATGAATAGTTTAGGTCAAACTGAGTGTAGCGTCCTTGGCTGTATTATGGAGATGACAGATAATCTTCTGGGGGAACTAATCCAAAACAAGAAACCTTGGATCACAGAAGAGATTATCAAGTTGTGTCATCAGTGGCGAAAGCCAAGAGCTCAGAGAAGGATAAAACTGTAAGAAAAATACTCCTGTTTAATGTGAAAAATGGATTCAGCGATTGGCTTGATGAATATTACATTGATATATATACAAAAGGCTTTGGAAAGATGGAACAATGTCTTGTAATTCTGCCTTCTTGCTAAGCCTGTCATGGTTTTGCAATGACCAGGTATCATCAGCACCTCAAAATGCTTTCATCTCTGTTCATTTCTCTCCAGCTCAGATGGACGTTTCCTCTTTCCCACCAGCTGAGGAACTAGGCACATTTGTTACCTGCATGCTGAATGATTACTATTCATTATCTCCGAAGTTTAAATTGGGGAACCCATGCACAGGACGAAGCCAGTACAGAACAGAATGCAGTTGTGCATCTACATGGTTTAGGCTGCTGTGAGACATGTTGGGTTCCAATTCAGTTCCTCAAGTTCCCAGTCAGTTTTAGATGCCAGTCTTAGTCCTTGGTCCTAATCTTCAACACAATTAATGGCCAAGCCTCCAGCTACAAAAAATTTAGTCTCTGGATGACTGAGACTATTTGCCTCAATACATAGACAATACAGATCACAAAGCCCAGGATGCAGTTCTAGCAACAACCCTCTTGAGACTATTCAGGCATTCAGTGGAAACTGAAGCACAAGAGCACACTGATTGTGTCCTCCTTTTCTCTGACTGTGTGTACACAGAGGATGGGGTTATAGCTGGTATGATGACTCTTTAGCCTACCTCAGGGGTTTCCACATCCTGGGGAAACTTTTGAACAATAAGCACAAAAAAAAATTCAGTAGGAGCTAAACGCTAACCTGAAATATTAGGTGTTAGCCCTGTCCCACTATGCAAGTTGGGGGGAAAAAGCCACCCTTACATGGTAGTTTTGGGGCTCTGCTGACTCCCCAACCTGACAGTAAATGACCTAGTCAGATATCATGGCTGATCTTGGAGTCAGGATAGTTTTTAGTGTAAACACTAGCAATTGGTTGTTCATCATCATCATCCTGGGGTCCTTCTTGGGTTTTTAGTCAGTTTTTACTAAGACATAATTCCAATTGAAGCCAAGCTGTTTTTCATGAGCAAATTGAGGTAACACTATGCAAAGACTTCAACATTTGGCTCATTACAATAAAGCTAATCCTTTGCATTTTACAAGACCTGTTTATGTAAGGATCTCAATGTACTTTAAAAGGCATTACTCAAGCTTCATTATGTCCTGGTGACTAGGTGGTGGTGGTCTTTTATAAATGGATATACTTAAGCACCAGGAAGTTTAAAAGGACCTGCATGTGGTCACACAGTCTGTAAATGACCTAAGTCACTTTTACCAGTCACTTGGTTACTCTTCATTAGTAGAGTACCAAGGTAAAGAATGTAAGCAGGAGATGATCCAGAAAAGAAAAGAAGGGGTGGTCCATAGCTCCCATTTTGTCATAAAGAAAAAAATCTGTAATCACCTGAAGAACCAATTTAACCTCACTAAAAGCAAATAAATTACACCCCTGCCCTGAGCTATGCTGAGATCAAACCAGGCTGCTGCCAACCCATTGTGGTTTTACAATTTTCAAATAAATATTGCCCTACCTTGTAAAAATAGCACAGGAACATTGAGTTTGCGCTTTCAGGTGAAATGGAACATAGGGCTTCCTTCTGATGATGGCTGCAATTACTTCGGCTGTACACGTGGGTCATTCCTGAAGTTTGGTGGGAGGGTACATGAAGGAGCGTGGTTGGTTAGCTGAGGTTGGCAAGCGAGGTCTGCGAACCTTTTGTGTGCTGGCAGAGAGCAGGCCCTGGCAGGATCTGCAGCAGAACTGTAAAGTTTCATATATATCCAATGAATCTTTTTGAATGCAGCTTTGGCATTTTGAAATAACAGTGCAGTTGCAAAATAAATTGGCAGGTGCTTATGAGCTGCACACTGACTGAGGATCTATCTTCCGCCCCCCCCAGTTTGCTGACTGCTTTGCATGGCCTTCAATTTAGAAAAGTACCAAGTAGCTAAAAATGAACTGGTAACACTTCCTAGTGCTGCCATACCCACATTGTTCATGGTTAGGGGAATACATTGCTTCTCCACCTGTCTTGTTGATCCCCATAGGTCAGCTGCAGCTTGTCAGAAAGGTTAAAGATCCCCCTGAGCCTGGCAGCCCATTGGGTTAGTGTGGGTAAGGCATGCCTGTTCCTTTATCCAGCAACACACAAGGGCTAGCGTTGTGTCTGGCTGCCTGTGACTCCTCAGTCTGTTTATAGCTGGGTCAATGGGAGGCAGTCTGCTGTGTACGTCTGGACTGAGGCTCTGTGGTTGCAGTGAGACTCCATAACCGCTTTGCCCCCAGGCTAAATCTTGCAGTGATATTTAAAATAAAAAAGCTTGGGGAAAAAAAAGCCCTCTTTAGAATATAGATTTCCTTTGTAAAACTTATTCGTTTTCATTTCCCCCCCCCCCTTTCTCCCACTCTGACACTGTAAGCTGATTTAGGCACATGGAACCAGAATGGATCTCTTGAGTCATAAAGTCATGTCCCTTGGTGTTGCAGGCAGCTGCCCCACATAATCCCTTTCATAAACTGGAGATTACATCAGATAAATGTAGGATAGGTCCCTATGTGGCAGAAATCCGTAGAGCTCCAATGAAGCACTATATTGGAACCTGCATCAGTTTACACCAAATGAGAATCCAGCCTTGTGAATATATTTACAGCTCTGTGTTGCAGCATGTGGAACATTGCAATCATCCCAGTGCACCACTCAAAGCAGTTTGTCATCAACAAGAGTGGCTGCTACTAAAATCTCTGCCTTACTGAGTAACAGTGGATTTTACTTTTTACCGGAGACAAATGCATATTTCCCATCTTACTGGAGAAACCCATGGATTTGCAGTTCTGTGACGAGCCCTCTGCACCAGAGTCAGTCTGCAGGGGGTTGGGAGGGAGATGGGTGGTCAGGCAGGGGGCACTGCACATGGCCCCAGGCAGCCTGGAGAGCAGCTCCCGCAGGTAAGTTGTGGGGTAGGCATGGAAATTGAAGCCCCCCATAGGCAGGGAGGGAGAGGGAGAGAGCTGAGCAGGGCTGAGGCTGGGGCTGGTCCGGGGCCACAATATGCAGCTGCAGGGCCCTGGTGGGGAGCCAGATGGGGCCACAGGCAGTTTATCTGGGAGGTGTGGCCAGCTTCCTACTACTGCACACACCCCCGGGGGGCAGGGAGGGACCTATATCCCCTAGATCTGTGAACGAGGTGGGGAAGGCTGTCTGCTGTGGGCTTGGGGTAGGGGGGCTGTTCCCCACTGCTGTGAGCACTGCCAGAGGGGCAAGGGGTATCTGTGCCTCTCAGATCTGTGTGTGGGCCGGGGGGGATATGCTCACTTCAGGCTCATGCTCCCTGCCCTGCTGCCCCCCTGTGGGGCCTTGCATCCCAGTATGTGCAACCTGGTGCTGCAGGGAACAGCAGAGCCATGCAGGAAGCTGCCTGCTGCTGCAGGCTACACAGTGCTTGTGTCCCCTTGTGTCCCCACGCTGCCACGCCTGCTGCAGCCGCGCAAGCAGGGGATGCCTCACCAGGGCAGTGTGAAGCTCGCAGCAGCAGGCAGCTGCCTTCGTGGCTCCACTGTTCTTTGCAACACTGAGTCACGCACACCGGGCTGCATAGGCCCCAGGGGAGGGCAGCAGGGTGGGAGCCCATAGCAGGCAGCGCACAGTGAACAGCCCCTGCCCTGCCCGCAGATCTGGGGGGCATGGGTCTCCCTGGCCCCCCAGGAGTGTGTGCTAGGGTGGGGAGCAGCACCCCCCCTGCCTGAGTGGGCAGGCAACAGCGGGGGCCGGGCTCCACTCTGCTGCAGCAGCCACCCCTTTCTTCTAGGGGAAGGGGGCACTTAGAAGAGAACAAGGTGACCAGGAGCAGCCAGCACGGATTCCGCAAGATCAAGTCCTGCCTGACCTACCTGACTTTCTTTTATGATAAGGCGACAGGTAGACGTGTGTGAAGCGGGTCGTATTCGATTCGGATTTGGCCCGATTCAGGGGACAGTGATTCAATTCACTTATTTGGATCACTGTCCTGATTTGATTCGGCCAAATTCGAATCTGAAGATTTGATTCCAGTTTGGAGAATCAGCAATTCAGCCACAGACACAGCTTTATATGTTTTTTCTACATACCTCAAAGTATCGGGTGTGGCTTATGAATGCTGAGATGGTGGGGCAGATGGAGCATCCCACAGGAGCACTGGGGGGGGAGGGGCCCTTCCAGCTCAGCAATCAGCCATGGGGGGACCCTGGGTACCCCTCCAGACCCAGGGGGCCCAGTTGGCAAGCCAGGGTGTGTGTGTGGGGGGGTCCCTTGTGTGCTCTGCAGCAAACCCGGAAGTGGACCAGAAGTGCTTCAGGTCTACTTCTGGGTCCACTGCCGAGCATGCTGGGGATGCCCCTGCACTCCCATAGGATGCTTCATCTGCCCCACCATCTCAGCATTCATGAGCCACCTGAGGTACATAGAAAAAACATGTAAAGCTGGTGTTTATGTCCGAATCGTCAAATCTCTCCAAATCGAATCAGAGGCTTCTGGTTCGATTCAGAGAGATTAACAGGTCTCTTGATTCCATTCAGATTCAGAGATTTGGCCGCCAAATCTCCTCCGAATCAAAACATCAACTGAAGCTTTGCACAGCCCTAGTGACAGGCTCTGTGGATGGGAGGAAGAGCAGTGGATGCGATACATCTCAACTTGAGCAAGGTTGCTGACAGTCTTCCATGACATTTGTCATTAACAAACTAAGGGATTATAGACTGGATGAAAATACTGTAACCCAGATACATAGCTGGTTGGACTCTTGTGCTCAATGAGTAGTTAATGGATGAATAGCTAGTTGGGAGGAGGTATCAACTGGGGTTCCCCAGAGGTCTGTTTTGTGTCTAGTATTGTTTAGTAGCTTCATTAGCGATTTGGATGATGGGACTGAGTGCATACTTAGCAAATTTTCAGATAACACCAAGTTGAGTGGATTTTCAGACCTACTAGAGGACAGGGCTAGGATCCAGAATGACCTGGATTGACTGGAGAAATGGTCTTCAGTCAACTAGATGAGATTCAACAAGGACAAATGCAAAGTCCTACATTTGGGATGAAGTAATTTCATGCACAAATAGAAACTGGAGAATGATTAGCTAGACTGCAGTATTGCAGAGAGGGACCTGGAGGTTACAATAGACCATAAGTTGAATATGAGCCAGCAGTGTGCTCTTGTTGCAAAAAAACCCAAAACAAAACAAAAAAACCCTCCACTCCAACAGCATACTGGGTTGTATTTATAGGAGTGTCACTCACAAGTCAAGGGAAGTGATTTTTCTGTTTCATTTGGCCCTGCTGCAGTCTCACCTGGTGTATTCTCTCCAGTTTTGGGCCCCATACTTCAAGAAGGACAGATTGGAAAGAGGTGATTAGGGGCCTAGAAAAATGAGGCTTATGAGGAAAACCTGAAAGAACTTGTGTTAATTAGTTTGGAGAAGGGAGGGGCAAGTGGGGAATTGGTAACAGGCTTGAAATACTGGGAGGGTGATTACAGAGATGTTGGAGATAGGCTTTTCTCTGTAGTTGTAGGGGACAAGGCTAGGAGCAATCGTCTCAAACTGCAGCGGAGGAAGTTTAGGTTGGAGATTAGTAGAAAAGTTCTGAATAGGAGTGTGGTCAAGCATTCAAACAGACTGGATAAATTGTAGAATCTGTCTGTAGTGAGTTGGGGATTGCTCAGCTCAGATAGTCTTTAAAAAAAAACCTCAACTCAGTTCTTTATTTTCCTGGGCACACTTGCCTCACAAGAGACACCAGAACATAAATCCTCAGATCTGTAAACAAAAAAACCACAGTCCATCCAGGGTTATCTCACAGTCCTTCTGGACCCCAATAAGGTGACTCTAGCTCTCTGCTGCCCTCTCAGCCCTGCCGTCTTCCTTTTCCACCCTTGTGCGGTGCTGCTGCTTCCAGCTTCACAGCTCCTGTATCTCTTCCCAAACCCTGAAAAAGTGCCCTGGCCCACTGTCGCAGCCACCTGCCTGGCACACCCTTCCCTGCTCTTTTAGCTGGAGTCTTTTCCCAGGCCTGAGAGCATACCCTAGCCTGGTGTTGCAGCTGCTAGCATGGCAGCTCAGTCCTTCTCAGTGGTCGGGTCTCTCTTCCTAGCTCCTGCCCCTGGGAGTGGGATCCTTTTAACTTCCCCCGTGCCCCTTAATAATCAGTCCTCCTGGAAGATCTGCCATCAAGTCCCACTGCCTACAGCTGTGCAGTAGCCCCTGCAAGCTGCCATGGCCTGATGTGATCAACCTGCTACCAGCCTCTACAAACTAGCAGCTTGCAACAGATGTTCCCCTCTACCCTAAGAAGGGAACCCTCTTCAGTTTCTTTATTCTCCTCCCCCACCCAAGTCGGGAGAGAAATCGCTCCAATTCTGGCTCTGGGCCCTAGCCCTGGTTCTTCCCCACTTGGGATTTGACCTTAGTCTTACTAGCCTTAGGCCACAGCTATCACCTCTCCTGGCTCTAGCTATACAGTCTTGCTCTCTAAAGCTTGGTGCTCACCTCTGGCAGTATGGGACCTCCTCCTCTCCTCATTGCCTATGTGTGTTTATCATCTATTATTGGAGCTTATCTATATTATTGCCTGTGTACATTTATAGTATGCTACCTAAACTTACCTGGGTTTATCCAAGTTGATGTTCATATGCTTTTATTGTGTTGATGCCTTATAGTTTCATAGTTTCTAGGGTTGGAAGGGA
>NW_017728906.1:36481238-36482718 GCF_001723895.1 Crocodylus porosus
TCCTTAATCCGGGAAGCTAGCCCTAATTCCATCTCTGCTTTGGCCTTCCTGACTGCCCCCCTACATCCCCAAGCGACTGCAGTATAGTCATCCCTGGTGATGTTCCAATGGGAGACATTTAGCAAGGAGACATTCCTGGATGCTTTTGGTGAGCCATGGAGGCTTGTGTGCTCTCCTGCTCCCTTTGATCCGTGTTGGGATTACCTTCCTTTGGGCTTAACGGATCGTCTCCTTAAGGAGTGACCACTCTCCCTGGACACCTGGCTCCCCTCCTCTCTGGGACCTCAGACCTTGACATGCCTATTCCAAAGTGTTAGTGCTTATTCTGTGTAAGGGGGTTAATTATTGTACATGCTAAAAGTCATCTGGTTCATGCTTTTACAGTCCCTCAAAGTAGTGCAATATGTTGGTTGCAGGTTATTGTATAAGGTGTCACACACTACTTTGACTGTAAATATTTAATGCTTCTTATTCATATTAATTTATTGATACAATACATTTGTATATAGTAGAGTGCTTTGTCTCAGCCTGGCTTTGTAGAGAGGAGAGGGAACTACTCCCAGGTGGCAGGCCCCTCTCAGCACTCTTGCCTGACCACCCCATCCCTCCCACTGGCAGATAGGGCTCACCCCTGGGTGTAGCTGGGCTATGTGCATTTTACTGTTTCAGTAAACTGTCTTTATGACAGTCCTCTGTTTTTATGTCTCATCTGGGTTGCTAGGACCTTAGGTTTTTCATGCCTAGGCCTTTTCCGTAGCCCCAGAGGCAATAACAGTTACTTTCTCTTGGAAAGCTTATAGCTTCTCTTCTTACTTATGGCTTTTCTCAGATTCTGCTGCAATTAGCTGCTTGATCTCTTTATTTCTCTCCATCTCTGCTGCTAACAGATGTCTCAGTTCCTTATTTTTTCTCCTCTTTATTTCCTATCAGCATATGCTGCCTCAAGGCAGCTACTTCAGCCTCAGCTTGCTCACAGATTTGGTGTTCCACCTCCAGCTCCCACTGAAGGCATACTGCCTCCTCAGAAAATAGCTGAGACTTGAGTAGGTCATAGCTTAATTCTTCTAGGGCAGTGGTCTCCAAAGTGGGGTGCAGGAAGAAAATATTAGAACTTATATTTATATACATTTTGGGGGTATGTGCTCAAAAATTTTACTGATAAGGGTGCGTGATCAAAAGAGTTTGGAGATCATTGTTCTAGGGTATCAGAGTCTGCACTGGCCTTCACTTCCTCCTTAATGCCCACCACCTCCGAACACAGGGCACATAGTAGGGGTGTGCAGAACAGGCCCTATTCGATTTGGATTTGGTTTGAATCAAGGACAGCAATTCGATTTGTTGGTTGGGATCACTGTAGCCACTTTGATTTGGCTGAATTAGAACCTGAAGATCTGATGCAGATTCAGAGAATTGGCCATTTGGCCACAGGCATGGCTTTAAAGCATTTTTTTTTTTTTTTTTTTTAATACATACCTTGAGG
>NW_017728906.1:36482818-36492600 GCF_001723895.1 Crocodylus porosus
TGGGGGGGAAAGGGGGTAGTGCACATGCTTGGTGGTGAACCCAGAAGTGGAGCACAAGTACTTTTGGTCCACTACCAGGTCTACCTGGGAGCACACTGGGGGGCCCCCTGAACCCTCCCTCAGCTTGGCGACTGGCCACAAGGGGAACCCCAGGTGCCCACCCAGATCCAGGAAGCACTAGTTGCTGAGCTGGGGTGGGGGGGCACAGGGTCCCCCCCGCATGCTCCTGTGGGACACTCCATGAACCCCAGCATCACAGGTTTCACGAGCCACCTGCCACCTAGAGGTTTGTAGAAGAGACATTTAAAATTCAGCTGTCCATGTCTGAATAGCTGAATTAATTCGGAGGGTTCCAATTCAATTCAGAGAGATTAGATAGTCTCCCAGTTAGATTCAGATTTGGGCAGTGAGTCAGGCCAAATCTCTGCTGAATTGAATCAGGGACTGAAGCTTTGCACAGCCCTAGCACATAGGCACTCCCACCCTTTCAACAGGGCTCCCATCTCCATGCTGAAAGCCTCTTTAAACTACTGCTGTTTACTTCAGAATTGCCTATGTTCTCCATCATGTTGCAGCTGGAGGACTGCTCAGCTCAGTCTTTAAAATTCAACTCAATTCTTTAATTTTCCTAGGTACACTTGCCTCACAGGATAAACTAGAACATAAATCTCCAAATCCATAAACAAATATAAAACATAGTCCATCCAGGGTTACCTCACAGTCCTAGGCCTTCTTCCAGATCCCGGGAAAATGACCCCAGCTCTCTGCTGCCCTCAGCCCTGAAGCCTCTCTTTTCTACCTCTGGAGTGAGGTCCCTGGTATGGTGCTGCTGCTTCCCCTGAGAAAGTGCCCTGGCTCAGCACTGCAGCCACTAGCCCAACAACTTCCACCCCACTTCTTCTTCTCTTAGCTGGGGCTCTATTCCCAGACCCTGAGACTATATCCTGGCCTGATCCCATAGCCTGATAGCTGTCTCTTTCCCTGGGAGCCTTTTAACTTCCCTTTGTGTCAGCTAATTAGTTCTATCAGCTGCCCAGTTCTCTGGGGCAGACCTGTCATCATTTCCCACAGTTGGGCTGTAGCCCCTGCAAGCTTGCAGCCTGCCACAGCCTGATGTGAGCAGCCTGCTACCAACCTCTACAAGTCGGCAGCCTGCTATACTGTCCTGCACTTTTCAAGAGCAGGTTGAACAGACGCTTGGCTGGGATGGCTTAGTCAGGAGTAATCCTGAGTTGAGCAGGGGGCTGGACTGGATGACCTTGCAAGGTCTCTTCTAGCCCTACTTTCCTACGATCCTATGATTTTCAAGTGCTCAGCACCCATGTTTGAGAATAATCCAGTGAGTTTTCCTGCCATTTGGGCACCTGAAATACAAATCAGATTTGCAAAGCAGAGCTCAGCATCCAGCACGTAGTATTTTGGAAACCATGCCCCAACTGTGGTTGATGAAGATGTTGAAAACTTTGGGCTGTCTGCCTTAGACATTCCAAGGGAAAGCTCTGGATTCTCTCTCTGTCCATCTCGTTTTCCCCTCTACACCCTGTCAGAAGGAAGTTTGTGCATATGTGCATGTGAGAGTGTGCTTATTTAGAAAGCGTGGTTGAAGAAGTGTAGGGGGTTCCCTCTCCCCTCACAGGTATTGAGCTTTGGGCTTATTATGTTCTCGCCTGAAAGGGAGTTTCAGAGCTGTGGACAAGCTACCAAGGAAACTATTTCCAAGTTCATTTACCAGTTTCATTCTCTCACAGAAAAGTAGCTGTTGTGAAAAACGATGACTGTAAGGGCTAAGGGTGTCCTTAAGTAACTTTACTTGCTTTATTCTGAAGTTAAGACTTAACCTCAAACTTTAAACTCCTGATTACCTCTTTTGAGGCTCCTTTGTCCTCTCTTCTCCCATCAGCATTCTCATGCTTCTCCCAATTACATCTATGTCTTTTTTCATGGATCAAAACACCTGACCCTACCTGCAAAACATCTGCTCTGCCCACAGTTTAATCCCTTGCATAGTGTTGCCTATAGTGGACTATATCACATCATATTATGGTGATGTGCTATCAGTGGTCTGTGGTGCTTAGCAGCTGACCGGTTGCATTCTGAAATATGTTAATCCTTCCTTTGTTTCTGAGATACTTTTGAAAAAGAGGATGCAACACAGGAGAGGGTCTTTCATACCTTCGTGCTATCTAGAAATGCTTTGAATTGAGGCTGGGAATAGAATGGAGTTGGCAGTATTTTATTTGCATATTTATACGTGTGTGCCTGTCTATTAGCAAGGCTACCATTGGGAAGTAAACTGCAGAATCCATTTCCTGTGACAGTATAGTGAGAAGGTGCTCTTTTTCATTTAAAAAAAATCAGTTCGTAGGCTTCGTGACTTCAGGGAGAACCCCAGAAATGTAAATTAAATGCTTGAATCAGTGGAAAACCTGAACCAGTAGCTTGGAGAGGTATGACCTAGTACATGTATTCAGCCAGTGTGCTGTGAAATCCACAACCAGGGAATTTATGATTTTCTTAGTATATCAAGATATTCACCACATTGTGGCATCTACATACCTGTTGTTGTATTTTATGTTTCCCATATTTACTAGAACCTGTCTAAAACTGCTGCTTGCTCTGTAATTAGTTTCCTTACAGAGCATGCTCCCTACACTCTTCCATAAAACCAAGCCAGGAAAACAAACAAACCCCAGACATCTTGCCTGCCAGCTGATACCATTAATTCCCTCATTTATTGACACAAATTGAAGTAAGACTCAGGTTTTATAGGGGACTGGGTGTTTTCTGGTCTGTCTTATTTACCTACTTTTCCTTGTTCTTGGCCCATTTTGTTTAGCCATGTATGTACATACACTATGCACTTCCTACACAGACAGTCTCCCAAAAGTGAAGTTAGAGATTTATCCAGTAGTGCCCTACACTTTTCCTTTTGTTCTGTGTCTCTGGTCATTTTTTCGGGATATAAGAAGTGCATCAGAGTTGAAAGTAGTGTTCAGAGCATCTCTCCTAACTCTTTGAATATTGTCTAAGTCTCATGCTGTTGGGGTTCCCCCACCTTCCTCCCCTCTCTTCTCTGACCCCAGGAGTCAAATTTACCAGTCATTGATGCCTGGGGAGCTGTGCTTACTTAGTCCAGATGTTATCTGTTCTGAAATCCTGCTGATGCTTTTTGGCAAAACAGAATATAAAAGTGTTATACAGCACTCAGTCCATGCCCCTTCTCTCCACATCCACTCCCGAGGCCTCCTTTGCATCTGTTTGGCTTACTTCAGATGTACCTCACACAGAAAATATCAGCACACAAAACAGTTCTTGTTGTTGCAGATGTCTTTCTTGGTTTCATGTTGATTCATTGCTTGCCCATATGCCACGCAGCCTGAAGGCCTACAGAACACCCAAGTTTGCATGCACGTGGTATGCTGCCCCTTGATTGCCTTAGGAAAATGATTGTTTCATTCTGTGTTTTAGTCTAGGAGCAGTGGCTGAAATGCTATCCCATCTGCTGGACTAACAGAACATCTCAAATTGTAAAGAATTGCCTCTTTTGGGTGATGGATGTCAGAGCGATGCTCTGCAAGAATATGCTCTTAGGTGAATAGAACTACTTGTGCACTTCAAAGTTATGTGATTAATGGTACTCACAAGATTAAGAGCTTTCCTGGATTACAGCCTTACATATATTGCAGAAAAGAGGAATTTACTTAGAGCATTTATTCCCCATGTTGACAAGACTAACGTCACACATCTTAGGAAGCAGAGGATATAGTAAAAACACATGATAAAATTGCTGATTGCAATATTGCTTGTGGAACTGGAAAGCTTTGTTACACAGAAAGAAAAAGATAAACATAACTAGTAAACAACTGATTTAATTTTTATTTATTTATTTATTTTATAAAGCATGGTCTAATGCCTTTCTTTGAAGATTTTCAGGCTTGCCCCACTCCCTGAAGGGGAGATTGGTATGTTCAGCCATCCACGGGATCTGTGGGTATGTTTACACAACAGACTTGCAGTGCCAGGCACCAGCATGCTTAAACATGCCAGACTGTCCCATGTGCTCTATCTGTCTCCTAGACGGGAGGGAGTATAGTGGCTTCAGCTTTGCTCTGTAGGGGGGTTAATTGGCTCTGCCTCTCAGCTGGGACAAATGTGCTTTCAGTCTGGAAGAGAGTGCGCATGGAGCAACATGGTGTGTTTGAGAGTGCCACTGCAGTGATGTAGTTTTGCCAATGGCTCCCCACTGGCCATGCCAGCCAAGAAAAAGAAAGGTCCACCGTAGCATAATGAGGAGTGGGTGACTGGGGCACCAGACTTGGGTGCCCACTTTGAGAGGGTACAAGAATGGCAGCTGCAGCTAGCTCAGCCTAGGTCCTGCCATTGCTGCTGCAGTCCAGGATACAAACCCTGGCTGTTATGCCTCTGAAGGCCCAATAACTATGTTTTGGCATTGAGCAGTCCTAATGCTTGGTGAAAATTCAGTGGCCTGTGTTATGTAGTCTTGCCTTTCATAACAATATCTGCTGGGCTTAAAACCCACCTCAGACTCAGAAAGTGACTCAAATAGAGCCCCGGAAGATTGAAGTCCAGGCTTTAGGTTTTAAGTCAATGGTACGTAATCCCTGGCATGTGTGCCAATTAGTGGCACATAGAGCCATTTTTCTTGGCATGCCAGAAGGTGTGCTGAGGAAATTGTTTAAATTTTTTTTTTAAGTTGCTGCTCCTGGCTCTTTCAAGAGACTCAGGAGGAGATGCTGTCTGAAGAGCCCTTGGGAGGAGCTATTAGGGGTGGGGGAGAAGCCCCTTATGCAGCTTTCTCTGTACCACTGCCAGCGGGGCAGGCTTCCCTCCCACTCCCACCACCCAGTGGCAGTTGCTGCAGCTCTGCCCAGCCTTCCCCAACACATCCTTTTGCAGGCTGCCAGGGGAGTGTGCCTGTATGTGGGAGAGTGAAGGGCGAGGAGTGCTTGCAGCCCCTCCATGCCAGGTGTAGCCATGGCTGTGGGGCAGGGAGCAGCAGCAGCAGTATTGCCCTGGCTCCTCGTGGCTGCTGCAGCTGCATTGCCTGAGGTGAGAGCAGTGGGGCTGGGATTGCGCTGCCCCCAATCCCCTTCCCTCCCAGCCTGTTGCACTACCTCCTTCCTGCTGCAGCACGGCCACAGCCCCAGGGCAGCCCAGCCCAGTGTGGCATCCCTTCCCCACCCCCGGGGAGGAGCCAGATGGCTGATGGGTGGGCTGTGGGCTGGGGCGTTGGTGGGCCATGCTGCAGCCTTGGGGGCTGGCTCCCCAGGGAAGCACAGGGCCTGTGGTTGGCCCGGGGTATCATTGGGTCCGTCTTTGCTCTGCGGTCCAGCAGCCCAGCTGTGTGCGCGCACGCGTGTGTGTGTGTGTGTGTGTGTGTGTGTGTGTGTGTGTATGCACGTTTGGTTGCGTGTGTGTCTCTGGTTCTGTGTGCATCTGTGTTTCTGTCTGTCTGTTCACGTGTGCACACGTGTCTGGTTTTGGGAGGTGTGCGTGTTCTGTGTTTGCGTGCATGTGGTTCTGTGTGCGTGCATGTGGTTCTGTGTGCGTGCATGTATTTCCAGTTCTCTGTGTGCGTTTGCGTGTGTGTGTCTGGTTCTCTCTCTCGCTTTTCCTCTCTCTTCTTTTTTTCTCTCTCCTTTTTCTCTTCTCTTTTTGTTTCTGTTTCCCTCTTTCTGTTTTTTTCCTCTCTCTCATCACAACATGCTTAACAAAAAAAGAATACACAACAAAGGTAGTATATGAAGTTTTATTTATTGTCACCAGGTTTAGAATTTTTAGAAAACCTGGTATTTACTGTTAAAAAAAAAAGGCCACTTTTTTATTATTAACTATATTAATGGTACATGGCAAGACGCACTGTATCCTTGGCCCAGTTTTGGTTTTTCTGCCATGCCGGCACTCCGGGACCTTACAAGGTAGACATTGCAGTTTTTTGGGCACTCCGGCCAAAAATGTTGCCTACTCCTGTTCTAACTATTAAAGAGTTGCTGCACTGCAAAGCAGTTTTCTTATTCGGTGCTCTGTAGATGTCTCAGCCTTAAATAGATTGAACCTGTTCTCACTGTTTGAGCCCTTTTAGAAATTTTTGCCTCACCTAGCTTTCCTTCTGGGACAGTACATTAAAAAAATCATTCACCTCCCAACTAAGTGTTTTTTTTTTTTGCCTTGGAGCTAATTGGATGTTTTGTGAGATGAAAAGTGAATAAAGTTAAAGAAAATAATTGTAGGGGGAAGTTGTGTGGGCTGCTTGCATTCAGGAGTAAATAAGTAAGATTGTAATTACAATACATTATTTTTGTCTCTCTTTACCTTTTAATACTCATGCAAAGTGCTGCAGTAATAGTCTTAGATGTTGAAGTCATCCATTTACTTATAGAATAGCTACAGCCTAGGCAAGGGCAGTTCAGTTTTCAGCATGCCTGAAGGGACCAAGTTGAATGGCCAGGGTGTCAGTTCTTTAATTTCAATGCTGTCTAGCTTATTAATGGATACTTCTCATTGCTTTACTCTTTTGTTTTATTTTTTCCAATAGAAAAGTCATGAGGAGGTGGAGGCTGAAGAAACCAATGACTAAGAAAGGGAGTCTGGGGGATTGCTTTCTCTTTACTTTTGAAGCTTTCACAGTGATTTTTAACTCAGAGTGTCAACATGGGCTGTTCTTTCCACCTTGCTTCCAAATCCAATGAGTGATAGAGAGAACTACAGTAAGTACTGCAGGCACAAAGGAAACCCAGAGCCAATGGCAACTAATCTGCTGGGGACTGGCCAGCTTTTGGTTATCATCTAAAATGCATCTGGCTTTTCACAGGGCATCTGTTTAGCATAAATAATCTTTTTTTATTGGTGTCCTAGGGTACATCCAAACCATGAACAGCAGAGAAAAGAGAATTGGGTAAATGCATATTACAGTGTCAGTAAGAATATTCAAAGTAAGAGAAATGATTCTGAGCAGATGTCAGAATTTAATAAATTGCTATTATTCTGGTTTGGGTTTTTTTTTTGTGCAAAAACCGCACTTAAAAAATGGCGACATCTAACATTACTGCTCAGTGCCTTTTTTAATTATAACTACTTACTTCTAAGCTGTTTTTCTAACAAAAGAAATGCCAAAATATTCTTTTTTTTTTTAGTATGTGAATGCCAGTATCAATAAAAAAAACCTGTGTTATTGTCCTGCCTGGACTCTGTCTCCTAAATGCTCACCAGGCAGTTGTGTTCGGACCCACACGATGGACCTCTGGACTTTTAAGCTGCCTGAGTCTGAGCTGGCTTTCAATCTCTGGTTTCTATGGCTGACTAGAGTAGGCAGAGTGCTGCACTGATGCAGCATTATTGGTTCCGGTACCCAAGCTAGCTCAGGTATCCCTGTGTGGTACTGCACTGTGTTGTGTAGACATGTGTAGTCAGTCTCACCTCCATCCTTGGCAAGGTCTTTGAAAAGATTATTAAGGCTCATATATGTGAGAGCCCAGCAGGAAAAATTATGCTGAGGGGAAACTAGCACGGGTTCGTAGCAGGTAGATCATGCCTGACTAATCTAGTCTCTTTTTATGACCAGGTTACAAAACACCTTGACACAGGAGTAGGGGTTGACATTGTTTACTTAGACTTCAGGAAGGCCTTTGATACAGTATCCCACCTCATACTGGTGAACAAGTTAAGAGGCTGTGACTTGGATGATTACACAGTCCGGTGGGCGGCAAATTGGCTAGAGGGTCATACCCAGAGATTGGTAGTGGATGGGTCGGTATCGACCTGGAAGAGCGTGGGTAGTGGGGTCCTGCAGGTGTGGGTAGTGGGGTCCCGCAGGGCTCGGTTCTTCAATGTCTTCATCAGTGACTTGGACAAGGGAGTGAAGTGTACTCTGTCCAAGTTTGTGGATGATACAAAACTGTGGGGAGAAGCTGACACACCAGAGGGCAGGGAACAACTAGAGGCAGACCTGGACAGGTTGGACAAATGGGCAGAAAACAATAGAATGCCATTTAACAAGGAGAAATGCAAAGTGCTGCACCTCGGGAGGAAAAATGTCTAGCACACCTACTGCCTAGGAAATGACCAGCTCGGCAGCACAGAAGCGGAAAGGGACCTTGGAGTCCTAGTGGACTCCAAGATGAACATGAGTCGTCAGTGTGACGAAGTCATCAGCAAAGCTAACTGCACTTTATCATGCATCAGCAGATGCATGACAAACAGAACCAAGGAGGCGATACTTCCCTTCTATCGCGTGCTGGTCAGACCGCAGTTGGAGTACTGTGTCCAGTTTTGGGCGCCACACTTCAAGAGGGATGTGGATAACCTGGAGAGGGTCCAGAGAAGGGTCACTCATATGGTTATGGGCTTGCAGGCCAAGCCCTACGAGGAGAGACTAGGGCACCTGGACCTCTTCAGCCTCCGCAAGAGAAAGCTGAGAGACGATCTTGTGGCTGCCTATAAATTCATCATGGGGGGCGCAGAAGGGAATTGATGAGGCTCTACTCCCCAAGGTGCCCCTGGGGGTCACAAGAAATAATGGCCATAAGCTAGCAGAGAGCAGATTTGAACTGGACATTAGGAGGAACTTCTTCATAGTTAGAGTGGCCAAAATCTGGAATGGGTTCCCAAGGGAGGTGGTGCTCTCCCCTACCCTGGGGGTCTTCAAGAGAAGGTTAGATAGGCATCTGGCTGGGATCATCTGAACCCAGCAATCTTTCCTGCCTGTGCAGGGGTCGGACTCGATGATCTATTGAGGCCCCTTCCGACCCTAACATCTGTGAATCTATGAATCCTTGGACACAGGTCCCAGACACAAACTCTCAGTCTGGCACCACTCCTAAGGAATGGGTCATTATGGTCATAGGTGGTGGAAGGCTGGGGTTAACAGGGTTTAGCCTCCCCCCCAAACTTTTCATGGTGGTGGGCAGATGCTCCTCCGCCACCGCATACAGCACTGGTGCATGCTGGCTGTGCACAAGCCCTGCGGGAGGGAAGGGTGGAGGTCAGGCACAGGTCTTGGCTCCCCCCCAAATAGTATTTCCCCCTGCCGCTTATGATTTCAGTCTAGCTGCCTTTGGCTCCAGGATTAGTGTTGACTTGAGCCCATTAGCTAAGAACACCTGAGTGTTAAGTTCACTAGCTCAAGGACGTCCTTTTCAGAGTGCCATCCTTATGGTAATTCCATTTTATAGTTTAACATTTTAATGGGCATGTGGAACTTGAAGGAAATAATTTTCGGATTTTAGAGAGGTATTTCTATACTAAACACATTTTATGCATGTAAAATCCGGCAAAATAATAGTTTCATAGTTGGTAGGGTCAGAAGGGACCTAAGCAGATCATCTAGTCTGACCCCTTGCCATGGGCCGGAAAGGATGCTGGGGTCAAATGACCCCATCTAGGTGGCTGTCTAGCCTCCTTTTGAAGACCCCTAGGGTAGGGTGAGCACCACTTCCCTTGGAAGCTGGTTCCAGATCCTAGCTGCCCTAAGAGTGAAGTAGTGCTTCCTGATGTCTAGTTTGAATCTGCTTTCGGTCAACTTAGGGTCATTATTTCTTGTTACCCCCGGTAGTGCTCAGGGGAACAGGGACTCTCCCGTTGCCTGCTGGTCCCCCTTGGCAAGTTTATAGGTGGCCACCAGATCCCCTTTCAGCCTTCTTTTGTGGAGGCTGAACAGGTTCTGGTCCGGTAGCCTCTCCCCACAGGGTCTCCCCTGCTGCCCCAATCATGCGAGTGGCCCTCCTCTGGACCCTCTCCATGTTGTCCACATGCCTCCTGAAGTG
>NW_017728906.1:36492700-36516230 GCF_001723895.1 Crocodylus porosus
GCCTGACCAGTGCCGCATAGAGGGGGAGGATCACCTCCTTGGACCTGCTCGAGATGCGTCTGTGGATTCATGACAAGGTGTGGTTGGACTTCCTTACTGCATCCCCACACTGCCGGCCCATATTCATCTTGGCATCAATAATGACTCCAAGATCCCTTTTTTGCCTCTGTGCTGACGAGAAGGCAATTACCCAGCCTGTAGGTAATAAATGCCCATATGTGACACCCTCTATCAGAGTTCACGTTACTCTCGAGCATTTTTCTTGGTTTTTGTCACTGTTTTCAGACGTCCTGGATCCCACTCCTCCTCCCTTCCTTCCTGTTCAGTCTTGCCTTATTAAGAGTAGATCATGCCAATTTATAACTTTTAAACTCCTCTGGTGTGTGATCATTCTGGTAATATTCAGAACCCCTCTTTAGATGCTCATGGTCTACCATCAGGTAATATGTTGCTTGGGTACACAGTCCACAGTCTTTATCATGGCCATTATTGCCTGGTTGAAGTCATTCAGTTTGTTTACTCTGCATTAGCATCTCTTGGATTTTAGTCCAAGATATAGACAAGTAGAGAGGCACCAGCAATTCTTACAATCAAAATAAAGCTCACAAAGTAAAATGGAGTTTGTAGCCCCAGGGTACATATATCCAAAGACAGATATCTGTAGGCTTTGGCTTGTGGCCTGTAGACATGCCATTCTGTCTAAAAATTGCCAAGTGTTGCTTATCTGAATCCACACTTTGCCTTTTTGACTTACGTGTGATGCTAGGATTTGTGGGGTTGGATCCATGTTTCTTTTTCTAGGAATTGTTCTGTGTTGCTGTGTGGGACAGCTTTTCTTTCCTTAATACCTCAGAGCCCAAAATTATTTTAATTGTCATCTGAAGCGTTTTTTTTGGCTGTGTTTCACTGCCCAATTGTGTGTATTTGTAGTCATGGTCAGGATCATGGATCCATTGGAAAAGCTCCTGATTCTGGCCCAAATTTTCAGTGGACTGGAATTCAGAGAAACACTGGAAGGCCTTCTGGGAATTGCAAAAACATGCAAGAGCTATAGATCTTGAGAGCATAGGGGAAGTGTATAAGACAGATCTGGAAGACAAAGCAAATGCTGAAATTGCTGTCCTATTTTCAAGGGTATGCTGGCATTTCTGGAACAGAGCTAGCATGGCATGCTGGGACATGGAAAGACCAGAAATGGCTCTGGACTTTCCACATAAGGAGGCAAGCTTTCCTTGCCCTTGCTAGGAGCTTGGTCTGATCACCCTGGGACTATCACAGAAGACTGAGAAAGCCCACACCAGTATAGAAGTGGTTTGCTTTCACTGTCTGTAAGGCTGGCTGCTACATGTCTGCAGATAATCACTTAGGTGTTGGCAAGGCAAATGTGGCGATGATGGAATTATCTATGTGTTGTCAACACCAAGGATGTGATTGATGTAATAGCTAGCTTTCAGAGAATGAGGCATCCAATCTGCACTGGGATCACTGATGGCACTCATGTGCCCATGGGTAGCAGTAGCTCCCTGAACAAGTCCTTGTTCAATAGGACTTGGTAGATGGGGGCAGGTTGTGAATACCAATGGGGGAAGCACTGGCAGGGGGAATGATGCCAGGGTTCTGAGGAGATCAGATCTTTGCCTGCTGCAACAATATAGGACCCCCTAATGACAGTCAGCAATGGGGTGCAGCTGCCTACAGTGCTTCTGGAGGATCCTGCCTATCCTTGTTTCTGCCATAGCACACAAAACTAACCTTCCAAGCACCAAATGCATGACTGTGGCCTGCTGTGCCCTGCACAATAGATGCAAAGGGAGAGGAGAGTATTTGAAGTTACTCTTCGCTTAATGTCATAATTACATTCCTAAAAAATGTGACTTAAGCAAAACGATGTTAAGCAAATCCAGTTACATTACAGTAGTTGCCTACTAGCAGGCAGCGGCCAAACGTTATAACTGAACATTGCACAACTTTAAACAAGTATATTCTCTAATAGATCAGTGACATAATAATGAAACAACATTAACTGGGACAAGGTTAAGTGAGGAATACCTGTATACTTTGGACACAGATGGATTCCTTAGCTAGTTTGCACAGCCAGTGCATGCGCATCCAGGATGGACCCAGGGTCAGACAAAGCGAAGGAAAATAAGGTTGCCACATGCACTCCCGCCTCATGCTACATGTAGCAATATTAATGAGTAATGGATTGCTAATGTATGTGCTGTTTACAGGGACAGTTTTAAAAAATATGTTGTCCTGCGGTACACCAGGGACTTTAAGTTCCCATGCATTTACTTTTTAAAATTTCTGAGCTAGGGAGCTATTAATTTGTATGGGATGTTTTGTACCTGATGAACTTTGTTGATCATTTTGGGTGCCAGCTGATTTACCTTGCTGAATTCAGGAGCAGTTTTAATAAAGTTCAGTGCTTGCTGGTTTGGTGACATGGGGTGCTATTTTACTGGTTTGTCTAGATTCCTTGTTTTTATATACTTCAGTAAAAATCTTTTCTGCCATAGGTGGGAGTTTCCCATTTTCTTATAACTGAGTGGACAAGAAGTGCTTAAAACACTGAGCTTTATTAAAGTTACACCAGTGTGCAAATATATACTTCAGAAGAAGGCATGCTATCTAGCAAATCCATTATTAACTACTGAACAAGATGGAATTGGGAAAACTGAAGTGCAAACTAATTTGCACTGGAGTGCAAATTGTAAAACGAGAGCATAAAACAGAAAAGCATCTATCCCCCTCCCCCCTTCTCTGGAGCCTGATGGCTTGGAAGTAGGTGATGGGAACAAGTCTACAGCAGACTCCTGTGGAAATTTCCAGCTCTGGAGTACATTAGTGGGCTTCTATGCATGAGATGTGCTCAGACGGTCCTCCCAGAAACTCCCTGCTCATGACATACCAGCAAATCCTGAATGTGGTCTTACCTTGCAGTGGAGACAAGAACTAAGGAAAATGCAAATGCATACTAAGTAGTCATACATTGTATTCTATTCATTTTTTTGATAAACAAATCCAGGTGTTTAATGTCCTATGCACTAAAAGGAGGAATAAATTATATTATTTGAACAAAGTAATCAAGTTCATTTTGCTTCAATATACATGGCATACTTTGGCACCTTTTAGATCCACAAGGGGCACATCTACACATTATGCTACATAGCCATAGCGATGTGCTATGGCAACATAGCATCCACAGGGATCTACACGTGACCAGCGGCTACTTTGCTGTAGTGGTGTGCTCCCCTGTTATAGCGTGCCACTATGGCGAAGTAACTGCTAAAAATAGCCCTGCACCATGCATAGAGTGCAGTATGGGTGGTTACTGTGCTTCCAAAAGGAAGTACTAAAGCATGGTGCAGTAACAATGTTGTCATAGGGCAATGTGTAGATGTGTCTAAGATGACAAATTTTGGATCATAGTAGCTTCCAGAATTCTTCCATCAAAATGCCAGTGTAATGTTATGCTAGCATCATAAAACAAGATGACCCCTATTCTTCAAACCCATACTCTCCCAAGTAGTCCCATTCAAGCAAACATGTAAAAGTTTGCAGAACTGAAAACATTTTCATTATATGGATAGGTGTATAGGGAGTTTCATTAATTGCATCCCAGCCTTTCCTCCCTTTTCACCTCAGTTTCAAAAGTTCTCAAGCTCAGCTATAAAATATGAATCTGGACTGAGACTTGACATTTAAAATCTCAGCTTGAGATGAGTAACCTTTTTTTTTTTTTTAAGAAAAAAAATTAAAATAATCCTGTTGGGGTATTTTTAGATTATGAGGATGCCAGGAAAATAAAATCCTCATCTCAAATACTTCTTGACATTTCTGAAGCTTTTCAAATAACTTTGTTTTGTTTTTATTTAATATGAAGCTCTCTTTCTTCTTCGGGAATAGAGCACGTATGTTTAACTTTTGGAGATACTCATCCTCAAAGTAGAGGTTTTTTCGTTTTACTATACATTAATTTGATAGATTAATTGATACAGTCTAACTTTCATCTGGCTGGAAGCTAGGAACACTAGATTTATGAAGTTTAGTAAGGTGCTGTTGCAGATGTGTGGTAATTACATTTCCTAAATCATTGTATGACATACAAAACTTTATGGGTGGGTAAAGGACAATCAAATGATCTTGAATGAAAGTGATACTATTTTTTTTAAAGAATATATCTAGTAAATGATAATTATTGCACTTCCTAGATGAGGTATACTGTCCAACCAGGGACAATATCTTCTTAACACTGCAGAATTATGAGTGCAAGCCTGACTATGGAGTCATGCTGAAACTTTCTCCCAGTCAATCTGATTGCAAATGGGTACTTAGTCCTTCAGTCTTTGGACTCCATGGTGGCCAGATGTGATGCTAGCCACATCTCTCCTTGTGTGTAGTTGCCTACTGAAACTGGTATGCCATCATCATAATAACCCAATGGGCAACTCACAGTATGGGTAGCTGGGCATCTCACGTAGGTGCTAAAATGTGAAGTGGAGGATTGGCTAAGCACCTTTGAGAGTCTAGTGTACCAACCCTGCAGCCCCTGAAACTGCACAAGGAGCAAAGGGGGATTTGTGCTTTTGTGTAGAAAATCATAGGGATTAGGGTCACAAGCCAGCATGCCAAAGGGAGGGAACAGGTAAATAGACATTATCACTGTGGTAGCATACTGTCAGTACCTTCATCTCTCTCTCCCCCACTCCCAACACCACTGGAGGTGTTCTCAAACCAGCCTTTGTTCCTGAGAGCACTCCTGTATTTGCTTTCAAGTCTGTGTCCAGTTCCTTCAGTCCACTGCCCTGGCTGACGGAGCCAGCAAGATCTCCAGTTCCATCGTGCACTCCTGCTGTCTGGGCAAACACCTTTTCCCTCACCCAGCCCTCTCTTCTCTTCCCACCATCTCCTGGTGTCCTTTTCCTTTTCCCTTTGCCCCCCAGCCCACCGGGGGTTTCTGCGGGTTGTAGTCCAAATTACAGTCAGCTCAGCTCTGCAGACTGTCTCCTGCTGTTACTCACATTACATCCACGTTACACTGGCTCTTAATAACTTCCCAAAAGGTCATACAAACCAGCTGTGTGGCAAAGCTGTATGTGAAAGCTGTATGGTTTAACGCTATAAACTATGTGACCATTCTTAGTGATCGCAGTCCACTTATTGCACAATTTGCAGCATGTTACATTAAAAAACATACACAATTTACTTGGCTAAAAGAAATGCGTCATACGTTTACTTTGCCTGAATCAATCAGTCACTTGTTCATAATTTTCCCCTAGCCTCTTGTTGGTTTCTGTAATTCAGTGCTAGCATGTGTCTTCATTTTTATCTGCCTTTCAGACTTGATGATAGCATTCTCACCAGTGTACAATTAGTGTAATGGCACAGAACAGGCAGTTCATAATTTAGGGCTTGAACTACGAGGCATGTCATGATATATGATGTGCTCTTGTAGTGCAAACATGCTGTCTGCAGCTGTTTCAAATATACCAACAGCAGGGTACTAGGTTGGAACTTACTGCTCTACTGCATGGATATTTTGTCAATGCAATAGTGCCAATAATCCCCCTAAGTTACTGCACTGTGATGCCATTTCTGATGTGAAGCATAAAGAAGTAGGAGACTGTTCCAGGAACCATGCCATAATAGTGGTTTGCTACCACTGCCTTTTTAGTGACGACCATATCATTGGACCAACAGTAACCTCTGTGAGAAGCTGAGATTAAAGAATATGACTTGGTACATTCATAAATGTATTGTTGTTCAGGGAACATGACCACCATGGAGGATCCAGGAGAACCAGTTAATAAATAGAAAAATGCAGTCTGAACATGTGGGAATGGGCTGTGGCTTAGATATAGCATATGATAACTCCTTGCCTAGGGGAAATGGTTTATATGTTGCTGTTGCTTGAAAGAGAAGAATTATTTCCATCTTCTTTCTTAAAGCCTGAATGAAAACTCACTGAAGCAAGTCCTTCTTCAGGCTTCAGTGGACCTGACACTTAGCACAGATTACTGCAGGATTTGTCTAGCCTTAAAATCAGCTTCCAGGTCCATTCCCATCCCTCGCTGTTATTTCATTTACCCTATATCTGCCATTTCATTACTGCCAGTTTTCAAATAATGGTTAATCAAATGGTTTTGTTTCTTTGTGATTTGGTGTATATGAAATTGGACCATGACTGTTTTATCCACTCTTTGTATTTGCAGTGACATATCACTTACCTACTGACAGCTCCCACAGGAAAAGCTTTTTCTGTTGCCTAGCCAAATACAGTTTTCCCAAGAAGCAAATTCTTATTAAGTACTTCAGAAAGTTACTGAGTGTAAATATGAGTAGCTAGAGAGAATGTGTATGGGCTGGTCAACTCCCCTTAGGTGAATGATTTTTCTGAGATTATTTCTGACCCCTTTTACCAATCTTTGGCTGCTTGAATGTGAAGACAGGTTAAAGGAAGAAAAGTAAAAAATGAAAAGGATTGCTGCGATACCTGCATTAAAGGATGGCTGCATTAACGGATCGTCTGTGTCTACCTGTTACGTAAAATCTATAAGAAGGGGAAGAAGTCAACAAAATAATTTTCTTCTCAGTAGGCGTGTCTACATGAGACACTACTGAGCAGTTGCAACAAGCTACTGTGTAGTAGTGTTGGTGGGCACTAACTGTGTGGTGACCATACTGCACAGTAGGGGTGTGCAAAATGGGCCGTATTGTATTTGGATTCACCCTGAATCGGGGACAGTGATTTGCTTAGCTGATTTGGATTACTGTCCCTGATTCGATTTGTCTGAATCTGCAGATTCGATGCTGATTCAGAGAATCAGTGATTTGGCCATAGACGCAGCTTTACATGTTTTTTCTACATTCCTCGAGGTACCAGGCAGGGCTTGTGAACACTTTGATGTTGGGGTGGATGGAGTGTCCCACGGCGGGGGGGAAGGGGGGGAGCTGGATGCTTATGGTGGGAAATACTTCCAGTCCACTTCCGGGTCCACTGCAGAGGGCAGGGCCCCCCCCCCCCGCACCTTCCCAGCTCAGTGATCAGCTGTGGGGGGGACCCTGGGTGCCCCCCCAGACCCAGGAGGCACCAGTCGCTGATCTGGGGGTGTGGCCCCCCCCGACGTGCTCCCTGGTGGACCCAGAAGCGGACTGGAAGTACTTCTGGGTCTGCTTCTGAGTGTGCTGGGGAGCCCCCACATTCCTGTGGGATGCTCCATCTGCCCCAGCATCTCAGCATTCACGAGTCGCCTGGTACCTTGAGGTATATAGAAAAAACATTTAAAGCTGTGTCTGTCTGAATTATTGAATCTTTCCAAACCTCTCCAAATCTATTCAGAGGGTTCCGGTTTGATTCAGAGAGATTAAAGGGTCTCTTGATTCAATTCAGATTCGGGGATTCGGCCACCAAATCAGGCCAAATCAAATCAGCGACTGAAGCGTTACACAGCCCTACTGCACAGTAGTAATGAGCTACTGCACAGTAGCTTGTTGCTACTGCATAGTAGCATCTGAAAAAAACCATGTGGTGACAGTACTGTGCAGAAATGCCAGTTACTGAGGAGTCATTTAGAGCTTATGCAAGTACTAAATGACTGCACAGTAACAATTGTAACAACTGCACAGTAACAACCACTGCTCGTGTAGACACAGCCAGTGTATACTGGGACTTAGCATTGGAAATAAATGTATTGTTAGTTGAAATCAGTGTTTTGGTCTCTCTCTTCCTTTGTGAGATATTGTAGAGGAAGCAGATTAAGGGTTTCCTTTCTAGGAAAATATAATGGGTGGCATCATAATAATTTCATTATGGTCTTAGAATGAGATAACAGATTAATAATATGTTCAGGAAAAAATACACATTAGGAGTATGCACACAGGTGTACTGTGAACTGGGACACTGTTAACCCCTTCTTAGACTTAATTTGTTTTTTAACAAAGTTAGCAGCTAGCTGGGCAGTAAAAGACTTAATTAAATGAGAGTATGCCAACTAATCACAGCTGTATTTGCTTCTTAGTTCATCTACAATGCAAACAACATGGCAGCTGTTTGTATATTGTTTAGGGGTTGGCTGGGCTTGCTGCTGCTGCTGAGTGAAATTTTGTTTCTGCTTTTGCCCATTAGTTCCCAAAGCACAATTCTTGCTTTTTAGAAGCTTTTCAGAAGGGGTTTATATGCAATATCTAGTTTTTATTGCATAAAGTTAGAAAGCCAAAGAAAACAGAGATCCACTAGGCAATAGCTCAGATGTTTTTCTCCAAACCAAAATATCAGTCTCTCTCTCTCTCTCTGCTTGCTTATGTCTAGTCATTACCACAAGTTCAATATGGCTAAAACAGAGCTTTTAATCCCCCGCTAACACCCTGCAAGCCTTCCTTGCCACCTCCTTTCTCAGTCACTGTGGAAGACCTCACCGCTTTGCCTGTCACTATGCACATAATCTGGGCATCATCTCTGAACTATCTCTTCCCCAAGATTTTCACATCTTGGCCGTGCCCAGCCCTTGGGCTTCTTTTTGTATAGCATATCAGACACACAGCCATTCCTATTCATTCACACAGCTAAAGCTCTTGTCCAGGCTCCCATTGTGACATTTCTTGGTTACTGCCATATCCTTTTTTCTACAAATTTACCAGGACCGACTCACAATCATTCAGGATGCTGCTGCTGCAAAGATCAGTCTCCTAGCATATTGCTTGGATTGCCCTTTCCAGCTCTATGTATCCCTGCGTTGGCCCCCCTTCTCTGCCACATCAGACATAAGGGGCTTGCCCTCACTTTCCAGGCCCTTCCCTGCCTGTCTCCACCCTTCCTATCATTTCTTGTTCAGTATCATCAGAAGGTCGGCTTCCATCTCTGACTTTTCTCTGTTACCCATTTGTTAGATTTTCAATGAAGCGCCTTTGTACTTTCTTTGATGTTGCCCCTCACATCTAGAAGGAGCTGCTCATTATTGTCTGAAAAACTCCCTCGTCATTCTTCTTGGAATTCCTCTTTACAGCTCCCTTTGTTGTCGCTTCCAAAAACTATGACAACCGTTAAACAGCGGGGATGCTACAGCTACTGCCTCTCATTGTTTCTGCGTGCTCTCCTGTCTGTTTGTATCTATCTGTTGTTTCTTGTTTTATGTCTAGATTGTAAGGTGTTGGGGCAGGTGCCATCTTTTTTGTTAGAGGTCTATACTGGATGTTGTTCTGTGAAGTCCAGGTCTATGACCGCTGTTCTTAGGCATTGTGGTAATACAAATAATCAATAATTATCATCAGAAGCACAAGAATGATAATGCTAATATTATTACTACTATTATTACTACTAATAATAATTCCATACATTTGTCTAGGAAAGGAAAGATGGGTCATGCTCCTTCCTGAAGTAGTAGGTATCTGTTATGTCAGATTGTTAAAGCACAGTGTTCAGTCTGACCTGGCTGGGACGCAGCTGCAGTGTTTAGAAAACTAACTTGACAGCAAACAGGACCATTGGCTAGCTCAGCATGAACAAAGTAAAGCAGTCCCAAGAGAGATGCTTACCTGATGTATCCTTGGGTATCACATCATCTGCCAAACTGTTGCATCAGAGACAGCCTGGGCAGAACTAAACAGTCCCAAGAATTCAGCTAGCATTTTCCAAAATGGCTTAATTGTGCCACTTTTTAGGATCACAGGAAAGTAGGGCTGGAAGGGGCCTCACACAGGTTATCTAGTCCAGCCCCCTGTTCCAGGCAGGTTCCCTGATTAAGCCATGTTAGCCAAGTTGTTAAATACCAGAAATGCTCTAATTTACCTGTCCTTTTATTAAAATAATCCATAGCGCTAACATAAAATAGTCCTCAAAGGGCTTTTATCTGACATGAAAATTCAGGCCAGGGTATTTCACAGACACAATAACCTGCCCTGATCTTTGCTGCTACACCCAGCCACTGTGATTGATTTTCCACTATTAACGTATATGCAAGTGGATGTTTGAAAGCAGAGCTGCTGGGACTCATTGATACACTGTACATAATTCATGGTTGGACTAAAAAAAATGAATTATTGTTTATAAAATAGCAACGTGGTTATGTCTTCCTTTGGGGTTTCCATAAAGCTTGTGCTCAGTAAAAGTACTTGCACAATGGTTATATGTAACTAGCTTGGCCACTCAAAGGAGGGGAAGGGAAAGAGGAGGAGACAAGTGCTCAGCTTCTGAATGTATAATCTAAGGTGTTGGTGGCTACTATCCACATATCTTCTTCTGCTTAAAGTCAGCAATAGAACAGGCACTGTGGCAATAAAAAGCAGATCAGCTGGCATGAGTTATTTTTTTACTTGCACTGTATTTAAGCATTTTTTGCCTTTAAACTGTTTTTTAACTTAAGTAGCTTCAGAGCAGTTTGTTGTAAGCAGAGAAGGCAGGCAGCATAAAGGTACCAAGAATCCAAGGATGCCTGCACTGAAGAGTATAGGTCAGGAATATCCACTGTATGAAGTATGTTTATTAAAAAAATGAAGCATAATGAAAACAAAGGGTCAATTTTTGCTTCCACTGAAGACACTCATCATCTTGAATGTCTTATCAGTCACATAATGGATGGGAGCAAGAGGGCTCCTCAAAACTGGGGACCAGCCCCTCAGGTCATGTAAACTGACTTTAGCACAGCTATGAAAGATGAGGACTTGCCTCTGGAGGGTGAATCAGTTGTGTGTGTGTTGCGTGATATGTACTGAAATGCCTTCAAAACCTGTCAGCCAATTCTCCCAGTGCATAATGACATGATTACAATACATATTTAACAGCTTATTTTTTCCTTTTCTCTTATGTTCTTTAATGAAGCCATATAAAATACAAGGGCCGAGGGAGGGAGGAAGCATACAATGCAGTAGTTTCCTGCTACAGCATTATGAATGCTTTATGGAAGGGAGCCAGATGTGTTACCAGTTGCATGCTTCCATAGGATTTGGGTAGCTTAGTATTCCTCCAGTGGTTTAGCTTGTCACTTGGAGGAAATACAAATTTAAATATAGTCTTGTTGCTTTGCTATTTAAATACAGAGATAATGGGAGGGCAAATACCTGAAATAATGGAGTCCACAGAGTATCTTTCAGATACTCCAAAATGAATCGCAGTAACTGATGGATTCAGGTTGTCCAACTCCCTAACAATCCATTTCTCTATTGTAGGTTTAAAAAAAATTCACCGTGTGTTTAACAACATTTAACATAGTCCTAAGTGAAAGTGTATTTGTATGGAAACAATTGAAGGAACTGAGCTTTTTCCAAAAACAATAAGTGGGCGTTAAAGAAAATATATTTCAGGGATAAAAGTCTACCTGTTATTATGTAACACTGATTTGAGGGTTCACACCCAGAAAAAAGTATGTAAAAGTAAGTTGGAGCAAGGCTATTCAAGCACGAGAAAATAAAAGTTAGCTCAGTGAAGTCAATGAAAAATCTCCCATTGATTTTGAATGAGAGCCCATAGAAAGTACCTAGTGAGTGTTCCAAGGAATTCAAATGATAGTTGTAGATCCATTAATTTTTTTCAATAAAATGATCCAAAAATGAAATTCATTTTTACTTAAATGAAGACCTTACAGTAGGAATATTTCCCAGTTACCCATCATTGTTAAACTGCCATGAAAAAGGAAGAAACTATTTCACAAGGTCTGGACATGGACTGTAGGCAAAATACTTGGGCACGAGTCCTTAAAGGTACTGGTATTTAGACATTAAGTCCTACTGAAATCAATGAAAGTCAAGTGAAATTTGCACAATGCTGGAGGAAAAGAAAGGGATGTGAGTGAAGAAAGAAGCAGATAAAGAGGTGACTTGGTGTGTGGAGGAGAGACAGACGGCAGGGAATAACATTGGAAAGAGAAACCTAAGAGAAGGTCAAAAAAAATGCCATAGCAAGATAAAGGCAATAAAGTAAAGGTCTGATGAGAGTAGAGCTTAAGGAAAGGATAAAGGAAAGAGAGAAATTAAACACTATTTAGAGACTTTAGGATGGTGGTAAGTTGGTAGCAGCTGCTATTTAAAAGATGAGTCACTGGCTGTTTTCTGAATTTGGTGTTTGGAGGAGATTCTTAATTTTGCCTCTCATCTTTCTTTACTGCCTTCCCCAAATTGGCATGACTGTGCAAACGATTAATGGATAATTGTTTTCAAGAAAATGGGGGCCAGAGCAGAAGTATTTACTTTGTGAAAGATGCATTTACTTTACTCTGTCAGGTAATACCTGCAAATTCTGCTAACACGCCACACCATGTTTTTAATAACATTCAGCATAGTCCTAAGTGAAAGAGTATTTGTATGGAAACAATTGTAGGAACTGAGCTTTTTCCAACAACAGTAAGTGGGCATTAAAAAAGGTATATTAGGCGGATAAAATTCTTCCAGTTATTATGTAACACTGATTCGGGCATAGATACGTGTGTGTACTGCGCAGTAATTTTGGTTACTGCACAGTAAATGTTCATGTGTAGATGTGCCCGTTGTTGACTGCTAATACTGTAGTCAGTGGTAAACCTCACATTGCAATCAAACTTATGGCAACACTGAACTTTATTGAAAACTCAAGCCACCCATGTGCAAAACAGATCATTAAGATCCAAAACCTAAAGGAATATTAATGTCCACCTAAGGTCCAAATGCAGCCAAAATAGTATTTTAATGGATAATCTGAATGTGAGGTGGAAGGACTGCGTGTACTTTAGAATCTTTGACTCGGGGGGATTCATCCAGCACAGAGACAAATGGGGTTAAACTGTGATTCACCTGGGACTAATAAGCCAGCCAATTGGCATGAAGACCCTTTAGCAGAATTTGTGGCTGAGTTGTCTGTCTCTAGTTCCTATAGTTTTGTGCTTTAGAGAACTTTTCTGTGATCAACAACCTTTAAATTGTGTTTGGATCCATTTATCAAGATGTGACTCAGTCTAGCCTTTTCATTAGGTGCTCCCTTTATTACTTCAGAATATTAGATAACCATCTTATGTGCAGTCTACAATGAACCTACCTCTATTACTACCATTGTTTATATTGTACTAGTGTCATTAGGCACCAATCAAGACTTGTATAAACACAGTAGAAGAAGCAGTTGCTGTCCCAGGCACAGAGAGATGAAGTACTCTGAATGGATATCATCCCCCGCCCCCGCCAAAGGTGGAGGGGAGGTTATTCAGTTGATTTTAAAAATGCATCATGTTTGGGTAAAGTTGTCTTCATACAGAGGGCATCAGGAGGCTCTATTTAAAGTTCCTTGTGTCAGGAGGAAATATTTGAAAAAACACTTGTGACTGGACACATGAAAGATGATCACATGAGGGTCTGTCTGGTCATATACAACACTACATTTGTAGTTCAATGATTTACAAATTATCTCACTTCTAAATACTGTCCTGGGGCAAATATTCATTCTAACGAGTTGGAAGTATAACTAGGTCATCTTCTAAATATACTCTAAATGGGTTCTTGGTTTCCCCATTTATAAAATACTTACCTATCTCACATAGGTGTTAGTGAAGAGTGATTGATTCCTCTTTGTTTAACACTTTGAAAGCCTCAAGCTTTCTTTAAAAGTCAGATATTATTGGGTTAAGCCCTTCATATCCAGCAAAGTACCTGGCTTTGATTGGCCATTGAAATACAAAATACAATAGCACTTGGGTGTCTTTAGATGATCTGATTGTCTATAGTACCCAGAGAATAGATTTATTGAAAATATAAATCTCTGTCCTTTGCTTCCACACACAAAGCTGCACTAAGTACTGTAAAGTACAATAATTTTCCCAGGTAAAAATATCATGGACATTGAATGTGTGGTCAAATATATGGTCACACTTCTGGGCTTTCATTTGTCTTGATTATTAAGGATTTGTTTCAGGCTACCTATTGGACATTAGGGAGAAAACAATTTCAGAGGCAATGTAAGTGAATATAAAAAGGTATAAAACCAATGCCAGGGAGCACATCTTATACCATTTTGAGTTTAGATTTCTTCTCAGGGCACAGTTCTACATTTCTTTGCAATTTAACAACAAGCTACCTATTCTGGACTAGTTGTAAATGATTTTCTTGAGCTTAACGCCAGGTGATGGACTTTTTTCAGGCTTGGCTTCTTCCTAATCCCTGGGATTTAAAAGAATGAATTCCCCCTAGCTCACTTGAGATTTTTCTAGCCAGATCATTTTTTGACCGGCACTAGCCACAAACCATCATCCACTCTTGTTGTGCAGTTTCTTCTACTTACATTATATTTTCCTACAGCCATCTTACCTTGCCTTCCTGCTTCTGACCTATGCCCATTTGCTGCCACATGCAGTGCCTCACTACTGAAGTTTCCATCTAAAGAGCTATATGGATACCAGAGCACTCAATGTATTCTGGGCAGAGCAACACACTGGCTATAGAGAGTTTTTTTGCTTAGGGCCTAATCCAGAATCATTTAGGATCAATGGAAATTTTTCAGTTGACTTCACTGCATTTTGGATAGGGCCCCTAGACAGAAAGAAGCTGTCTAGAACTCTTTTCCATATGTACAGTTTTCCTTGAAGTCTTCACATTGGCGTTCATACTGTAGAGGATGCTTATGGTCAATTTTTGTCCATCATTGTTCATTTTACAAGACTCTTTTTGGAAAAAAATATCAGCACTGGGGAATTTTCAAGAATCTTTCCAATTCATAATCACTTTTGAAAACTTGATGTGCTGCAGCTGCATCAGAACTTATCTGAAGGCCATAATCTCAACACAGTTGCAGTAGCTTTTATGGCTTTATTAATTTTGTTGTTCTGTGAAAGCCAGTGTTTGGTTTAAAGATTCCCATGGACTTTTAATCCACTTTTCTTAGAAATCTTCTCACTGCCAGTGCTTTCAGAGATTTTGCCTGCCTCTATACCTGCTTTTTATTGCTTATACACATGGTCTGATGAATATTGCAAAGAAGTGTTGTTCTCCGAGATCAGTTTCTTGGTTAGATTTAAATCTGAAACACCCCATATAGAGGGCTCCTAACAAGTTGTAGTGTGCCTATTTTCACAGTACCTTGGTTTTTCACAGTCCCTCTCTCTGTTAACCCCATTGTGTATTAAAACAGGGTACTTTACTTGAGATTAGAGCTAATTACTGCACTGTCACTGTCTACATGTGTAGATAGGTACTTACTATGCAGTAACTTGCTATAATCTTGAGTAAATTTGCTACCTGTAAATACAAGTAGCAAATTTACTTTCGATTACTTACTATTTACTTTCGATTACTTACTGTGCAGTAGATTACTTACTACCAGAGCTCAGAAAGGGACCATTTCCCCCTGCCCTGGGAGTAGGGAGCTTCCAGTCTCCACTTTGCAGTCAGGGAGCAGGGGCTGGCCTTATCTTCCAGCCCAAACCCCACGGTTGAGGAACTGGACTGAAAGTTCCTTCTCATAGAATCATAGGAAATTGGGGTTGGAAAGGACCCCAGGAGGTCATCTAGTCCAGCCCCCTGCTCAAAGCAGGACCATCCCCAACTAGATCATCCCAGTCAAGGCTTTGTTTAGCCAGTGTCTTAAAAAACCCTCCAAGGATGGAGTGTCCACAACATCTCTGGGTAACTTGTTTTAGTGTTTTACTAGCCTCCTAGTGAGAAAGTTTTTACTAATATCTAACCTAAACTTCTCCTGCTGCAACTTGACACCACTGCACCTTGTTCTGTTTTCTGTCAGTGCTGAGAACAGTTTAGCTCCATCCTCTTTGAAACACACCTTCAGGTAGTTGAAGGCTGCTATTAAATCCCCCCTCAGTCTTTTCTTCTCCAGACTAAATAATCCCAGTTCCCTCAGCCTCCTCTCATAAGTCATATCCCCAGCCCCAAACCATTTTTGTTGCATTCTGTTGGACTCTCAAATTTGTCCACATCTTTTCTGTATTGGGGAGCCCAAAACTAAACACAGTACTCCAGATGTGGCCTCACCAGTGCCAAATAGAGGGGAATAATAAGTTATCTTGATCTGCTAGCAACAATCCTACCAAGGCAGTCCAGTATGCCGTTAGCTTTCTTGGCAACAGGGGCACACTGCTGGCTCATATTCAGCTTATTGTCCACTGCAACCCCTTGGTCGTTTTCTGCAAAGCTGCTGCCCAGCCAGTCAGCCCCCAGCCTGTCCTGGTGCATGGGATTATTACATTCCAAGTGCAGGACTTTGCACTTGTCCTTATTGAAACTCATGAGATTTCTTTTGGTCCAATCTTCCAATTGTCTAGGTCTCTCTTAATTCTAGCCCTACCTTCCAACATATCTACTACTGCTCTATGATTTTTCCAAGGAGAGGTGAGGCTGACTGGTTTGTAATTCCCTGGATTCTCCTTTTTCCCCTTCTTAAATATGGGCATGATATTTGCCCTTTTCCAGTCATCTGGGACCTCTCCTGATTGCCATGAGTTTTTAATGAAGGCCAGCTGCTCTGCAATCACATCAGACTGTGTCCCTGCCCTGGCAGCAGGGAGCTCCCAGCCCCCGCTTCCCAATGTGGGGCTGGGAGGAGCCCAGGCTGGGAGATAAGAGTCTCCTAGCCCTGGCCCTATGATCATGGAATGGGGGGTGGGAGCTCTCTGCTGCTGGGGCAGGAGGGCATTGTTCCTGCTTGGATTCCAGTGGCGGAGCCTGCCCTGGCTGCAGGCAGCTTACAGGGGCAGAGAACAACATTGCATTCCCCCCCAGGAGAATCCCAACCCAGTGCACCTAAGGGGAGCCTAGAGCTCCCCCTGGTGGCTGCAGGGGCCCAGTACAGGGTTGCAAGGAGTGGAAGCAGTCTGCTGCTAGGAGCAGCAAATCTGCTACTGCATCCCTGCACATGTAGAAGCATGCCCAGGAGAGTTTACTCTAGAGTATTTTACTCCACAGTAAACTGCTTCCAGATTATTTGCATGTGTAGATATGTCCAGAGAGTACAGAATACGTCATCCATCCTGCCATCTGTTGGATAGTCTAGTGCAGTGGTTTTCAAAATTTTTTCATTTGTGGACCGCTAAAAAAATTCTAATGGAGGCATGGATTGCCTTGACTTGTAAGTCTGGGTATCAACCGATACTTTTGATTGATCATAGTAATTTTTCATGGACTTCTTAGACATAGTCTGCAGATTCCCAGGGATCTGGTGAAACGCCTCCTTCTGTAATGACCCATCTCTGGTTTAGGAATCCATGAGGAAAATGTGAAGGAATTTGCTGTTTAAATACTATATTGTGGCTATATGTTGAAAATATTTTTACTGTGGTGCCACGCTTGCTATTAAAAATAATATTTTATGGATATTTCTGTTATAAGTTGGCCGTAAAAATTAACTGGAGACTAAAACTTGCCAGATCAAGTCTCAGCCTAGGAGCTATTTGTTTATTTTGACAAGTTATTTAAAATAGGGAATGTAAAAAAAAATAAAATTAAATGAGTGGTTTCAGACTTTTCTATTTAAAAAGGGCTTATGTTACAATTTACTGGTTGGCCTTAATATGGATTTATGTCTTAGGGAAAAAGAATTAAAAAGCAACTGCCAAACCCTGCAGTTGCTTTTGAGGCAAAACTCTCATTCATCTCTGCACTGAGAACAAATGTTAGACATTTCAGCTCAACAGGTGACCCTTTTGACAAGTTATAAATCCCTGAAAATATAGTAGAGCCCTAGTGTGAAAGACCACCTAAACTCTAACTATATAGTGATGATAAATGCATGAGTATAAATAATCTTCCTTTTGCTGCTCTGTTCTACACAAGCACTTCAAAGTAGTTACACATACAAGAAACTAAACTTCAGAAAACCTTGGTGAGATGTGCATGCTCTGAAGCCATCTGTTGAGGATGACAGGGTGCCTATAGATGTGCACCAAGGTAATTACAGCATGTCAGAACAGACTTGATTAATTTGCGGGAGCATGGTAATTACCATGCTCCAGCAGACTCCAGCGTCATGTATATCAGGGATCTCATGCTGAAAAATGGCAGCAGGGGCGGTTTAACTAAAGCTGTATCGATAAGCGTAGTGGACTGCATTGGGAAGAGTGTGGGGATGCTGATACAAGTGACCCTCTGGGTTCTTGGAGCTGATTTAACTTAAGTGCCACCCTCCCCCCGACTTCCCTCCAAAACCTTGAATGGTTAAATAAAAAATGTTCAAATATGAGGCCTTGTGATCAGCACCTATATTTTTATATAGACATTTAAGTAACTGGCCTGATCATCAGAAAACGAACAATTCCCACTGATGATGTGGGGCATTATACATAACTATGGCTATAGGTGCCTGATTTGTCGCATGTAGACACACACTTTAAGAAATAGATGCCTAAAATAAGTCTCCTACGTCTGTCTTTACGTGCAAAAACAAACACCTGATTTTCACAGTGTTGAGCACCCAGTGGCTTGGCCTCAGGTTTGAATATTTTGGCCTATGTAACTTGCCCAAAGCCACACAGGAAATCTGATGCATTTCCAGGAATAGAGCACAGATCCTGTGCTGTAACCACAAGATGCTATGTTTTATTTGTCAGCAGTCAATCCCACAATGGAACTGAACCAGGGATCTCTGCAGGAAGAACTGGCAAGGCTACCCACTGGTACAAAGCTAAAAGAAGCTGCTTGTTCTGTCTGCGGTGGTCTTACTCCAGACGTCTATGCACTGGAAAGGTAGCTCTGCTGCTTCTCTTGAGAAGGTGCAGTCCGGCGAGTGGATAGATAAACTGGAGTTTGAGCTGTCACAGGAGCTGAAACAGACCTTAAAATAAGTAGGAAAAGCCATGAAGGCTGCTTTAACTTATGCCAGTGTGTCTCAGGGTGCCTATGGAAATACAGAAACTCCAGCACACTACAGCTAGAAATAGATATTGCCAAATGAAGCAAATCACTTTGGTGGGATATGTCCTGGCACTGCTGATCCACTTTGTTGGGTGAAACACACATCATCCGTTGTCCAGCCCATTGATCTTGCAGGACAATGGCTAATGTGTTTCCTGCTTCCAGAGATGTGATGTTGGTCATCTCTGAGGTGCATCTCTGGAGGTGGGGCAAGCTGGGGTTTTTCCTACTTTTCCTGCTTCCAGAGAGACACCCTGGAGATACTAGCTCTTGGGGACTGGCTGGATGATAACTGAACATGCATTACTGAATACAATCTGGAGATACTTCTACCGCAAAAAGTCTTACCTTTGCTATGATATGATTGCACTTAGCTTATGTTTTACTGCTTGAATGCCTGCATGCTTGCATTTTAAGTGGAGTTAGCACATCCTAAATGTAATGTGCAATAAGGCCCTGACTTTTACCTGCTGAAGAGCTCATCCATTCTCCACAAAGTCATCACTTGCTGCCTCTCTGATTGCAATTTAATGCAATCCCATAATTTATGAAGTCCAGAATAGATTTCAGATCTGTTGTTCGATGTTGGAGTGTTATGGCTTTAGCTTAAAATATTTATATGATACTGTGTCCTGGGGCACAGAGCACAGGACGACAGCAGGGCTGGTGGCAGTAGGGCAAGCAGCTGGTTGCTGCAGTGGTGGTGGTGGGCTAAATCAGTGGCCAGCAACCTTTTCAAGTCATGGGCTAGAACAACCCATCTCTGGTGTGACATGTGCTGGGTGCTTCCCCAGCATGTCAGCAGAAGGGGGCTTTCATAATTTCATAGTTAGTATGGTCAGAAGGGACCTGAGCAGATCATCAAGTCTGACCCCCTGTCATGGGCAGGAAAGAATGCTGGGGTCAAACAACCCTGGAAAGGTGTTCATCTAGCCTCCTTTTGAAGACCCCCAGGGTAGGAGCCAGCACCACTTTCCTTGGAAGTTGGTTCCAGATCTTAACCCTCCTGACTGTGAAGTAGTGCCTCCTGATATCTAGCTTGAATCTACTCTCAATCAACTTATGGCTGTTATTCCTTGTTACTCCTGGTAGCACTTGTGGGAACAGGGACTATCCCATTGCCTGCTGGTCTCCCTCGGCCAGTTTATAGATGGCCACTAGATCCCCTCTCAGCCTTCTCTTGTGGAGGCTGAACAGGTTTAGGTCCCGTAGCCTCTCCTCATAGGGCCTGCCCTGCTGCCCCCGATCATACAAGTGGCCTCCTCTGGACCCTCTCCATGTTGTCCACATCCCTCCTGAAGTGCGGCGCCCAGAACTAGGCGCAATACTTCAGCTACAGCCTTACCAATGTCATATAGAGGGGGAGGATCACCTCCTTGGACCTGCTCATGATGCATCTGTGGATGCATGACAAGGTGCAGTTAGCCTTCCTGACTGTGTCCTTGATTGGCGGCCCATGTTCATCTTGGAATCAATAGCAACTCCAAGATCCTTTTCTGCCTCTGCACTGACAAGAGGGGAGTTCCCCAGCCTGTAGGTATGGTGCAGGTTCTCTCCCCCCAGGTGCAGCACCTTGCACTTGTCAGTATTGAAACCCACCCTATTCTCATCTGTCCACCCCTGTAACCTGTCCAGATCTAGTTGTAGCCTGTCCCTCTCTTCTAGCATGCCCACTTCTCCCCACATCTTAGTGCTGTCTGTGAATTTGAACAAGGAGCTTTTCACCCCTTCATTCAAATTGCTGATGAAGATGTTGAACAGTGCGGGCCCGAGGACTGAGCCCACTTGCACCAGATCCAGGCAACTGGGAACAGTCCTGTGCTGCTGCTACTTCTCCTAACCCTCTTCTCCCCAGCTGGGGAACAAGCATGGCTTCCAGAAGGATGGGAGCTGCATTAGGGCTAGGCACCTGGAAGCTGTGTCCACACTGGTTCCACTTTTGCACTACAGCTGGTAGTTGGCGGTGGGGAAAGGGAGGAAGGAAGACGCAGCATTGTAGACAGCTTCTAGCTGCCCAGTCCTGGTGTGGTTCCCCACTGACTGGAAGCTAGACCCATGGTGCAGCTAGAGGGATGCTAGTGAGCAAGAGGAAGAACAAGCAAGAGGGCAGCTGGAAGTTTCCCATCCTTGGTGCAGTTCCTCACTGCTTAGCTCTAGTGCGGGCACAGGCACAGGCACAGGCATAAGCCCTTGTGCTCTGCAGGCTGCATCCAGTGGCTCCATAGGCTGAATCCAATCAGTGGCCATAGCTTTCTGAGCCCTGAGGTAAGTGACTGCAGGGTGAACAGGGCTGTGTCAGCACAACCTCTGTTTGACTTACTGCCGCCAAAGGTCATGAACTGGGTGGCCTCATATTCTGTGGCACGCCAAACCCCCTAGCCATGCTCCCAACTTCCCTAGGACAGAGAGCCACATCCAGCCTGTAGGCCAGATGTTTGGCATGGTGATGTTTGATGTTATATAATGGACACATCGACACGTGTTGCTATGGCAACGTTGTTCCTGCACCATGATTTAGTACTTCCAAAAGGCACAAAATGGGCTTCCAAAAGGAAGTACTAAATCACAGTGCAGTAACAGCGCCCATAATGCGCCATGTGTGCTGCGCACATATATTTTTAGTAGCTACTTCGCCATAGCGGGGCACTATGAGGGGGGGAGAGTGTTGTTACAGCGAAGTAGCTGCTGGTCAGGGGTAGACCGCCACGAACGCTACATAGCGTGTTGCTGCAGCAGTGTAGCATCACATGTAGATATGCCTAATAGCACAAAATAGTTGTCAGGTTATAGCTCACTGTGACAATAGTGTCAACCAGGAAACAGGAGGCTCTGATAATGTTGCTATGAACAAATAGGCACAGGTAGGGCATTTATAACATTATGCTTTGTCACATGTTTAATCCAATGAGAAAGATTGCAAAATGCTCCATAGGTTGTGTTTGACCATTTATTACCACATTTCTTCTATCAGGACAAACCACACATTTCTCAGAAACTCATGCCAAAGGAGAAGTGTTAAGCAAAATAATTCTTGTGTTATCCAAATGCAAGAAACATCTGGGCAATTTTTAAAATTGTTCTGATTGTTCATTATGAACCCTAACACATTTATTCTATTTCAAAAAGAAATCTATTCAACTCTGGCCAAAGATCATGCATGAGAAGTTTCCGGCTGAATGGTAATTTGGGGGAAAATGTGAAGTGATGGAAGTGGGTTAGAAGGAAAGTATCGTAGCTTCAACAGTAAGATTGTTACTATAATGCTGTCCTTTAAAAATGTATTTTCACACGTTAGGCATCTGATGTGAATTATTGCAGAACTAATAAATTCTAGTTATTGTGATCATCCTGGGAGATGGTTTTAATGTCAATTATAACACCAGATTATGAGACAGCTGGCCAAATAGAATGAAGAACCAGTTAATTGGCATTTGATGAATTAATAAAAACAAGCACAATGCAAATTTCAGCAAAAGCAGGCAATTTTCAAGAAGAATAGGCACACAGAAAGAAAAGAACTGGAATCAGATTAGTTCAGTGGTTTAGGCCCACAGGTATGGCTCAACCCTCTCATGGCATGACTACTCTGAGAAATGTTCAAGAGGTTCACTGAACCAGATACTATTATGGTGCAGGGACAGATAAGAAGTAGCTTTTGCTCTCTGTTCAAAGGCTAATCTTAAGGGAATGATTGTGCTTCATGCCTTCACTGTAGTGGCCCCCAGGGAGAGGGAAAATGTCGTGTGTCTGATAGTGAAAACATGACAGGGTATACTTTGCACTGTCGCACTGCAGTCGGTGTGAAGAGCTCCCAAAGTTCCCTGTGTGCTCTGCAGTCCAACCATACAAGGAAAATAATAAACGGTAAAGAACCTGAATGTCCCACTTGGTGCAGGAAGAGAGGCGGTCAGGGTGAGTGAAGGCTTTATGCTCCCCTGCCCCTTCCAAGAAGTTGGCTAGCCCTTAGTGTAAGTTAGGACAGTCTCAAGGTGTTAACCATAAAAGATGAATATTGGCTTAATTTATCTTCTATTTACTATACCTGGAATCCATTCAGAGGGCATATTAGTGGAAGGAGGAGCTTGATGGACATAGTCTGACCTTATTAAGATGACAGCCCTTGTGAGAGGGAATTATCCCTCTGTACCACTGTAGATGTCAACCAATGATTACATTCATTTTCTTATACAGTTGTTATGGGCTTTTTCCCTGGGTTGTCCAAGGCATGGCTGAGTCCACCAGGAACCGCATCTTGACTTGGGGTAATCAAAGAATCATAGAAGTAGGGTTGGAAGGGACCTTACAGATCTTCAAGTCCAACCCCCTGGCAGGGCAGGAGAAAAAACTGGTCTGAAATGATCCCAGTTAGGTAGGCATCAAGCCTCTTCTTAAAGACCCCCAGGGTAGAAGCCAGCACCACTTCCCTTGGAAGTTGGTTCCAGATCCTAGCCGCCCTGACTGTGAAGTAGTTCTTATGGATGTCTAATCTAAACCTGCTCTCTAACAACTTGTGGTCGTTATTCCTTGTTATGCCAGGGGGCACTAGGGGAAACAAGGTCTCCCCCAAACCCTTCTGGTCCCCCCTAGTGAGTTTATAGATGGTCACCAGGTCCCTCCTCAGCCTTCTCTTATGAAAGCTGAACAGGTTCAGGTCCCGCAGTCTCTCATTGTAGGGTCTGCCCTGTTGTCCCTGGATCATGTGGGTGGCCCTCCTCTGGAC
>NW_017728906.1:36516900-36542187 GCF_001723895.1 Crocodylus porosus
CAACCTGAGGTCTGGAGGCGTTCCCCTCGAGTCTGTCTTGCATCATGGTGGGGAAGTCCCGGTCCCTGCCCAAGAAAACAGAGGTGAAGAATTGGTTAAAGATTGGTAATGTTAATCATGGAAGGTTCCCCACAGGCCCAGAATGCAGAGATCTTGTGAGTACTAAAGACTTCGTATTTCTTTTGGTGTGGGCTCCCACAATGCTGTTACTACTAACAAATGTCCCTATGGTGGTGGTGAGCTTTTGTGAGGGAGTGGACATACCTTTCTATTAGTAATAATATTACTGCAATCTCCAGTGCTTTCCCTCTAAAAGATCCCAGTGTTATTTACAAACATTAATTACTAAGGACTCACATCACCCCTATTAAGTAGCATACATTAAGGTGCATTGTCCACTATGTTAGTAGTGGGTAAAGTAGGGCTGAAAATGGTCATGGGATTTTCCTAAAGTCACACAGCACATAAGCAGCAGAACCTCAAACTCCCATGGACAATGCCTCTCAATTGATTTAGCTGGTAGTAATTTTGACTAGTGACCTGAAACAGATTTGGACTGGCATCCCAGAGAATAACCTTTCCATCTCCCATTACCAAACACATGAACAATTTAGGACTATCCCAGCCGCCCCCTAATGGAGTTGAAAGCCATGCTTTCAATAGGGCTTAGCTAAATTATGGGGGGGAGGGGAAGTTTCTACAGGGAAGGATTTTTGGAAGATATTTTTTATTAGACGAACTGTATAGTTAGGAGAGAGGTGAGACAAGGTTTTGGGTACCAACTGCATTTCCACAGGTCTGGAAAAGAAGCATGTACGGCTTGAGCTAAAAAAGAGATCAAACAATTGTTCGTGTATAACTGCACATATAAAGGAAAACCAGCTACTTGAAGGAATAGATGAGTGCTGTATATTAGGAACAAAGAGGCGTCCCCTGTCCATGTGGCAGCAGTGAGAGGTGCAACCCCGTGCCACCGACCCTGCTGCTGCCATGCACATAGGGGGCGCTTAGGCATGGCAGCACAGAGTTCGCAGTAGCAGGCAGCTTTCCTACACAGCCCCACTCTGCCCTGAACCCTCTGGGCTGTGGAGGCTGTGGGGGAGGGCACCCAAGCCCATAGCAGGCAGCCTGCGTCCCCACTTAACACACAGATCTGGGGAGCATGGGTCCCCTCCTACGTCCCAGGAGTGCACACTTCCATGGGGAGCTGGCCTCTTCCCTCCTGCCACCATCCCACTCCCCACCTGCAGCAAGCAGCTTTCCTGCATGGCCCCATTGAGCCCTACAGCACTAAGACGCACCTGCTAGACTGCGAAGGTCCAGGGGGAGGGCAGCAGGTTGGGAGCCCGAGCCTGCAGTGTGCCTGCCCCATGCACAGATCTGGGGGCCCCAAAGAGTGTGTGCAGCCATGTGGAGCTGCCCCATCCTCCTGAGTCAGTAGCAAGCAAGCAGCTGAAGCAGGGAGCTGGGCTCTGCTTCACTGCAGTAGCTGCCACCTCCGGCTGGGGCCAGGGGGCTGTTGGCTTGGGTCCCTGGCCCCATAGCCTTGGCAACTAGGGGCCACCTCCAGCAGGGCTGGGGGTCAGGGGGCTTTGGGTGGGGTGCAAGGGGCCCCAGTAGGGGGGGGGGGGGGGCTGGTGGGGGAGTGAGGGGCTCGAGTAGGGCCAGGGGGCTGTGTGTGTGGGGGAGGGGTGGAGGGAGCAAAGAAGTCTTTCATATTGATTTTGAGGTTTTTATCAGAAAATTTGAGATTTTTTAATGAGAGAATTTGCAATTTTTTATCAGGGAAAACCAGGATCTGTGATAATGAGCCCTGAAGTCAAGTGATTCCCTTTATATTGCCTGACTAGAACTGCTGCTTTCACTGCCAGGCAGTTGGTTTTAAACTTTAGGTGGAGCAGGAATCAAAGTGGGGTGTAAGTGGACCAGTGCACCTCACCTGGATAGGAGCTAAGAAAGGGAGCTAAGAAGTGGCAATATTTTCCACAAGTTCTGATCCTTTTGGAGTAGGCTGTAACTGTTTGATGATCCTGCTTACAGGTTCCAGTGTGGGAATGTATATGACAACTAGGGCTGAGCAGTCAGTGGGTTTTCTCCTTGTATTGCTGTAAGTTATTGCAGGGTATTTTGGTGGCTCATTCAAAGATGCAGTTTGTTTTCTGCTGGAGGGTCCTGCTAGATAACATCAGTTTTCAGGTTGATGAATGTGGTGTCTCAAGTCTTCTCCACAGAATTGGTATGATGGTTTCTTAGAGCCTGACTACAGAGTCCAGCTTTTTTTATGTTTTAGATGATTGTTGGCTTTGTGGATGTAAATATGATGGTCCATGTGGTTTTTGCATATAGTGGTTCTCAGGGTATCATCCTGAATGTGGATTGTGGTACGTAGAAAGCTGATGTTAGTGTTGGGGTATACCAAAGAGATTTTGTTTGAAAGGATGGTGTTTGTTGAACCTGTGATGGAAGTCAATAAGCAAGTCCAGGTGTTCAGTCTAGATGGTGAGTATATTTATGTAACACAGGCATAGTGCAGGTTTGACGGTTTAGTCTTCTAAAAATTCCTTTCCCAGGTGGCTTGTGAAGAGGTTGGCATATTGGGGAGCCACCTTTGTGCCCATTGCCATGCCCACAATTTGGAAAGTAAAGTTGTGGGTAAGTAGGTAGTAAATGATTTGTATAATACATTGTGGTTGAAAATCTGAGTGTAGTTTGTGTTCTTGTAGGTATTACAGGCAAGCAGTTGTGCTTTCACGGTGTGAGGTATTTGTGTGTAGGCTACTGTCATCCACAGTCTCATTTATGGCCTTCTTGGGAGGTATTTGATGTTTTCAGCCTTCAGGGGCGGCACCAGTAGGGACGTGTGAAGCTTCAGGTGCTGATTTAATTTGGAGATTTGACCCGATTTGGTGGCCGAATCTCCAAATCCGAATCAAATCAGGGAACCAATTAAAAGGTCTGAATTGATTCAAAACTCTCTGAATTGATTCAGAAAAAAATCAGTAAGTAGGGGGCAGGGAAGTGGGGGCTGGAGGGGACCATGGGGAGACCCCCCCCAGGCCCCATCCCTTGCCTGCTCCCTCAGCCCCTCTGACCCCTGCCCACTGTCTAGCCCTCCCCCATGGCTGTCCCGCTCACCCCAGCTCCCAGTTGTTTAAAAAAAAAGCCCCCACTCACTGACTGCTGTCAGGTAGGGGGACAATCCCTGCTGCCCCCCACTGCCTCATGCTGCATAGGGGGATCTGCTACAACCCTCTGACCCCTGCCTGCTGTCCCAGCGCTCCCCATGGCTGCCCCACCCTCCCCAACTCCTGTCTCCTTAAAAAAGTACAAAAAACAAAAACTCCATGCTCATCGGCTCCTATAGCAGCCTTGGGGCTTCTGGGGACTTGAGACAGAGCTCAATGCAGCATGGGGCAGTGAGGGGTAGTAGGGATCACCCCCTGCCGGGCAGGAGCCAGTGAGTTTGTTTTTGGGGTTTGTTTTTGGGGGTTTTTTTTAAAGGGCTGGAGCTGAGGCAGGCGGGACAGCCATTGAGAGTGGGAGAAAGATGGGGCCTGTGCGATTCAGAGATTCAGCTGATTTGGCAGCAGCTGAAACTCCAAATCAAATTCAGCCGAATTGATTTGGGACACTGATTTGAATCACGGAATTGAATCACTGTCCCCCAAATCAACCAAATCTAAATCTGAAGCGAATACTAGCCACTTTGCACAGGCCTAGGCACCAGCCTCTTCCTGGTGGGGAGGCTGAAGTGAGCTAGATAGAAAACTAGGGAGGGGGGGGCTGCTTCTGGCCAAACATATTCATTTTTTTTAACAATACTCACTTAAACATGTGTTTTATCTTTTCCTTCCTTCCTTCCTTCCTTCCTTTGTTTCCCAACACAAAGACAGGACCCACAGGCTGGGTTGGGTCAGGAGCCCTGTGCCTCTGCAGGCAGGAGTGGGGTGGCCTCAGCTGCATGGGGCAGGTGATGGCAGCGCAGGGGGAAGGTAGGGGGCTTGGCTGGGGGTGGTGCTGGAGGGGCTGGCTACAGGAGGGCTAAGGTAAAATTTGGGGTGGCTATAGCCCCCCCCAGCACCACCCCTGTCAATCTTGTTGAGAAAGTCTGTTGTGCCTTGGAGAAACTTGCTCTTTGAGTGACAAGTGGTTCAAAGATAGTTTCTATGAATCCTGTTAGCACTTTGGTGAGGGTACTGCAGTTGGATATGCTATGGTTACCTTGCTTGTGTAGCTTTGGGAGCGCATAAAATGTTTCTGGGGTGAAAGAGTGGGGGATTAGTGTAAACAGTTTTTCCTGAAGCTGGCATGGAAAAGATTTGATGTTTTTGTTCCATTCAACAGTGAATATTGGTGTCCAGTATTTTTTTTTAAGGCTTTAAAAAAATATTTTTCACTAGATGTAAAGTTCAATCAGTTCTCATTTAGACATAACGTGCTCTGCTAGATATGACTGACTTTCCATAGTCTGGTTGATTGAATTCAAATGTGATGTTCATTTCTCAGTGTTGATCTATCTTTTTAGGATAATGTTTTTATTCAAAAGGAAAAACACTACTTGTCTCTGGAGTCCAAGCTCAGTTAACAATAACCTTTCAGTTGAAATACTTTAAATATTTGCTTTCAGAGGCGAACCCTATCAAGTCTCAGCAACCCAAGCTGAAATAGGTAGGATAATGCTGAACAAAGAATTTGTATGAAAACTTATGTGCTCATTTAGCATAAGGATTCCCAATCAAAGAGTTTTCCACTGGGGACTATAATATGTTGTGTGGTAGGATTGCTGAACTAATATTTCAGGCCATGAACCTTTTCTATAGTTATTTTTGTGGCAGAATACCATCTCTGTCGCTCCCCAAACTCTGCTATCTGACAATTTGGTTACCATGGTCACCGCAGAGGGCAGACACCTCTGGCCCCATTGGCTTCAGGTAACCTGAGGTGTAATCTGAGCTGGATACATTCCAGAGGGAGGGGGAAACCTGCTCTCTCTGCCTATGTGACTGGCCTCACACACCTGGGTGGGGGCTTCAACTCCCTATTGTTCTAAGCAATGCCAACATGACTGGGAGGGGGCTAGAGACTCTGCCAGTCTACCTGGCAACCAATGATGCATTTCAAATTGGTTGGCTGGCAACCAACAGTTGCTGGCCTTCATTGGATCAGGTAAATGAGGTCATAAAATCTATATAAGTTAAGGACTGCCAAGGAGGAGGGGCAGTAGCCACAATGAGAACTCTCAGAGAAGGTAGACCATCTGAAACTCACTCTCTTTCTTGAAACTCATGTTCAATGAACTGCTTACCTTCAGAGGGAATCTCCAGTGGTCTCTGGGTGATACTTGTAAGCTACTTGAGATCTAATTAGATATATAGCTTGCAGTAATTCAAATGTGTGATCAAAGGCTACCATGCCACTGTTTGCTCTAAAGGATTTCTCTGATATTGCTTTACCCTGTACCCTATTCCAAACTTACTCCTTGTAACCAGTAAATTTCTCCTTTATACCTAGCATGGCAGACTCATTGGGAGAGGGCTTAGATTATGCATTGGGGTCCTCTTGGTTCAGCTGACTAAGGGAGACCACTATTTGTGCTTCAGACTGAGGGAAGCACCCCAAGTTCTTGCAGTGGATCAAGTACCCTCAAGGACTGCTAGGCCTGTGTTTCCCAGAGGGCACAGGTCCAAAATCAGTCAAGATTCTGGGTGGTGGTGGCATTACCCCCCGGCTTGTGGGTGTGCTCCAGGAAGGTGGCTGGCCGGATGTGAGATGTCCCCAGGGAGGCACTCAGAGCAGGTGGTCAGGCACAGTGAGGTGGGTGGCTCAACGCAGGAGCACCCCCTACTGACCCACAATAATTTTAACTGATTGAATTGGAAACAGGGAAGTCACTAATTTTTTTTTCAGTTAGGTTATCTGCTATTGACTCTTATAATGAAATTCTATATCCACCCCACTCAGTTTAACTAAAGAAATAAGAACGTTATACTATGTCTACATTTAAAAAATAAATTATAGTCCATCTGCAGGATTGTCTAAGGAACTGCTTAATCAGAACACAAAATTCCACAAATCATTTTTAAACACACTCATTGTAAGGCAAATATTTACCGATTTTTTTTTAAACAATTTTTATGGCCTGATTAAAAAATTCTAAATCACCTAGATTCAAAGAAAAGCAGGCTGATTTAAAAACACAGTAATAAATCAACACAAATGTTTCAGTGCTTTGGAAAAATATAGTTATGGTAAGTAAAAATAATGAGGAGCAAGCAGAAAAACTACACTGCTTGTAGCTCCCGGATCAGAAAAGGTACCTAAAATGTAAATATGTAAAGCAAAGCCACATTCACTTCAGATATCTACTTACCAATACTTTCTCCTGAACAGTAATAGAATCATATATTTGTATTAACATAAAGGACTGTGCAGGAGATGTCTGCACGAGCCTTTTCTCCTCTTAAATTTTTCCATTGGTGCTGGTCATAATGGTAGAGGAGACTTTCAAAGGCACACAGGGCAGTGCCATGTCTAACTGCTGTGAAATACAAACAGAATTAGCTGCCTAACTAACAATTATGCCTTTGAAAACCTCCCCTGAAGGACAGCACTGTTTTGTTTAACTCTGCTCTTAATAGGTGTAAATAACATGAGGGTTAAATGACATATTTGCAGCAAAGAGAAAGCAGTGCTAGGGTTCCTTTGATCAGTGCTTTTACAATATAGTCCATATTTCCCCCTCATCAAAGTACTCAAGGAACAAATATGACTGGATTTGTACATACATCATAGACCTAGTGTAATAGATTTCTATTGCTAGACATCCATTTATCTGGTTGGGTGGTCCTGTATTTCCTTTTCTTATTACCTGGGGCAGCTGAGTTCTGTGGAAGCAATTTGCTTTGTTCATGCGGACAGTGGAAAAAGGATCTCTCATATGAATGTCTCAACTGACAGATCACTCTGCCTAACACTAGGAGTGGTAGTGACTGCAAACAGAAGTGCAAGATACAGTTTTTATATGGGGCAGCTGTGATTTCTGGGGGAGGAGAAGGAGCAACACTTAAATGGTATTGATTTCTGACTTCCAAATATACATGGAGTAAGGAGATATTATTGAAATATAATTATTTTTAAAAGGGTTGAAATCTGCTTGTGAAATCACCATGAAGCATTGGGTGAGATTATGCCTTTAAGACTATTGCTTTGCTGTACATACTATAGTCTGCATGTGAGTGTTTTGGGAGGAAGGGTTGGTCAGGAGTGTGTGTGAGGGTTGCACAGCAGCAGGAACTCCTTGAGGAGTTCTGGTTGATTCAGCCAGAATTTATCCTATAGCTGTGGGTACCAGGGAGCAGCCAGTTCCAAGCAGCCAAACTGATTATTTTTAAGGGATGTCACTTGTGTTTTTCATCTTCTCCCCCATCTATTGGCTTGTCTCAGATGAGTGATGCAGAAGGTGCAAGGACATTGCACTTTCCATACAGTGACTATCCTACTTTTCTGTAGGAAGGGCTAGCACTGCCAGTTATTCTAGTTTACAGCAGTCTTTGATTTCTCCCTAGATTGCTCTGAGGGTCTTACGGCTAAGGGCAAACAAAACTCGGGGGGCATCTGAACCCCAAGCTTCCAGGCTTCGGCCTGCAAGTGGGATGCCTGCCAAAGGATTTGGAAACATCTGAAGCCCCAGTGTGGGTGGACGATGTTTGCCAATAGTAGGGCCACTTATGGTTCTGGACTCTTGGATTTGGAATTAGTTTTGGCTAATTTTGGCAATGCTACACTTGCTAGCACCATGACTGAAAGAGACTTGGGTGTCATGATTGATCACAAGATGAGTATGAGTCACCAGTGCAATACCACAGCTGACAAAGCGAACAAAACTCTGGCTTGCATCTACCAAGCAAGACCCAGGATGTCATCCTCCTGCTGTACCCAGCCTTGGTGAGGCTGCAGCTGGAGTAATGCATCCAATTCTGGGCTCCACAATTTAGGAAGGACAGGGAGAAGTTTGAAACAGTCCAGTGGAGAGCCACACGCAGGATTAGAAGGCAAGAGAACAGGCCTTATGAAGAGAGGCTGTGAGGTAGGGGACTCTTCAGTCTGGAGAAGCGCAGCCTCAGGGGTGACTTGGTGGCAGCCTATAAGTACATAGAACTATAAGTGTGCATCAGGATCTGGGAAAAGACTTGTTCACCAGAGCACCCCAGGGGATGACAAGGTCCATCGGTCACAAATACCTGCAGTTTTAGGCTAAAGACAGTTTTAGGCTGGACATAAGGAAAAACTTCTTTACTGTCTGAGCCCCCAAAAGCCTGGAACAGACTCCCCCCAGAGGTGGTGCAAGCACCTACTCTGGACACTTTCAAGAAACATTTGGACGTTTATCTTGCTGGGATCCTTTGATCCTTGCTGACTTCCTGCCTCTTGGGCAGGGGGCTGGACCCAATGATCTTACGAGGTCCCTTCCAGCTCTAATATCTATGAAATCTATGAATTTGGCCTTAGATACAAATTAAAAACAAAACAAAACAAAAAAACCCAAACAAACCCAGCTGTCTTTGTGTCCTGGTTTGCAAGGACAATGGCTGCAGCTTGCCTAAAGAGGTAGTGCCTGTGTGAGCAAAGTTCCCTAAACTTGAGCACCTTATGAGGCCTTTTACTTCCTGTACTGAAGATGCTATGCAGGAGGTCCACTTTTAGAATTACAATTGCAACCTTATCAGTGGGCTCCAAGGAAACCATAGTCTTCCTCTTCTCAGCTGAAGGAGGAAGTCATCTTACATATGGCTTTGAAGGGTTGTAAGTGGAGGATATGCAAACATCTCTTTGAGGTGACCAATCAGTAAGATCTAGTTAAAGTGTAGTGGACTCACACCATGTAAACAAGAAGCTGTTCTGCTCAGTTAACACCTACCCAGTACATTTCTCATTCTGCTCCTAATTTTTCTTAAGCTGCATAACCTCTGCAAGTACCTTAAGATGCCTGTTGTCTATGAGGATTCATTGGGACTGGAAGTTGATGGAGTAAGATGCCGTGCCAGAACTTAGGCCTATGCTTTTGCTTCCTAATGTGTTAAAAGTACATCCATTATAATAAATGTAGACTAGAAATATTATTTTCTTGCCTGAAAATATGTTTGCGACAATACAGTTGCTCCCTCTCTGTGTTCTGTTCTTGTTTTCAAATCAATTCAGTGCTTTAGGAGCCTTGCTTCATTACCATTGCTGGTTGTTTCTGAGATGTGCTGGCATTTTCTTGGGCTCAGCAGCAAGAGCTACTAAACAAGTTAATGGAGGCCAGACAGCCCCAGAAGTTTAGTGACACAGGGCCCGATTCTGATAGATGACACCCTACTTAGGTCAGCCTCACAGAAAATTAACAACTACATTCTCATCTGGGTATATTCAGATCATTCAAAGCTGTGGTAGTTATTCAATGTTTCATCTTTCCCCGTGTTCTCGAAAACAATGGTACGTTTGGACTAAGTCCACGGGGATGCTGAGCTGAATAGTCAAATGGGGCCTCTTTGTTTCTCCAGCTCTAAATCTAGGTATTTATATCCTGCTCATCACTGAAAAAGCACGCTCTACAGAATTACATCTTGAGGGCTAGCATTGGATATGACTAAGCAGAATTTGGCCTATTGTATCAAGTCAGACTTTTGTTTCTTGATCAGGTGTCACCAGCCTTTTGTAAAGGTAAATTCCCCCTTGTTCTCTTCTGTCTGTATAAGGTGATCTTCAGGCATGGTTTCTGTCATTTTTCTCTTCAATCAGCTGACAGGGTCTTCCTGAGACAAGAATTATAGTGGCCATGAACCGGGCCACTGTTCTGTTGGGGGACCAGGTGGCAGTGAGGTGATAAGTAAATGTTAATATGTATGTAGCTGGCATGGAGGATCCCAGATACAGGAGAGAAAGAAAGAAACATGAATTACATAGAAGGGATTGGTGCATTATGTCTGCTGGACTGAATCATTTACTTGAAGGGCACTGCCTTACTAGGCCCCCTCCACTCCTCTAGGGACGACTCACCCCCCACCTTATCTTATCTTCCACTGGAGAAAAAGAACTCATAACCCCAGGAAAGAATCAGGGAAGAAGATTCAAGGCCTGATTTCTTGTCCTCCTGGGTTGTGAAGAACAGGCAAAAAGGTGGCATGTATCCAACAAGATGAGAAGAATCCATTATGTGGGTGGTAATACTGACGCTTAGGAGAGGAGACAGTGAGTAGGAGGGAGGAAGTGAGGAACAGAGAGTGTGGGGTGGTTGGGTATATAATGCAAAGCTCTCGGGGGGGTGGGAGGAGGCAGGAGGAGAGGGCAGGGAATAGGAATAGGAGTAGGTGTTAAGTATTGTTTTCTTCCCTGACCAGTACACTAAACACAGGAAAGAACATGTCTAGGCCTTGCTACTCCCTTAATTGATTTCCCTGCTGATGTGGCTCTGCCTTTGCCCAGTGCAGTGGTCATTTAGTTTGCTAACTTTTGAAGTCATATTGATGAACATTTGGAGATTTATGGATCGCAAAACCAGTATCTATCTTTTTAAAGTGCTTTAGACGAGGTGTAGACAAGAACTGGGAAGGAAGTGGCTAGGAGACAGTGGGGTAAACATCATCCATGCAAATATGGGGAGAGAGGGATGGAGAGCAATGGGGAAGCAATGGAGGCACCCATCTGGCAATTGTGGGCATTCCACCCAGGGTACTACTTCATACTTACACAAATCAGAAGACACCAGGACACGGCAGCAGTACCTCAGAGCACAACACTAATGATAATGGGGTTTAATGGGAGCAGAACTGGGAGGGTGGGTAATGGAAACTGTGGGGAAACAGAACCAAAGAGAAGTACCTTCAAAGCTGAGTGGTTCAGAGAACAGGGTGGGACAGACCCTGGGATGGAGAGGGCACAACATTATAGCTTCTGCTATGGGTGGGATGCTTGGGAGAGTGCATTGGCGAATAGAGGCTGAGGTGGGTCATGATGCAACTTGAGGCAGGACCTCCATGCTAGTAAAACTAGAATAGAGCCATACAACTCAGAGTCAGCGATGACCAGACACTGAGAGAAGAAAATGGGAGACACAAAGCATTTCAGGAATAAATGGCATGCACCTAATATAACAGAAGCAGCACAGAGACATTTTCTGTTTCACTGTCCAAGATAACAGGGACCACAGGGAGATATTTATGGTATCAGTTGGTAAAAAAGCTTTCCATCGAAAAGAGAGAAGGCAGAACTACTGTATACATTTTGGAGAAAGGAAAAACAAAGAGAAAACATCTCAGCTCTGCCCTGGGATGTTATCCAGTCAATACACTGAGTAGCACCAGGAAGGCCAGCACTGCACCAGGATGACAGATGAAGCCAGGCCATTATTTCCACGAGAGCAAGCTGCAGATTTCACAGCAGTAAAGACATAGCAGCTAGGGACAGAGTCTGCTGGCCCTGGGGGGCACCCAGGGGAAAGGGGAAAGAGAAAAGAGAAATGAAGAACTAAAGCAAGAAATCAGACAGAGACAGTTCGGTGCTGAACAAAGCCAACTTGAATGCTTGCCAACTCCAAGCATTCAATAATCATGGGTCAGATCCCCTAAAAGATTATATTGGCTTAAAATACTGAAAATGAAAAGAAGAAAATGTTTTCCACCTACCTTAGGGATAGACAGCCCAGCTCTTACAATGTGTTATCAGGGCAAGTTCAAAATTAGACCTTTAATGCACACACACAAACATGGGCCTCCCCCATTTAGGCAAAGGAGGAGAGGGGACTGCAATTCCGTTCTCATAACCTGAGGAGATGGAAAGCACCCTTCCCAGGACTTTCACCTATCAGTATGCTACCTCCATCCTCATCTACCAACTCCATTCTTCCTTTCTCCCTGTCTGATCCAGTTTCTTCTCTCCTGCCTAGTCTTGTGCCGCACCCTGCTCTTAGAATCATTAAATCACAGAAAATTAGGTTTGGAAGGGACTTCAGGAAGTCATCAACTACCTGCTCAAAGTAGGACCATCCCCATCTAGATCATCGCAGCCAAGGCTTTGTCCAAGGATGGAGATTTCACAACTCTTGTGGGTAACCATTCCAGTGTTTTAATACCCTCCTAGTGAGGAAGTTTTTACTAATATCTAACTGAAACTCCCCTTGCTGCAACTTGCTGAGACCATTGCTCCTAGTATGTTGTCTGCCACCACTGATAACAGTCTAGCTCCATCCTCTTTGAAACCCACCTTCAGGTAGTTAAAGGATGCCATTAAATTCCCTCTCAGTCTTCTCTTCTCCAGACTAAATAAGCTCAAATCCCTCAGTCTTTCCTCATACATCATGTGCCTCAGCCCCCTAACCATTTTCACTGCCCTCCGCTGGACTTTCTCCAATTTGTCTACATCCTTTCTGTAGTGGGGGGCCCAAAAATGAACACAGTACTCCAGATGTGGCCTCACCAAGTGCTGAGTAGAGGGCGATAATCACTTGCCTTGATCTGCTGGCAACACTTGTACTAATGCAGCCCAGTAGGCCCTTAGCCATCCTGGCAGAAAGAAAGCTAATGGCACACTGTTGGCTCATGTTGAGTTTATTTTCCTCTTTAACCCTGAGGTCCTTCTCTGCAGAGCTGCTGCTCAGCCAGTTGGTCCCCAGCCTGTATTGGTGCATGGGACTGTTCCATCTTAGGTGTGAGACTTTGCATTTGTCCTTATTGAACCTCATGATATTTCTTTTGGTCCAGTACTCCAATTGGTTAATCTCTCTCTGAATCTTATCCCTGCACTCCAGCATATCTACTACTCCCCCCAGCTTGGTGTTGTCTGCAAACTTGCTGAGGGTGCACTCTATCCTATCTTTAAGGTCATTGATGAAGATATTGAACAAAACTGACCCCAGGACCAACCCCTGGGGCACTCCACTTGATATCAGCTGCGAAGTAGACATTGAGCTACTGACTACTGCCCTCTGAGCCTAATGATCCAGGCAGTTTTCTATCCACCTTACAGTCCATTCATCTAACCTGTACATCCTTGGCTTGCTTGCAAGAATGTTGTGGGAGACCATATCAAAAGTCTGCTAAAGTAAAGGTAGGTCACATCCACTGGTCTCCCCGCATCCACAGAGCCAGTCATCGCATCATAGAAGGCACTCAGGTTGGTCAGGCATGACTTGACCTTAGTGAATCCATGCTGACTGTTCCTAATCACCACCTTCTTTTCCAAGTGCTTAGAAAATCATACTGCTCCATGATTTTTCCAGGGGCTGAGGTGAGGCTGACCAGTCTGTAGTTCCCTGGATCCTCCTTCCCTTTCTTAAAGATGAGCACTATGTTTGCTCTCTTCCAAGCATCTAGGACTTCTTCTGATCACCACAAGTTTTTAAACATAATGGCCAGCACCTCTGCAATCACGTTGGTCAACTCCATTGGCACCTTTGGGTGTATCTCTTCTAGTCCTATGGGTTTGCACACATCCAGCTTTTCTAAATAGTTCCTAACCTGTTCTTTTGCCACTGTAGGCTGCTCACCTCCTCCCCAAACTGTGCTGCCAGATGCATTAAGCTGGGAGCTGACATTGCCTTTGAAGACTGAAGTGAAAAAGGCATTGAATACATCAGCCTTTTCTGCATACTCTGCCACTAGATTGCCTTCCGCATTTAGTAAGGGACCCACACTTTCCCTGATCTTCCTCTTGTTGCTAACATACTTCTAGACACCCTTTTTGCTACTCTTCATGCTCCTTGCTAGCTGCAATTCCAGTTGTGCTTTGGCCTTTCTGATTGTATCGCTGCATGTCTGAGCCAATACTCTTATACTCCTCCCTAGTTGTTTGTTCAAGTTTCCACTTCTTATAAGCTTCCTTTTTGTGAATTAGCTCACTGAAGTGCTCCTGCTAAGCCAAGCTGGTCTTCTGCTATACTTGCTAGTCTTCCTGCACACTGGGCTAGTTTATTCCTGCACCCTCAGTATGTTTTCTTTCAAGTATAACCAACTGTCTTGGACTCCTTTCCCCGTCAAACTGGCCTCCCAGGGGACCCTGCCCATCAGTTCACTGAGTGAATCAAAGTCTGCCTTTCTGAAGTCCAGGGTCCTTACTGTGCTGCTCTCCTTCCTTCCTTCCCTCAGGATCTTGAACTCAATCATGTCATGTTCGCTGCTGTCCAAGTTGCCATCCACTACTACATTCCCTACCAATTCTTCCCTGTTTGTCAGCAGCAGGTCGAGAAGACCATGGCCCCTAGTTGGTCTCTCCAACATTTGCACTAGGAAGTTGTCCCCAGCACTCTCCAAGCACTTCCTGGGTTGCCTGTGCTCTGCTGTATTGCCCTCCCAGCAGATATCAGGGTGATTGAAGTCCCCCATGAGAACCAGTGCCTGTGATTGGGAAATATCTGCTAGCTGTTTGAAGAAAACCTTAACCACCTAATCCTCCTGGTCTGGTGGTCTAATTGCAGACCCCCACCACTACATCACCCTGGTTGCTCTTCCCTCTGACCCTAACCCAGAAACTTTAGACGGGCCTGTCTCCAGTTTCATAATGGAGCTCTGACCAATCTTTTACATTAGAGCTCTGACCAGCTCTTTTACATTAAGTACAACTCCTCCTCCTTTTCCCCATGCCTGTCCTTCCATATTCTTCTATATTCACCTTCTTTTTTTCTCCTCTGCCCTCTCACAGTCTCCTATTATCATATTCCATCTCTTTGTTATGACCTGTTCCTTTTCATTTCTTGGATCCCAACATCTTCCTGGCCTCTTACAGTTGCCAGTCCAAGTTCCTAGCCATAAAGCAAAGGTCCTGACCATTGTCACTGAAGGTTTTATACCTTAATTTTCAGCCAGAATAATGGTAGAGAACAGCTACTATGAATGAGGGCAAAAATACTCTAATTTAATTAGAAACCAGGAAACCTTAGAATACTTATCAATCAAGGCCTGTTTTTGCCATGGAAGTTTGCCCATATTTGGAAGATGAGGAAATCATCAGGATCAGGCTGTATATCAATGTATATCAGCAAGGGTGATAGATGCCAAGGATGGTAGGATTGTCATTTCTACCATAAAGTGTGTCATTACCCCAAGTATGCATGCAAAGTGAGTGGGACCAAATGTGAGCATTTCTGTTGATAATCGGGCAATTCAAGGGGCACTTAGCTTTAGTGACAGAAGTTATTTAAAATTATCACTAACTCAGGAGACTGAGTTAGTATTTGTGAGATGGTCTGTCAGTTAAGTAGGTAGCTAGTCTGTCAGAGACAGACATAAAGTCTCACTGTGTGGCTTATTGCTCCAATAACTAACTTGTTAGTTGATCTTATTTTTCATATGCGTTTATAGAACAGGGTGATCACTATGTAGTGTCAGCAGTGGGAATGAGAAAGATCTTGAAATAATTTGAGTTCCAGAATAAAACAGAAGTTGGAAACTGAGAACAAATGGAGCAATGCAGCCATGTGGAAGGACAAAAGCCTGTGTAAGCGATCTGCCTGTACAGTTAAGTAAAAGGACAGTTAATTGTGGAAAATTTTCAACCTCCACCTGCCCTTCTACTGTTGGGCAATATAGCAGGGAACTGGAGAGCATTCAGCCATAGGGGCAGAAGAGAAAAATGATGAAGTCAAATCCTTAATCTTTTTGCATATTGTGGGAGGAGGAAGCCCTGGCTCTTTATAACACCTTTATCTTTGCCAGAATATGCAGTTAAGTGTAATACTGTCCAAATGTGAAGAGTACTGCATGCCAAAACAGAATGAGACTCTTGAAAGACACAGATTTTTTAATGTGAAAACAAACACCAGAACAAAGTATAGATCAGTATGTTACTGAACTAAAGAGACTGAGTAAGAACTGTGCTTTTGGGAACTTGACAGAATCTGTGATAGAGATAGGATTATTTGTGGCATTGCAGATACTGCATTACAAGAAAAGATAATGTATGAGGGAGACTTGTCCCTAGAAAAGAGTATCTAAATGGTCAAAGCAGCAGAAACTGTGAAGGCCCAGGCTGCTGAGCTGAATACAGCAAAAAGGGCCATCCATGCAGTAGGCATGAAAGTATGTGGCCAGAAAAAAGCCAACTTCCTGGGTGGAATTTTTCACTAGTAAGAAACTGCCTCAGAGTCAAATTTTCCATTGGCAAGGAGCATGCAAAGGGAACAAGAGCTTATATGCCATGCAGCAGGTGTGCAATTGGTAAGCAACGTGGCCCCGAATGCTATGCTGTATTTGGAAAGCTCTGTTCTAAATGTAACAAGAGGACCATTTTGCTAGATGCTGCAGATCGCAAACACAATAAATGTCAAGTACACATAACTGAGCGTACACTGGAGGAAGGAGGTGTTTTTTTTATAGATACGGTAGAATCAAGCAGAGTGATGTGCTAGTAACCTCTCCTCTGTAGACGGATGTTAATGGATTTTGAGCTTAATTATTTTTTGTACTTTTGTTAAAAGGGAAGATATAGTGTAGAAGTTATAATTTAAAGATGATCCCTAATTAAAGAGATTGACTTGGTAATTGGGAGACGGTTTCTCAATTTAGCTGACCAGTCAGTCAGTCAGAGACAGACATAGGGTCTGCAGGGGTTGCTTAGTGCTCCAGAATAAAACTTGTTGTTAGTTCTTCTCATTCTTTATATGCCTGTGTTTATTGAATTTGGTGATCACTTCATTAGCCAAGTGTAACCAGAAACTGAACCCTAAGCACTCAGTCCAGTGGAACAGGAGGGGAACCCTCAAGGGCATTTGTGCTGTAGACTTCACTTAGACTAGGGACAGAAGTTACACATAAAACAGTATAAGTGAGTGAAAACAGAAGTTTAGTCAAAATAAATCACTTTCAAAATGACTGAAACTGGTTTAAGATAAACCTGGATGGATGTAGTATCAAGCTTAACTGATTTAGGTTAAATTGGTTTATTGAACTTTTGTCCCAGATCTTCTCCAGATTCAAGATAATTCACAGTCCCCCAGCATCCCAGGATGCTTTGTACCTTTCCACAAGCCCTCCCTTACAGAATTGGCAGGCTAGCCTTAGCTCAAGCTGTCTGCTGCAGCCAAGCAGGGAGGCGTGCTCTAACACTCCATGACTTCTGGCCTGAGCCACTGCAGCATGTGGCTGCATTTTCAAAATCAGAAGTGAGCATCTGTTCAGTTGCTTATCAGTTCAGTCTATGCGGTTTACACTAGCCTGTGAAGATTGAATTGATTCAACCTTGGCCTTTTTCACTGTCTGCATTTGATTTCTGATGAGCTTCTCTGCTGCCCCTTATGGAGCAATAGCATATGCCAAATGGTGATGTTAACAAGATGTGCCTGGTTTGATTGCAAAATCAAGCTGATTTCTTACTGAGGGAGGTCTTTTCTAGAAAGACTGAACACATTGGGATTTGGAAGAATGCTTCTCCCCACTTAGCACCTTCTATTAGAACTGCATGTAGTACTGAGACCCCATCTCAGAGAGAACCTGATTGTAAAACACAGTGGGTACATCTGCATATGCATATTAATCCTTTCGAATAAACTCCAGTGATTATCTCACTGAAGTTTATTGCTCCCAGGTGCATGTTTACACATGTGCCTGGGAGCCCAGCATGTTGAGCTGGGTTGGAGAAGCCCCGGCTGCCAGGTGGTCCCAGGGGTCAGCCTGCCAGCTTGGGGCTGCTCCCCCTGGCTCAACTTGCTACAGAGGGGCTGACTGGGGCATGAGGGTGCTTCAGTGTGGGGCTAGCCAGCAGGTAGCCTCCACACTGAAGCACCCTTGTCTCCCAGCTGGCCAGGGCAGCATCTACACGTGCACTGCTGTGGAGTTGTATTTACAAGTACTATCCTGGTGAGAAGTAAATTAGTTTACTCCAGCCTATGTGTAGACATGCAGTGTTTACTGTGCAGCTAATTAGTCTACTACACAGTAAATGTCTCATATAGACATGCCCAGTAGTTCCAATTCTTCTTTGGATAACAGGGTAATTTTAGCTTAATATTTGCAACACTCTCCGGGCTTCCCTATGGACTATCTTGAAGATGTAGAACTACAAATCCTGAAGAAATGATGTTTAGTTTTCCAAGGTACATTTTTAAGCTTGACCACTGTATTGACAAAGTTAATACATTTGCGGTACCCTGCGGGCAGAGGGGGCAATAAAGTTCTGCATGTCAAATTGCAAGTTGTACCAGAGGCAAAGGGAAAATTATTTACTACACATACTCCTAAACTGTCCAGATTTCTATGCCATTGTATTCACTTAACCTCAACCCCAACCCCGTTCTGCGTAACTTGCTTTACCTCAACTATGTGTCTTGGAATACCATCACATTTTGGTCAGTTCTTTATTGATTTTGTTTGTCTTTGGTACACTGTGTGTTACAATACTGGCTTTCCTGAAAACAAAATAATAAGGACAAAAAATCCAGTCTGGTAATTCAAGTATTTGCATATTATAGCAGGAACAGTTTCTGTTATAGTCCCCTATTATCACACACTCTTAACTTTCCAAAACATTCACTTTTGGAGATCTAGTTTTCCATGCTTGGTCTCTACCTGAAGGTTAATTTGAGTGTAGGAGTAAAAGTTATACAAAAAGCCTGTATTACTTTACACTGTATGGTAGAGTGGAAAAACCCCACAGTTTTCTGGATACACGAAAAAAAAACCCCTACCTGTACTTTTCTGAACATAACTACAGTAAAATTGCTGAAGTTTGAAATTTGATAGGTACAGTCAAGCTATGAGCCCAGATGACAGATTTTAGAGTACTACCCTGCCAGCTGTTCTGTATGGATCCTGTGTGTGCAGACCTTGGTAGAGGTCTGCTTATATATAGCAACTTGCAGGGCCATACCTTCAAGAATGTCCAACAGTTTGATGTTTATTAAACAGCACATCTGTCATTTGTTTGCCCAGTAATTTAAAGGTCTAAAAATGAACCCCCTATTAAAAAAATTGGCTTCAAAAGTCAGCCCTCAACTCAGCCTCGTAAAACATGGGTCTACTGTTTTCAATCCCGATGGATGGATTCATAAGGCTTAGTTCTTTGTGCTGTTCATAGGGAGTCCTGGAAAGTGGTATCAGCAGGAAGAAGCCAGAGGGAAGGATCACTGTCTAAGGCTGCAAGCTGATGTTACACTTAAGACATGATTAACCATTTAATCATGTCTTAAATAGCAACCCAGCCACATGCTCAGGCAATTAATTCTGCTATAAAACAGGAAACAAGCCGCAAAATTATTCCACAAAATATGTGTAATATTTTTGTGGCTGGTTTCCACCATACCTTAAATTGTGCATGGCAGGGTCTCCAGCCGGCCCCAGTCTAGTCCTCACCAGCTTATCAACTGATAGTCAGCTGAATTGGAGACCACAGTGTGGCTCTAACTGGCCCCATGAAGTCCTGATCCAGCTGATGACTGGCTGACTGTTGCTGGCTCTGGGGACTGCAGCATGGCTTTAACCAGCCTCAGTGGGTCCCCAGAGCGAGCCAATAATCAGCTGATTGTCTGGTACCTGGCTCTCAACAGTGCAGGGGGAGCTTGTGAGTCATGGCAGGAGGTATGATTGGGGATCAGATCCTGCTGTGCCTTTAAATTAATGCCTGTCAGTGGCCTAAGAGATCAAATGGCTGTACCCCTTTAGTACCCCATCAAATTAACATAGTTAAGATATATGAGCTTGTGCAGTGAACAGCACACAAAGAAGTGATGCATCCAGCTGCCCTTGGCTCCTAGTCTGAATGATGAAGTACTCATCAACAACTGGATTGGCTGAGAGTAACCTTCCAACTGAAATCCAGAAAGATGCTTGAAGTCACACCTCTGGATCTGTAGCAAAACCACTTCATCACTCTTTGTCACCATATCCCTGGATCAGCCAAGGGACAATTCTAGTCTTCATCTAATTTTGATAAACTCCAAAATAAGGAACTGAAGCAAGAAGTGCTACATGCTTCCACAGTGGTCATGGCTCTGCTGTTCCTGCACAGTGATTCACTTGCTTAGAGCTGTGAGACTTCTGCAAAACCCCCAGCTTTTAAGAGGGTGCAGGAAGAAAACTGTGCCATTTTCTGGTTGCTCCCCATCGACTAGGCAACAAAGCAACACCTATTTCTAACTGTACAGAAAATTCTGATTTGTATTAGGTTAGTCAATTTGAAGCTTTTGCTGTATTTATTTATTTTCCTGCATTGCAGCAGGACTTGGTATCCAAACACCTCCAAATTAGGAATCAGAACCCAGTTCCAGATGAGAATTTTGCAGCTGGCATCTAGCGATATCAGGAAGCAAACTAATACCCCAGAAATGAAAACTTCACATTTTTTGATGTTTGGAGTTTTGCAAGAGCTCAGAGGAGACGGGACGGTCACCTTGGTGGGGTCATCTCACCCCAGTTGTCTTTCCTGCCTAATGCAGGGGGCTGGACCTGATGATCTTGCGCAGTCCCTTCCAGCCTCTAACAATCTGTGGATAGATGAATGTTGCGGTTTGGGATGCTGACTGTTTACAGATTAGGATGCTTAATGTCCTCTCTTGATAATCGGGACTAGGAGAGACCTGGTAATTCGGTTTGTTGTTATATGGATATATTGGGTTGTTGGTGTATTTATTGTATGCACGTGTTGATCAAATCTAATCACAGGGCTGTTAGAAAACAAGCGAGAAAGTAATAAAATAGCTCCAGATGTGTACCCTCCAAACATGCCAGGAGTCATTAAGGGACAATGCCTGAGCTGTTCCTTGTGAAACTGCTACTTCTAGCAAAACTAAGTTGTTTTTTTTTCAGTGTTGTGAGCCAAAAGGATAGCAAACAGCTAAAAAGTCTCTCACTGTTGAAGTCAGGCAGTTGTCAGGGGGCTGACAGAAAGCTGAGCAGATATCCTCTAAGAGGAGCCAGGGGAGAGAAGATTTAGGTGAGATAGAAATACACACAGATCTCGCATTGCTTCAGCTTCCCTTTCTCTCTTATGTTGCACTTTGTGTTCCTACTACGAAGACTGAACAAGGCTTTGGTTTGAGAAAAGGCTGTCTGGTCTTAATCTCCCAAGAGCAAGAACTAGATACCAATAGTTTTTGATACCAGTAGATACTAATAGCTCCCAGTTGGACTGGCTGAGAAATTGCAGTTGGTACAGAGGCTGATGTGGGGGAATTATGGGAGCCCACCCTTGGAAAGCTAATTGCAGGAGACATGACTCCTGAGGGGTTGTACTCATGGAGACCACAGACAGATGGGGTGAAGGTAGTTTTAGTAACTATGAAACCAGGAACTTTCAATCTGTGTGGCATTTGAGATTAAGCAAACCAAACAAAGAGAGTATGAACAACAATTTCTGAGATAGAAAAAGGGATTGAATTGACTTAGGCCACTGTCCCAGGCAGAAAAAGTACAGAGTTGGAAAACAACACAGTTGCAGTGTCTCCTCATATACAAACCAGACAGGGCTGTTCAGTAGGTGAAACACTGATCTGGGACTAGAGACACAAGCGTTCTGGTTTCACCTATCCTCCTACCTTGCTGTGGGACACCAGTGATTTTTGTTTGAATTTGATTCTTAGGAAAGGGATTGTGATCCATACCTTTTTTGTGAATGACTTTCAGGTCCATGCAGGGGAAGTGATACAGAAGAACAAAGTGTTGGAGTTGTTTCATAGCATATTGTTTAATCTACAGACCTGAATTATGGCTTTTTCTCATTTTTCTACCTTATGTGAAAAGTGCACTGACACTGGCACTGACTATCTGTACTCTCATTACAGGACCTAAACCTGTGTGTGGACTGATTGCAGTTTACAGTCAGAGCAATTTTCCTTCTCACTCTCAACATATAATTAGGGGTTACACTGATGATGGAGAGGGTTATATTTATGTATTTATATGTGTAGAAGCATTTTCATGGCAATATTTAAATAATGTAATGCAGCACTGTGGGGACACAGTGTGGTCATTGTAAAAATGGCAACTGACATGCATTAGGTTAACCTCTTTATCTGTGTGTTTTGTTTCGGTTTTTTTTCTATAAATGGACTTAGCACCAAGATTATAGCTAAATAGTTATGTAATATTCAAGTAAACTGGTTGAGGGTCCAACTGGAGGGTCACTCTAGTTATCTCTGCCACCCATTTTCAAAACAGTTTAGTCAGTCAAACTTTTCATGTTGACCACTTCACAAAACAGGAAAATATTTACTTAGTTTTCTTGCACTTTGATTCCCGAAAATATGAACTAGATGTTCTGGACCAGATCTGGTCATGAGGTCAGGTGAACCTAAGGACACAGACATACCAATAATTTACCACAGCATAAAAGGGAAGTAAGGCTTTTCCCATGCATTGCCTTCTCCTGCTTACCTTTCTCCATGTAGAAGCTAACTCCCAGTAAATGCCGATAGTAGCTTATCCCTCAGTGACAGAGCAATAAGTTACTGCAAGTTGCCTTTAGCTTGCCACAGGGTAAGATCATGCACATGAGCAGTTGCCATGGCACAGGTGATGCCTGTTAAAGTTTTGTCTCTTTATGCCACAGCATAATGTTCTATGTCCATGCCCTTTGATACCTACACTGCAAATGAAGGTATAATAATTATGTTTTGTATAGGCAGCCCTGTGCTGCCTTTAAACTAGCTAGTCTGGGTCACAACAGTAGTGAAGATGGCAAAGCATAGTCTTCCTGCAGGTTTGTGACCCAAGGACATATCCAAGGTCCCCAGCCGGTTTGTACAGCACCTGGAGAACTTCCTGGCACTGCTGTTTCTCAACTATTATCATGTCCTACCTACAATGAAGGAAGCGGGTGTGCCTATCTGTACTGCAATCACATCCTCATTTATTGTGTAGGCACATCTTCAGGCAGATATTTGTGGTTCTCCAGCATCCATGAGATTCTCCTGGACTCCAACACATAATCAAATCGTACAAAACCTTATGCCAGAGATGAAGCAAAGCTGCTCATTTCCTAAAAATGGGGTGTTTGTATGAGTTTCTGCCACAAAATTTGGCTTGACAGACACGTACAAACAGGTTTTGTACCCACAGGGTATGTCTACATGAGATGCTTTACTTGAGTTTAGAGGAAACTACAGCACAGTATGCATCACCATCTGCATGTACAGATGCTTACCGTGCCATAATTTGCTCTAATTGCAGTAAATATGCTACCTGTAAATTTACTCGGGAGTAATTACTGTGCTGCAGGGGGCCGGTGCAGGGCCAGTGGAGGTGGGAGTAGACTGCTGCCATGAGCAGCAAATTTGGTCGCACATCCCCACATATGTAGATGCCTGTCTGGGGTAATTTTAATTTACTCTAGAGTAAACCCACCCTGGAGCATATGTATAGATGCACATGTATAGATGCACCCACAGTGTCTGAACTCCTCCCGTTAATTAAATAGCAAAGTCCTTACTGAGTTTCATGGAGCCATCAGGTGACTTTAAGACCACAAACTGGTTATAAGTGAGTATGCACAGTTGGGTCTTCAGGTGAATGGTTTTGCAGGTTACAATAGAGCTGAACAAAGAATCCTCCTGTTCATGGAGAGTTTGATATTTTAAAAGTTTACTTCCTATTCAGAGCTAAAGTTCCTCCACAAAGGTGAAGAATGCTCACACTGGGGCATTTGGTTTAGGCCCATCTCATTGGCTATGATTCAGCTTCATATTAAGTTATATTAATGATCACTTTAAAAAACAAACATAACCTAGTAATTGATACTGCAAGGCTTTGGTTTTGTAAAGTCCTATGTCAAGTCAGCTCTGTGAGGAATCTCTGGTAGGCTTTCATAATCCATGTAGTACCCTAGGGATGGGAAAGTTTACAACTAATTGTTTATGTGGTTGACCCATGGAACAATTGGGTTAATAAAACAGTCTTTCAGAATGCTTGGGGACGAGGGCACAGTGGGCAAGCAAAGGAAGGATGGACATTAGCTTGAGACTGAGGTTCAATTTACTGCTCAAAGTGGCTACATGTGCAGCTATGGTGCCTGAACCAACTGTGGAGCTTATTGTTCTGGAGTTAATTGCTCCTGGGTAAACCATCTGAACATGCTCCTGGGAGCAATTAATTCTGGAGCAATAAGCTCCATAGTTTATTCAGGTGCAGCATGTAGAGCCTGGGCAGAGCAGCCCCGGCTGGCAGGGGTCCCTGGGAGTCAGCCTGCCAGACTGGGGCTGCTGCCCCCAGCTCAATGTGCTGCAGAGGGGCTGGCTGGGGCATGAGGGTGCTTTAGTGCTGGGCCGACTGGCAAGTAGTCCCTGCACTGAAGCGCCCTTGTGTCCCAGGAAGCCAGGGCAGCATCTGTAAGTGCACTTTTGTGGTGTAAATTAGTTTATTCCAGTCTAATAGGAGTGCACATGTAGATGCTGTGATGTTTACTGGGCAGCTAATTAGTCTACAGTAAAAGTCTCATGCAGACATGCCCAAAAGTATTTAGGCACCTACTACTATTAATTTCAATAGGAGTTAGTCACCTACCTTCAAGGGTCCTGACCTTAGTCTCTTTTCCATATGGAAGGGGTAATCATGCTTCCCTCTTTCATGCACAGAAGGAGATAGCATTGGCTGAACACAAACCCCAGAACCACTGGGATCACATGCTGAAAGCTAGCCATGTCCCCTTGATCAGTGCTGGTTTGTTATCATGCTGACAGAATATGTCTGTGTCCTTCGGAAACAATGTGATTACCCTCCCCGTGACTGGTTCAGCTCTGAGATGCTGCACGGTACCGTACATGTTGTTCTAACTTTGCTAGATAAAATTCCCTTCAAAGTGCCAAGTTATTCAAAAATGTCATGCCAAATGAAATGTGTCTGGAAGGATACAGAAAAAAACTGTCTTTATTTTCAGTAAACCTCCACTAAAATACCAGAGCTTCTGGAATATATTATGTTTCCCAATGGTCCCATAAAAAAAGTGTGGCCATCATGAGCAAGGACTATCTGGTAGCTGAAGCATCTAATTCTCTTAGGCACCCTTGAAAATGCCAGACATCACAGGCGCTGACTTTTGGTTTTTGCTGGTGGGTGCTTGCAGATGTAACCCTGCCCCACCTCCAAGGAAAACAGTGCTTTATTGTTAACTCAGCACAGTCCCATGGCAAGCCCTGCACATGTCCAGAAGAAGCAGTGCGTTACTTCATCATCCCGGCTCTGCAGCATCTGTAAAGATTGGGCACTTTAGTGGGGCTTTTTTGGCTCTTTTATAGTTTCATAGTTTCATAGTTTGTAGAGTCGGAAGGGACCTGAGCAGATCATCTAGTCCGACCCCCTGCCATGGCAGGAAAGAGTACTGGGGTCAAATGAC
>NW_017728906.1:36543299-36555232 GCF_001723895.1 Crocodylus porosus
TGGCCCAGGTGTGCCTCCCCCGGGGCCTGAGGGGGGCCTAGCAGGGAGGTGGCTGTTTTGGTCCCTACTTAGGAAGACGGAGGCAAAGAAAGCTGATAGAATCACCTTTAGCTAAAAGTGCCAAAAAGTCCTGCTGATGCGCCTGATCTTTACAGATGCTTACACCCAGGCTGAAATAATGCACGGATGCTTCTAGTAAAGCACATTTTTAAAAATATGTCTGCAAGTATGGCTCCATGGGTGCTGAGTAAGCACCATTTTTTTTGGTGGGTGCTTGAGTCCTGGAGCACCCATGGAGTCAACGCCTATGCCAGACATAGATGCTTCAATACAGGAATGGTTAAGAAAATGAGCTATACCTTATTGCTGCTTCTTTCATAGGGATTGTTTCACCTTTTTAATGCTCAAAAGCTGTGACATTCAGTTTTGACTGCCTCAGAAACCACTCCACACCACCAGGAATAAGTGCTAAACAAAGAGACCCGAGAACATCTGTGGCAAACATGCTAGGTAAAACAAAATAAAACACAAATAAATGAAACAAACCATGGTACATAAGATAAACACTGATTGTAAAAGAGAGTATGTATGGTGCATTAATGATGGTTGATGGGAAGACATACTCAGTGCACACCGGAAAAAAATACCCCAAAACATACAGTTTTCTGTGAAGAGCCACCTGTGGTTTAAGTGCTGCAGTTTTAGTACCATTATTCAACATCAATCTGAATTTTAGCTGGAAACAAAGGAAATGACTCCTTTCCATTTTTGAGAAAGCCATTTTGAGTATGTTTGCTAACTTAGACTTGGATATCAGTTCAGGGGGGAAAACAGGAATTTCATTGTTTTAAGAAAAAGAAAACTACTCTCTTGGGTATTTTGGATAGCTATTATTTGGGTTGGGTTTCAAGTATGAAATGTAAGTAGAGCAATGTCATCAGCTGAGTTTGAAAAACCCTCATTATCTGTGGTGTTCTGTGCAATCAGACAACAAAATGAAGGACATCAGTTCACATGGTTTAGGGAAAAACATTGCTGTAAAACAGATTAAATCAGTTTCCTCTTCATTGGCAGGAACTCCTAGGACATGTATTTTTCTATCTAATCAGATCCTTAAGTGTCTTTGTCATTTGGCATTATATTTAGCAAGAATTTCAGGTCAAGCAATCTGCTTTGTGGCCTGGCTGATTCTCCTGTTTTCAATTATGCCAAATTCAGGCTGAGTACTTGAGTTTCTTGCTGACATATGTAGGAAGTGTGAGTGCTCAGCTTCCTTATAGATTTGTGTCTATAAGGGCTGAGGTGTTCAAAATGTGGTTTTTCTTTTCTTTTTTTTTCTGAGGGTTTGGCCATGATGGAGAGACCTGTCTGTAGTGGAGACAAGACTGCTGACCATTTGGAATGGGTCCCAAATGCCACACATTCATTTTGATTTTGCAGGAGCTTTTCAGTCACATTTTGAATTGGCAAATCCAAGACCAAAGCTATGTAAAGCTCTATTCCATGTCCTTTTAATCCAAGCTACAAATGCTTGCAGATGCTTCCTCAGCTTGACAAAGGGTACTTATACCTGAAAGCTTGCAAAGAACAATTTTTCCAACTATTTGAGTTGGTCTAATAAAAGATACCAGATTTACCCAAAGAACCTTCTCTGCCTATGTCCTTAGACCAACATGGCTACAACCTACACCCCTGCAGATCTGGATTCTTTTTTGGGGCCTAGCATTAGTTCTGACTTCCTGAATAGAAATGCCATCTGTTGAAACTTCTAGCAAAGTTTGGATATATATTTAAGCTGCAATATTTAGACCTGAAATTTACCCCTTTGCATATGTGAATCATGTGTCAGCAGATGACCAGGATGAGGGTAGTCAGAGCTTATCACAAAAGAGTCACAAGCCAGGGAGTCAGGAGCAGGCAAGGCCAGGAAGCCAGGGATGAACTAGAATTATGAGCCAGGAAGGCAGGAGCTTGAATCCAGAGTGATCTCATAGGGCTGGAAATTAGGAAGTAGGAACCAGGAACAAGGAGCCAGTGGTCCAGAGACAGGGATTTGGATTGGAGCATGGGCTAAGTGTAGAGGAGCTATTCAGGGAGACATGAACGCTGTGTGCCCTTGGTGGCTGGGGGGTACGGTGAGCTCTGGCAGGTGGTGGCGGCGGGAGTGTAGCGGCAGTAAGCGTGGAGCTCCTGCAGGCTGTCACAGTGCTGTCGGTGGCTGGGGGGCAGTGATGAGTGCTGCCCGGCACTGCCAATGATGCGTTTTCCTAGGGGGTGCACCACTACGCTTAGGGGGTGCACGTGCACCCCCTACGCATTGCCAACACGGAGAGATATCTGTGCTGTAAATAGCCTCCTGAGCACTAAAAGGACTGCTGCTTATATCTAGACAGCCATACCCATGCAGGGGCTAGATAAAGGTAGGATGCTGGAAGCCAGGCCCATTCAGGTAGCTAAGGGCTACTCAATCTGTTTGCTGCCCTGATTCTTAACAATACAGAGTCCCAGCTGGTACAATCTTTCTTGAGTGCTCAGGTGGTATATGAGCCTTTCACTGCATCTATCAGTACAAAGGTGAATATTTACTTACATATTGAACTGAACAGAGAAAAGAAAAGAAAAGAAAAACACTAAGTCTTTTGTAGACCAATGTTAAGAAGCATCTTCTGCTTTCACTGAGAAAACAGTCCTAGTACTTGAACTTTACAATCAAGCAAACCTCTACTGGAGGAACATCTTAGACAAGGGATGGTGTAATACCCCACCACAAGGGTTTGATGGAACAAATAGCATATTAGTTACAAAACTGCCAATTGAGCCCTAGTTTGTCAGCCTTTTGGTGACTCTTTAATACAGGGTATCACTGATAGCATTTAACAAAGAAAGCCATTCCTTACAGATGCTTCTGCATCTCTGAATTCGTCTAAAAGGTGCAACTTGGCCCTGCCTTCTGTAGCATAGGGATGCGTAGCTACTTCTTGAAAAAAGAATTGGTTGTGGAAGAAGTTCTACCAGCAGATAATGCTTTGGCCTGAGACATTTAGAAAAGATGCTTTTGGTGTCAGTCTTGGAAACCACAGCCTGTGCAGTAGTGGCAAAGATTCACCAGTCCCATTATTTTGGGCACTGACAGACTTTCAGGCCCTACTTTAAATCATGGTGCTTTGATATTCACTTTTGTCGGGGGTAGGGACAGGGATTGATTGAGCCTGCCTACTGGAAGCAGCAAGCAGAGGAGCCACCTCTGTCCCCAGCCTCCCACTCCCTCCTGCCAACTCCAGGGCTGCCAGCAGAAAGGGAGGCAGGAGGAGCCCTTCCCCTCAGGCCTCCTTGAAGAGGATTTCTGGGATACAATATATGTTGGAGTCCTTGGAGCCTGCCGAGCCTGCATACACGGTTTCCTCCTCCCCACTCCCCCCTCCCTTCCCATTGACAGCCCCAGAGGTGGTAAGGGGCTGCATCAGCCTAGCCCTGAACATGCCATAATTTAACCCTGGGAAACACAAGTTCCCTAAAGTGCTCCACAGTAGAGCACCTTCATCTGATACCTTATTTGATGAAGGTTAATTTTTTGTGTGATCAGCCACTTAGAAGTGTTCTGCGCCCATTCAGGTGTGTCATGGTGCATCTGTAGAGTACTTTCATAGTTTCATAGTTGATAGGGTCGGAAGGGACCTGAGTAGATCATCAAGTCCGATCCCATGGTAGGAAAAAGTATTAGGGTCAAACGACCCCAGCATGGTGTACATCTAGCCTCCTCTTAAAGACCCCCAGGGTAGGAGCCAGCACCACTTCGCTTGGAAATTGGTTCCAGATCCTAGCTGCCCTGACAATGAGGTGGCGCCTCCTGATATCTAGCCTAAATCTACCCTCTGCCAGGTTGTGACTGTTATTCCTGGTCACTCCTGGCAGTGCTCGGAGGAACAGGGACTTCTCCAATGCTTGCTGGTCCCCTCTGACTAGTTTGTAACAGGCCACTAGATCGCCTCTCAGCCTTCTCTTGTGGAGGCTGAACAGGTTCAGGTCCTGTAGCCTCTCCTCATAGGGCCTTCCCTGCTGTCCCCTGGTCATGCGGGTGGCCCTCCTCTGGACCCTCTCAATACTGTCCACATCCCTCCTGAAGTGCGGCACCCAGGACTGATTGCACGAAAAAACATATGTTTTGTTTGTGCCCTTTATAGTTTAACATGCCCATTCTGTATTCGTGATGGCTTATAGACTTGCCTTCCTCTCCCCTCCAAATCGTATCCTGTGAAAAGGCCTTATTTCAGTGGATTTGTGAGCATCTCTATAGAAATGTAGTCCAAGATTCTATTCCACAAATCCTGTCCTTTTTTTGTTTTCTTGTGCCATGGTATTTAGCAGAAATTACAGATGTCATTGGAATCTGGCAGGCCACATCATGAGTGCTTCTACTGTGGCCTCAAACTTGCAACCTCCAGGGTTTCAACTGTGCACCTTAGCACCTGTGCCACCTTAGACCCATCACCACAAATGCCTCACTGTAATATGCACTGTAAAGTGTCAATTAGATGCCTATGTCAAATAGCCTTAAAAGCAATTAGAGATCAGTGCTCTGTTGAGCTATGTGATCTCCAGACACCTAGTGAAAAGCTTATAGTATTGTGATCTGACCTTGTGTGATCTATTGCTGTGCTCACCTTGAGCTCCTCTAGCTTCAGTGGGTCTCTGGGAGAGTTCAAGAGTTCACCCATGTACTGTGCATATATAAGGATGAGGCTCTTAACTAACAAAAACTAGTTGGGGCAAGAGAAAGACAGGATAAAGTTAGAATATCATAAGGTTAACATATTCTTGCACAGATCAGTTATGTATGTACGGTTAGCTTATGAATTACCTAGCTGTTCTGCTTTTTAATGTTCTAGGGTGGAATGAAAAAATCAGTTTTGTTTTAAAACAGATTAAAGGTCCCCTAAATTATGTTTTTTCCCCTTAGAAACAGCCAGTGCAGTGAAAAACCTAATTTCAACACTTTTCAAGGAAGTACTTTGAGATAGTCTGTCCTGTGTAAGATCAAACCCTGGTCCTGACTTTGATAGATTAAGAACGCACACCCAGTCATGATGCTCATGGCAGTTTTTCCAAAGCAGCCCTGTTGGTACGTATTTAACAGAAGAAGCCAGGCTATAACGACATCATCTTTAACAGAAATGTGAAGAGTTTAGTTTCTAGAATGCTGAACGTAAGCAGATCTAAGAAGGCAATTAATCAGACAGAATCCAATTAAAGGATTACTCTCCTGTACTCCAGATAGTATATGGACTTATAAAACTATGTGCTATAATCCCTCAAGGAATTTACCCAGAATAACTTTAGTTTGGACCCAGTCCAGCTTCTACTGAGATTCAGTGATTCAGGAAATCCTTTGTATTCAGAACAGTGCTTCAGCATGTGTTTAAAGTTAGACATGTACAAAAGAGCTGTCCTGAGTACAGCTATACTTAATCCCATCCTTAATCACTTTCCTGTATTGGTGCTGAAGTCAGTGAAAAGACTCCAAATGACTTCAGTAAAATCCGTTATCACTGACATATGCAATTTCTATGTATAAAACACACAGCTACATTTCTTTTATTTGCCTGACACTAACATGCTGTGCAGCATACTGCATATTTAAACTTTAGCATGTTGTCTTAAAATTATGCTTACAGCACCTGACCCTGCAAGTTATTCAATGGGATTATTTCTTGGTAGTAAGTGGTGCACCTGAAGTCAAGAGGTTGTACAGCTGTTCTTATGTTCATCAGATTACACATTCACTCATTAAGTGTAGCAGCTGATCATTACTGCTCCTAAATCAGTTAAGTAAAGATGATCAGACTATCTGAGGAAAAACTGTAAGATATTATATGTACAATCAAAATGGTGTAAACAACTCTAGGAAAGAGTCTGCATTGAAGTAAAGGTGATTATTAACAATTATTTCCATGACAATAAGATCAGGCCCATTGCCAAGATTTTGCAGGGATATACATAGCTCACTGTGCAACATGAACAGAATAAAAAATTATGGGAGAAGCAGTGGAATAAAACAGATTAAAGGTATGCATAAAAACAACCCAATGAAACAGTAGGCAAATCAAGTTTAAGTGGCAAGGACTAGAGTTTGAAAGTACTCAGGTGCTTAAAGATGCTGATATGTCCCTAGTGGGATTTTTAAAATCCTAATTTCCTTTGTATCCATTTGAGATAAGCATTCAAGTGGGAATTAGGGACCCAGAAGTTGATTCTCTGGCTACCTCAGTAAATCTAGCTATAAATCAAGTCTCCATGTCCACCAGTCCACTTGCCTCTTTATTCTCCTGGGAGGCCTTCATCCTGCTTCTCTGGGAGGCCTTTCAATAATAACATCACAGATAAAAGATAAATGAAGGTCACATGCACTTCTGTGATCTTGAAATCTTAGACACATAACCTTTCATTTGTGGGTTAGGTATCTGACGCAATATTGGGTCCCGTCCTTCAAAAACTTAGGACTAATTTAGCATGCCAACAAGTCTGTCAGATTTTAACATGACACATTTTCTGGAGCACAGTACAAATGGTCAAAAATCAGTAGTAACTTCAGGGGCCAACCTGAGACACCATAACAGGGCCTGATTGTACAAAAGCACCCATCATCTGAACAGCCTGTCACATGTCTCAAAATCACCAAGAGCTTTGAAAATATTAGCAATCAGTTGAATTGGATCAAAATGGAAAGAACAGACTCTGCAGACTAAAGGCAGCTGACACAGGCCCTATAACGTTCAGGGCTGATCAGGTTCTGGGTTTCATGACAGAGGTACCTGTGAACCAAACAGTCTATAACTACACTGATGAGTCCCCATGGGTGCTGACAGACGTACAGTTCCCCAGTCTAACTCATGGCACCTCGCAGAAAATGCCTTCCTCCAGCTCTGGCACTGTCTGAGGTGGGGGGAAGGGAAGGGAGCTCAGGCTGGGGTTTGCCCAGCCTGTGCTGGAGTGGGGGGATGGGAGGATTGGAGCCCCCCACCTCGAGGGCATGGTTGGGCTGCATAGGCCAGCTGCCCAAGCAGACAGAAGTTAATGAAGATGTTCTGCTTTGGTGCACCTTCACTTGAACCCTCATATAATGAGGGTTAATTTGTTGTACACCTGGGGACTTTTGAAGTGCTCTGAAGCCATGCACTTCTGTCAGGGTATGACTTATAGAGTGCTTTCAAGGATCCATTTGCATGACAAATGTCACTTCTCTCTGTGCCCGATGTGCTTTGTGACCCAATTCACTTATTTTTTTTTGCATGCACTAAGCCCTGTTTGTTTGCACCCACACTCTGCTTAGAGTTTATGTGCAGTGTTGTGATCTGTGAGGTATATTCTGTGTCCCATAGTGCCATACAAAACAGTGCCCTCCTAGGAATTAGCCAGTTAAACATTATGAGACAATGGGTCTTTCCTTAATGGGGCTCAGGGCAAATGTCCTTGCAGACTGCCACTGCATATGGCATGAGGAGCCCAGCAGGCAGCTTTGTTTAGTGTGTTTGTAGCAGCACCAAAGTATGGTGGAGCTGTTAGATAACACCTCACCGCTGCAGCCTAGATCTTCATGATGCAGTGCAGCTGTGCAGATGGTACTACCACCCAAGTCATTTGAATGTTGGCGTACCAAGTACCGTGTGTATGTTACAAGGCTTAGAATTACCTGCTATAAGTAGTATTTGGTGGATGAAGCCTGGGTGATAAAGGCCACAGACAGCCGGGCAGGCCTCCGCTCTAACTGATGGTGCTTTATATAAAGTGCCATGATTTAGAGCACCCCCCATCCAGAGACACCTGTTGGGTTGGGGGGAAGGGGCAAATTGAGCCTACCTGCAAGATCCTGCCTGCATCTAAGGGGCTGCCCCTCTTTCCTAACCCTGCCCCCACCAGCTCTGGGGCTGTCAGCAGGAAGGGAAGGGGGAAGGGGAGCAAGCTACCAGTTGGGGTTTGCCTGGCCTGAGCTGGGGGGGTGGAGTGCTATGTGCACGGGGTATGTTGACCCTGATTAGTTAATTTCGTGGCTTGTGTTGAGCCAACTATTTTTTTTGTTTTGTTTGCCAAGTATCAATTTAAATGTAACTTTTTTCCCTAGAGTCATGGGGTGCGTTTCAGTGGATTACCAAGCTTGTTTGCTGCATTTTTATGTTTCAGTAAATGCTTCTGGCACAGCTCTGGCTTCCCATTCCATGACAAGTGGGTGGGCAGTGGTAAGTGACTCAACAAACACAGGAGTTTATTGACCTCGCAGCTATGAACAATGAAAAACTTTACAAGCACGTGGTTAGACCTGCTGGCTAAGAACAATCAGTATGTATTTTTTAATATCTGCAGCAATATGCAAACAAAACCAAACAAAACCAAAGTGCAAAGTACCCTGGAAACTCAGTTGTACCTTTTGAGAAACACTGAAGTGCATCAGCAGGACACAAGCAGTGTTAGAAATACACAGACCCCTCACAACACACTTGATTTAAATAAAACCTAAATCACCTTATAACCATAATGGACAGCTTTGTCAGCAAGCTGGCCACAGGTTAAGCCCTACCACTCCCCTTTCTTCCACTCATCTCCCATCCCCCTTCCCAGTCTGCTGCTCTGTCCACACTGCTCCCTGATCTGTCATGTGTCAAACACTGTAGCTGCCCTTGCCACTTGTAGCACGCATGCTGTAGGTTGGATGCCCCTGCCATACAACATGCCAAAGGTAAAAATCAAGCAATGTCTTGCCACTTTAACAACAGAGAAGCATTGGGTAAATGGATACTCACATGGTGCTCACATAGTGCCTGCATCTTAATGCCCTGCTTACCTGGCTACACTGCTTCCACTTTGGAAGGGAGTGCATGAAAAATAGCCCAGTGTGTTTCCACATAGTACTGACTGGCCTGGTAAGTTAGTGGTATAGAGATGGCCCCTGAGTACTAGCTGTGAACTTCCTAGTAAAGGTGGGGCGAGGATCCAAGACATGGTTTGAATCCCTCTGTCTTCCGTGTTTTAAAATTATCCTGAAAAACAACCTTGCTATGAAATCTCAGTTATCCCACATTACAAAGGCTTAACTTTCTTTCCTGTATGATTTGTTTGCTTCGAAAGAATAAAACAATCCATATGACTGATGCACCCCTGGGGAACACTGTTCAGCAGGTGATCTCATGGAGCTCTTTGAACATGAGTTTCTCACCTCTCCTTTCATGGTTTGGATTCTGATCCTGCAATATTTCTTTGGTCATAATCCCTCATTGGCTTGGGTAGGTGGTTTTACTAAAAGAGGAATTGCACTGTCACATTTTTTATAAATGTTTGGAGCACAGAGAAGTGGAAAACACAGAGAGTCCACAGGGTAGTAGGAACAGAACCAAGGCGCCCTGCCTGTACTCTTCTGCACTAGTTAGGTAGATGCAGTCCTTCCATTTAATGTTTTAAACTATGGGCATAACCTCGACCTGATGCACCAGCGAGATGGGACAAGAGGGAGAAAAGTTCCTCTTCTGCCTGTTTAAGCAGGAAGGCAGGATCCTCTTGTTAGGACTTGAGAGAGCTAGGGGTTGGGTCCATTTGTACCACATCCCTATATACCACATCCTTGGCATGTGGTTTGAAGGACAAGGACACCATCTGTGTTCCTCAGGCAGCTAGGTTTGTGAGTAGATTGTGTTCTCTGGCATCAGCCAGAAGCAGGCAAACTGCTCCTGCATGGAGGAGCTGTAAAAGTACCCAGCAGGGTGTAACAGACCAGGGCCTGCCCTGAGCTGCGTCATAGGCATTCCTATGCCAGGCACGTAGCCTGCTGCTATAACAGCACCACTCTCCTTCCTCTCTGCATGGCTTCTTCAGCAGAGGGCCGGATTGTGCATTAACACTTTAAGACACCACTACAGTGAGCCTATTCATAGGCAAACCTCACTGGGTCCAGGTTTGATACACAAACCATCTTGATCTGAAAAGTTCACAGCCAGGTTCAGATACATTTGGTGGTACCCCAGGAAAGTAATTTCTGAGGATGGCTGGACAGCAGGTGTATCATGATGACTGCTACCCATTTGATGTACACTGTGCACATGGTTGGTCTGTGCTGAAAACATCAGATGACCATTATTCCCTCATCCCACAACAAAACCTGGCGTCATTCTCATTTTGACTTTGGGGGAAAGAGCTTACATCAGTTCTTTGAAGCTAAAAGTCAGCTTCTGCTTTATCCTTTTGTGGGTGTACAGTAAAGGACGGAAAATGCAGTGAGCTTTTTTGCTTGCCTGGCCCAGACTTCAGAAAGCCAGAGAAAATTTCCTTACCTGTGTTCTGAGATGTGAACGTCATCCTTGTGCATGGAGCCAATGCAAACACTGACAATGCTTGAATTTAGTTTGATTTTCCAAATAGGGTATAAGGGATACATGGGCCTTTTGCTGGGCTGGCCTTCTGCTCAGAGGGGTGAACTTTGTAGTGGTGACACCACAAGAAGATAATTTAGTTCTCAAGATGGGGCCAAAGTGCTATATGGCTCTGATGCTGGGATGAGTTCTGCATAGTGTGAAATTTGCCTTTTACACTTGTGCATTTCTTTGGTTTGTTTTTTTTAAATTAAAGTGCAGTCACTTTTTGCACTTTTTGGCTCTTGCCAGAAGTTGGTTTAAGGAGCAGTGGGAATGAACTAAGGGTGCATTCCAGGCATATGGTTAAAGCTGAAGGATAATAAGCCAGTGATGTTTATACCTAAAAATAATTCACCTTTGAGAGGAGAGTTTGCATAGAAACTACTAATGCAAGACCCCAGATGATATTTTAATGTTTTTATTTCAAAATTTGATTTAGGGTAGAGTTCTATGCTTCTGCAAGAACTAAAAAATATAGGCTGAATCCTACAGAGTGAAAGATACTCATGAAAACCAATTGTTCTAACAGCTATTGATAGGAGTGACCATGAGGTATTGCTTTGGCACAAAGATTGCTGTTGTGTCTGGGACTGACCTTTAGTAGTTCCAATTGCTCCTGGAAGATAGGAGCCAGCTGGTGTTTCTACATCACCAGTGAGACATATGGTATGTAATATCCTTTGTTCAACTCAACAAGATAATTTCTGACTTAATCTCAGGTAATCAGTGTCTTGATGATGCACATCTAGATGTCTTCTGAGTTGGCAACCTTGATGGGTACCTGGAGAATATCTGAACAATTCCTCCATCAGAGCTCTATCTCATTCCCAGTCTTGAGATGCCAGAAGCCTTGCTGGCTGTCATCACTATGAGAGGGCTCTTATTTCTGTACTTTTTAGAAGTAAGGTTATTGGTGTATGGTCCCTATGTTACTTCAAATCACGCGTTGGATATACTGAAATATTATTGTTTGCTTTTTCATGTGGACATGTTGTTCAGGCTACACCCTTACTTTATCCTATAAAACTTTTGCAATAGCAGCAGAGAAAACTTCCTCCTAGGTTAGGATTTCTCCAACACCTGCTGCCTGTGTCAAAAGGACAGACCATCTATTCTATGGACAAGATTTTGCCCACTTTGCTTTCACTACTGGTTGCAGACATGCTGCTGCGATTTTAACCTTCTGATTTTTAAAGCCCTTAATGGCATAGAACTTGCTTCTGTTTAAGACCATCTGCTTCAGACACATGCTTATGGATACTTTGACTCTCACCTCATGTGCATCTAGGAATTTCCCTCACAACTCTGCACAAGGGGATAGGCTACACTTCTGCTGTGTGAGAGGGTAGAGGTAGACCTCACTTCCTCTCTTCAGCCATCCTCTCCTTTCTTAGAACAGGTAACTGAAAGTGAAGTTCTGGCAAAGGTGCATATTCACTGATAACCCTTAATGGCTAGGTACAGGCATTCAAAACTCCCAAGGTGGAAGTTATGTGATTTTCTGTAAGTGGTGTAGTTTAGGTTGGTAACAGGTTGGGG
>NW_017728906.1:36555332-36566114 GCF_001723895.1 Crocodylus porosus
GTGGGGAGTGGTGGTTGGGGGTGCAAATCTTAGATGAGGTTCTGCCATTTTTAAACCAGTCTATGTGTGCTGAACTTCTGTTCTGTTGTGGTTACAGACCAATTTTTGATTACTTATACTGGTAAAAGTATAATTTCTGTACCTGGCCTTACAGTAGCATAATGAAGACTGGGGGTTGACTTGGGCCCCAGCCCTGGGCACTGAACCTGGTGGTAGGGATTGTAAAAATAGCAGCAGCTGCATTGCTGACTGGGCCGCTGTTGCTGCTACCGATAGCACAGCCCTTGATGCTGCCCTATGCACAGCTGATGCCCAAGACACTCAAGCATCTAGTCATGCCTCTGCCTTTTTAGATAATGCTTTCCCATTGTTCTCCCCCCCACAGTATCTCATCCTTTCTCTATACTGTCTTTATTGTGCTTTATAACTTGTAATAATACACCCTAAGCATAAGATGCCTAAGGAGGAAGGACACTTTAAACATACAGTTATTATTGCATTGGAATAATCTTTGGAGATTACTGTTGTCCAGCTCTGAGTTACTATCCACATTTAGTCCTATAGGGGTGTGTGTGTGTGTGTGTGTGTGTGTGTGTGTGTGTGTGTGTATGTGTGTGTGTACGCGTGCGTGTGCGTGCATGGGCTCCTAGATCACTTATTTAAGATTTGACAATGTTATATGGAAACTTTCCTCTCAACCACAAGTTACTGGGCTGGATACAAAAACAACTGGCGCTGACAGATTAAGGCACAGGCATTGAAGACCCTTGCTAAACACCAGTGCTTGATGTCATGCGATTGGAACTCATCTTTCAGGAAAAGTAAGAATCTAGCTGTCATGGCTATGAAGAAAACACTGAGAAGGTGACTGGAATGTAGCTAGCCTGGTAATGCTGCCTGTGTCTGTATACAACCTGAAACAATAGGTCTGTGCAAAGTGAACCATCTCACGGGGGTGCTCGGGTCTGAAGCCTTCCACTCAGGAGTATCACACTAACCATCCCAGCACATACACCTTGGCTGTACTCACTCTCTGCTACTCCTGCTACTGTGGTGGGGAGAGTCAGCTCTTGCTAACCTCCAAGGAACGAGTTACAGATGCATAGCCCTGGAGGGGTGGCTTATGTCATGGCATGCTTACAGTCCTGGATGGCTTTAATTTAACCCTGGTCTGTGGCCTGTGTCATACAGAAAGGCAGACGTCATAAGGTCAGTGGTCTTTCTGCCCCAGGATTCACATCAAAGCAGAGAGAACGATGCTGCTACCCCCTGCACCCCCTGCTGCTGGTGAAGCCTGTTAGATGCACGTACCTAGGAGAGCTGTTGAACAGAAGCACGGGAACTCAAAACAAATCCTGCCAGGAGCCCACCCCCACGCAAAGAGGTGTTCATGTAGGAAGAATAAGCTTGCCTAGGCAATAACAGTAACCATGACAATGTCAGCAACATGGCCTTAGCTTCAGTGAAGTGTTAGCAAGGATGAATGTGTTTCAGTCTCAAGAGTATTTATCGACAGTCTCTGAAAGGGCTGATGATATGTTAATAAGCTCGTCCTTCTTTTATCTAGTTCTTCAAAGATTGATATAAGGCACGACCTATTTTCTCTGGCAATCACTTGAGGGAAAAATTGTCTATAAAAACCCAGGAAGGTTTGCTGGAGGAAGAACTGTCTCAATGTGCTTGTATAAAACAAAGAGAGAGCACATGCACCCTGCATGGCCTGATCTTAGCTGGGACTACCAGATGCTGCTGCTTTATCATGGCCAGAAAACATCTTATCCTCTACTATGTATATACGAAGAAGCCTTAGCTCCACTAAACCATGCCCATTGTTAATTGTAACTGAGTATTTCTCCAGCAGATGCCTGCCTATTTTGCTGAGAAGCAAGATTCAAATGTTATTCATTTAAAAAAAAAAATATGTGTTTTACCTCACACCCCAGGGCCTGGCTGTAACATGTCAAGAAAATATCAGGGAGAGGCTTGCTCTGTGCCTGCATGTGTCATACCTATGCCACATGAAAAAAGAGGACCTCATTTTCAAGAGCTGCCAGCTTGACATCTTTTATGAGCCCTAGTGTAGATTATAGATGATGATCAAGAGGAAGCATGCAGAGGGGTAGAGGTGCTGTCTGATAGATGCTCATATAGTTAGAAATCATTGAGGGGAAGGTATCTGCATTTGGGAACAAAAATAATAAAGTTAAATTCAAATCCAGGGGGCTGTAGACCTAGATGAACTAGGAGATGCCATGGGGCCAGCCTGCCTGCTCTGGAAGGAGATGATTATCAGGAGATTGGGTCTGACAAATTTTGTGTTTGAGGGAGTCTCAGACCAGCAGAGACTCGTTGTGCCTGAAGAAGGGTGAGTGCACCAGAAAGCTTGCTAAGAACTTTTTTTCCAGCTGTGCATTTGGTCTAATAAAAGATATCACACCTACTCTAAGAACCTTGCCTACCTACATCCTTAGACCAACACGGCTACAACCAAAAACACATGTTTGAGGGATACTCTCTCAGTGGAAGCTCCAAGAGGAGATTGGACAGATTAAGAAAAGACATAGTCCTCACAAGCAAAAAGGGATAATAAAAACAGCTTGGACATTTAAGGAAAAGGCCTGAGAAGTGGTGAGTTAAGAGAAGCTGAAATACAACCCATGGAGGGAGGACAAGAACGGTATGGAGAAACTGAGGGGAGGGAATTGTTGACTAGAGAGGAGAAGGAAGGAAGTAAGGAATTCTTCCCTTTGACCTGTTGGCTGAGTAGAAAAGTCCTTTCTCTGTGTTCCTGCATGGTATTCAATACCTCATGCTGACGTTAGACTAGGGGGATGTTTTCTTTTAATTTAATAGAGTTTGGCTTTACTGTTTGCCTGTAATGTGGGATAATGGGTTAATACAGATGGAGTTGCATCAGTCTTTAACTCTAAAAAGTATGACGGTGTTCTTTTGAAACTGATGGCATTACAGTAACCACAGACACAAAGGTTACGCTATACAGTTAGGCATTTAGATTGCTTTTAGTTACCAGCCAATATTTAACTTTCCAGGAGAGATTAGATTTAACATTTTATTTAATATAAACATAGGACACAGAGTACAGTACAGTTATTTGGCTGAGAAATGTTTATAACCCAGTGCAAAATGAAGTTCCTTGAAGTTTAAGGTTTCTCTGTTCCTTTTAAGAGAATAACAATATTATCTGGTGGAGTTCTAAAATCTCAGTCATTGCGGTGATTTTCATTCCACAGGAGCACAGATAAGGTAGGTTTTCCTGATAATTCTTCATCACGTATAGAAAAATCACACTTTGTATTTTAAATAATTTCTGCCAAATAGCAAAAATTGAGAGGCAAATGGAATCTGCATGGCAATTTTTAAGATTTAAAAAGTGTTTACTTCTCAGCACCAAAAATCAATAGCATTTTCTTAATCCCATGCAATTGTGCAAGCCTGAGTATAAACACATAAACACGTGTATACATACACACATTCATGTTTATACTCATGTTCGCACAATACATACACGCATACACATTTGATATGTGTGCATTTATAGATATAAATATATCTATGTATATCATGCTCACACTATTGTACAGGATTAAGAGAATGCTATTGTTTTTTAGTGCTAATAAATAAATATATATACATAGATCTTTCTCTCTTGCTCTCTTTTTCTGTCTCTCTCTCACTATATATATGGACTTCTTCCTTGGATCTCTAGAGCCTATTTTAATAACACTTGCAGCAGCAGGACACATACCACTATTGTTCCTCTGCTTTACCTATAATAGGATAGGGTTCTACGCCTTGTAGTTATGCAACAAGGTTGATTGTGTAGATTTAGTAATAAACGGAGATGAGGATTTGCTTGGGATAGTTTGGATAGGGATTATCCTGCTTCAGGCATGGGGTTCAACTACATGACCTCCAGAGGTCCCTTCCAGCCCTACTTTTCTATGATTCTGATTCATATATATATGATTATATATATAATATATGCATATATATATGTATGTATGTATATATGTATGTGTGTGTGTGTGTGTATGGATCTTCCAAATTATGAAATACATAACTCTATATACTGAAGAAGAAAATAACTGGTGTTAGGAAGTGATTTAATTCATGATAAAAAGATATAACAAGGATGAGGAGCGGAAAGTAGGAGAATTCAAATTGGAAATAAAGTGCAAATTTTTATCAGGAAGGACAGTTCAGCTTTGCAGCTGCTCATCAAGCAATATAGTGAATTTATTATCCCTTGAAGCCTTTACATTGAGACTGAGTGGTTTTCTAAAAAATAGATCTACATAGCTTAAACACAGGTTATTGGGCTTGATAGTTTTTGCTCTCATGGCATCAGAAAATAATTTCTTGCACTGAAGGAATCATTGCGGGAAATTCAATCATTTGAAGGTCATGCTGGAGGTTAAACTGGAAGATCATGCTTGTCCCATCTAGTCTTAAAAGCCTACAGCTGACTAATCCAATCAGAGGTTTTACTTCTATTTTAAATAAGCAAATTCTAGGAAATAAAATGCAGAGATTGAATTGGGTTTTGATTAACCTTCCTAGAGTTGGTGTGAACTGCAGCAGTCTGCTTGAGGTAGCACACCTCAGTTACCCCACTCAGTTTAGTTTAGCTTCAGTGACAGAGACCCTACTGAAAAATAATACTGGAGTTTTGTAATGGTGTTTTAATAGTGTCACAGGAAAACTGGCTCCTCAGAGCAATTGAATTAACTATTGCCAAATAGCCATAATGCAAGCAGCTGTGTTCCCACTGAACTAGACTGTTAATATCCCTCCCCCTCTCCCCCCCACTCCCCTCAACCATAGGCAGCTAGCATGCATTTAAAGCCCCTCTTGATTTGTGTGTGGATGGAAGCCAGGTAAGGGGAAAAATTCAGGCTCTATCTTGAGCTAACAATGCAGTGAAACAGGACTTTAGACAAAGGAAAGCTAAATGTATGGCTCTCTCTCATCCTGATACAACTGAAATGCACAGATAGAAATGCATTAAACACAGTGTACTACCCAGTGGTGCCAAATATTACTTAAGCAAAGGGAGGCAAATTCAGCCCCTGAATTGATGGCTGCCGAGGCTCTGCTACTAACTGTGGTAATTCCAGCATGTAACTGGGGGCAGAATTTTACAGGGAGTATCTTGAAAGGTGTACAACCCATAGTCTTGGTCAGCTGTGCAGCAAGGAAGGGACGCGTGGGGTTCAGCACAAGAGCAAACTTGAGGATAGCTGGGATAGGACCAGAAAATATGTTGCTGCACAGATGCTGATTCCATTTTGTCCCAGCTACTCATGGGAGTTCAAAGACCAGAGAAGCTATTCCAGATGCTGGGAGAAAATGCCTTTCACTGAGTGCTTCGGTAGGTACTTCCTAGCATGGGGATAGGATTCGCTCCTCCTGCCCCTTGCCCATCTTTCTGGCAGTCAGCTACCGCATAGGAGTTGTATGTTTGAATACTATGCACTGGCCCAGGGGTGTCAAACATATGGCCTGCCCACAGAGTCATGTCATCTGGTTAGTGAGGCTCCCAGAAACTTGGGGGGAGGCAAGTGGGAGTGAGGCCTCTGCCAAAATCTGGGCCATGAGACCCTGTTGCTGATGCATATCAGTAGTGGGGGGGAGGTCAATCAATAGCTGTATTAACTCTTGTCCAAATCCAGTCCACAAAAAGTCCCATGGATCTGGCCCGGGGTGGTGCATTTATCACCCCTGCTCTAGCAAATGTGAGTGTGTATGTATGTATGACTGTGTTTGTGAGTGTATATCCTAAGTTTTTTTTAATGAAGCAAGAACTGCAGGGCCAAATTCTGTGCTGCAGGGCCAAATTCTGTGCCAAAACCTGGTGCAATCTCACTGACATGAATGGGAGCCACTCAGTGCATAATCTCACTATTCACATTGGACCTAACCCTAAGTGTCTTATTATGTATTAAGCCCTTTCATGTGCAAAGCTCCCACTCTCTTCCTTGAGAGTTTGCCTAAGTACAGAAATTGGTCTGCCTTAGTCACAGTGGACAGATGGGCCATTTCAACTCAGGTGAACTTCTGACCTCAACTGAGCTGAATTAAGCGGTGGGAAAGGACCTCCTTTGTCCTTTGAATATATTATAAAATTCAGGAACTTGAGGTCAGATCTTCAGGTGGTCTGAACTGGCGCTTCATTTTCTACTAGTTTAGCACGTGAATCTTTTCATCATTATGGTACAAAAATTAAAACAAAAAATCCTTTCATCTTTAGTAGCAGTGAACTGGAAACATGGGCGATATACGAAACTTCACACAGGCATTGGAAAATGTTTTCAAAGAGATATTTCTTAACTACATGAATGGCTGGAGAAACAACATGACAGCAGAACAAGATGCACTGCAAGAACGAGTCAATGCTGAAAACTTCAACTATGTTATCTTGTACCTGATGGTGATGATTGGCATGTTCTCCTTCATTATTGTGGCTATCCTGGTCAGCACGGTGAAGTCAAAGAGGCAAGAGCACTCCGATGACCCATATCATCAGTACATTGTGGATGACTGGGGAGAAAAGTATAAGAGCCAGATCCAGAATAGAGAAAACTTTAAGTGTACAGTCCATGAAAACCTTGGTGCAAGGGAGAAAATGAGCTCACCTTGATTTATCTGAGACTGTAATAGTGGACAAATCATAAAGTACTGCCTATTGATTTTGTAAGGATTTTAGTTGCCATTACACTATTAGCTGAGTATACAGAGATATAAAGGCATAAATTGTTCCAGGAAAATAAAGTTTACTGGCATGCTGGAAGATCTTTGGGTGAGACTGTTTAGTGGGTTGTCCAGGAAAGAGTCTGTTTTAGATTTCTATTCTGCTTGGTTTAAAGAGGCACCGAAGGTACAATTCCAATGAAAAACACCCCCAAATTGGAGTGGATTTGAAATCCAGATAAGGATCTGGATCTGAATGGTCTAAATCTAAGTCAGGGATGTTAAACATTACAGCTTGTGGCCTGTGAAACCCTGCCCTTAGGTATGAGCAGGCCCACATGGGGCATAGGTCTGGCCCATGGACCCCCTTCCCCTTCACTGTTCCTTCCCCCAACATACCAGATCTGGCAGTCACTCCAGCCATTCTGGGACCTGCACGGCATGTGGCACAGATCCTGGAGCAGCCAGAAGAAGCTCTGCATGTAGCACAGGGGTGAATAGTGCAGATCCCAGACTGGCTGGAGCAGGCACCATACTACAAGCAGGGTCCTCCCTGCCTGAACTGAGTTACATACGTTGCCCGCTCTAGAATACGTACTACACAAGGTGTCCACCTTGGCAGCTCCAAGACTTCACTGTGTATGATATTGTTCCCAGATTGGGCACTGTGTGTGGCACAGTCTGGCTGGGATGGGCACCATGTGTAGCAGGATGCCTACTCTGGCTGGCCTGGGATTTGTGCTATATGCCTCTGGCAGCACTATACCACATGCAGCACCCATTCTGGCTACTCCAGGTTCTGTGCCACACACAATGTGGGTACCAGACCAGCTGCAGCTGCTACTGGGTCATGTATCCTGGGGAAAGGGGCAGGGGACGGGGTCTGTGGACCTGCCTTGTGCCACTGATCTGGCCTGTGGGACCAGAGGAGTTTGACACTCCTGGTATAAATCCTTAGACCTGAATACAGATGAACTTTGTATATATGAACTTCGAGGTGATTAGCATTTGGATCATAATCCAAATAGTGTAGTTTGAGCCCATCTTTAAAAAACATAAGCAAATAAAAATATAAGTATATACACACATTTTTAAAACAATTATTCTACATGTTACATCATAGCAGGTAATTCATTACACCTATATCCATTAAATATAAATAACACTGGCTTTACTGCATATGTTTCCATTAGCTCTTATTTTGATTTTGTTCCAGATCAACAGCAAGGATTTAAGATACAGCATCTCAAACGCGTCCGGTTTTAAAGTAACAACAGTACTTTAAAAGTTACCACTGTGACTTAAGTTGGTAGAGAGGGAAACCTTTTCTGATGTGATTTTTGAAATGTAAAACTCTTACCTCTTGATATTCTGCTGGCTAATCCCTCCTTTCTTTTTTTGTCCAGTGGAGAAGTCTGATATTTGGGCACCTGGGATATACTTACCCTGCAATTTGTATATAGCTATAAGGACCCTGGGCACCAATAACATGTGTGTGAGTGTGTGTGTGTGTGTGTGTAAGCCAGTATCCTACAAATAGGATCAAAGCTTCCTGCCTGCCATACAGGCGTGCTTTTTCTTGTCTCAAGTGTAGGTTCTGCTCATGGAAATGGGTGTTCTTGAGGTCTTGAAGTTGAAGCTGTATCTTCTCCTGTGTTAGTGAAGCACCACAGCATGTGCCTAGGTAATACTGGTAATTATAAGCAGAGCTTCTAAGACCATTTGTAGGTCATGTTTCCTGAAAGTTCTCATCTGTTTTCTTATAGTGCCAAGCTTTAACCATTCAAGCTGAAACTGGCCATGCCAGGTATCTGCCTCAGGGGGATTTTCTTCTTTGGATTTTTCAGGCAAGACCTATCCATTATTTGTGATAAATTTATGCTGAGGGTCAGAGCTTATTATATATGCCCAATTCAACACTAGGGCAGCAAAACTTTATCCAAGTCAGGGGCACACTCAGTGGGCATGTATACATGTGCAACTGATGCAACTGAATCAACTGTGGAGCAATTTGTACTACAGTAAACTACTCCCACAGCATTTACACATGTGCCCTGGACAGCAGCAAATTGAGCTGGGGAGGAACAGATTAGGCCAGGACTGCTCCTGCCCCATTTGGTCCTCCCCCTGGTCCTTCCTGCAGCAGCCAGAGGGAGCTCCAGGCTCCAGTCAGAGATGCCTGGGTGCCAGCACCAGGCTGACAGAGAGCATGGGCATGAGCCCCAGGCTCTGGCTGGCTGCAGCAGTGTGGTCCAGGGTCCGGGGGCAAACCTGGGCTGGCAAGGGGCACAGGGGTCATGGGTGGCACAGGTGGCTGCATCAGGTGGCAGAGGATCTGGCTAGGTAATGAGGCTCCTACAGATGCTGACTCATGTGGCTAAGCAGCAGGCAGGAGTGTGGGTCCTGCTGGCTGGGCTGACTAGGCACAATTTACACTCAGGTCAGCATCTATACGTACATTGCTGTACAATGAATAACAACTCCGTAGCAGGACAGTGCTTATATTTATTACAAGTTTATTAGCTTCTGCAGCCTAATAGACCTCCATGTGTAGATGGAAGATGTTTACCCTGGAGCGAATTAGGCAGCTCCGCAGTAAATGTTTCATGTAGATGTGCCCAGTATGGTACTGCCTGGTGCTGTAACTGAGCATTATGGGCATGCCCTTCCATTTAGCTTGCATGTAAGTGCTCATCTCACTCACATTCAATAGGATTCATCCCAACAATCCATAACCATAATAAGTTTCATAGTTAAAGGGTTTCCTTTTTCTGGCCTCTCTGAGAACAGGCCCCAGGAGTTGCACCTTTAACGCTCTTGAGGTGGAATTCTACAGTTCTTCTAATACAAGGCTCAGAGTATCCTGGGCATGTCTACATGTGCAATTAATGCACATGAATAAACTCCAGAGCTTGTACCTCCGGTGGTTTTTGCTCCAGATGCATCGTTTGAACATGCACCCAGGAGCAATAAACTTTGGAGCAATTAGCTCCAGAGTTTATTCGTGCATAGCACATGGAGCCTGGTGTGACCAATGACACATTAATGCGCATGTAGACACTCCCACTGTGTTTAAAGGAATACTGTCAGGCTGAAACTCAATATATTTAATTAATATCTCCACTGTGGCACATAACACCAGTTTTATTCACAATGACCTGGGGAAGGGGGGTTATTTATTTATTTATTGAATTCATATCCTATCCTGTACAAAAGGCTCAGAGGAGTTTACAACAAAACAAAACAAAACAAAACAAAACAACCCAAATGAAAAACAATTCCAGGTGCTTTTTGAAATGGAGAGACAAACCTATCACCTGGCACAGCTAGTGTAAGTGTAAGTTACTGAGCTCAGTGAAGTTGTGCCCTTTTACTCCACCAAACATTAGGTCGTATCTGCCCAGGCCAATAGCATGGAATTTCTATTAGAGCAGTGACTTAAAAGCTTTTTGAAAAAAGGAAAGCAAGCTGCCTGGATCTTCCTTATGATCAGTTTGTCCTGGATTCCTTCTCATAGTTTTCCTCATGCTAGGAAATGGGGTAGGCTTCTGTCTTCTCCCCTAGAGTGATGTTCCAGTGCACTGGACTGGGGCTTAGGAGACAAGGGCTCAATGTCCTGCTCAGTCATCCCCCTGTAATCACTTGATACGCACTTAGCGGCCACCCAGATTTAAGGAGGGCTTTTAGCTTTACTTGGTGGACAACAGCCAATGCTCTCAATGCACATCAGATAGGCCTGTGCAGTTACATGCTTCCCACGTGACCATGGGCAAATTAACCAGCACCATTTCAGCTTCCCAGTTGTGAGCTGGATGTGCTACTTCATGGGGCATTGTAAGGATAAAAAAACACTAAGGATTAGGAGGTGCCCAGATCCCACAGTTTTTGAAGAAACCAGAGAGTGCTATACAGGATTTTTTTTGTCTTTTCTTGTTATTCCTGATGTGCAGAAGAGAGTGATGAGACCAGTGAGGAACTGGATGACCTCTACCTGACTCAAGAAGTCTATGGGCCAACGAGAGGCAAAGCGCTGCTTGACCTGGTACTGGCTACGGGGGACGACCTAATCGG
>NW_017728906.1:36566125-36587148 GCF_001723895.1 Crocodylus porosus
CCTGCCCTTTGGGCAGGGGGCTGGACTCGATGATCTCCCGAGGTCCCTTCCAGCCCTAATGTCTATGAAATCTATGAAATCTATGAACTCAGACCTAAATTGTTCTTAAATGTCACATGACCTTGGTTTTTAAGGCTCAAAAAGCAGACAGCAGGTACACTTGTAAAAAGGCATCTATCTTCCTTATGGAGAGGATACACAGGGCTGTTATTAGGAGATGTTGTGGGTTTCCTTTCTTTTCAAGACCCAGAGACTGAGCTCTATGAGTAACACCTCAGCAGTTGTCACTCCACAGTACCAGTTACTGCCATTCCTGGGGTTAAACCTGCCCAGGCTCCCAGCCTGTCTTTGCTTGCACTGGAAAGGGGGATGGAGAATGAAGAGTTACCAGCCTGGTTTCTTTTTTACTGCAGCCTTCTGGGAGCTGTAGTTTGCAAGCCATGAGACTGCTGGGAACTGTAGTGTGGTTTCGCTTGCCCTGCCTGCTTAATGGCTGCTTGCTGGAAGGTAATGTATTGATCCGTTTCCTTCGGATATCTTTGGGGTTTTTGAAATCAGCAAATGACTCAGCAGCCTGGGGTCGTCTGGGCCTGGATGTTGGCCTCTGAGCTGACAATGCAAGCTCAAAAAGAAGTGTGTTTCGAGGAGAGTCACGTTGCTCTCAGGGCAGGATGGGAAACAGACTGAGCTCCAAAATTGGTTAAACAAGGAAGCACACCACGAGTCCCCTTCTTCCCCCATCTGGCAACTGCTAAACAAAGTTGGCTGTTGTTTTAAAATTCAGTGGGAGCCCATTTGGCTGATTTTGTTGTCATCCCTCTGCACTGCTGGCGAGCCCAGACAGTGCTACCAAGTTCTGGTGCCTGAGACCCTAACCTGAAATTGGCCAGAGCCTGGATAGTTTCACTTTTGCTTGGTTTCCCTGTAAGTTGAATGAAGGAAATAAATAGCAGAAATTAGGATTTTAAATGGGGGGAAAAAAAAGCAGTGCGCCAAACGGTGCATGTAGAATTCGAGTGTAGTGGCGTGGTGGGGTGGGGGGGTCCCTAAGTGATGAGGAAGGACGGTGGCTGGGATACAGAGGACTGGGGTTGGGAAGGAAGGGTGGGTAGGGAGTCTAAGGTGGCCACGGCAGGACAAGATAGCAGAATAAGTATGGGTAAGGTAGTCAGTGAGTAGGGGAAATGCAGGCAGACTCCTAGAGTCTTAATATCACTGGGAAGATGTGGGAAGCTGGTGGGTGGTAAGAGGAAAGGTAGGTCCACAAGCCTGTTTGATATGTGCTGTTGCCTTTTGAAGAATGCTGGTTCACAGTCTCAGCCACCATGTCTCTGTCTGACTCTTGGGATATGACAGGCTATACTGCGTTTGTATCTGGCAAAAGCAATCTGGCATATGACTGTGAAGTGGTGCCCTGGGACACAGAGGTTAATAGTCTAGAGGACTGCAGGTTTTTGTTGTATGATTTTGACCCAGTTGCCAACTCTTTATATTTCCATTTGCTCTTTGTTTAATTTCCAGAGCATGAAATAAAGATCTGCCAGATGGACTTTTATTTCTGCAATTCCAGGTATGCAGATATTGGTGGTACTTTATGATGTGAATAATCCCTTAACATTGACTTTAGGTTAGGGATTATGGGACACATCTGCTGTCTATTGCATTGCTGTAAACTGGAAGGACTCCACCGCCCTCCCAGTGGAACGGCACAGCCTAGAGCAGGATGTGAATCTGTGTTTGAGCTGCAGGTATACAGGGAGCTGGCTGTCCTGAAGTCTGTCATCCTGTGTGATACGTGCTGTTGCCTTTTGGTTCACAGTCTCACTGTGTCTCTGTCTGACTCTTGGGATATGACAGGCTTCTGGGTTTGTGTCTGCCCACAAGACCCACTGTGGGGTGCCTAGTGATGCATGGGGCAACAAATGAGCCACAGCAGTGGGTACTTTACCTAATCAACTGATACAAAGTATATCAACTGTCTCTTTAAATACATGAATCAGGGAAAGGAGGGGGAGGGGCAAGGACAAAACATGTTTCTGCCTAGATGAAAAGAGGATAGTACTGGTCTAGTACAGGTTGTAGTCCGCCATCATCTAGTTCCTAGTACAGCCAAATGGACATGTATTTTGCATTTCTAGAAGCCTGCTGATAATCTTCTGTGAGCCTCAATGAATAAGTCTTAAAACCCCTTCTGCCTTATAGGCACAGTATGATCAATCCTGTATTTTACTGCTGAATAAGTAGAGGTACCAGCAGGCCAACCTATTTTCCTCAACCAGGATGATACAAAATGCGGGTGTTTCTGTGGTGCCTTGTTTCGTGTGTATTTATGGAAATTTGTACACAGCAGGTGTAATACTTTCTTACTCAGGGAGTGAGCAGATAATGATTTGGCTGTGAAGGTAGAGAAGAAGGACAGTCTATTGGATCAGGCCTAGGACCTGAGACACCAACATTGAATTATTTGCGCTGCCACAAACTTCCTGTGGGGACTTGGGCAAATGTTTTAGCCTGTCTGCTTCAGTTTTCCATATGTAAATGGGGTGGGCAGGACAGAGTCATCTTGCCTCACTGAAAAGTTGCGGGGATAATTATATTGAGCTGCTGCTGCAGTGATGGAGGCCATATGAGCACCTACGATTCATGGCATTTTAAGCCTGCTATGCACTTGTGTCAGCAAATACCCAAGGAGCACAGCAGTGGGGAACGTGGCCCAGGAAGCCTGCGGTGGTGCTCAGGGTGGAACCCAGCTCTCCCTCGCGTGCCTTAAGGCAAGACCTTCACAAGTGAAGGTAACAGTGACCTTCCTTATGCTGGGCCCACGTCTCCTTTTGTTATTGCTGTATTAGTCAAGGGAATTTACATTTTGAGGGCAACAAATAATCTCTGAGCATAGATGTTTTTAAACTCTGAGCTTGGCCTTATCTGCCTTTGAAAAGGCAAACATGAAACTTTGGCTGTTTACTTGCCTGCACACTTTAAAGATACCACAACCTTGAAAGCAGAGTAAGTGAACTTTATTCTTTTTCAGCCAATGAAGTTGTGCTAATAAATGTTTCTTTTGAAATGAGCAAAAGTGAATCCTCCCTTTCTCATTGTGTCTCTCAAACACACCTCCCTTTCTCACTGTCTGCCTCTCAAACACATATACACATACTTCTTCTTTTTCTGCCTGTGGATGCAGCCAACATTCACAAAGTCTGGCTCAAGATGAAGAAAGAGGAGAACCCAAAGGGAGATCAGTGGAGCCACTAGAGAGAATTGGTGTGTGCACTGACACATAGAGATGGCTTCAAAGCTAGTTTGCAACAGGGAATGAAGATGAGATTCTGAATAGGAGAGATCCCTGGACATGTGAGTTTCCCCCTCCCTATACACATACTTGCCCTGTATGTGACTTCAGTGCAGTTACATTTACATCATTTTGTGAGGAGAACAGACTTTAAACAGTGCAAAAACACCTTGCATGTTATGATATATCACTCAGGCTCCCTACCCAACAATTATTTCCGTACCCAGAAATAACCAGATCCCTGCTGCCTAATTGTCTCCAGAATTCAGGGAATTTTTAGAACCTCCAAATTCAGCCCCCTCTTTAGAGTAGTAAAAAAAAAAGAAAACCCATTGTACTTTAAGCAATTCATGATTATGAAGGGGTTAATGTCTGACAAATGCCATCCTGGCCCTTTGAAGTGCGGGGATACGGAATGCATGAGATGTTGTGGGTGCTTTAATTAGAGTGGCCTGAGAGCCACTCTAATTAAAGCACCCCTCTTCCCATCCCCAGAGCGAGTATAAAGATGCCCTAGCATTTTAAGGTAGATCTCTCTTAATATTCTTTTTTTGTGACATGGAGACTTCTTCATTCACAACGGCTATGATACTTTATTAAAGGTAGGAAATACAAAGGGGACACCACAAATCATAGCTTGCATACAAGCATGTAGATTGTCAGAAAGGCAGGTCAGGACTGGTATAGCTGGATAACAGAACACATGAGAAACCAGATATATACTAGAAGCCACTCTCTCCCTTTTTGTCTCTGGATTGCTTGTGTCAATCATGTGTCCTGGCTGGTGGAGTGGTACTGCTCTTCATCACACTGTATAAATTACACTCCTCAGTAATGGGGCCCAATGGAGAAGGCATTTCTTGACCAGTCTGAATGGAAGAGGGGCTTACGTATAACAGGCATGCTTATTTTTCCCAACAGTCCAAGTTGTAATGGAGGCAATCTGGTCTCTCCAGGGCATGACAGCTCAAGCCCCTTGCTATAGAAGGATCTTCTGTGGGAGTTTATCAGTGGTCCATTCCTTCAGTACAGCCAGTGTCCCAGCATCAGTGGTGGGAGGAGAGCACGCCTTCCTTTGATAGGGAAAACTAGGACATTTCTGCAGCAAGGAGGAAGACAGTTGGCAGGACACTTGGCTCCTTTGTCTTACAGTAAGATCTGAATGGCTGCTGTCAGGAGCTTGTTGTTGTTATTTGTACAGCACTGCAAGAGTACACAGCCCCCTCATCAAATTCTGACGGAGCTATGGTCTTTTTCCTGAAGATCGCACAGTGAGTCTATTGTTACACAGGCATGCATCAGGCACAGGCAGACAGCTGAAGGACGGGCAGGGCTTGAGTGGAGAAAGCTGTTTAATTTGGAAGTTTCACAACCAGTGAGAAAGCAGAGGCAGAAACCGAAGTGCAGCATTTCATCTATATGCAGCTGCTTCATGGTCATGTGCGTCCTCTCGAGCATTTCTCAGCCACAGAGCTGAGCGCTGAGAGTCAAACCAGGCATCTTGGGGAATCATGGCAATTAGTTATTTTCTCCTGCTTTATAACCTTAGTCTTATAGGGCTTTTTTATTGTCAAAAGAGCCATAGCCACATTTTCATTTCCCCCCAGATGATAAAGGCAAGAGACAACCCAGTTCTGGGCATTCAAGCTCTGAAAAGGACTGCTGGGATTGGGACCACGAATGTGCTTTTGATAGGGCTGGTGTTCTCAGCTATAACTCAAGCATGTAATGAGACTGCTTAATCTGCACACATGTGCAGACCTCATGCCTACAAAAGCAACCTGCATTGTGTATTTAGACAGAACAGCTGCAAGGATCCACTGTGCCGAGAAGAGACAGGGCCTCCCAGTTGCAAGCATACAACACCTGTTCCAGGCCCGTCAACCTTTTGCTCTGTGCAGCACTGCTACTGGATGCTGTTCCTGTCACTCGGGCAGCTATGAAATAACCCACTCGCTGCAAGAACCTTCCCAAATGTTCTGGGACTCCTGTAACAGTAGGCTAATCAGCATGACGGGCTAATGAGTTTGCCAGACGTATGGACTGTGGATGCATCAAATGCAAGCGGATTGGCTAAACTGTACTTTTTTTTATATCCTCAGATGAATCCAGCCCTATTGGTTTCTTACAGCTCTGACAAGCGTCTGTAGTGACCTGTGAATTCATCAGTGAGGCAAGATGGTGGCCTTTAACTGGAGGGTGAGGACATTTTTACCTACAAAACTGTTGTTGTTAGAGAGTGGGGTGTTATAATATAATTGGGTGTATTGCATACCAGTGTGTGTGTTCAGGTTTGAGGAGATTTAACCACAGCTCCATGCCCTTGGAGCATATACAGCTAATGTTTTCTTTCATATACGTTCAGTGCTGTGCAAGCTCACTTTTTGGGAGTACTGGCAGCGAGGACTGCTGCTATGGAAATCAGAATAATCGTGGACGTAGGCTGTGTCTTGCCTCCGCATTCACCCTCTCCACGTGGTGCTTCTGTTCCCAGGCTCTGCATCTGCTCTTTTGTCCATAGGCACCTTTTATCTCTGCACAGCGGATGCCCCACCCTGTTTGTCTGTTTACCTGGGCTATAAATGCTCTGGGTTGTGGACCAGCTTCCCATCTCAATCGTATACCTCCATTCATCCTCTGTGTAACAGGTTATATCATGCATAAGTTTGACTCAGTAATTGATCCACGTGCACATGGGTATAGCCCAGCACGAAGTATGCTAACAGTTGCAATATAGGCAATCAAATTATATTTAGCAAAACAGCAGTTCTAACCACCAGGCACATTTATATCTTTATGGACGTTATATAGCTACAGTTTAAACAGTAGCAAAACTTAGGGAGGGCAGTGGGTAAGCAGGAGAGCAGTGGCAACATGTAGGGAGTGCTGGTGCACCTCCTGACAGCAGCATTCCCAGACGGGGGGGAGGTGAGAGCACTGGTGCCCCCCTGAGAGTGCCAGCTGGGGAGTGAGCCAGGAGAAGCGGTTCTCCCGTAGTTGATCCTGCTGATTTGGAAGTGCCAGCGGCACGCTGCTGCCAGTTGTGGGTTGGCAGAATTGGTCAGCAGGGGACCCCCATCCCTCGGTTGCTGACTGCCTGCAAGTCCCGCCCCCCCGCCTGACTCAGGAGGCACCAGTCGCTCATGTGGTGGAGGGTGGGAACAGGGTCATGACCAGGGTACAGTTACACCACGTTATACCTCTGGGTTTAAAGACAGTATGACTTCTTACAGTTTGGGAGAATAATAGAGGATGAAATTCTTGCTGGGCTTTGTAGTTTGCAGTTGTAGATTGATACAGTCTAATTTCAGAGGCGGTATGTGCCACAGAAACTGGTTGGTATTATGAGAATCTTAAACTTGAGTGCTTTCCAGTTAGTACCTTTCTAGATAGCTAACCTTAATGGAATAGTACTATAAGAGTATTTTTGGTATTTAGTATTCAGATACTAGCAGTGCTGATTTTCAAGGGACTAGCATTTCCAGTAAGTCTTAACTGTCAAGTTATTTGGCACTGGGGAGCAGTAAGAAAGCACCAATTACATAGGCCTGTTAATGCTTGAAAATAGCAGGCAGGAAATTGTAGCATCCACAATACATTTCTCAAATTGAAATCTCTTGTTATTGGTTGTCCAGTCCTCTGCCTTCGTGATTGTTTTAAAGTTCTTTGTTACACAACTTTGTAACATCCTTTTTTAATAAGGCTGAAGCAGATGTCCGGTATTGCTGATCCCAACCACAAAAGTGAATAATGAGCCTGGCTACAAAATAGTCCTGAGATTTAGAGCATGAGATTTACATGTAAGAAGAGAATTTGGGTTTTTATTTGCATTCTGGTTTCTGAGCCTTTCACTTTTCTCTTTGAGAAAACTCACTCATATTCTGACTTAGGCAGCTGACTTTTCTTTAAAAACGAAGCCTCAGATTTCCACAGGGTCACATGACTAGGAGTTTGGACTTTGAACGAAACGCCAGCTATTGCAAGGCTCACTCATTATCTGTGCCTTGCAGAGGAGGATTTTCCACAAACATTTGTGCATGTGCAGAATATTTGCAGGATTCTGGACTTCATCTTGCTCTCTGTTGCCTGTCCCTCAATCCACTTGCTCGCTTCTACCTGCCCCCCTTGCCTCTGCACCCACCCTGCGATGCTTGTACCCTTTCATGCCTGCTGCCCTGCCACTTGCTCCCCTGCCAATACCTGCCTTCCACAGTACCTATGCTCCTGTGGTGCCTGCCCCACTGTCCCTTACTCCCCTGCTGCTGACCCCCATGCCTATGCTCCCTTACCACCTGCTCTTCCCTGCTAATTGTCCCCTGCTCGCAGTCTTCCTTCTGCCCCTGCCACTCCTACTCTTAGAGCCGGCCCCGGTCCTGGCCCGAGGTACTAAACACATACTGGCTCCAGCCCTGGCCCGGCTAGGGAGCAGCAGTTGTAGGGAGGCATAAGTGGCTAGTGGGTGGTGAGAGGCAGGGTGCAGACAGCAGGGGGGAGGCACGTGGGCAGACATAGCCAGAAGGAGGCGGCGGGGTCAGGTAGGGCATGTGCTGTGGGTGGGGCTGTGGGTCTAACCCTGAGTCTGAGTTGGGGGTCACATTGCAGCTGCCTGTTCCCCCCCAACCTTGTACTAGAATTCAAGACCCAACATGTCCTAAAAGGGGAAAAAATAATGTCTTGGATTCTAGTAAATATAGTAGTAATAAGCAACCACTAACTAATTCTATAATTTTTTGCTTGTTTTTCTGTTTTCCAAGATTCAAATATAAGTCAAAATGATTGGCTAGGCAGTTTTTTGTGGAGCTAGCATATGGTCTGTATCTTATTAACAAGCAGCTCACTGGGAATATTTTGTAATAAAGTTTTGAACTCTTTTGGCTGGAAACAGAAATCATTGTAACCTGAAGAGGCAGTTCAACACAGAAACATAGGGTTGTTTGGCAGGCTCTTCTTTTATGGAAAACTGTATTTTAGTCACAGAAAAGCAATTAAAAATAATCAGAATGTACTAAAGGTATTTCCTGGCTCATCTTTATTGCCAGTGTAGGGCAGCAATCATAGGCTTATCCCAGGTAAAATAAAACATATAAATAGCCATTGTTTGGCATATTCCCAGTGTTTCTAATACTGCTCTCAGTCTTGGATGTGTTTATTGGTATCCACCCTGTGGTACTCCTCTAGCAGCTACATTACATATTTTTGGCATGTACAGAACAGAAACAAGCGGGCAGGGTATATTGTCCCATCAGCATAGTCTGAGGTAATATGGGCATATCCTTTCATGGCTCCTTTCTGGAATGCCTGCTAGGAAATGAGATGAAAGCTCTTCAAGGTTGGGTGATCTGTGCCCCTTGTCATAGAGAGGAAGGATAGAGTAATGTTTTCATTTTCTTTTTGGGTTCACGATTTCTGCATGGTAGTCAGAAAGGCCTATTCCTTCTCATGAGAAAAGGAAATATACATCTACCTGTGTTTCAGTGGCTGACCTATCATATCCATGTTATCGAAAGCCTAACAACTCTTATTGCATGCCTTTGAAAACGTAGCTTTGCGTGAACACGAAGTGCTATTTACCTTCCTTATAAAACCCCAGTATCTACAGGTTCCAGTCATCATCCAAGAGACTTTATGAGAAGACAGTGTCTGTGATTTATCAAACACAGGCATACAACCCATAAGCTAAAATCACTGACTCAACCCTTGAGTTCATCAGTTTCATACATGGATATCCCTCTGCATTTCCTGATTTGGCTTCACACTACAATTACAGCAAATTAACATATTAAAGACCTTGGCCTGAAACCAACATTAGCCATTTCTTGGTGAGCTCACCTTTGAAACTGTTGAGCAGCTACCTACTGTCAGGCCCTGATAAGATGGTCATCAGTACATATAAAATGCTCCAAGGATGAGTAGACACTAGCGTAACTCAAGGAATGGGATACAAGGAAGGCACATGACATAGGATCTATCTAGAGTTTTAATTTATAAATATTTCCAGCAAATAATTATATCTTCAGGATCACAGGGTAAAATCCCAGCTCCACTGGCAACAATGCCATATCTGCTGTAGCGTACATTAACTTCTAGGAAAGCAGATACTCCTGAGTACTGCTTAGGATGGCAGACTTGCTCATGTCCAATGTCAGCGTCTGAACTGAGTGCAAGAGTTAGGTTTCAGCTCTGAACACTCACAATTATCACTCAGTGGGCGCATCTACATGGTGCCCTATGGCACGCTACATGGCCGTATGACGTGCTATGGTAACATGGCGATTACGTGAGTCTACACATGATTGCCAGCTACATTGCCATAGTGGTATGCTCCCTACTTATTGTGTGCTGGTATGGCAGCATACTGGGGAAACTGAAGCATGCGCTGCCTGTATGCTGCAGTACGGGCAGTTACTGTGCTGTGCTTTAGTACTTCCAAAAGGCAGTAGTAACAATGGTGCAGCAACAATGTCACCATACACTGCCGTGTAGACACGTCCAGTGTTCACTTTTTGCAAGTATCCTAAGGTAGTAACTTAAAGTGTGTTCTTTTCCTCCACAGCAGTCTTGCCATCATTTTCCATAAAGCATAGGGATATTGAAGGGAGGGATGTTTTTCGGAGGGGGGGGATATCTCTTATTGGATGAGAAAAAGATTACTTTAGGTTCAAAAGCTTATCTAAAATCCCTTCCAACCATGCAGTCATTCCATAACACACAATTCCCCCACAATATCCTTGCCTGTCACATGTTTCCTGGACTATCGTGGCTTCAGGATCTCTCCAGCACTACCACAAGGGATATGAACACAGTTAAAGCAAATTCACACAATCCTAGGGAAATAATTTTGAATGCTGATCTACATTTTCTAAAATTTCCCATGGGAAAAAGTATCAATTGCATTACCATAGCCTTAAACAACAGCATTGTCAGGGCTGCTAGTATCCCATAGATCTGCTTTAAATGTCACAGTTGCTCAAGTATTCTAGTAACTTTGTGTAAACATCTTGTTTTATATTTCAGGCTTTGGAGAATTTCCCCCTGTTGATGTACATTTTAGCTGCTAAAACATTAATTCTTTGCTTGGCTTTTGCTGGTGTAAAAATATACCAAAGAAAAAAGATTGAAGAAAGAATGAAAAAAGAACGTGAGGAGAAGCTGAGAAAGGAAGCAGACAAGAAGGAAAATTGAACCCTTACATGAGGTATAACATTACTTCGTGTATTAACATGGAGTTATGACATCTTTTTAAAGTCCATTATATTGTGGCTCAGATACAGGCTGATTCCAGGGTTATAGCTGTTATCACCATTTATGTTGTAGTCGCAAACGGTTCTTGCAATACTTTAGCACAGGGTTATCCAGCTGCTGACATGTAGGCTGCATGGGACCTTGCAAGAGATTAAGTTGTAGCCCCCAGACTCCTGCTGGGCAGCAGCACTGGTGCTGGTAGGGGTGGCTACAAAGAGCGGTTACAGCCACCCCATAATTCGCTGTAGCTCCCTGTCCCAGCACTGCCGCCCAACCCACCTGGCCCCTCCCCCTTGCCAGGAAGAGCCTGATGCAACTCTAGCTTCAGCCTACAGTAGCAGCCTGCCCTTGCCTCACACACAGATGTGGGGGACATGTGCCCCCCATGCCTCCACCACGGGTGAATGCACAGGCGGGAACTGCCTCCCCCCACCGCAACCCTGGATGAGTCACAGCTCCATGCTCTGCCCTGCCACACCCTGGCTGGGCAGAGCCTTCCCCAGCCCCAGCTCCATTCCCTCCCTTCACCTCAGGGGCCTTGATCTGCCCCCTCCACCCCATGCCCCTTCCCCTCCACCCCTTCCCCCCCACAGACTTACCAGCCGGATGCTGCTCCTCAAGTTAACAGGCTGTACTACTGGTTGTGTACATGCTGCGGCTGTGCACGTGCACAGAGCATTTATTGGAAATATTATTGCCCACATCAGCCAAAAAAGTTGATTGCTGATAATGTCAATTTTCCTTCTATTGGTGCTGATACAATATGGACTGATGTATCGCTGTACCTCTACTGGATGGATGTTGTATCAGAGTTAACTGATTCAGGTTAAATCAATTTATTGAACTTCTGTCCCAGAATCGATTCAGCTTCAGGCTTTTTGACTGTCTGTACTTAGCCCAAGAGAAAACCTAAGATTTCATTTAACTTAAATATACTACGTGTGCCAAGTGTGTTAGCTGGAACAGCCAACTCATCTCTCAAACTGTTCTCCCAGACAGACCTGTTAAACAAGTTATGCTACACAGTGGCTTTTGCACTTGACTGGAATGAAGCAGAACCATTCCTGGGAGTTTTTAGGAGTGCCCAGTTGTTAAAGGTCTGGACTAAGTTCTTAGAGATGGTGCACATTCTCCTCCCCACTAGTTTAGGAGGGAAGTGAGGATGCTTAGTACTTTGCACAGTCAAACCCGGTGTTGAGAATTTTAGTCATACTGGTAAAAGTATCAGAGTCTGTTATCTAAAGTCTAAGGCTAAGTACAGCCAGTCAAGAAGCCCAAAGCTGAATTGATTCAATCTTTACAGGTTAGTCTAAGGTGCGTAGATTGAACGGATAAGTAAGTGAACAAACATTCACTTTGGATTCTGAAAATGCAGCTGCATGCCTGCAATGGCTCAAGCCAGAAGCTAGGGGGCACTAGAGGATGCCTCCCTGCTCAGCTAAAGCTTGGGCCAAGGCTAGCTCACCCTTCAAGAGGGAGTTTGTGGGGGAGGTGCAAAGCATCCTGGAGTTAACTTGAATCTGGAGGGATCTGTGACACAAGTTCAATAAACTGATTTAACTTAAATCAATTAAGTCTGGGGTTCCTGATCTTCTCTGATAAAAAATTGCAAATTCTTTGATTAAAAAAAACAAAATCCACAGTTAAAATTAAACACTACTATGTACGTAGGTATCAGCCCTATAGCGCCCTGCCTCCCCCAGGAGTGCCCAAGCCCTGGCTGTTGCCTGTGGGAGGCAGTGGCTGCTGTGGCCCGAGCAGGGAGCCCGGCTTCCCCTTCCCCCATGGGGGGCATGGCAAGAGTGTGCCACCCTGGCGAAATGCCCCCTGCCCACCTGACAGCAGTGAGGGGCACAAACTGTACTGCTGCCCCTGCTGCTGCTGGGCACCTCATCAGGGTGTGGGGCTTACAGTGGCAAAGAGCTTCCTTGCCTGGCCCTGCTCTGGCCTGTCAAAATCCTGAGCTAGGTGTCCAGCTTTCCTTTTGCTCAAATGAATAGACACAAGCTCCTCCAGTCCAAACCAGATAGCACGGTAAGCCATTGCAAAGCACAGAAGAGAAGGAGCAACATTTGACATTCTGCCTCTCTCCCCATCTGGGTGATTCTCCACGGCCCTGAATTGCCCAGGAATTTGGGGGTGGGCTTCAGGGCAGGGAGCCTGAGCCAACAGTGGGCAGCCTGTCCCTGCCCTGCACATGGATCTGGAGGGCATGTTCCCCCTTGCCCCCTGCCCTGGGAGTGTGGGCAGCCAGCTTCTCTATATGCCGATTCACACCACTTAAGTTCAAGGTGTGATTTTTAAACCACTTTAGTTAGTCTGGTTTATTACAGGTCTAAGTCCATTAAAACCAGTTTTAAGCTAATTAGAAACAAGCCACCCAAACTGAAATGAGAGTGGCTCCATAGGGGTTTGCAATTGCTTGACTAAAGCAATCCAAGTTATAGATTAGGCCTAAAGACAACAAAGAACATAAGCACAAAAATAGCTTTTGGGATACAGTCTACACTGTCTCTACTCTGCTCTTGAGTTTGCCCCCAAAAAACCAAGTCCCTCCCACCCATTCACCCACCCATTCTTGCTCACCATGTTCCAAGTTTAGCACTGAGGTGTTAAGGACTTTCCAGGGGAGCCCCCACCTTGACACTCCCATGAAGAGTGGTGGTGGGCACTGTTGTACTGTCCTCACCATTACCTTTCTGGGTTTGGGAGCTGGAGCAGACAGGTAGCACCCTTTCTTCAGAAACAACCTTAAAAGAGGCCACAGAGCAAGCACATACCTACAGGGACTCATCTGGCAACATTGTGGATCTGATAGAAATACCAGCATGGTAGCTGTCAAAGTGGAGCAGGAAGGGAAAATCCCTGAGATACAGTGAGGAGAAAACAGTATAACTACTTTGGATTAACTCCTCTCCCTCCAACAGGATTTTTACTGCTTGTTGAGCACTATAACCAGCATAAGCATGGCAACCCTGCTGTGTAGTGCTGCACTCTGAGGGGGAGGATGGTTGTTGACAGAGGCACAAAGATAAAGCGGAAAGTGTTTTGAAGGTCTTGTATGTGTGGTACTTTCAGCTGATGTCTGTGAACGATTGGTTTATATACCAGGAAGATACAGAAGAACATTCTGTTTCACTGACTTAATAAGGATTTAGTAAGCTCTGGGGAAAAGATTTTTTATTATTATTAAATATAAATGCATCTTCTCATCAAGGGCTGGTGGACAGAGGTGGCATACAGATGAAGGGGCTTGCCATGCAAACCGTAGGGACATAGCACTAGTGAGGTGTGGGAAGTCTGGCTGTTGTGCTGGGTTGTGTTTACAAAAGCACATAGTTTTCCACCTCAGGGTATATCTATAGGGCATGTTGCAGTTCTATATAGACATCCCAGGCTAGCTGTACAACAGCTGGCTGAGGTATCTCAACCTGATACTGCCTCGTGTCATGTAGACACGCTCTGGTTAGCTCACGTTTAGACTGATCAGTACCACTTGGCTGCTTCCAAAACCCGTGGAGCTGTCGCCAGGACCAGGTACAGACATTACACTGTTACTGGTTTAAGTAATTGGAAACCAGTCTACCCATAATAGAACAGAAGTTTGGCACACATAGTCTGGTTTTAAAATGGTGGAACCTGGTCTAATATCCTTCCCCACCCCCCAGGGCAAATGTGTGTTTGGTTCACTACTGATCTAAACTATGCTGTTTACAGAGAACAGCATAACTTAGATCAACTTCAGCTTGGGCTTTTTTAATGTCTGTACATAGAAGGAAATATCTTGGTGCAAAGGACAGATATATTGGGGTCAAAGGCTTTGCATTGTTTGGCATCTTGTTGGATTTGGAATGGGAACTACATCTTGCAGTCAGTGCTACTAGATAGGAGCAAACATATTGGTGCTCAGCAAGTAGTAAAAATACTATTGGAGGGAATAGAGTTAAGCCAAAACAGTGGCATTTTCCATTTGTTCTTTGGTTCCAGAGCCTTGTCACAGCGTTGCTTTCTGAAGGAACTGTGCTATTGTGATAGATTAGGGAAGCCAAGGGATTATGGAGGAGGGAAAAGGGAAAAAAAGTACCATTGTCTATGCTACAGTGCCATCAAGCTCTCCCCAGAAATACTGGGACACCCATAGGGTTGGAGAGCTAATGTCTTCACAGGGGGGCTTTGGGGGAGAAATGAACACTTCAGCTCCCAAGATTGTTCTGTATTATCCCCAAGGTATCAAATCTGGAGAGCATTGTGTGTTGCTCCAGCCCTGATTTTTTCCACATGGAAAGGTAGATTTGGCTTATGTAACCTTTTGCTTTTCTCACCAGCTGGCCCATTGGTAATTATTTTTCTCTTCTCTCTCTTCAGACTTCTTGACACTTGGCAGCTTGCTTGGACCGTGCCTGAGAACTGAATGATGTGTGCGAAGGAATAAAACACACCAAAGTAATTCTTTCTTGAGCTGGATATTGACTTTTTACACACACAAAAGGCATATTTAGGGCTTTATTTATGCAATAAAGATTCCTTTGTCAAAGTGGCCTTGGTCTCTATTTACTAGAAATATTCCACTTAAGATAGCTGCTGTGAGAGAGGCTGTTTTTAAGAGTCAGCTGCCGAGCGCAGGAAGGCTGTCCCTTTTAAAGAAGAAAAACACTTGAAATCCATCACAGGTGCATAGCAGTTGGATGGAGCATGCAGAGGACAGACAATAGCAAGATCCAGAATCTTGCTACTTCCGTAAAGGGACCAGCTACAAGGGAGGACATGGGTGTAGATCAGATACTTCCCCAAGGCTAAGTCCTATTTTGTCTTTATGCACCTACAAAAGAAGAACCTGAGTGCTACTTACCTAGCCATCTAAGTTCCATTTTGGGCAGGTCCACAGATTTTAGATCTTATCTCATCTCCACTCTTGTAGCTATACTTGCTTTTTTTACATGCTCAAAAGGCCCCACTATAGCCACATAGTAGAATAAGATTTCCTGAGCACGTGTGTTTTTGAATGTGTGATTGGAAAAAAACCTGGCTGGTAACTGGAAGAGGAAGAAGGCATTCTCACCCTTGGTCCAATAGCGGAGTGATTGAAGAACTTCTGTAGACAGCATTAGACCCAGTTTTCAGGCCTACTGCCCTTACTCAGAGGGGAAAGGGTACAGGCCTGCATCTACTTTCCAGCAATGAGTAAGACACCATCCTATAAAATGCTATTAAATCCTATATAATATTAATGCAACTAATATTAAATGCAAGGTGCAGAAAAAGCATTGGGGGTAGGGAGCAGAACTCAAAGCAACTTCCCTTTCACTAATCTGATGGCTTCCTCGTGGTCCAGTTTCAAGAGGTGACTGAGAATGCTCCTGGCAATGCCTAGTCCATAGCCTGGTGGTTAGAGTGCTTTGCTAGGAAGCTGGTTCAAACCCCCTCTACATTAGAGGAGCTTGAACCTGAGTATCCCACTTTGTGGGCAAGTGCTAATAAGCTAAAAGGTAGAAAAGCCCCTTCTTTCCACCCCCTCCCTTTACATCATGGGTTTTCTTTCAGGATCTGCACACTGCTAACAATAGAAACCAAAATCTGTGCAAGGGCCATCAATGTTGCTGTATCTGAACATAGACGTAATATAGCTTTTGGCTACTAACCTCTCCACCAAACCTAGGGTAGCAGCTCTAGAGATCAGTTCTATGTCATCCTTCATCCATCCTGCATCCAGCATGCTGGGTTCATTTCTTGCAGTAATGCAGATAAAATGGTACTATCAAATCTCAGTGGACTCTTCCCTGTTAATGACCTGGAGCTTTTGCTACACAGAGCAAGATTTGAATGCAAAAAATGTCTCTTTGGACCTTATATGGTTCTGTACCTCACACACACATGCAATATTGTCAGCCTGTCCTTAAAACAGACTTCTTATTTACTAGAATTTCTGCATGAACATTAGCTAAATAATTGATCATAGGTTAATCATTTTTTGTAGATTAGCATGGCAGTAGAGGCCATGGAATACACACCAAAGCTGCCTGTGCACTGCTAATTCCTCACAGTTTTAGTTAAAATTTAGGAGAAAAAACATCAGGTTTGTGGCTCTGCTGACAGGATTTGAGTCCCACTAGTGCATAGAAGACCACAGTGGCTCACTGCTACCCCGTGTAACTTCAGCCTGTTATTGTTGGTGTAACCGGAAAAGCAAAATACAGTTATCTGAGAGTGTAGCTATTGTGGTCTCATTTTGTTGACTTCAGGGAACTGGGGTGAATCTCTAGGGAAGATGCCCAGGAAGCTTTCAGGACTGTAAAGTTACTAAAGTAATTATTAACCACAGTCATTTATAACCTAGCAGTAAACCAACAAACTTTGCAAAAGTCAAATCCTCTCAGAGGAGAAACAGGAGTCCTGCACCCTTGTTGTGCAAGGGATGCAATTACATTTTGTGGGGCCCAAGTGACAAAAACAAAAAATAAGGAGGAAAAGGCAAATAATAGCATAGGGCACAAGTAGCATCCTTATCTTTTTCCTGGGATGGGACAAGGAGGCATAAGGAATTTAGTGGGATGTCCCTCACTCACATGTCTGCATCTGTTATCAAAATGGGAGGACCACGAACATGGTGTGCAAGTCAAAAGCTGGGAGAGAGGGCCAAGAGAGAGGAAGGAGGGGGCATTTGGTTCAGTGCTGTCCTGAAATTAAGTAAACCGAAGCAAACCCCCACAGAGTTTAGGTCAGCAAGGAGACCAAGTGTCACAGCAGGCTGGTTGCAGGGCTTTCAGAAGTACTCTCAAAGGTTTCTGTGCATGTGCATGTGCATGTATGGAGACATTATGCACATCTTGTACTTTTTCAGAGAAATGCCAATGGCTAAACTTTAGAAATCAGCTGGAGATGGGGTGGGAAAGACTATGCAAGTTTTTCTATGAAGCATTCTGCAAGACAGCATTATGGCAGAATTCATCCACATTTAACATCTTTGAGTGTGTATAGAAGTTGCTTTTTCTGCCATTTAAAGCACTTTATTGCTGTGACTTAACAGAAGTGTATGGCTTTACAGCACTTTAAAAATGGGTAGAGTGCTTTAAATTAGCTTGTTAAATGAACTATGTATTTTAGAGCACTTTAGCAACCTACAGTGCTCTGTACAATCATCAAATTTCTTGTGATTCCCCAAGTATTCCATGGGCTTTGTTAATGCTCTGTTCCCAGTGAGTTGGGAGGAGAGGGAGGGCAGGATGAAGGGGAGATGCCACAGATGGGACACACACACATACACACATCTAGTTGGACAGAATCCAGCTAGATCTAGACAGGTTACAGTGGTGGGCAGATGAGAATAGGATGGAATTCAACACAGACAAGTGCAGGGCAGTGCACCTAGGGAGAAGGAACCAGCAACACATCTATAGGCTGGGGAACTCCCTTCTCAACAACACAGTGGCTGAAAGGTCCAGGGAGGTGCTGGTCAAGCCGCACTTCAAGAGAGATGTGGCTAGCATTGAGAGGGTCCAGAGGAGGGCCACTCACATGGTCAGGGGGCAGGAGGCCAGGCCCTATGAAGATAGACTAAAGGGCTTGAATCTATTCAGCCTCCACAAGAGAAGACTGAGAGGGGACCTGGTAGCTGTCTATAAACTCACCACGGGGGACCAGCAAAAAATAGGTGAGACTTTGTTCCCCCAGGCACCACCTGGGATAATAAGGAACAACAGCCACAAATTGATTGAGAGCAGGTTCAAGCTTGATAACTTTATGGTTAGGGCTGCCAGGCTCTAAAATGGACTCCCAAAGTCCCCTACCTTGGGGGACTTCAAGAAAAGATTGGATAGATATCTGGCTGGGGTATTACGATCCCGGCACTTGTTCCTGCCCAGGGCAGGAGGTTAGACTTGATGATCTGTTCAGGTCCCTTCCAACCCTAGAAACTATGAAACTACTATACACACACACAACTTGAGACCCTGCATGGCTGGGGACAAGACGCTTGGAGCTGGGCTGTCAGCCTGGGTGAGAGTTGCTGCCCAGCCTGTAGCAGAAGTGGTGCCAACTGAGTGACAGCTTCTCATCCCAGTTCCACTGTCTCCACTGGTCTGCAGTTGTTTACAGCCTCCTGCAGTTAAATTTCTGTGAATCTATGTGAATTGATGAGGCTGTAGAGAGCCCCCTGCCACCTAGTCTGGAAAGTGCAGGGAGGTTCAGAGGTGCCCACCCCGCACAATAGAGATGCAAATTGATAGTGCCACCAAAAGTGGTCTAAATTACAGTGCTACAAAACATGCATGGAGCACTTCTGTACACACCCACAATTCACACACACTGAAGAATCACACTGAAAAAAGATATATGGTGATGCTGGGCAGACAGCATCTCATATTTAATTTTCCCTTCCTGTTAAAGCCAAAGGGTTTCTGAATAGACCTTCCCCCCTCCCCACCCCAGTTAAAAGAACCTTCTGAAAAGTCTCAAAGTATCCACATACTGCAAACTGGTCCTTTACTCTTACGCACTGGCCAGCATTGCCAAGCTGGGAATGTGAAAAAACTTGCTTTTTCTTTTATACATATATACATGCATACACACACACAAATATAAATATATATAAAAGAAAGAGCTATGTTTTTCACATTCCTGAAGCATAGACTTGAAGAACGCCACAAATCATGAGCGATGGCAACATAGCCAAGTGCACAAAACCCAGCCCCTTACGAAACAAAAGAGGAGTTAAGTACTTGAGATGTAAATCTGTTTTCCACAGTCATGAAAAATCTCCTTGTTTTGATATGAAGGTAGAGAGGGCCTCATGTGGTCACATAACTCTGACAATTAAATAAATAAATACCACCCTTGGGGAGATTCATCAGTGAAGTCACAAGGATTACTGATGCACATAGTGACTGCTCATACAGGGAGCTCTTCCACTCAGGGAAAATACAGTACCAAAGAGGAAGTCAGGAACTGAGCTGCAATGGCATTAGAGAGATGACGCAAATGCAACAGAATGATATATTTGGGGAAAATTGTGTTCATCAAGGAAGCTAGGGACTGGTCCTGGTGCCGTAGAGTCTACCACTGATGGATTATGACTTCAGCTTTAGGTTTCATCTGAAATATAGGACCCCTTACTACTGTAGAAGTTAAGCTTTTCATGGGCATCATGAGAGTGACGGGACATTAGAATCCAAGTAGCATTTGGGACCTGTACTGGTGCAGGGGCTGTGTACATCTTATACTCTGAATCATCAGGATTCTCAGGGCTGGGTGCCGGGCAGTGGTTAAAGCCTCGTTTACACGTATTGATGCTGCTTCCAGAAGGTTCTGTCATCAGACAGCAACTGTACCTACCAAGTTGCCAGAGTTAGGTGCAGCTCCTTCAAAGGCTTCAGCAGCACATCACAACAAATACTCCATTTCAGCATCTTCTACAACTCAGACAGCTCCTCCTCAATCACTTTGGTCAACTCTGCACTCATCCCTTCCCTGCTCTTCCCAGGAAGATTGTCACAAGCCGTCTCCCCAGTAGTAATTGTTCAGACCTGGGATTTGTTGTTTCATAGTCATTTCTAACTCCAGCTTAGATAAGTCAGTGAGTAACATCCTCTGGTTTCTGGCTATTAACTCAGGTCTCTGGCCCAGGGGTAGCCATCAAGCAATTGTTTTTTGCACTTGTCTCCTAATTTTCTCCAGTCTTCCAGTTCAGCAACATGAGGAAAATCAGGAAACCAGGCCAGCTGTCACTCCCATATGATTTCGCTAATCCTGGCTCAGAACAGGATAAACCAAGTACTTTAACTACTCTCTAAAGACATGTAGATGAAACAGGAGCCCTAAATTGAAGTGGTGGGTTTTAAAAAACACCGCTTCAATTTAGGGCTGATTAAACCCCCGTGTAATGCGCACACCCTGCTGACTTACCTGCCTCTGGCAGTGGGGAGGGGAGGGTGAGCTGCCGGTGGGCAGAGAAGTCCCTGGACTTCCCTCTGCAGCAGCAGTGGCCTCCCTTTCTGGGCAGCACCTGTCCACAGGTAACCAACTTGCGTGGTCCTGGGGGGCACCACAATCGTGGAGGGAAGCACTGGGCCCCCATGCAGCTTAGGCAGGCTCCAGGGAGGGAAAAAAAAAGATCAGGCTTTTCTTGGGAAGAGCCTGTCTTCCTGGGCTGCTGCAAGGCTGCCTGCAGGGCTTCCTGCAGAGCCGTGGAGCTGCACAGAGCCTGGTGCTTCGCTCCACAGCTGTAAGGGCAGCAAACTAAAACTCAAAGGAGTTTTAGTTTGCTATGCCTCACATCATTTAAGGTGCATTATGCTGCTGAATTTCCTATAGCGGCTAGAATTAATGCACAATATGCTGCTGAAGTGAGCAAACACTGAGACCATTTCATAGATTTCATAGACATTAGGGCTGGAAGGGACCTTGGGAGATCATCGAGTCCAGCCCCCTGCCCAAAGGGCAGGAAGTCAGCTGGGGTCATAGGATCCCAGCAAGAGAAGCATCCAATTTACTCTTG
>NW_017728906.1:36587248-36624327 GCF_001723895.1 Crocodylus porosus
GGCGGATGGTGAAGGTGATCAGCTCATGTTCGCTGTCACCCAACTTCCCATCAATCACTAGGTCGCCGATTAGGTCGTCCCCCGTAGCCAGTACCAGGTCAAGCAGTGCTTTGCCTCTCGTTGGCCCATAGACCCATTAAAGCGGTGCAAAAGCATATAGCCCACTTTATAAAGATTCACTCATATTCACACATCCACATAGCGATAAAGTGAGAGAGGGAGAGTATATATGGTGTGTATGTACATATACACATGCACTCACAGATGAAGAGAAAAGATATAATTGCAGTAAAACCTATGCCTTTTACAGCATTTAACATTAATATTTCCAGTTGCCAGAATATTCATTCCCATAATGATGGAAATGTCATAGGTAACCCCAGTGAAAAGGTTGTTGCATGAATAAATGAGCATATATTGGTCTCTGCTTCCATAAGTAATCAACCTTTTCATCTTGGCATACAATAAAACATCCAGTGCAAGCATCTCTTTGTAGCAACATCACAGGTTGTACCTCACTGGGAGGTTGTGAATCTATGGAAATGCCTATAAAGTGCTTGAAGATTCATAGATGGAAGGGTAATTCCTAGGATTTATAATTATTTCTACTCATTGATAGAAGGCAGGGTAGAGATACACCTTATAGACTAACAGAATCAGAGATACATAACTAACACAGCTACCTCTTTACTCATTGATAATCAGAATCAAAGCATGCATGACCATTTTTTTTAACTTATTTCTTCCAATTTTAAGCCTTCCTTCTTTATGTTTTCCCCTCCTTTCTAATCTTCTTTCCTTTTTTTTTAATTTACTGTCTGCATCTTTCTAAAACCCTTCTTCTTTTTGTACTCCCTCTGGATGTGTTTCCCCTCCCCACTCCACACACGTGCTTATTCTTTCTTACTTCCTGTGGCATTTCTTTCCTTTCCTTATAACACCTGGTTAAATGCTGCCATCACTTCCACCCCACCCACTTTGTTATAGGTGTCATTGGAGCAAGGAGGTGCAGCTAAGTTCTCTGGGCTGTGAAGTACACCTGTGGCTTCACTTTCCTGCTCTGTTTGCACAGGAAACGGGAGGAAAAACGTGCAGGTAGCTGTTTACGCTGACTCACTCTGCAGCCTATCCTTATTTATAATTGCACCGCCAATTTTCTGTCATAAACTGATGATTACCTAAACCTCACTTTAATGGCATTGTAATCTCAGCACATGTGAGGATGGTGGCAGAAGCACCTGATTTAAAAATACCATGGGGAAAGAGCACCTCACTTCCCTCTCAAACACCCATCTCTGGCCAACACACATTATGTGGCATCAATGGAGTCAGAGACAGTGCTGCAGACAAAGCCTGTTGGGTCTTATTTGAGGCAGAACAGGAAAATCGGGACTTCTAAAGGGCTCCTCCCCTACAAAAAATCCACTGCTGTCTTAGTGGCAAGGGCTGAGAGGAAAGCAGTGCCGGGGCTGTGTGGACTTCCATTCCTAGTCTACTCTCCCTCCTTCCTCTTCTCTCATACTCCCTTCACCCACTGGCATCTCCCATTTTACTTCCACGGCAGAACTATGAATCTCACAAGTCCTCTCTTCTCATTTCTCACAGCCCTCCCTATTGCAGAGACTCATTGTTTTCTTTCCCCCACATTCTCCACCTTCCTCCAACCATTCTTGGTCTCTCTTTCCTTCTCTTTCTAGCTGTCAGCAAGTAAAGATGGATTGGGAGGATAGACAGAGCTAGAATGAGAGGGGCTGTGAAGTTGGAACAGGTTAATGGTGCCCATCAGCAACAAGGACAGAAGTGGTTGGATCTAGTTTCTCTGCTACCATATGCCAGAATCTCTGTGTGTCCTATTTCCCCATTTCCGGTGTTTCAAATTTAACCAAAATCAACAAAAGAGTTCAGCCCACCACTGTGTAAAACAGTCCTTGAAATTTTAGAAATCAGCTGTAATGCTGCATGAAAGCAAACACGTTACCTAGAGACAAGCAGACAAAAGAGAAATGCCATTTGATTGAATGGAGAACTTTACGAGCTCAGCCAATAAAAGCACAGAATTCCAGGCAGATGACCCAGGAGATCTAGAAGTTAACACCTTAGATCAGTAAGAGTCAACTTTTTGGGCAGGCATGCCACAAATTAAACACTGTACCCTTCCCGAGTCCTACTCCCCCTCGGCTGCTCTACTTCTCCTTCTTGTGCTGTCTGCTGCTGTGCTGCCTGCCTCCTCTCCCACCTGCCATGGCTGCTTTTGCCACTTGAGTCACCAGGAGGCCACCCCTGCCTTACAGAATGCATGTAAATATACACTGGGTTTCAAAATAGCAGGCAAAGATGATACATATTCTCTTCTCCCAATTCTGTCCTAATCCCCTACCATTTATACAAAAATGTCAAGCATTTTGGATATGGTTTTAAGAGGGCTATAATTTACGGTGAGAAGTCAGACAGATCCATTTAATACAACACTGCTTCATGAACTGGAGGAAAATAATGCTTTTGCTGACTCTTGCAACAAAAAGGATTTTCCCTTTGGAAGTGATTAGCCAATGAGATGCTATACAAATTCAGCCAATTTGCATTCTGGCTAGCCTAAAGTACTTCAGCTACCTGCTAGAGCTCCTTCATCAAAATTAAAATTTGCATCCACTTTTCCCTTTCATTCAAAGTCACTTTAATTACACTCTTCCACTTGTGTATGTTGATCACACAAGAGAGGAACAGGAATAAAGAACTATTTTTTTGACAATTGGCAATGGTCAAGTATATCTATACTGCAAGAGTTGCTGCTAATGAAATTGCAGCAATCTAAAAACTATGTAAGTAATAGTTCCCAAATGTTAGGAAATGCTGGTTTCCAGGAATTAGATGCTCATTGTTTGATGATAACATCTTATTATAAATGTTTAGTCTTGTAGTATAAGAGCTGCTTGTCCTCTTTAAGTTGATGGCCGAGTCAGGACTACATTAGCCATAGTATGAATTGATTGCAAAGTGCTTCAGAAAATGGGTTGCAATTGACTTTGTACAGCTGAAAGGGAGGAAAAACAAAGAAAAGAGAAATCAGCAGCACTCCCTTCGGGGGGGTAATAGAAAATAGCCCCTATAGAGAGTGGCTGAAAGCCCAGAGGTCCAGATTTTGAGGCCATAGCAGAAGCACACATGGTGCATCCCTGTCAGATTCCAGTGAATCTGCAAATTCTGCTAAATACCTGTCACATGAGAAAATAAAGGAATAGATTCATTTTAATCAGAGACAACTACCACCAAGGGCTTTTTCATGTAACAGTAGTTCTTTTTCCATTCAGACTCTGCCTTATCACAGGTCCAAGTGATCCTTGTCTTTCAGCCCACAATTCCAAACACGCTGTAACAGGATAGAGCCAGGTCTTCCTTAACCAGAGCCCCATGCGAAGAAGGGAATCAATCCCTTTCCCAGCTGTTAAGGGTCCTCTCCAGCCAAGTCATCTCTCAGTTCTGGCTCTGCAATGGCTTTTACTGCATCAGAGGCCTCTCTGATATAAAAAAACCCACTCAAGATGGAAAAGCTCTTGCCTCTTTTGAGCTTTTAAAAGGCTGGTGTGTTATTAGGGTAGAAATTGTTTCCATCGCATGCACACTACTGCTAAGATTGAAGACTGTAATGAGGAATTTCATGTGATGTCAGAAGGTTATCTTTATCTGATAGCATATACACACTTTGAGCAATGGCTGAATCTGCAAATAGACCTGCTCATTGAGAATTACTCATGGTACAGGACAGTCCTCTGTTTGGGGAGAGGTGTTACAACCTAGCACTAAAGAAAACATAGCTGTGGAAGCCAAAGACATCTGAGATTGGTAGGAAAGTAGGATGATCTTGTTTTTTCATGTGTTTGGTTCAGATTCTGGTCTCACTTCCATTGCTACAAGTCTGATGTATAGCTGGGAAGCTATTAGATTTAAATTAGTTTAACTAAAGGCCTGGATATGTGATACATTTACACTGGTATAATTCCTATTGGTTTTGGTTACCAATGTAAACGACACCAGTTTCCCTAGCAGTGATACAGGTTAGTTACTCATTGTAGGCACTACTGCAATGCCTTGCTTCCAGGTGGGGAAGTAGGTAACTGCTGTTTGCATTGAGCAAATATGCCAGGATGGAAGTCAACAGACAATACCTAAACCAGCATAACTTATACTATGTACTTTTATTCCTCATTTCTCCAAGGGTACCTCTACTTTGGATTATGGTAAAATATACTGGTATAGAGGTTTTTTACGCCAATAGTGTGCTCCTTGTTTACACAGGTGTAAAGATTGGTTATACCAGTTTAAACATCTGCTCTATGGCTGACAATCAGAATCTGAAGCACCATTTGTTGCTTCCCATAGTTTTATTCTGGCATGTAGTTTAGTATAATCATATACAAGTCAACCAAGATTCAACAAAGTGGCAAAAAAATGTGCTGGGAGCCAATCAGATTTTTTGAATACTAGGCAGTCTGTGGAATTCATTTGTTCTTCATGTATTCAGTCTGAGTTCCTCTCACAATGACTTTTAGCTCCATTACTTTGGTGGAGTTACTGCTGACTCAGTACGAAATCAGAATCAGGCCTCTCTTCACAGCATATTTGCAGCTTTTAATTTTCTAATCCCTGCCACCTCCCCTCTTTCCCCCCAAACAAGAGTAGAATTTTTTGACTTTTGAGCACAAAGCTGAAAAAAGATAATTAGCTGGGTTTTTTTTTCCCACCTCTGACTTCTGTATTCTATTCTGAAGTTTCCACTCATGGCAAATAATAACAATTATGTTCATCAAGGTGTTTAAACAAACATGGCAATCGTCATGTGAACTACCTGTTTTCTTGAAGAGTTGACTTTTTGTCCTTGTCTGTGGAAGGGCTATGTAGTAGAAGTACATAATATTACGTATATTTAAAATGGATAGGAGGAAATACTTATTGTCACAATTCATGAATAACTTGTGGAACTCACGACTATAAGATACTGTGTCTGAGAGCCTACTAGGATTCCAGACAGGATTGATCATTTACATAGATGCAGACACACCCAGTCATATTAGGCTTTGATACAATACTAAGTAGTTTAAACCTTCAGCTCTGTGCACTGGCTCCAGAAAGGGCACACAAATAGGAGTAGCTGTGTTGCTGGCCCAGCCACCATTGTGCCACTAGTAGTGTAGCCATTGATGCTACCCCATGTGTCACTCCTGTCTCTATGTCATTTCAAATATCTTCCTCTGAAACAGGACACTGGAGGGGATGGCTTATTGGCCTATCAATACCTATGTTATGTTACACTCACCGGCTGACTTGTTTAAAAGTGCTTTGGATATTCCATTTGACATGTATTTAACTTGTAAGTAAACCTACCAAAAGGATCAGGGATGTGCCTGAGCCACAAAATTGAGATACAGGGCCCTACTCACATTTCCCTTAAGTTTAGATGTGTTTAGGTCTGAGGTCTTGACTTTGGCCTACTACAACAAGTGAAGAGAAAGCAATAAAATTGAGTGCTGATCAGTATCCAAACTCTTCTAAAAATCAAATTATTTGGCTCTTCTGAGCTCAGTTCCATAATTAAGCTTGTTTACCAATCTATCCAGAATTTATACAACATTCACCACTTGAATAATGGAGCCATTCAGATTATAACGATATGAATCTGAATTTAGTAACTTTATTAGCATGTTAGTTTTAGGATGTCTGCAGAAAGAAATCTTTAAGAAAATGTGTCAAGATAGTAGTTCTCCCATCGCCTCACTTTACTAGTTGCGATCTTCCATTTGCTTGGAGTCATATTCTCTATTCCTTTCATAATCAAGTCACTGAAAAGTATATACCTGTAGGTATAAGTCCTTTCAATGGACCTCAGGGAAAACTCTTTCCTGTTTTTTATAATAAACCATTTCAAAGAAGACCATGCAGCATCCATAGGGTGTAGATAGTTGTAGGGTGAAGGCACAAAGAGAAGCTCATGGCCATTTGCCTTAGCAATTTCAGGACAGCAGTCAATGCTGGATATGCAAATCACTGATGGGACCTGAGATACTGTTTTCTCTTGATTAGTTTGTTCTTTTGTCTTCATCAAAGTTGGCTGCCTTTTCTCTTTGACTATAATGACACATTTCCCATAGGACTTATTCAGAGAATCACAGAATTCCTGAAAAATATCTTCAGGTTGGTTCCTGGATAGTTCATTCCTTAACAATACTCTGTACCTCCAAGGAACCCAACCTTGACTGCTTCCAGCATGAAGCAGGGTCCATGTTGGCCAATTCAGGTTGTCTTCCTGAGATATCTTCTCTCCTGTTATGAGACTTTCGGAAATATCAGTTTCTCCTAAAAAGATAGTATTGAAACCATTAAATTGCAGAGTCCTCAGGGCTCTTAAATACTGAAGGCACTGCTTCTTTGTAGTAGCATCAAAGTAAACCCGGTGAATGATATGCTTGAAAAGAGGATTTATGAAGCAGTACATGCTGGTACTGCTTAAGTGCTTTGAAATACAAGAAGGTTCTGAGGATATAGTGAGGTCCGGAGTGTAGTAGAGCAGTGATCTCATAATGAGCCTTATTATGTTTGTGCTGTTTAATTGCATCATAACATGTCGTTGCATTCAGCTGCATCATAACATCCAGTATTCCCAAATGGCTGATCAAAATTCACAGCTTCACCACAGAAAATAATAGGTCTGCTCCCTCAGTCTTCCAGTATTTATTAATTTATTAATGATCCATTGGCAATGGTGCCACCTCTTCTATCCTAGTAATTAGAGAGCTTGGCAGAGGAGCTTGACTTTCTGGTCCTGTACCTAGGACACTTAGTGCTTGGTTCCTGCTTTGACTCCCAGGACTATTTAGATGTTTTATCCTGTCCGGAAGCAAGCACTGGAACCCAGGACTGCCCCTCTAATCCCTGGGCTACAGAATCATGCTCCTACTTGCTTTATCCCCTTGAGCTAGTAAATCTTGAATTCTTTTCTGCACACTGGAGGCTTCAACAGGGGGGCCAAAAGTGCCCCCGCACAAAATAACCTATGGTTAGGAACACTTTCCAGGTAGTGGGAGATGTGGATTTGAGGTGAGGAGAGAACTGAATTCAGGTCTTCTTCCATTTACTGGGTGAGTGCTCTAACCACATGGCATGGTGGGTACCAGCCCCAAGCCATCTTGTAAAGAAAGCAACAGCTGTAACTGTACTTGGCGAAGAGCTGAATCCTGTAGGCTTGCATTAGTTGTTCTCAGAGCACGTTCACTGGACTAGCCCGTCAGGGCCTCAGGCAGTGGAGTACCTTGCTTCTGGAGGCTGATAGAACTTAGGCGTGAGCTAGATGCCAACCTATTCAACCTGTTAGGACTTCAGCCATTCAGCACAGGGGTATAATTTCAGGCAACTGAGGAACTTAAATGTATTACTTTTTTATTTTAGTGTTCAAAGAGAGCCAAGTACCATTTCTACATCTTACAGAGGAGTTCCAGAAATGTAATTACAATGGCACTGATGTCAGCAGTGCTCAGTTTACAAGAAAGCTTTACTTTCTTCCCTTAGGAAGCCTCAATACAGTGAAAATAATTGAAACAGTAACTGTTCGATTGTTGCTTTCAATTTAGTGAGCCATATTCTCATTTAGCACTTCAAACATAATAAACAGAAGTGGTGTGAGATATGAATTAGAGTAGTGGATTTACACCGTACTGTAGACTGTCTTCATTAAAGTCATGTACACTTTACATGTCCCCTCTTCTATCATGGCAGCTGTGACGGGACCTTGAGTCAGCCAAGGCTCTGAGGGTACAAACTCCCCATGTGGTAAGATACTCAGTTAACAGACAGCTAAGTTTAGGGATAAACCCCCCAACTTTAATAATTAGAGAAAACACTACAGCAGAACCAGGGAAGCTAGACTATAACATAAAGGTTTAAAACACACTATGTTCTAGCACTTTTCACACTTACTCATGGCTAGGTCTTACAGTCCACATCTGTTTTCAGCAGCAGGCAGGAATCATGACTGTCTCTGCAGCAAACTCCTCCTTATCCTCAGAGGTCTTGCCTTCTCTGCTTACATCAGCAGGTTGCTTCTGCCCTATGAAGCTGAAGTTGATTCCTTATTGCTAATGTCTTATTCCTGGCTCCTTTTTAAAAGCTAATCATTACATAAATAATCATTGTTAGTAATGAATAAGGCAAGCTAAAATGTTCAGATTTCATTAAAAATATATTTACTAATTAAAATGTAAAATAGTATCATGTATCAAGTACATATCCCTGAAAAAAGACCTGAGATTAGGCTGGGACTATGGTGCAAAATTCTTTTTGGGTCACCCCAAGACACGTCTTTATAATCAGGAGGCTCTCCTGAAAAAGCCTGGAGCAGAAGCCTGCCTGACCTGAAGCTCATTTACCGTGTGCTAAACTTCCTACTGGTCACAGGGTGGGGACCCTGGAGTGGCCATGATCTCTCCTGGCACCCCCTACCATACCAAGTTGGCAATCAAGCACCCTCATTTTCACCTGTCATGTCTTTGATGGTTCAAGTATTCTAAGGGAGGCTGCCTTTATCTGTCCCCTTGGACACGGTGCTCTTATTTTTCCTGGCCCCTGTTCAATAGGAATAGACTTTGGTGCACCCAGCCCTAGGGGCTCTGCATGGCTCCTACCACCCCTAATACCACGCCCCAAGCCTTTCAGATGTACCAGACATTGTTGAGTCATTTATCAGTGCCCACGCCCTCACGGACACTTGCCGGGCCTGTCTTCGCCTAGTGGCCCACACTGGGCCCTTCTTCACCCTCTCCTGGGCTTCCCTCTATGCGCTCGCCCTCCCTGGGCCTTCGTATTCTTAGATGCCCCCTCCGGGGCTTCTCTCAGTGCTCCTCCCCTTGCTCGTGCTCACGCCCGCACTGGGGCCTTGCTCCGAGATCACAACTCCCGCAATCGGGGCTCAGGTGGCTGTAGCTGTGCCTGGCCCCCAGACCTCCTTTCTGGATCCTACGCCCCACTGGGGCTTTGCTCAATAGGGCTCGGGAAGCCTCAGCTTTACCTGGACCTCGGACCCCCTTTCCGGGCCCTACGCCCCACTGGGGCTTCCTACAACTGGGGCTCAGGCAGCCTCGGCCTTACACGGCCCCCAGATCCCCTTTCCAGGTCCTATGCCCCACTGGGGCTTTGCTCAATAGGGCTCAGGTGGCCTCAGCCTTACCTGGCCCTCACTGCACTGAACCCTGTTGTTGGAGTTGGGCTCAGTGCACCTCCTAACCACTGTACCCTTTCTGGCACCAAACTGCTATGCCCTCTCTGGCACCAGGAGCGCCCCCCCCCATGCTACTGGGGAGCTCCCATGAGGCCTCCTCCAACCCCTTATAGCCTCACCCAGTCCCCCGGTGTAACAAACAACAAAACAATATCATAAGCCAACCGGCTACAACTCAAGAACTAAGCCACCTGGCTAAACTTAAACTCTAAACCATCAAGGAGTTTCTCCTCCCAAAAATCTCTACCAGGGCTTCCTCCAGCCAGTCTCCTCCCAACGGAAACTGCTCAGGCTTCTACTCCCACAGAGCTCTCTCTTTCCTAGCTGCCAGAGGGAAACTGACCTTCTGGCCTCAGCTTGGCTGTTTATAAAGGCCAGGCCCTGCCCCCTTCCAGTCAGCTGACCAGACTGGTTGCCCCAGCAACCCGCACCTGTGCTGCCCTGGTGACTGGCAGCTGAGCCCATATTACTGTTGTCAGTAGCAGGCACCTTAGTGCCCTGCTACATAGCCCCTCAGGCCTGAATAAGGAGCTGGGTTTGGGCTGGGATTACAAGTGAAAATCCCTTTTGGGTCACCCAAGACCACACATCTCTGCCATCAGGAGACTCTCCTGAAGGAGCCTGTACAGGCCACTGCCTGAACCAAAGTTCAGCTTCTGCATGCCAGGCAGGCCCCCAGGCCTTTGTACTAAAAGCTTAGCCCCAAATAAAGAGCTGGGTTTAAACTGGGATTACAGGTGGGAATCCTTTTTGGGTCACCCCACACCACATGTCTCTGCTATCATGGGACTCTCCCAAAGAAGTCTGGGCTTCGTTTTTGTGTGCCAGGTTGCCTACTGACAGGCCCCCAGTCCTGAATAAGGAGCTGGGTTTGGGCTGGGATTATGGGTGGAAATCCTTTATGGGTCACCCCAAAACACATCTCTTCCACTGGGGGACTCTTCTGAAGAAGCCTGGGTAGATCCCTGCTTGACTTGAAACTTGATTTTTGAGGGCCAGCTTTCCAGTTAACACCCACCCTATAAGGCCCATATGTTGCTGTTCTGCCAAGCGCTGAATGGCATTAAGAATAGTTGCATACAAATATAGGGGTTTTACATCAACTTTTCAAATTGACCTCAAGTCCCCACCCAGAAACTTGGTAAAGTAACTTTGAACTTGGTGTTTTAATGTGAACAAACCTGCACACGCATAAGCAAATGTTAAATTAAAATAGGTTTATTAAAAGGGAAAAATAGAGCAAAGATACATCCTAAGTAAAACCTTAACTATTAACCTTTAACTGTAGTTTAATATTGATCACAGTCACAGTCAGCAGCAAACCAACCTGGGAAACTACCACTTAGCTCAGTCACTGGGGAAGGGAATCTCACCCAGGGTTTGCATCCAGGGGCTCTGCCACCTGTACCAGCTTAGAAGTAAGTGTTGGGTAGAGAGGCCTACCCCAGAGGCCCTGTTGTTCCCCACTGCCAGGGGTTGCTGGCCTTCTCCTGGGCCACCTACCACCTATGCCAGCCAAAGTAGCAAGGGCTAGATAAGGAGGCCTGCACAGGAGTTACTGTCACTCTGATGCTGTAGAGTGGTGCTAGATTGCGATGCAAGAGAGTAGTGCTGTGGATGCCACCTTCAGGGGTCTCCACTACTCCACTGGAGGTCTTTGTCACTCCTCCATGCCACTGGGGGGTCTCTATCACTTTTCTGGGGGGGGGGTTCTCTCGCTTTGCTGGGGGTCTCTGATGCTCTTCCACACTGCTGGGGGGGTCTCTGTTGCTCCACCACAGGGTTTCAATTGCTGTGTTGGAGGTCTCAATCATTCTACTGGGGATCTCCACTCCTCCTCCAAGTTGCCAGGAATCTCTGTTGCTCTGCAAGATGTTTTTGATACTCATCTACATCACTAGGGGATTTTGTCACTCCACTGGGGTCTCCACCACTCCTCCATGCTGCTGGGGGGTCTCCATCATTTCTCCATGTTGCTGGAGGGATCTCTGTCACTCCATCGGGGGTCCTGTTGCTCCTCTGTGCTGCCAGGGGTCTCCATCACTCCTCCAACCTTCCAGGATTTTCTGCTGGTCCTCTTCAGGTTTCCATGGAACCCCAGATCTTTTAGGTCCTGCCCTATATCACTGGTAGGCTCCAGGATTTTTTTCAGCTGTTTTTACTATAGTGGATTACCTACACCCACTACAGAGTACTTTGCTCAGAAGCACTTTTAACCTGTGGAGTTGACTGAAAACATCCAGGGAGTGACTCCTGTCTGGAATCTCTGGGTATTCTGCCTTTTAACCAGCATGGACCATAGCCATCATGTGGTCTGCTAGCTAATACACATACACAGACACCTCCTCATCAAGGAAGAGGAGAGGGAGGAATTCCAGCTTAGCAGGGAGTGGTGAGGGGGAGAGGAGAGAGCTGCAGCCAGGGAGCAGAGGGCAGAGGCCAGCTCTGCTATGGAGCAGAGCCCCGCCCAGCCCAGAGAGCATGCTGAGATGCTGTGAGTGTCTGGTTTATCTTAAACCAGGAAGGGTCCTGGGACAGACCATGTATAAAACAGTTTGAGCCAAATCAGTTAAGTCTGATACTATATTCAACCAGGTTTATCACAAACTGGTTTCAGCCATTTTCAAACTGGTTTATGTGCGTTGAACATCTGTTCTGTTACAGATTTAAACCAGTTTCCGATTGCTTTAAACAGTTTATGTGTAATGTCTGTCCCTAGCCTTTAACATCAAATAGTATGACCCAAGACTACACACAGTGAATACAGGCTCGAGTAGCCCTTTAAACCTGCGTACTCGCTGCATACTAATGAGGGTGTGCAGATAAGAAATATACAAAGTTTTCACTATGGAACATAACCTTAGTCACACATGCAAAACATAATCAGAGATACACATATATGTATGTATATATACACACATATGTGCGCGCGCACACACACACACATACAGCAAAAGTTCTCTTATCTGGCACCCATGGGGATGGGGGTGCCAGATAATTAAATATACTAGTTACCTGAGAGGTGTCTTTGCCTGGCTGCCGCCCCTCCTACCACATCCAGTGCACCAAGCTTTCACTCCCAGGTGTCAGTGTGCCTGGGGGCAAGGAGGGGGACCCCGCGCAGGCTGCTTTGCCCTGGGCTGTGGCCTGAAGTTGGCAAAGTTGGGACTTGGCGAAACCGGAAGTGAGACATCTGGTTTTGCTTTGCTGCGTTGACCGGCATGCCGGTTAATAGAGCGTGCTGGTTAATAAAGTGCCAGATAACACAGCATTTACTATATATATATGCAGCAGGCTTGCCTTTTGGAGCTTGGGTTGAGTCCCAGGCTTGAAATCTTGCTGTTTTGATTGGTGGAGCTCATCCACCAATCAGGAAGCAGCAAGAGGAGTTAAGTCACTCCCATTTCCTGAGGGGAGGGGGAGAGGTGTTCCCACCTGCTGGACCTGATTGAAGACTGCAAGACTCAGGCCCAGGGGTGGAGTCCTGGAGCATATAAAAGGAGATGTGTGCGCAGCATGAGAAAAATACATCCAGGACAGAGAAGAGAAAAGAGCGGGGCTTAGAAGAGCTGAGGAGAGCTGCTCAGCAGGGTGAAGCAGTAGTTCAGAAGCACCCCTGAAGACTTCCATCAGCAGGGAATGGCTCCAGCAGCTAGGCTCTTGGTGTGCAGCACAGCACATGGCGTCCAGACCCTGGGAGCTGCGTGAGGCGGCTCGGGTCTGCAACCTCTGGCGTGCGGCCAGAGACATGGTGCATGGAATAGGACCTTTGGAGTGGCTCAGGTCCTCGACCCCCGGGATGAGGCTGGGAGCTCAAGGCAGCCCAGGTCTCCAGCCCATAGCAAAAGGTTGAGTCCAGAGAGCCAGACGATGCTCGGGCTACTGAGCCAGCAGACAGGGCCAAGCCAGAGGCCCCAGAAGCCCTGCATAGTGGAGCCCTGTTACAGGGGACAGCGACTGCCCCCCACGAAGCCCACGGCAGGTGAGAGAGCAGCTTGGCACACAGGACGAGGGCCACCCTTCAGGCCTGGGAGCCGTGAGTAGCAGGGAAAAGAGGATTTCCACAGGGGAAGGGGAGTCCCCCCGCTGGTTAGTTAAGGGCTCCTGAAAGTGGACTGGGAGGGCCCCCCTAAAGTTACCAGCTTCTTTGTAGGGCTTGGGAAAAGCCCAAGAGCACTGGGGTTTCCCCTCGGGATTGAGTTTACCTTTGGGGTTCTTGCGCCATAAGTGGTTTGATGTCGTGCCTTATATTTTGTGAACTGTCATGTTGTAAATTAGTAGATGAGTAGAGTCTTAGGGCTCTGCTGGAACCCCTGTTGCTATTATTCCCCTGTTGTTTATTTCTATTTATTTGTGGCTTATTTATTGTTCACCCATACTTATCTATAGTTTATCTGTTGGCTATTTATGTTTATTTTGGGGTTTATCTGTTTCAGATCAGATACTTACCTGTGACTTACCTGTATCTGGAGCACTGGTATAAGGTTTTATGGCATTTATCCAGAGGGTATTGTTTATGTTATTTGTTTAGATATCTTTTATATATATATAGAGAGAGAGAGTGAGAGAGAGAGAGAGAGAGTACATATGTTTATATCCATGTTTCTTTTCCTTGTAATAAGTTAAAGTAAATAAATGTGTATATATTTAAGTCCACTGACTGTCCTGGCCCTTCTATAGGGATGGAGGGAAACTGAGTCTGCAGTTCCCCCACAGCACACCAGCCAGCTAACAATCCCCTTCAATTGGAGGGGGAGAATATATACCTGAGTTACCTGGGCTACACACACATACACACACACACACACACACACACACACACACACACATATTCACAGCTATCAATTTTTTGAATACTATGAGTACTATGAGTATGGAACCTACTTGAGTGATTTGAGATATCATTGCATTATTTGACTTCTTGGTTTTGGTTTAAACCATAATAAAATTACACTCTTTTTTCTTGTTTCTTTTTTCTTATTAAATGTACAACAGTATTCTCAGACAGAAATATAGGCCAATATGAGGATTTTTGAATAAGAACCTATAACGTCTTTTCACTATGAATGTGTGAAGTTATTATGTTTTTCTACTTTCTGCCTGTGCACCTATATGGTAATATAAAGTACATGTATTTAAATTGCTCTCCGACAGGAAATCAAACATTATAAATTTTCTTTCCTTTTTTTTCTCATGGAAACATATGGTTTGTAAATAAACCCATACTGATTTTTTCCAAAATTAACTTATTTATTACCATATTTATTCAAATTCAAGACAAGTTTTTTCTCCTCATGCAACATGGGGCAAAACATGCCTCATCTTGCATGCCCCATACCAGCATTCTGTCTGCAACTAGGTCCAGGATCAGACAGAAGTACAGGTCCAGGGATCAGGCAGGGGACGGGGCAGCAGCTTTTATGAGGATCAGGAAGCAGCCCACATGAAGGTTGGGTGGGGAATGGGGCAGCAGTGAGGGTGGGGATCAGGCAGCAGCACAGGCTGGTAATTTGGTGGCAAATCAGGAAGCAGCATGTGTTGGGAGGATTAGGCAGAAGCACACATGGGGGGATTGGGAAGCAGTAGGGGTCATGGGCTGGAACAGCTGCTCACATGGGAAAGCAGGCAGGAGATTGGGCAGCAGCATGTGTTAGGATCAGGAGGCAGCAGACGTTGGGGATAGCAGCATGGGTTAGGAAGGGGCAGGTGAATGGGGAGGCCAGTGGTGGGCAGTGGACAGGTGGCAGAGATGCAGGCAAGTGGCAGGGCAGCAAGGTGCAGGGGTCAGGCTACCTGCCTTCCCCCTCCATGGATGGGTACAGATTTAAGACAACCCTCCAATAATCAGATTCTATACATGGAAAATAACAACAAATTATAAAATTTTAATAAGTTCTAATTTTCCATGTATAGAATCTACTTATTTGGGGTGGTCATCCTACATTCAAAGCCATCTTGGATTCAGGTAAGTATGGTATTATTTGCAAAACTAAATTGTCATTACCAATGCATGCTATTCCATCCAATAACATAACATAGAAGACAGATGTGAACAAATGAGAACTGAAAATTACACTATGGGAAACCCTCGGTATTTGCAGATCCAGCATTTGCAGGTTCAAATATTCGTGAATGCTGAACCTGCATTTTAAATACACTTTAAACACTTACCAGAGCTCCTTGGGAGCTCTGTGCTTGCTGCTGCCAGGCTCCCGTTACCACTGCTGTGCTCCTGCCATCGCCACCAGAGCCGTGCCCCACCCCCCCAGCCACTGGGGACACCGTGTTCATGAATGCAGTGCCCTATTCATGGATTTCGCCATTTGCGCGGATCGTGGGAACGTATCCCCCACAAATGGTGATGGTAACCTGTATTACCACCAGTAGTAGTGATAGCAGGCATAGTAGACATCAGATCACTAAATATAATCTTTGCTTGAAAATAAAGTGAATCTGGAGCGACCTCTCCAGGATGCAAAAGCCTGGGCAGTGAATATGGAGAAACTGAGTTGCCCAAACACCAAGGTCCCCCTCTCAGCCTTGTTAATTTAATCCAAAGGAAAGGCAGATGCCAGTACTTTTAGAACCAGCTTGGCTGCAGGAGCTGCCAGAGCAAAGGAGATCACCCATTTTGCCATCTACTGGGGCTCCACTCCTAGACTGGCTGCTGACCAGAGTTATAGAGCCCAGGCTACTTATCATGGAGTAGACTTCAGTTCCACAATTTTTGGTGGCGTTTCCTCCACCAGGAATAAGACTAGCACTCCCTTCTAAAATGCTCTTCTGCCAAAAGCCATTGCCACCCTAGAGGTTGCTGGGTTAGTTAGCCAGTGCCTAGTACTTGGCGTTTACAGTCACAGGTAGTACTGTCTGCAGTAGCAAGTGAACCTGACCTGATGTGCATTAGCACCAATACAGTTGTCTTAATTCCCTGAGAGTGAGGTTTTAGTACGTATTTAACTATCTGCACGCATCCTTGCTGATATCCTTATCGTTTCTGAGACATTCATACATGGCTTGGTACACTTTTCTTCCTAGGCAACTCTTCTTCAGTTGCTGATGTATCTCCACGTTTTACCTTTTTCAATTCTAACATCCCGTTATAGTAATGCCAGCTCTCAGTCTCACCAGGTTTGTAAAAACATGCAAAATGGTTGTCAGTATAGTTATTGCCTCAACTACTTTGTACCTGCAATGATAAAACCTTTGTTTTAACAAAGTCTGATAAATTTGCAAATATGTCTGAAGTTCTCTGTTGAATTAGTCAGGACTGGTAACATGTTTTAACTAGCAACATTCTATCTACTTAAATACAAATGACCAGAATATACTAAATACAAGGCAGGGATTTGGGAGGCAACAGAACACGGCACTACCATCTCTGACAAACCAGTGATTGGCACTTGAGAAGCCTTGGTTCAGTAATTTGATACAGAGCTAGATTTGCATGTAGGTTTAGTTCACCTAAATTAATATCATCCTGGCTGCAACAGAACTCTTACACTACCAACTTAGTTAACATCATGTATAGAAATCTCTCGTGGGAAAAGCTGAGAATAAAATGTTTCAATTCTTCTATGATCAGATTTCACTGGAAGTATTATGAATAAGATGCATGGTTTTGCATTAATGAGCTAACCTTTACCCAATTCCCATGATCCACTGCACTCGTTCACTTTGACACTGACATTTTTAAATAGGTAAAGTATTTGCTATTTGCTAGAAAACCTGATGATACTAATTTACGCACCACTTACCTGTGACCCATTGTGACATCTCTATTTGAGCAGTTGTACTGTTCTTTATTATAAGAACCTATATCTTTAGAAGGGAGTAATATTTATAAGGTAACTGATGATAATTCTTGCTTAAGTTGGTGCTGTGAGACAAGGACTTACATTATGGGTGCAATGGCACCAGTAAAATACTTTCACACATATATGTTTTTCAAGGCCGGAAGGCATTGTTGCATCTTCTTTTCTAAATTCTTCTGTAACACTTTATTGTTTCCAGAAATGAATGTAGGTTTTGCATAAAGATGGCCACAGCATTGTTGACTATTTGGCGCATCAGAAAACCACAAGGGAAAAAAAGGGAACCTTTCTTCTGTAAAGCAGATCTACAGGCTACAGAACCTCTCTAACTGATTAGTAGGTCAAGCAGTGGGTGATGGCACTAGTTTCTGCTGTAATAGTGCCCTGCTACATCACCTGATTTAGCATTACAGTTTAGGATACTGACACTCTGAGTGCCTTTTTATCCATACAGAAGGAAAACGTGCTGTGGGGAGTGACAGCAAATGTGGGATCCCTGGCATAAGGTTCTTGCTTGGGTTTGGGTTGGAGGAAATCAGATATATAGAATGACATGGGAAGTGCTTAGGGTTACAATAAAGAAACGTAAGAAAATCTTGTGGATGCATGGAGCTCGACCTACTCAAAGTATGATGCATCTAATCCCCTAGTACTGTAGACAAAGAAACTCGCTTTTATGTGTGGAAACTTGTCAAGAAGCACCTAAAGTTTCTGATTATACTTTATTTGAAATGGGAAATGCATAAAAAACAAATGGTCTTATTTATAAGAAGTTTTTTTGCATACATAAAAGAACTTCTGTCTTAGTAGATGATGATGTACTATGTGGATAGGCAAAATTTTCTACCCTGTGGAAAGCTTAAATAAAATAACATTATTGTGTTTCCCTGTTGCCTTGTTTCCTATTCTCACATTCTCTTATTCAGGTCTTGGGGCCTGTGAGTTGCAAATCTGGCATGCAAAAACCAAACTTCAGGTCAGGCAGGGGCCTGCTCAGGCTTCTTCAGAAGAGTTTCCTGGTAGCAGAGATGTATGTTTTGGGGAATCCAAATAGGATTTCCACCCATAATCCCAGGCCAAACCCGGCTCCTTTTTCAGGCCTGCAGGTCATCCATGGACAGGCTGGCATGCAAAAACTGAGCTTCAGGTCCAGCAGAGCCCTGCTCAGATTTTTCAGAAATGTTCCCAGATTGCAGAGACAATGTGTTTTGGGTGACCCCGAAAGGATTTTGCCCCATAATCCCAGTCTAATCTCAGCTCTTAATTCATAGATTTCATAGCTTTCATAGACATTAGGGCTGGAAGGGACCTCGGAAGATTATTGAGTCCAGCCCTCCGCCCAAAGGGCTATGTACTTGATACATGGTATTATTTTACATTTTAATTAATAAATATATATTTTTCATGAAATCTTAACTCTTTAGCTTGTGTAATTCATTACTAACAACCATTAACTGTGGAAAGACTAGTTTTGAAAAAGAAACCAGGAATAAGGAACTGGGAATATGGAACTGGGAATAAGGTACCAACTTCAGCCCCATCTCTGCCCCACTGCTCCATGCTTTTAGTTGCTATCCCAGCGTGGCACACCTCCTCTGTCTCCACACACTGGGGCTTGATACCAGCAGGGTTCTATGGACTCCAGCAGGCTGCAGGCTAGCAAGCCCTCACACAGGCACTTGCAGGCATGCACAGGTCAGCTCCTTCCTTTTCCCCCTCCTCTCTTCCTCCCAGCTTCTAGAAATAGCAAGATTTCTCAGGAAAGGGATCCTTCCAGAGGGCAGAGTGCCAATTACCTACCAAAATAAAACCTATCCAAAGACACCTTTTCAACATATAATATCCAAACAAACAATACAACCACATAATCATCACAGCAGCAAACAAACTGCTCCCCTCTATTCGGTAGGGGAGTGCAAAGCGGGCCCTATTTGATTCGTATTTGGATTCAGCCCGAATCAGGGACAGTGATTTAATTTGTTGATTCAGATCACTGGCCCGATTGGATTCAGCCAAATCCGAATCTGAAGATTCTATGCTGATTTGAAGAATCAGAGATTCAAACATAGACACAGCTTTTAAAGTATTTTCTACATACCTTGAGGTACCAGTGCAGCTTGTGAATGCTGTGATGCTGGGGAAGATAGAGCGTCCCACCAGAGGGCAGCGGGGGGGAGCTTCCACGTGTCCGGCGGCGAACCCAGAAGTGGACTGGAAGTACTTTCAGTCCACTTCTGGGTCCACTGGGGAGTGTACTGAGGGCCCCCCCTGCACCCTTCAGGCTCAGTGATGGGTTGTGGGAGGATCCCGGGTGCCCCCCCAGACACAGGAGGCACTAATCACCGAGCTGGGGGGACATGGGGGAAGTCTCCTGTGTGCTCTCCAGTAGACCTGGAAGTGGGCTGGAAGTGCTTCTGGTCCACTTCTGGGTCTGCTGCTGAGCATGCTGGAGAGCCCCCCATGCTTCTGTGGGGCACTCCATGCACCCCAGCATCGCAACATTCATGAGCCACCTCCTACCTAGAGGTACGTATTAAAAACAGCATGGACCATAGCTAGCATGTGGTCTGCTAGCTAATGCTGTGTGTCTGTGTAAGGCAGAGGGGACGGCAGAATTCCTGCTTAGAGGGAAGTGGGGAGGAGCAGAAGCCAGGCAGATGCCTGCAGTCTCTGCCAGAGCTGCAGCCAGGAAGCAGAGGGGAGGGGCCAGCCCTGCTGTGGGGCAGGGAGCCCTGCCCAACCCAAAGAGCATGCTAAGATGCTGGGGGAGACTGAATTAACTTAAACCAGCAAGGGATCTGGGACAGGGATTGCATAAACTGTTTTGACCCAAATTAGTTAAATCTGATATTACATTCAGCCAGGTTTATCTCAAACCGGTTTCAGCCATTTTCAAACTGGTTTTATGTACTGAACATCTGTTCTGTTACAGGTTGAAACTGGTTTCTGATCACTTAAACCAGTTTATGTGTAATGTCTTTCCCTAGCCTTGACGACTGTTATTAAATCTCTCCTCAGGCTTCTATTCTCCAGAATAATTAACTGTAGCTCTTTTAGCTTTTCCTCATAAGTCTTGCTTCCCAGGCCTCTAATAACTTTTGTTGTTCTCTGCTGAGCTCTGTCCAGTCTGTCCACATACTTATTGAAATGCGGGGCCCAAAACTGGGCAGACTATTGCATTTGAGGCCTTACCAGTGCTGAACAAAGCAGAAGCAGCACTTTCCTTAATTTGCAAGTGACGCTCCTGTTAACACAACCAAGTAAGCGGTTGAAGTTTGTTGCAACAAGAGCTGACAGATTTTCATTATACTTTTATAAAGGATTGGTGGGTTGTGCAAGCTTTACCCAGACTCACTCAAAGCCCATCTAGTGGTTAAGAAACTGGGCTGAAAGCTAGAAGGACTGTCCTCCCTTTGTTTGTCCCTTTGTTTCTGAAAGCTAGAAAGACTGCCCTCTTTCCCTTCTCCTCTTAGCTGTCCAGTGACCAGTTTCAAGAGAAGGCTGGAGAATGCTCTGATCACTGCCTGCTCTATGACTTAGTGTTTAAAGCAGTTTGCTCGGAAATGGGGGCTGAAATTCAAAGCTCATTTGAGCAAACCTGGGTTTCCTGCTCCCTGGGCTAGTGCCCTAACTGCCAGGCTACTTGGATGGCAAATCTCTCCCTATCCCACGCTTTTTTCATAATTTTTCTGTGTTTTACCCAGCTTGATGCATATTCCATTCCAGAACCTATTGCTCGATCAGAGAATAGTTCATTGCCATCCTCTTTGCATACCTGAAGTGAAGTGCATCTGCTATCAAACTGCCACCTGAGTCCTCTTCAGACTAAAAAAGGATTGTTATAGTCCAGGTGAAGCACTGAAATCAACAGACGTCAAGTGTTCAGAAGGGCACGGGTAGACAAAATGGGGACCCTAAACTGAAGTGGCGGGTTTTAAAAAACACCACTTCAAGTTAGGGCTGATTAAACTCCCATGCTGTGCACACACACCGCTGACTTACCTACCTCTCTGGCAGGGAGGGGAGGGTGAGCTGCCAGTGAGCAGAGCAGTCCCTGGGCTGTGGTGGGGGCTAGTGCTTCCCTCTACAGCAGCGAAAGCAACAACCCCCTCATTCCCCCACAGGTGACACTCACCTGCAGGCATCCGGCTCAGGCACTCCCAGGGGGCACCGCAGCCACAGAGGGAAGCACCAAGCCCCGTGCAGCTCAGGCAGGCTCAGGGTGGGGAGAATATCATGTTTGCTGCTTTTCTTGGGTGGAGCCTGCCTTTCCAGGCTGCTGCCAGGCTACCTGCAGCGCTTCCTGCAAAGCTGCAAAGTTGCACGGAGCCCGGTGCTTTGCTCCACAGCTGTAGGTGAGGCAAACTGAAACTTCTCACAGGAATTTTAGTTTTCTGTGCCCCAAGTCATTTAAGGGGCATTATGCCATCAAATTTCCTACAACAGCTGCAATTAATATGCAATATGCCATTGAAGCGTGCAAACACCGACACCATTACACCAACACTGTTTAAGTGGTGCAAAAACATTTACCCCACTTTAAAGTGTTGTGCACACATGCCTCTCATTTCTTTTACACATGGCCAAAGAGAGGAAGCTCCAAATGAATGTACATGGAAAACAAGATTATTGACAGTGCTCCTCACTTTAAGCTGGGGCCAGGTTATCAGATGCCCTTACCTGAAAGTTAGACACCAAATAACTGGCTAGATTTTCAAAAGTGCTCAGCACCCGTAAGCTCTGGCTGTGCCAGGGTGGTACCTAAGCAAGAGCTGAGCTCATTTGCCACCCTGGCACACAGATCTCAGTGACTGTCCCAAGACCAGATAAGAAATACAAGAGATAATGAAAATACAGGGACCAAAGCACATCAATCTCCCTCTTTTTGGCCTCGATACATATGTCTCAGGATGCTGCTCATGAGATGGGATTCACAAAGGATTGCTAATTTACCAAGCAGGTTTGTTTTGCGAGGTTTTTTTTATCTTCAGACCTGTATAAAGCAACTTGGTCTTAGTGGGAGACCAAGCTCCAGCCCTTTGAGCTTAATTATTTTGTTTTTAATGTGTCCTGAGACCTGAAGACATACACACCTATAAATACACACTTGATGTATTATAGAATGAGGGCAAAGCTGCCATAGTCAGGAATGCCTTGCTCTAGGTTAGCAATGACTAGGTAGATGCAGTTATGATGATAGTATGTGGCAATAGAAGCCTCTAATGGGTCTGGAGCAAAGCAGGAGCTCTGGTGTACAAGTGGGGCATGTTTAATATCTGTTTTTTAATTCTCAACCTACATCACAGCTGGATCCTTAAATCTGCAACTCCAGAATGAACTGCAAGGGGTCAAGGCTAATTTCTGATTTCCTTTGGAAATATGTTCACGAATCATTTTCCCTATGAAGATAAATCTTTTTGTAGTTTAAAGCATTCCACATATTCAGAAGAATGAGTTTGTTTTTTGATGACAGCCAATGTATTACTGATCAGTTGAGAAGGTCGTGGAGTGTAAGGATGGATAACAAAAATCCACGCATCATTGGAAAAAGTAGCGTGGTAAAATGTAGGAAGACTGCCCTCCTTCTCCATCCTACTACTAACAGGTATGTGCATACTTGGATGGTCCTATTCCATCACAGGTGGAAACAGAATGCAAACCATGTGTAAGCATCTAATATTGTTTTTATATGGCTACAAAAGTGCCCCTTAACCATGTAAAGGTGGAAATGGACTCCTTAAGTCTTCAGCAGGCTGCTTAGCAACCTTAATAGGATGAGATGAGCTCTGCATATTATAGACAGCCTGTCGGGTGGGAGGGCTACCTAGCCAGCTTCTGTATGGTTCAATTGCCAGAGCTGCCCAGTGCCCACATTTTCTGCCCTCTCCCACCCCCATCTCTTCCCCTCCCCATTCCTGCTTCAGGTTTTTTTTAAAGTTTATACTGTTTTTTGTTTTACTTTACCTTATATTATTTTTACCTTCATTTTTAAATTATACCACTTACATTAGGAAATTATCTGGTACTGATAATTACAAATATCAAGTGTAGCAAGGTAGATTACCAATTACCAATAAGCAAAACAAGCCCCAGTTACCAAGACAATTAGAATACCAGCTACAAAACCTATTACCAATTTGAATAATAATTAACAATTATCAGTTAGGATACCAGGGACCCCTTGTTTCAATTAATTTTACATTGTACTTTAAAAGCAAGTACTAAAGTAATAATAGCACTGTTACTTTAATAAAATAATTTTTTTTTCTAAATACAATTTTAGAATTGTTTTCCTTAGAAAATTATGAATTTTCCTTCCAATTTGGAACAACAAAAATAGAATTTTGAAAATCTAGAATTTCCTGAAAAAATGGGAGTTTGATGAATCCTCTTTCTCCTACTAATGGCAACAATCTGAGGTCCTGAAAACTGACTAACCACTCAGGGCAGAGGGACAAAACTGATGCAGAATAGGGCTTCCAAGGAGATAAATTGTGAGTTGATGTCTATGTTGAAACAAGTTGGAGGTGCTCTCACCAATCAAAGATGGCCGAGGAAATATAACCCAAAGGGTAGAGACTTTGCAAGATAACAAATAATAACTGTGCCTGGAGAAACATCTTACAAATTAAGTCTGTGGAAATGTTCCTTAATGATGTGGCCCAGAGGAAGCAAATTGGTAGGCAACTGGTTTGAGCAGAGGCATAAACCATAATTATAGTTATAGCTGTCCAAAAAGAAAGGATGGAAAGTGATAGCCATGTGCTCTGGGACGAGGGTCCTGGGGAAATCTTAGGTGAAGTTCTTGCGGCTCTGAAGCAAACACATACCCCAGCTCATTCAATGGCTATTTCTGACAAACTTCAGAGCCAAATAGAGATACAGTACTAAAACACAAGTCAAGGTGTGTGGTAAATACTTGTGTAAGAGAAAACAAAACAGGAGAAAGGGCTGAAGGTGAGTGGCTAGAGTGTAGAGATGGAGCTGGTCCAAAAAATGGTATCCTTCCTAATACACACCTCAGGCTGTGGTCAGGACAGGACAAGTATCCTTACAATGTTTCTTTAGGTCAGGGTAGGCAACCCCTGGCACAGGTGCCAGAGCATGGCACGCAAAGGCACTTTGGGGCAGACAGCAAGGAAGGGGATGAGGCTGCACTGTCACAACAAGGATCAAGCCCCCCATGGCTCCTGCACCATCTGCCCCTGGTGCACCAACATTTTACAGGTTGAGGGTATAGTGTTTTTTGGCACTCTGGCCAAATGTGACCTTGCTTTAGGTTGAGTAATTCTGAAAGAGAACTTGCTCAGTTTTTGGAGAAACCCTAATGTTACACACATGGTTGGTACACACAGTGATGCTGATGCCTTGTCCATGTAGCTATATTAGGGGGCTAATTGCAAACGCTGTTCTTTCTCAGGATAATGAATACATTCAGAAGAGATGGCTATGTCTTCTCTTCCCATAATTTGCAAAAGTGTATTTTTTCCTGATTTATCTACTGAAGTAATTGATTAGGGTTTGCAAGAATGTACTCCAGAGCAACCAAATGCTTCCAGAAAATAGGACTGTGATCTTCAATCAGTGTGTGATTCGAAAAATTAATGCTCAAATAAACATTAACACAGCAAAGCTTTTCTGGTCACAATGGAGAAAGCCTGGAATTTAAAGATGGAAGATTGTGTAGGGGGTGGGGAAAACTAGCAGCTAAAGGGTAAAATTAGATACAATGAGAAAAGACGGTTTTCCCAAGTTACATAATGATTTGAAAGCTGCTGGAAGTTTTGGTATTACCCAAATTTTAGCCAAAGATTAGACAATTTCTGGTAGGTAAATTCAGGCAGAGAAGTGGTGCAGGAAATGTACAACTTATATTTCAAAGAAGGGTCCCTTACAACAAAGAGAGCCACAGTGCAGCAATATCCAGCGGGATAGCTTTGTAGAACATATCCCATTACTGCTGATGTGCTCTGGCAGTTAATGAAAGTACAAAATGCTCCTCAGTGCTCTTCATGTACAACTATGAACCAAAAAATTGAGATGATGTATAGGATACAATGGAATGCCAGAATTAAGCCCCAAGTTAAGGGACTGTACTAGAAGGAGGACAGACACTCAACTTGCATGCAGATACTGTAGAAAGGCAATTGTTTGGTGATCTCAGTGCACGTGGGGTGAAAAGCTAGCGGGCAGAGAGAAACTGTTGTGAATGAGGCCCTCTGGAGGCTCCTCCACCACCGACTGGAGGGGAAGACTTGAAACAGTGAGCAGGGGAATTGCCTCTTGCAGTTTGCTTCTATTGTGTTCAGGGAGAGAGGAATTACTGCCCAGTCTTTGCAAAGAAACAAGGCTGTGCCAGAAAAATACCGGATTTGTTTTGTCCATTTCTCCCACTTATGAAAGTTACCCAAAGGGCTCTGAAAACTGGCCAGCTGCTCCAGCCAAATGGAGCATCAGTAGGTACTGCAGATAATGTTGTGACTTTTGTGGGTTGGATCCATCCCCCTTTGCTGAAAAATGTCCAATGGGAATTGAGGAAAACGTGACTAATATTGACATTTGGGGGGTTCCAGGAGTCCCATCCTCTCAGTGAAGGAGCAGGGGAAGTTTGGGGTTCAGCTGAGGTGGCTACGAACATTTGCTCCTTTTCATCTTGAATATTATAGTACTTGGTGTATCTACAGTGGGCCAGCCCCGCTATTTGCTATTTGTTGGGCCACCCTTCATGACAGACGGCACTTTGTAGAGTTTTAGTTTCCCAGGATTCCCCTTGCTTAGTCCCTATTTCCTGCCTTCTGTGACTGGATGCATGACATGTGAAAGAATTTTCCAAGGAAATTCTGCAGGGGGTTTTGGGAATGATGCCATAAACATTGCCGAGAACCCATCTGCCTTGCCACTCCCTTGCAGCACTACTCTCTATGAGGAAACTCCCAGTCATTTAAATAGGCTTTAGAGCAAGCCCTCAGGGATGGGGGGAATTATGCCAAACACCTTAGGTCCATTTGTCAATGAACACCCTCTCCATATTCAAGTCCCACATTGTCCTTAAGGACCTTGCAAACAGAACTGATTGAATTTATCAAAAAAAAAAAGGGGGGGAAGCAAAAGAAACAAAAGAAAGCAAAGGACAAATGAATATATTGAGCTCACTAAGCATGCTTTTTGCCCCTGCCCCAGGATTTAACCAGTTGGTTGGTCCCACCTCAGGACATAAACAACGCTTGCCAAAGGCTACTGACTGCCTTTATTTTTGTGCATTGTACAGTCATGAGCGGTTTTTCAGGTATCACGAAATACTAATAAATAAATATAAAAAATAATGTCATCAAAGCCACAGCTAGAAAAATGCTAGCTAGCCAATGTAATTAGTCAAGAGACACATTGGGAGGAGAACCTTTTGCTACGTTGAGAGGCACCGTATAAAAAACACACTATGAAAGGTAACACAAAGAGACACAGTGGTTTGGACTCGATTTCCAGCTTCTTCTCCAAAGGCCTGGGGTTGGAATAGCAAGAGTACTGTGTTGCATGTCAGGTGCATTGAGTTGTGCATAGGAAGCTTGTACAATTCCACTGTGCACTATGTCCCAGCACCAGCTAGTACTAGGAATGCTAGTAGTCACTTACTTCCATGACCTGAATCACTTTTGGATTCTTTTAAAAAAAACATAAGTTCCAGGAAACACATTTTCATACATTTGGGAAAGATGTGTCTGTGCTCGGCATCTCAGGTATATTGTTGTTATTGTCATGCTTTTCAGATTCCAATGCGGATTTGTTGCAAATAGTTACCACTGTGTCTTGGCTTTCTTTCCTTGGAAGTATTTCCTCCTTTCCCTGTCCATTAAACTTCTCAGAAAAGACATAATCAATATAGTTTTCACGCTTGCTGGAAATTATATTGCTGATCATCATGGTGAAGAGAAGAAAGCCAAAAAACCCAATGACAATAAGGATAAAAAAGGAGGCTGTTATCTCCTCTTGTTCCTTCAAGGCTGGACTGGTGTAATTATTGAACTGATGTCTTTTCTTGTGGTCCACATACACCTGGAGCAAGCTGCGCAGGATAGATATTATTTCTGTGTGGTTGTGGAAATGCATGTTATGTGTCAACTCTGGCTGCAAAAGAGGAAAGCACCTTTGTTTTAGATTTGCTACTTGTCCATAGACAGTCTCTGCATCAACACTGAACTGGCACATTCTAGCCCAATTTCCCCTCCCTCTCAAACAAAATAAGTAATAAACATACTAGGTATGTGTAGATCATATTCTACCAATACCCATGCACAGAGCTTCCTCTAAAATCAGTGAGAGGTCTGTATAAAAACTGAGACTCAAATATAACTGCTATTTGTAACAAGCACATGAAACATCCTTCACAGTAATGGGGATAAGAACTAGCACTTGCAATGAGCAGCATCACATAACTGAAACATTCATGTCTTGTTACCTTGGTGTATAATACCCAGCACAATGAGGCCAAATGGGGATTGTGGTTCTTAGATACTGGCAAAATCACAGGTCCCCAAAAGGCAATGATAGTGATAGCGTGCTTATAATGCAACACTTCCTGTAGCTAATGGCACATAAAGGAGTGATGTGACTACTGTTATCTCCAGTCAGCACTAAGTCCCAGCCTGAATGACTAGGTACTCATTTACAGCTGGATTGGCAAGGGGCAGCCTCTTGGACAGATCTGGAGTGGGGCTAAAACTTACACCACTGGAGCCCTGGCAAAACACTTTAAGCACTCTGCTTCACTAACATTATACAAAATAGGAAGAAATCACCCCCCTATTCTATTACTATTTTGTGAGCGGGGATGCTGCTGATTCCACATTATTTAGAGAGAGAGCTTGGCAAACCATTGATTTTTCAGTTTGGATGCCAAACTGAAAAAATGATGGGAAAAATATAGTTGATCCAAAATGAAGACAGTTTTGTTTTACGGCTGAAATGAACAAAACTGCGTGCATGTGTGTTTTAAAATTAAAAATGTTTAAAATAGCTTTTAGTTTAATTGGTACTGAACCATTTTTTCAAAATGAAAAAATTAAATGTTTCAGTTTGCAAATGTCTAAAGGAAATATTTAGACGTTTCCAAGTTCCACCCCTCCCCATCTTTTTATTTTTGGGGGGATTAAACTATTGACTGCATTCAATATTTAGGTTCAGTTGCCCTGAAACAGCATTTTTGGTTCAATGTACTATTTGTCAGAAAAATGTTTGCCATCCCTGTTTTGAAGTTCTTATGTTCAGCTGATATCTGCACTACACCCGCAGACCCCTCTGATATTTTTTATGAATAGAAGCTACCCTAGCTATCTTTTATACAATCAGTAACTTGAGGGGATTGACGAGAACCATTTCCATGTAGTGATCTCTGGTAATGTCTCTGACAGCCAAGGGCTCCCAAATCAACAAAAATGCCAAAGTGCACAAAGATAAAGATATGGACACCATTTTTGTCATATGAAAGAAGTAACTCAGGAGCTACATACTTCCCCTTTTTTTCCTGTTTCTCTTAAGGTATTATGGACCAGACCAGCGAGAGGTATTTCTTAAACCTGTGGTGCTCCAGTGACTTCAGTGAAGACATGCTGTCTGTCTTATGCCAACTCAGGATTTGGCCCTATATATTGTTTTTTGCCAGCAAAGAACAGTTTGAACACATCACATAAAACAAATAATTTAAAGACTACAGGAAGAAAAGTACCAACATAAAAAGTTATTAAACATCCGCCATCTGAGAAGAAGACTAAAGAAATCTCCTTCAAACAAGCCCTCTCTCTGAGCTGTAGCAGAGACATTCAGCAAAGTTAAACATGGAAGAGATGAGAACCCACCTCAGGGCAGGCTATATCTTCATTTGGAAGCTTCCTTTTCTTTTTCGTCCAGCTTGCCCTGTCTCAGAAAGGCTCTGGTCCCTGAAAGCTGTTTTATGTCATCTCCTCACACTGTGATGGTGCTACTACTACTAAAGAGGAATGACACATTTCCTCTGCACTCCCTTATATGATGGGTTATTGACAGCCTGTCAGCTGAAGGGAAGTGATTGGATGCATGAAGCTGCAAGAATGTCCTGGATGACTAAGGTTAACTATACCTGGTTAGTCCTTCCTCTTCCTCCTTGGTACTATTATCTTTAATGGCTGTGTTTACCTTACTGTAAGGATTGTGACTGGTCTAGCTGGAATGCTAAGGTCTACTAACATTCAATTAGCCCCTGTGATCTCGGAGTTGAGTACATGATTTCTCCACTTTGCAGCAGACACATGCACAAAGACAATCACAGCTTTACAACCATAAATGCCCCTGTACTGAAAACACCTCAAGTGGAGCGTAATAAATCTCAACATCAGTGAGTGTTCAGAATAAAAGTCAATAGGGAGTCAGAGCTTTTAATTACTTATTCATTTAATAAAATACAACACAAGTACAATTAAACTGCCAACAGATCACAGAACTCTTCCCTCCACCCACGCCTGGTAAGATTACCTGAGATTGGTTGTGGGAGGGATCTGTGCTCATGCTCTCCAGAAGTAAGAGGCGCCTTTGCATTCCACTGTTTTTAGAGAAAAGGCAGTTAATAAGGAACAAACTGCAGCTGAAAGTTATCAACCTAAAAGAGACTGTCCAAAAGGAAATACAATAACCTAGGATTTTTCTTTTTGTTTCAGGAAAGCTAATAGGCACATCTCTTTATACACTCTGTACCCCAAAAGTACCAGCTCTTTCCCCATACATTCAGGCACAGGGAACAGCTCTGCACATTGTACAATGTTTTTAGCAGATATGTAACTCCTTTAGTGGTGTGAGTGGCTGTGAAATGAAAGGACCTGGGTTTGATCCCGGGTGACTCACTGGGTGCATCCAGATGAATACGATCGTGCGGTATGTAGTGCTGCAAGCATGCCTGCAGCATCTCATACTGCACAGTCCAGTGTTCGCCATGCAGCAAGGGCATGCTGCTTGGGCAGCAGGCGCTGCTAAAAAAGCAGAGCCGGACTGCTCTGGCTAAGCTCCGCTTGGCAAGATGGCCGTGGCTGCAGGCCCAAGAAGTCCCTAGGACCACAGGTAAGGCTGCTGCGGCCAGCACAGTGCTAGCCCCAGCTTTCCCTACTGTCCCCAGGGCAGTTGCCACACACCAAAGTGCACGTGACACAGGCGTTCCCGATGAATAAGTAGCTGTGGCACCAGGCGCACCACTGCTCCTTGTCCCTGGGGAATCAAACGTCCATGCATGTCTGGATGCGCCCATTGTTTCTACTTTCTGAGCAAATCTTAAAGCCTACCCACTCTCCTGTCCAATGGGTGCCAAGAGCTATCTGGGGGTAAAAGGCGCTCAGAGGGTGCTGACCACATCATCTCCTCCTTGTGCCAAGGTTAAAAGGAACAGGGGAGCCCTCAGTGGTCCATAAATGGGATACCTTTACCATACTTTTAACAGTTATAGAGTGGCTGCTATGGCAGCCAGGGGTAGCCAGATGTCAGCAGGTTTGCCCTCTATACCCTTGGCATTATACTCTCTAATTCATTCCATCAGAGGGGATCATTTAAGCTAATTTCACAGTTTCTTAACATCTACAAGAGAGGGGCTAAGGAACTGGTCCTAAATTTACATACATGTTACTTTAAAATATACATATGGTTCTAGAGACACTGCTCACTAGCAAGTCAATTGTTTTCTATGCTGTAGAAATTCAAAGGGTTAGACAATGCCATGACACAAAGAAGGGAAATGAGTTTGGAGACTGCATATATAAAAGAAATTGGCCATATTTTGAAGGCTATATGTTTCCTGAAGCAGCCTTAGATAATATGAATGGCCACATGCTTAATAAATTTGACAGAAAAATGACAGTACACATTCCATGTCTACAGAATACAATCAGGAACGTAAGAACATAAGAAATGCCATACGAGGTCAGATCATCAGTCCATTTAGCACAGTATCCTATACGGACAGTGGAAGAAGTGGATGCTATAGAGGGAGAGCCCTGAACCAGATTATCTGTAGAGTGACCAATCCCTTATTCCCCTTTTTCCCTAGCATCACATCAAGCATTTATTAGTTTAGAGATTCCAGAGGAAACATCTCCAACCATACTGTTCAATAGCTATTAATAATAAGAATAATTATATTCATGATGAGAGTACAAAATGCACAATTGATGCAGATAACATGAGAAGAGCAGAAAGGATTATGTACCATAGAGAGGCATAACTTGTAACAGGTCAAGCACACAACATGCTTTGGATTTAACCTACCAGCCTCTTCAAGTAAAGGTAGAACAATCAGCACAATTATAACACTTGAGAACATGCACACTAAGATGCGACGGAATGGGCACATGTGGCTTAATCCTGTACACAATGACATACATGGTAAAATTCCCCTGGACATTAATGGTGCAGGATCAGGCACCACTGATTTTTGTTTCAAGCTATTTTAAAGGAAAAGAAAAAAGGGGATTTTGGGCACAGTGCTTGTAGCAGCAGCCTCCATTTTTGTATGAGCATGTATAGATGATGCAACATGTGTATGTGTGTAAACATGTACATTACTGCAATGCATGCACATTATATATACATACATATTTGTAAAACACACAAGCACTCCTATAAAAATGAGGCACACACATATACACACACTTGCGTGCACATATAGATGTATATATGTGCATATATACCCACATGTGTGTATTTGTGTATACATACATGGCAACCCCTCCGCAGATGTATGAACACACTAAGTAAACATTTATGCAGTGCATGCACGCGCACATACACACATACACCCCTCTATCAATCTAGCTAGCTAGCGGCCAATTTTTCAAGAATGACTAGTGATTTGGGAGCCTTACCTTTTTTATTGCCCAGTCAGACAAATTTCACAGGGCATCATTTTCAGAGACAATTGCTCACCATATAGTGAAAAATCAGATACAATTTACGGTGTCTGAAATGAGGTGCCGTAAAACGGAGGCTCTCAAAGAAAACTGTGGCTATATATCACTAGGCAATGAGAGATTCAGATAGAAAGGGTATTGTAAACAACATTTTAAAAATATATACTTATTTTGGTAGGTTACTTACATTGTAGACTTGGTTATGTCCTAGGAGCAGCTTGGCTTTTGGATGGTAAACCAGCTCCAAACTGACCGCTGCATTTAACAATTTAAAGAACTGAAGAAGAGAGGAGTGGCTTCTGCTTCTTTCCTTTAGCAAATAGCCACAAGCGTTCTATGCATGACAGAGTCATTTAAGGAAATGTGGTAACAGGATATTAATGGAATCTTAATGTTGTATCATAGAGGCAGCTCTTAAGTTACCATTTCTACCTCTTCTTGGGAAGGATGTGGCTTTATTTCCTCAGTTCCAGTCAGAGGGAAAAGTAATGTATGCAATTTTAGATGGACACTTGTTACCACTACCAGCTAAAGGATATAAGTAAACAAAGTATGTGCTTTGGCTTGATTTCTGATGGATAGTCTGTGAATTAAAGATAATCTGCTTAAAAAATAAACAACTTTCACAAAGCAGGGTGGAAAATACTTGTGTCTAAAAGTTCACAATAATACTGCCTTTTTTAATTCAACAAAAAAGTGACATTTCTTGTTCAATGTAAATCTTGCTCAGTAAATGTTTTGCCTTCAACCCCAGGAAAAAGAGTGGGGAATGTGCATAAACTGGAAATAGGAAATAGGATAAGCAGCCTCTCTGTATAGTAAAGCAGGCTCCTGCTCTCCTGTTATTACTAGTTCCATCCTATTCTGCTGGCTGAGAATATGTGTTTCATGCCTTCAGTTTGTTCTCTAAATAACAAAGCAATTTACACCACTTTCCATCTACACCCATTTCATGCTCAACACATAAATCACAATGTAATTTGTGAACTTGTTTAATTTAGACATGGAACTGATGTGGGAGGTACACCAGGTGGGGCAGCTTAATCAGCACTCAAATATACTGGTGCAAGGTCTGAGTAGGTTAGCTGAGCCCAGATTGTCAAGTCTTAGAAAATCCTAGGGTTTATGAAATTTTTTAATAGAAATTTTAAGTTTAATAGAAAAACAGACAGTCAGTGTGAATTTTTACACACACCTCATCCTATTGTTTGATCAGCTATAGAATGGATAGAAAAATTTTGACAAAACCAAAATTTTAATTAGAATGGCAATGTACAAATAAAAAAATCATGAAAAATATCACCCCAATTATTACCTGTTTTTCAACCAACCTTCTAACCAAACTAATTTATCTGCCCATCGTATTACTTGGAGAAAAACTGGTCCACTTACTCCAGACTCCCTATAGCACTTAGTGCCCTATCCTTTTGCGTCACAGTTGTGTTGTGTTTTGGGTGTGCAGTCTGTGTAAGAGGGGAGAGGCTTCCCAGAAATTATAGAATTATTAATTAATGGGAAATTATGAGGGACGTTGAACTAAAAGATCTGGAGGCATAGGCAGATCCAGCATTTTAAAAAGAGGGGTGTGGGAGCAGTCACTGACACTGCAAAGATGGCTACACACTCCACTACTAACCTCCCCCCACCCCTCCCTTCTCTGCCCTCCATCACCCTATCTACTTACACCTCTGGGTGCAGGAAGGGGTCAGAAAGATCTCCGTGCTGTCATTGCCCCAGCTACTATTACCTACCCAGCCGGGGCTGCAGGGAGAGGTTGTGCAAGAAGCCAGGCTTGGCTGGGGACAGTAGCAGCAGTGGTAATGGCAGATCTAGTTCCCACCCTGTGCTCCCAGGCTGGTGGGGAACACTCAGGACTCCCAGCCAGGGAGACCTTGCAGGGAGAAGGCTCTTCCTGTTGTTGTGACTGCTGCTGTCTTTGGCTGAGCCCAACTTCCTGTGTAGTCTGGTTGGAGTGAGCAGGAGTGACTCTGGACCTCGCCCTGCCCTGTGTCAGCCAAGGACACAGGCAGGAATGGGCAGGAGAGGGGGCTATAGGAGAGGAGGAGACGTGCCACTGAGCACAAAGGGCAATGGAAGGGGTGCTGAGAGAAGAGTGGTGAGATTCTTACCTTATTTGGGGACTTAAAGTCTCTGCATGCTTCTCCTGCAGTGCGGTCTGGAAGGAGGTACAGGGGCAAGTGCATAACTATACCCTTTCTGGATCTGCCCCTGCCTGGAGGATGATATCATTAGTGCATTGGCAGCATTTTGGGAGGGGATCTGGGAAAGAGTATCATTGGCCAAGTTGCCACATTTGTGTGTGCAGGGAGACAGGTCCTTAGCTGGGCCTTTTTCAACTCATTGGTGCAGATGAGAAAGAGCTATGGTTCAAGATGTAACCTGCTGACTCATCCATACTTCTACTATCTGGTGTTATCAGGGCCTCAGTGCCAGATCCCTTGTTGAGTCTGCTTCTGCACAGAGAGCAACAGTAATGCTCTCGGTTCTGAGTAACTCTTCCTATGTGACATTTGTTAAAAATACTGCTACCTTAGAGACAGAAAGTTGGGTGGCTTATGGGCTAACATCCTAAAAGCTAATCATAACAAATGCAACACTATACAACATGACTGGTCTAAACTGAATATTTCTCATGCCTTATAAAACTTTTTATTCATCTTTGACAAGCATCAACTTCAACTGGAGCATGTGGGGCATTATTGAGAAAGCTGGCAAATTCCTTTAAATTTTTAGCAATGGAAATAGAACATTATGGACATTTCAACATGTTGCTGAAGTTTCTGAACAACATCCAGAATTTCATGGGCCATATATTGTTTAACATTATAGCCACTCACATTAATGCTTTCTTTAGTAGCATACTAGCTTGTTTTCTGAAAGTTAATTTCTGCATTATGCTAGATGGATAGATTCACAGACATATTTCCCAGTCATCACAGAAGGAGAGGGAAAAAAGAATGTCTGGACCTAGATAAAACAGCCAATGGAGAGTTACTATATTACATACTGTATATATAGAAGACCCTTTGCCTTTGAAATACACCATAAAAGTTTACAGAGACTACAGAATATGAAGGATCAAAATTCCAGGATAATCAGGATGTATCTTATCCTTACAGCCACAAAACTTTACCATTCAGCACAAGCTGGAGCATAAAAATACTACTTGCAGATTGCTTCTGTTTACTCTTATGCCTTTCCTTAAAAGAGCTGGGGGCAAAGTATGATAGAACAAGACTTCTGCCACTGTTTGGCAGCTGAGAAGGCCTGCTTTGTCATGTCAATGCCTTCTTCCCACTTGAGTGATTTCTTTAGTGCTGGTGCCTTCCCAGAATACAATTTGTACCCTGTTGACATAGCTGCTACAGTGGAAGGATTCTAAGCTGCTTGGTGGGCATAGCCAAGGCCTTAGAAAACTGGCATGTAGAGAAGATAACTGCTTCCAAGAGGGGCAAGAAGGGGAGGCAAACACATTGGGGAGAAAAAATTCTGAGGTTTCAGAGAGCTGGACATACGCTAAGGCTTGCCTTCATAGGTGACTTTGGACATGCTGGAGAAGTAAGAGAACATGTGAGAAAATGAACCAGAAAAGGTTTTGGATATAGGCGTTGATAACTAAATATTGATTCACCTTTTTTATGTCCTCTCTGGCTTCCTGCTCTTCCACCCAACCTTTCTGTAGTGTTTTCCTTACCTCACCAGACAATGTCTTAATGACAAATGGGGTTCATAATTCCAGGCTGTAAGCTGCTGTCTCCTCCTGCTGATTGCTTCATTGATTGGCCAGCAAGTAGTGGCACTGGTGCACAAGTAGTGCACATGGCCTGCTTCATAGGTCAAACATGTCAGAAGCACAACACCCCTGATTTTCAGTGGCTTGGGGGAACAGCCTGTGTGTTCTGTGGGACCTCTCATTATGTTATTACAGTACTATGCCGTTGGGCTAGTCCTGTTCCTCACTGTTAGTCTTAGCGTAGGTGTGGGGGACAAAGCTAGTTTGACTCCTTGCTTGTGTGTGTTGGCACTCCTCCTAGCAGTCATTTTTAAGTGGTAACCGATCATTCAAGCAGGCCTAGCCAGTTTTTCCAAATAAAGCTTCAGTAACATATATAAAGAAGAAATTATTGCACATAGAATGGGTTGAATGAATGGCAAGAGCCCTTAACTTAGTGTGGAATTATGCTTACATCATACAAAGATAGTAATTAACTAGACCTCAATTATATTACAATTGATGCCCGTGACTTGAGTCCCATGCTAGAATTCTCAGACACCTAAACATGATCATCTCCTTTTCTTAGGCTATTCTTACCTCCAACTTTTCCTTCTCTTCCGCAGCTGGTTGGCTTGAACAGAGATAGCTAGTCATCTAGTTGACTAAATGTTCAGCAGTACCAAATTTCCAAGCATTTTGAAGTTGTCCCATTATTCTGAGACTTCCTTTGCAATGAGTTCTCAACTCCTAATGCTGCATGAGTAGTTGCTTCACTGAGAGGCACTGGTTGTAGCAAGTTGGAAACTATCAGCTTGTAGATATTTAAGAAGAGGACATTGCAGAATGTTTCCCAGTCATCTAGGTTTCCTGTTCCTGCTGCTTCTGGACCCAGTTTACCTACAGATCTATTCAAAGGTGTAACCACAGCCACTTCAATGATGTGCTGTCTGTGCGACACACCCAGCTCCTGTTTCCATGTGACTCTTCCTTTGACATTATAGAACAGGTGATTGCTGGCCATGTGTAGACAAACCGAGAGGCATGTGTGCGTGACACTTGAAAGTGGTCTAAATGCTTTTGCACTGTTTTAATGGTTTCCTGCACATCTCAGCGGTGTATTGTGCATTAATTCCAGCTGCTGCAGGAAATTTGGGGGCGCAATGCAGCTTAAATAACTTGGGATGCAGGAAAATAAAACGTTTTAGTTTTCTGCTCCTACAGCTGTGGAACGAAGCACCAGGCTCTGCATAGCTCCAAAGCTCTTCAGGAAGCCCTGCAGGCAGCCTGGCAGCAGCCCAGGAAAGCAGCCTCCACCCATGAAAGGTGGGAAGCCTGATCTTCCCTCCCCGCCC
>NW_017728906.1:36624427-36661033 GCF_001723895.1 Crocodylus porosus
CTGAGCTGTGCGGGGGCCCAGCACTTCCTTCTGCGGCTGTGGTGCCCCCCAGCACCTGCTGAGCTGGGTGCCTGTGGGTGGGTGCTGTGGGGGTGGGGGGGAGTACTGCTGCCACAGAGGGAAGCACCAGGCCCCCCCGCACTCCAGGAACCACTCTGCCCACCAGCAGCTTGTCCTCCCCTCCCCGCCGGACAGGCAAGTAGGTCAGCAGGGTGTGTGCATGACACGGGGGTTTAATCAGCCCTAAATTGAAGTGGTGTTTTTTAAAACCCACTGCTTCAATTTTTGGCCCCCACTTCATCTACACATGCCCTAAATGTGCTGTGGGTAGAAAAAGAGAGAGCTGCATTTATTGTGATCAGATATGCACATGTTGTGGTTCCTGTCCTACCGTGCACTATAAAGAATCAAAGCTCTACTGTGTGGTCCACCTGCCTCCAATACCAGCAACACGATTCATGTCCTGTGCTTCATATCCTGTTTCTACTGTAGGTTATACTCTAAAGGACATTTGAGCATGACAACATCCTCCTGGACCATTAATAGCCTTTAATGCAACATGTGACCACTAGATGGTACTCGTACAAGAGAGTAAGCAGTGCTCACCTACAGAATGAGCACAGCTAATGTAGGTTATTAAAGCATAATCAGCCTTAGGAAATCAGTGTTAACTGTGCTGAACTCCAGCATCACAAAATGCACAGCAACTGGCAAACGCTGCTTTCCTTGCATTTCATTTCTGTGCATTCATAGAAGTCTCATTGAGTTAATGAGACTGACATGCAGAGAGTTTCCAAGATGGATTAGACAAGACCATCTGCCTTTGACTATATGTGTTTGGCCTGTTAAGTTAACAGCACTCATCATTTAGTCTTTGAATCTTCTTTGATACTGTCCCAAATTCACAAAAATCTGAATTAATATAGGATACCTTGGGACATTTCTAATGTTAGCTAGAAATTAAAAAAAAACAAAAACCCCACCTTATATGAGGCAGCTCAATTGTTTCAAAATGGAAGGAAAATGTATGAAACAAAGGATTCTTGTGGCAGGGAGGCAAAGGGACAGGCCATGCTTCAGAAACTAAAATGTATATCTAATCTGGTACACTCAAGGCATTCTATCGACTTTCGATGGGATGATCCCTGCATATAAGCTTAGGCACTTGATTAAATCCATGGCACAATTTCCCAACACCCCAAATGTGGATAAGAAAACACATTCGGCTTTCAACACCAATTTTCGCCCACATGCATGGACTATTTAATGACGTGAGTAACTAAAGGAGAGACAAAATAGGAAGGAAAATAAATGCAAATATTTCACTTCACAAAAGGAAGTAAAAGTAGAACAGGAAGATTGGATTGTCCTGAAACAAGGAAGAGCAGGTACCGCAGCATGCTATGGTGACAACACAATAATTTCCCTGCTAGGATTCTGATTGCAAAGGATGAGAGCTGGGGGCAGGGTAGGCAGAGGGTATTACTATAAGATGCAGATGGAACAAATTAACAAGACATTACTAGTTGATTTCCTGTAGAAGTGCATCATTTTTCATAGCACCCATGCCTTGATATCCTTACACCAGTGGTCTCCAACCTTTTTAAATACAAGATCACTTTTTGAATTAAAGTCTGTGGGGAAGGGAGGGAAGGGGCAGCGGGGGGAGCAGATCGAGGTCCCCACAGTGAAGGATGGAGTGGGGCAGAGTCAGAAGCAGGGGTCAGTGGGGCCCCAGCCAGGCCAGGTGGTGGGAAGATTGGAGCCCAGGCGGCTCGTCCAGGCACAAGTGGAGGGCTCCTGCCACTGCATGCAACCTGGCAGGGGTCTGATGGGCGTGTGTCCTCCTGATCTGTGTGTGCGGAGCAGAGGCACAGTGAAATGTCCTGTCACAGCAGGGCATCTTGGACTTTCATTTCTAAAACTGGTGAAAAGATTTGTTGGAAGAAGCTGATATCAAGGAGCAGTCCATCTGGGTACAGTTCCTGCTTACTTGCCCTGATTTGTCAATGTGTGCAGATGCCATTCCATTTCAAGGAAGATTTTCTCTCAGGCCATCACAGCCCACAAGCTACATTTCTGATATGTGCAGGATTATACCTGGGACTTGACAGGCATATCAAGATCTGCATTTTGATTTCTGAATCCTAAGAATTGAGTTGGAGTTCTAAAAACAAAAAAATTAACAACAATCTACATGAGAGAAAAAAATCAGGAGACTTAGAGGCAGTTTGTGCATTTTGGAATAAGCAAATCCTTGGAATTAGAGAAGGATCTCTTTTTATTGACTTTCATGCAGCATCTTGACCAACCACCACAGTAAAATAATGCTGGGTGGGCAAGTGGGATACAAACCGTGGGTGCTGCCTAAAAGAGGGGGCATCACCCTTCTGTCCCGTTCTCCCTGCATCCTATATTTTCCCTGCTGTGGCTCAAGCTCTGGCAGCAGTGTGGAGGAGGAGAGGGGTGGGCAGAGAAGCAGCCAGAGGTTTACTGCTCCTAGGGGATGTGTCATCCTCTTTTTTTCCATTGAAAACCTGTGTGTTTTGGTCATTTGACATGCATATCAGCAGCAAAAGGAAGAGGTGACTGAACCTCTGGCTACTGCTCTGGGGCTACAGCTGGTGCTGCTGCTCTGCCCTCCCCACTGCCAGACCTGAAGCCACTGCAGGGCAAGTGCAGGGTACCGGGGATGGGTTGGGGGGTGGTACTGATTAGTTGCATCGCTGAACTACCAGAAGTAACTTTGGTATGTATAAACATGCATGACTCTTCCTTCTGTTCTGACAATGGCTGCTTTGGAGATGTCATCTGTTATGATTAGGGGTCTACTTAGCTTGCAGCAAGACAAAGCAATTTTCGTGGCTTGGTTGCAGCATGAAGAACTGATTTTGCAGGCATTTCCTGGAAGCCCTGCCCCTTGCCACTGTTTGGTGGAGATGCATATACCTTATCATTTAATAGCAAATTCTGCAGAAAGCAAATTATATCATATAATTTATCATATTAGTATGAATCTAAATATGAAATTAAAATCTAAATTTAAATATAAATATAAATTTATATGCTGTATGAATTGTAACTTGTATCATCATTATTTATTATTCTATGTAGTGTTCTACAAAAAGTTTAAAAATACTAATTAATGCTAACCGTAATAGACATACAAAAGACTAGAACTAGTACCAAGTACACCCCTGAAACTGTAATAGAAACATTTTCACTTCACTGACTGGTCCCTTCACTTAGTCTACATCTCTAGCAGACAGGAACTCTGAATCACATGATCTATGGCTGCAGTGATTGCTGCATTGTCTTTGTATTATGGTAAGCACTGGGACACTTTAAAACAACGTATTATATGAATAATGAATAATGCACTGGCTTGTTTTTTTAAATTGATTTAATGGGAAATTGTGGCCAGTGAGGTATTTCCAGTCGATTATGGACAACACCATTTTTTTTAGTTTCCATGAAAACTGTGAAACTGGGAATTACGTAGACCCCTACTTATGATCTAGAGGTCCAGACTGGGGTTTAGATTTGGAAAGAATTCTCGTACAGTTGACATAAGAAAGAAGTCTCTGTCTTCTGGAGAAGAAATGCAAACAATACAGACAATCAATCCTGGAACTAAAGGCCTTACCCCCTGAAATGAGCCCCTTACGGACAGACCTCTATTGCTGTGTGCATTACAAAACTGTGTATCATTTATACACAGATGGTAGAAGTTGATACCAGCATTTTAAAATTTTCTTCTCTTACCCATCAAACTGAGGGTCAATTCACCTCTCACACCCATGCAAAAAAATGGACCTCAGGACAGTTTGCCAGGGAAATGACAGGCAAATTTAGCTCTACTGATTGAATGGGGATGAATGCTGGAGTGTGCATGCACACGTGTGCGTGTGTGCATGTGTGTGTGCACACATATGTGACGTGCAAGGAGGGGGGGGTGTTGCATGCGTTTTTCTCTGCACAACTTTTCAAATATCTTCTGTATTTGTCTATGAAAAAATAATAGACAAATCCACACTCATCTCAGAGTCTGAAATAGAGTCGGCCTGGAGTTCTTATACCTGCTCATTTCAATGAACTTGTAAAATGCTTTTCAGTGTCATTCACAGCATTGAAGTGAACTAAGAGCTTGTGCTTTATATATATCTTATTGAGTTAGTCTAGAAGGTGCATTTCTATCGTGACTTCTCCTTGCAAAAAGAATCCAGGATCAAGCACTAGGTATCCAACAGAATATTTTCTGAATCCCTTGGAATGTTCCCTCTTGGAACCTGAACTGCCACCTTAACATGGACAAGCAGAACTAGGTGTGTTTCTAAAATCAGTGGGTCAGATCCTCAGTTGCTGCACTATTTACATCCCTTTCAGTGGAGTAATGCTAATTTGTGACAGCCAGAGACCTGAACCACTGCCCTGTGTTGTAGTAACAGCTAATTATGATGATATATTTTGGCACTTCTTGATATAGCATTTGTTTGATAGTGTAAAATTAATTGGCACATTGAAACAGGATTAGAAAATGAAAACCAACTCTATGACTTTGGTTCATCCAAAGGAGATATACACCACAGAAGATACAGTATTTCTTGGGATGTATAATTCCCTGATCAAAACAATAAATATATTTCCGTGATAACAGAGGTGAATGCCCAAACGGTCTTCTCAGATTATTAGTAAAATTGAATATTCCATTGGAACTTTAAATATTGGGTTGAATCTAATACACAGGGTTTGTGGTTAAAGTGATGCATTCTTTGTAGTCTCTCTAGAGGTATGCTGTAGCCCAACCAGAAATGTTAGGCTTCATGCAGAAAAAGGGTGGAAAGGACTTCTTGAGGTCATATAGCCCAGCCCCCTGCTAGGGCAGCATTTCCATCCATCAAATCCACCCTCACTCTATCCTAGTTCTTTCACCCTTTCCTCATAAGTTATATTTCGCAGGTTCCAATCAACTCTCCACTAGACTCCTTCCAATCTGTCCATATTCTTCTTGAAGTCTGGGGCCCAAAACTGGACACAGTACTCCAGGTGAGCCCTCACCAATCCTGAATGGAGTGGAAGAATCATGTGCCTTGATGTTTCCTTTTTCTTTGATCCATACACCTCATTAAAATATCTTTAAAATCAATTGTTCTTACAAGCCTGACTTAGTGCTAGTAAGGACGAATACTACCAGAGTTACTTAGCATAATATAACAAGTGATTTTGTTAGTTGGCCTCTATAGAAATTGGCCTCTAACCTGCTTATCGGCCAAACCCATAAACAGAACAAACTTTAGTAGGCAACTTCTGCCTAAATAAATCATAGTGGCATACACCCAAGGATCCTTGTAATATACTATTTGACCTTGCATTTAGCTACCTTTTCTTATCAACCAAATTTATTCCTTCCTTACTCCTGTTCCAATTGCTTCAGATGGGCTTCACTGAGGCCAGACAAATAGACCTGATAGTTTCTGTTGGGTGAGGAGATTAGGGAGTGATTTTAGTGCACTGATAATAATGTGCAGAAAACAAACAGGATGTCTTAGAAATAGTGTCAAAGATAATTGCTAAGCTAGTTATCAACAGCAAAGAATGTTCTGTTTACCTTCATTGCTCCTATCACATATTTTTATCAGTGTCCTTCTGCTTGGTTTTGTACTTGCCTTTTCCTTCGCAGCTGCTTTAAACCAATCAGCTACAAAGAGATAGTTTTGATAATTGTAAAACCAGTTCCAGCATGCTTGAAAAAAGGGACCCCACCTCATGCTGTCACTCAGGCTGCTTTTGGGTGTGAACTATTTCCCATACAGAGTAGTTACTGTGTAAGGATCTGATCCTTGGTGCATTCGTTCAGCACCAAGATTGCTGCACTGTGTATAAGTTGAAGCCCATGGGCTGCAGTGTGAGCTGCGCGTACATTCAAGGGAGGTAGGGTCTGGGACTGAAACAATCCAGCAGTAGAAGAGGAAGGACTGTCCAATGACTAAGTCATTCAATGGTTCTTAGGTCTAGCTTCTTTGTAACATTCCCTCCCTTCCAACACTTTGGTCCCTTAACAACAGATAAAAGGGCAGCAACAGTGTAAGGAGCCCTGGAAACGTCACATTCCCTTTGGGCAGGCATTGCAGAGATTATAAGGCTGTCTTGCAAGCCCAAGCATGGGGGGTTGCTGGGAGGGGAAGATGTTTGTGGAAGGGAATGAACCATGAGATACGGGGCAGTTCTGAGACCTGTGTTGCAGCCTAAGGGAGCTGCTGTGATTTAGACAAGCCTTAAGGGCTGAGTTGTTCTGAGGACCTCAACTGCCCCAGATTGGGTGGACACTAAAGATGACTTAAAGCCACTCCACCAGAGCCGTGAATTCTGGACTGTCCTCCTTACCAGTGCAACACAGAAACATAGCTGTGATCTCTGCCTCGGTGGTCATGTCTACATGTGCCCCTATGGCGCCATAGTTACCACGCTGTCATTTAGCACTTCCTTTTGGAAATACTAAATGATGGCGCAGTAACAGCACGTACTGGCTGTGCCAGTGCCGCACGGTTATTTTTAGCAGCTACATTGCCGTAGCAATGCGCGATAGCAAGTACATTGCTATGGCGACCTAGCTGCAGTGTCATGGTTTGTGCCCACTGATGCTATGTTGCCATAGTGACATAGCATCTCATGTAGACATGCCCAGTTCTCCCTATAGAAATAAGAGGAATAAATACTACTCTTCTGTCACTCTTTGGGGGCATCTACACAAGATGCTTAATGAACAGAAGACCAGTTCTACTGAGCATTAGTGCAATAGGCAAAGCCTGTGCTAATGTGCAGTAGATTTAGTTTAATGCGCATTAATGTCACTAAAAAAGTGTTCATTTGTGCTACTGCTCTATACTGCTGATTACAGCGCATTAAGTTAGTACCTGTCATTACAAGTACTAAACTTAATGCACCATAATTATGGTGCATTAATGAACATGTAGACGCACCCTTTGTCAGCTTAAATGATGAAGTCTTTAGAGCAGGGACTCTTGCTTTGTGTAAGAGGAAGACACACTAAGGTAACCATGAGACCATGAGATAGTGCAAGTTTTGAGGCCTGTATTGCAGCCTTAAAAATCTTGATTTTGAATGTACCTACTGCCTTGCTCAGAAATAGACACCCAATATCTAGTGACAGCAAAACCCAGCAGCTGCGGAAAAATCACTGTGCATATAGACATACTAGTTTCTACTACTGAGTATTAGCATTGCCTCCTTGAATAATACAAATCTGGTAAAAAGGAAACAAAAATAAACAACTAAAATGCCAACAGCTTCTGACCTGTATATGAACTCAGGCCATTCTCTTCGCTAATTTCTGGCTCCAGAGCTGCTTTAAAAAAGTAGGTATTGAGCAAACTCATTTACCTAATGACAGAAGCTCCTATTGCAGCCTAACATACTGAGCACATCAGGATATGGAAATACTGCTGTGTAATCTTTATATGGCAATTTTGGCTGCTGGTCTTATGCCTATGCAAGTATAACCAACTAAAGAGATAACTGCACATCAGTATGCATTTTTCACCCAATGAATGCTCTTTCTTCTGGCTTTAGCATCCTCACTCCTGAATGAGTCAGCGATAACAACACAGGGAGTGGGAGTTATAAGATCTATGTAAAGCTTTGAAATTCAGATGGCAGCTTGGCGTAGGTATGCTAACTTCATTACGTTTTATTTAGCAATAATGGATTCACAGAAAATTAAATTAGAACGAACACTATGAGGTCCATCTAGTGGGTCCTGGCAAGATCAGCTGTGCCTGAATAATACCTGACACATGACTGTCTATAACCCAGGACTGTCCCATTGCTAAGAGGCTAGGAGTGTCACACCCTGTGCACAGCATGCCCCATAGGCTGCACTAGTGGGGGGTCACAGGACCCCACAAAACAAACTGCTTGCATGTCCCCACCATAGCACTGCATGCCTGCACCCTTCCCCCTGCTACAGCATATGTCCAACAGCCCTATGTGGATGTCAACCTCCTTTCCCCCTCACCACTGCATTGCACACCTCATGACCTTGCCCTCACCCGAAGCGCCCTGCACTGCACCCCCCCCCCGGGTAGGCATAGAACATGGAAACTGGAGGAACCTACAGAGCAGGGGTGGGCAAAATGGTGGATCTAGCTGGCAACTGGACTCCTTTTCCCTGCAGCCCCTGCCCACGTTGCTGAGGCCAGTTTCCACGGAGACCCCAGCAGCAGTGGGGCCACAGGGCCAGGGTTTCCACAGAGACCAGCTCCAGCACTGTCGGCAGCTGTGGCTGGGCTGGAACCTGCTCCGGGGCAGGGCTGGGATCTTGCAGAGGTGACAGTGTAGTTTGGAGCTGGGGCAGAGCCACGATCTGCTACCTGCATGCCCCTACTCATTCTCCTAGCTAATTTCAGCCTCCATAGCTACACTTTTAAAAAACAGGTATTGAGCAAACCCATTTACCTAATGACAGAAGGTCTTCTTTTAGCCTAACACGGTGAGGACATCAAGATATAGGAATGCTGGAGGTACATAAAGGACAGCAGGTAAATGTGTTGCATATTATTTGCTCATACCTATTTTTTTTTTAAAAAGTAGCTGGGGAGGCAGATGTTGGCTAGGAAAAGGGGCTGAATTCATACACCAGTTAGAAGCTGTTGGGATGTTATTTATTTATTTTTGTTATTTTGTTGTTTTTGTCCAAGGTCATTTTCAATTCTAATCCTGTCCCCCAAAATGTTTGCAACCCCTCCCAGCTTTGTCTTGTCTACAGCTTTAATAAGTATGTTCTCTCTCCCATCCTCCAGGTCATTAATGAAAATATTGAGTAGTACCAAACCCATGAGAGACCCCAGTTCCACTTGATACATCTTTTCAACGTGGCAGTGAACCACTGATACAGGTTTCTTGCTAGTGGTACAAGAATGGATCATCAAAAGATGTAGTTTCATCAGTGGATCTGACCTGTAGGCCAAAGGATGAGCACCACTGATCTATATCATAAGCATCTCAAGGTGCATAGATGTAAAGGTGGCGAATATGATGTAAAAGCAGAAAGCAAGAACAAGGTAGGAAGGTAGATAGTCATTCGAACAGTAACGTATTTTTTATATAATTCTCAAGGTTGATGATGAGGGACAATATCTGAGGTCCCACCACATTTTCATAATTACCTTTTTTATTAATCATGTAAAAAGGAAAGCAATTTTCACAAAACAAAAGGGGAAAACCAAGAATTACAAGAATAAAAGTTAACAGTCAATGTCTTTGGTATGCTTTTATACCACTACTGAAAAGTTGATTTAATGCTCCTCTATAGAGGAAATCATTACTATCAAGTTGTGGGTTTGTTTTCCTCTTTTATATATAAAAAAGCATTGGTTTCAAATGACATAGAAGTTATATAATAACTAAAATGTGAATCATCTTCATCAGAAATAATTATATTGCAAGTACAATGCATTCTTTTGAATTAAGGGGACTTGTCAAGTGATCTAGGCTCATAGTGAGGAGATGATTGTTTTCAATAGGTTTAACAAAAGTTCACATCAATAGGGTTTTTTAAAAAAATGTTGCCTTGAATTAAAAATATTTTTTGTTTTGATTTAAATATTCTTTAGGAATGCTTTACTCAAAACTAACTGCAGAACAGGGGAAAGAAAAACTAATCAGTCTGTATATGCATTTGCTCATACTGAGAGAAGTGCAAAAAAATAAACCCATGCTGTAGTCAGCACTAAAAAGAGATGGATCCCAGGGGGGACATCTAAATTTCTCCAAAGTCTGGATATGTGGTTTTGGGATATGTATGCATCTCTCAGGAAAAGAAAACTGAATAGTGGCAGTGATAGAGATTTTTGAGGCAGCCCTGGGCTCTCAAATCATATGCTTTCCACTCAGATCAATGGAAAGGCTTTAGAGGCTTGTCCAAAAGCCTCTAAAAATGCTTTTAAAACCTCCACTATTCCTTTTTCATTTTAATAACCTCATGCGTTCTTAGGAGCACAAATGCTATTTTAAGAGGACAGTTTCATGCCATGAGCAGTACCTTGCATGGCAAGAGAACATTTGAGGAATTGTGTCAATACGTCTTCTGAATACAACATGTTGCACCACCTTGAGCTGCTCCTGCCTCTGCCTTCCTGTCTCTGCATCTGACAGGGCTGCTTTTTGGGTATCACTCTAATCAGGCTGGACTGCCTTTCCCACCTGACCTTAAGTTTCATGAATGTTTTAACCAGAAGCTGTACCTATGCTGTAGAGCTGAAGCCACATTTTGGCCCAAGGCACGCTTCAAAGTATGAAAATAATATAGAAGATGCAGGGGCTGTATTTTGAGAGATGCAATGCCTGGGAAAGCCACATATCGCTGCTTTAATGGAGGCAAGTAACACTTCCTTCTGTTTGTTTCAGTCTCCACACCCAATTGGGGATACTGAGTTCAGTTGAGGCATTTCAGCCTGGCTCATGGGCACTGTGAAGGTTCACTAGAGAGAAGAGCAAACAAAAATGCCCTAGGTAGAAGAACCTGCTCTCTGTCAGGAGCTGTACATTGGCCACTGTGTTGTGAATGAAGTGAGTGAGACAACAGGGTTTCAGAGCAATCTCAGAAGTCAGGGGAACTAGCTACAGGCTTAAATATAAATCAAGTCACTTCAGAATGTGCTTAATCAGGACCTAAACAGCAGAGTTTTTATGAAACAAACTGTACACATAGCATGAAATATGCCCTTGTCCAGAGGGCCAGCACATGGTCAGTCTGTGCATCACCTACACCTTGTTTTAATTCTGCAAGTAGTATATGAATAGGATTTAATGATGCATAGACCCCATGCAACCTTTGTGAAAGGGCAAGTGTCTTCCCTATTACATCTTCTTCATTCAGTGGTGGGTGAGAGGGGTTGATCTATCAAGCTTGTTAGATAATAAAATGTTCACAAAAAAAAAAATCAAAATAATATTGTTGAGTTTTTGCACAAACTTAATTTTTTCAATGGAAAACCAAATTCATATTTTCCTTAAATAAGACAGGAATTTCTAAATAAAGCACACCTTCCATAAACCTTTTCATCTAGGAAAAAGGCAATTGTTCATAAAAAACAAAACACCCAATATTTTTTGCATGCAGTGTTTCAACCAGTTCTGTTGATCCATCCCTTCCTGATTTTGAAAAGGTAGAGTTGCCTAAACAGCACTTGATTACTAACATTTCTGACTGGTTCTCATTATAGTCTTGGTTTTGATTATCCAACCTTATAGAAGTGCCAGTGCCAGCTGCATCAGCATTGTAATCAATAAGAATGGATAGAGCCTCATCTGGTAAAACTGGTGGAACTGTGTGGATTTATGTCAGCAAAGGTCTGGCCAAAGCTATTCTTGGTCCTAACAATCACTGCACATCAACATTCAAGCTAGGATGCTATGCCAACACCCTTATGCCATTGCGGGGGGATAAGGGGGAAGAGCATGGAGAATGCAGTTCTACCAAATCTCAATAGATGAATACATAGAAGGAGTATTTTGTACGTTTTTGTGTAGGCTGAGCAAGGAGCTATTTGGATTGAGACTAGGTAAAGATCTAGCCCTATCCTTGTCCATCCTTTTCCCAATTCACTACGAAGACTTCACCTCAGGAATCTGGTTATTAGGTTGTTCCACTGCAAGCTGGTTTTCAAACACGCTGCACAGTTTGTAGCTTTCTATAACTTTTGCTTTAAAACTTGCCTTGTCCTCCTTATGCCAAACATCTGTTGCAATATACACATTGTATGGGTCATTGGAGTGCTCTAGCTTTTTTGAACGGATGTAGTTAAGCATTGTTCCAAGTGTGAAGAAGCCAAAGAAGCCAAGTAACAGAACTACATAGAGTATTTCCAAATTGTCAGTATGTCTTCCAACCTGCGAATGCACAGTGTTATTTTTCTGGTCCATGTATTCTTGTAGCAACTTGAAAAGGAGTGAATTCAGTGCTGTATCATTAGATGGCAACATCATCTTCTGTAATTCTTAGTCCTTTCTCTTCCAAAAGACTGATTTCTACAAGAAAAATACAAATAATGCATGCTTTTTAAACCAGAAATGACAGTGCTTCTCTACAAATGATAAACATAGCATCTGGCTTCCTTCCTTAGAAAGAGAATTTTTTAATGGAAAAAAAACTGAACATGGAAACAGTATTTGGCACAGGTCATCAGTTGGTACAAACTGGCATATGCCTTTCAAATTTTGTGGCAATCTATTCTCTCCTGTTTACACTAGTCGAGGTTTAAGCCTTTTGTCTGTAATATAAACATCCAAACACATACTTTGTACATGAATTGCCACAGATTTCTGTCTGCTCCCCAGCACATCACAGCAAAGAAAAGCCAGTGAGTGTGCAGGAAACAGAAAAAAATAGTAGTTGGAAGAAAGGAAGGCAGTTGAGAGAGTATACAAGCATTTTTTTTACCCATCCTCCCCACCTCCATATCAGCCTTCTTCCTGCAGGTGATTCACCTGCCAAAAGTCTGCTGAGCCAAATGGCCTATCAGACTAGTGAGGTTAGGACGTATCAATTTCTATGACACCTGAGGGAGTGATTTGGCTAGTATCATGTTCAGCTGCCTTTGACTCTCCAGCCTGAGACCAGGCATGTGTTTACAGCTGGGTTGACTGCCCCCATGTTAATATAGACCACATCAGGTAGAAGTTGCTTTTTGCACAATCAGTCCCTTGAGAAGGCTCTAAAGCTGTGCCCTGACAGAAGTGCACAGCTGCAGAGTGCTTTAAAAGTGCCCAATCATGGGACAAATTAACCCTCATTTAATAACGATTCAGATGAAGGTGCTCCACTTCTATTTGTCCTTGCTCAGGAGCAGGGCTGGGCTGCATCAGCCTAGTCCCGCCCCATGTGCTGTCTTCAGGACAGGTGGGGGAAGGAGGGGAGGGAAGTCTGCCTGGGGTTTGCCCAGCCTGCACTGGAGAGTGAGACTGGTGGATTTTCCACTTGTCCAGTTGTCCCACCTTCCAGCCCTGGCTGGGTAAACCCCAGGTGGAGCTCCCTCCCCTCCCTTCCCCCTCTCCCATTCTGAAGAGACCATCCAAGCTGGGGGGTGGGCAGGGCTAGGGGAGAGACAGGCAGACAGGCAGCCTCTCTCCCATGAATCAGCTCCGAAGTGGAGCTTGATTCCCCCTCACCTCCAACAGTGAACATCTGTTGGATGGGGGGTGGGAAAGGGGTTGTTGTAACTCATGGCACATCCTGTGAAGCACCATGAGTTACAGTGGGGAGCTGCACATCTGTCAGCATCCATCATGACTGGCCAAATACCAAAGAGTACAGCATCTGAGGTACATTCACCTGCAACTCTACCAACATTGTATATACCATCGCCTGCTGACAATGCCCTTCCACTGTCTATATCAGACAGACAGGGTGATCTTAGATGATTTGATACCAGCTACAGGGAGACACAAAGGCCTGGGGTAGAACATTTTAATTTGTCTGAACACTCCATGCTGCCCTCAGAATTGCTGGTCTCAGGCTGCAAAATTAAAAAAAATAGTTTGAACAGGAAATTGCAGAAAATGAAATCATCTGCAAACTGGCTTGTGTTAAGTATGGTTTACAGAGGGACTATGGGGAATATCCCCTTACCTGGATTAGCTTCTGTGATCCCTTTGTTTCTGTGAGTTGTTTACTGTTTACCTCTCCCAGAACTATCCCCCCTCTCCCCTGCTCTCCTTCCTTCCCACCTCTTGTATTCATCTTATTTAGATACTCTGTAAAGGGCATCTCTACCCTGCCTTCTGCCTGGCTTCAGACTAATATGGCTAACTACCTCTATTTGATCAGGGGCAGCCATCAGAACATGCATCTGAGGTAGGACCAGTGGCGTACCAAGTGGGGTGGGGTGCTGGCCTGTCGGGGGGAAGGGGGGATGGCGCCAGCCAGCCTTGCTGCCCGCCAGCACTTCTGGTTTCACTGCCAGCACTTCCGGGCTTGGCGATCGGCCACCAGGGGACTTCCCCCCACCACCCCGCTTGCCGATTGGCTGCAGATGGGGGAGCTGCAAATGTAAGCATTGGCCCCCAGGCACTGGAGACCCACGGTACGCCACTGGGTAGGACTTAAACCTCTTCCTCTGCTACCACAGCAGAATGCTTTAACCAGACCCAACTGCAAAGTAAGGTGCCATGCAACTGAGATTTGCTGGATGATTAAAGTGATCTCTGGGAACACGAGTGTGAATCAGGAGTACTGCAGTCCAGGGGATCTTAACCCCTGGTCTGTGGGATACAGGCGTATGAGACATGGTCTGAGCACAGGAGGCCAAACTCCATGCACTGACCATGCAGATCTAGCCCATACACTGGTCCTGCACACTCATCTGGCCTGCAAGTCTGAAAGGCTGAACACTACTTCTGTAGTCAATAGCACTATCAAAAACACTCTTAATACAAGGAATCAAAGATGCTCAGCCATCAATCTTAGTTTGACTGACAGTCTCACTCAATAAGCTTATTATTTCTTGTCCCTTTTACAGTCTCAAGAGTCATTCTACAGAATAAAAAGAATTAGGCTGCAATACTGTAACTTCACTGAACAGGTAACACAATTCATTATAGTCCAATGCATAAGTTAACTGCTGCAGAAAATTAAGTCAACACTCTTTATTATGCCTTAACATTTTGGAACAGCAGGTACTGTAGTTCAAGGTGACTTCAGTGGTAGTAATCTTCCAGTTAGCTGTCATTTCTTTATAACAGTTTTATATTACATGGACATCAAGTGGTCTAACAGGCTTGTGGAATGTAAATGCATTTTTTTAAACAGACCTTGGATTATTAAATAAGACCTCAGAGATGAACCTCTACCCCAAACAGCACCAATACAAAGCCTCTTTGGCACTTAAGTCTTACTTCAGGGATGCAAATGGGACTTCAGTGGTGCATATATAGGGTCTTGGTCTATCTGCACCAGAGCAAATTTTACCTCAGAAGCTCATTTTGGGAGTGTCATAAGTGACACAATATATATTATATCCTGTGGTTTGTCGACTATTTCATCTTCAATTAACCTGACACTCAATACATGTTGTATAAACCAGCTTTTCTCAGCTTGGGGGTCACAATCCAAAAGTGGGTCGCAAGAACATATGAAAGGGTGACAAACAAACTTTAAAATGGATCAGACAACTTTTAAAATTGATTCTCCTTTAAAGGAGAAAAAGATGGGAAATGGTGGGTTTTCCCTTGCAGGCAGACAGAGTGAGGGGTGTTTTCTATTCCAACTATTTACTGGCTTTGGACTGGCCATCAATGTTTACAAATGGGTCCTGGTACAACAAAGTTGAGAACCACTGGTGTAAACTTTCTGGAGAAGGCAAGGTTTTCTTGCTCCCCACATGTTCTGGAAAGGATAAATGGCTTCAGTTCTAATCATATAGAATTTGATACTTTTAAATGGAAATATCACATAGCACCTTGGATTATTCCACAATGCTAAACCCCCGCTCCCCATTCCATGTATATTACCCTGAGTATTATTTGTGTAGTTGGGCTCCAAACTGTCTTCCTACAAGAAGGAAAATCACCCTTACAAATAGCAAACAGATCTAACCCATTTCTTTAGAAAAAAGATTCAACAGGACAAGTGTACTTACATAAAATAACCTCTTAGTAACTTGGGCACTGCAGGCTAAAGTAGTTTCACATTTCAGAGATGTTGACAGATTCTTTAAAAGGAAAAAAAAAAAGAAAGGAGCAGAGGCTTTTATCTGAGATGGTTAGTTCTATGTGCCTGGTTATTTCTATGTGCCATCGACATTTGGAATGTTGTAAACTGCAAAACTGCTCCCAAAATCACAACCCATAATTATAAAGCAAGAAGCAAAGAGACTGGCCTTTAGCTGGGCAAAGTGTCAGTGCTCCACTGATTTCAACAGAGATTTCAGTTTCATACCAGTTGAGGATCATGCCCATAACTCTGGATCTCAAACATACAGGAACAATGTTTTGCTTACAATGTTAAAAAATTACACCTGTGGTGATGGTAAGCATTTCAGCATCTTGAAGATTACAGCAATTAAGAGATTATTTATATGGGCCAAATGCTGCCCTCAGATATACATCTGTATTACCCCCATTGGGAGTCAAACATGCCTCTGAGAGTAGACTTTAGCACTAGATGTTTGTTCCGTGTTGATATACTGCTGAAGTACTGAGCCATGCATGAAGAACTGGTAAGCTGCTATGATTGCATAAACCAATTTTCAGCCAAATAGCAGCAGAAATAAAAATGCGAGCTCTGTCAAGGTAGCCATAATTCCAGTGGAACTTCCCCATAGTGGACATAGTTTCACAAGCTTTTTTGCTCCCCTTTCTTTAATGCATGGTTCTTGTCCACTTCAAATCATGGGGAAGGAGGCAAGAGATTCTCTCTGACCTCTGTCTTTCAGACAAAAGGCCAGTTTCATCCCCATGTGCTGCCTGAAGTACAAAGAGATCTTCAGCTGCTGGTTTGTTGACTTGAATTCCCCCTTTTCCTTTGTATATGCAGTGAAAAGTAGTCCTTCTGTAGTTGTCAAACATCCTAATATCACTTCGTATGAGTCAAGCATGGCTAAAAAAATATTATGAAACTCAAGTAACAAGTCCCCTGGCAGGAAGTGACAAAGAGCCAGTCTGTAAGATGTTCATATGACATTTCAGTCAATGGCAAAAGGTGAAGAGTTTGACTACAACTTTCCATGCATTTCAGTGCATCTTCCAGAGCTGTTTGTAAGTGTAATTATATTTATACAGGTTAAACCAGCAGGTGTAGTTAAAGTAGCTCCATCAACAAAGCTCTGTTTCATACTGGCTGTTTTATACTGATTTATACTGGCTCAGGATTTGGCTCAATGTTCCATTTCCTATTAATCTACAGGTACTGTTGGAAATGTTTACACTGATGTCACGGCACCAGTGTGCTGAACAACAAAGGTAAACAGTGATATGCACTGGTGCATTTTACCAGCACAACAAACCTCAAACAAAACAAAAAAATCCCACACAGTATAAGCAAGGCTTTAGACAGACATTATTCCTCTCCCCTAGACATTATTCCTCTCCACTGAAGAACACTTGTACATCTCAGTCCATAGCATCTCAGTCCCTCCAGCTATCTCTCTATGTGCATTGGCTAGGCAATTATTGCTCAGTTACTTTTCTCTGGCCCAGACCACAGGACTTTCACCTGTGAACCAAGGCTGGAGAAAATAGGAAATGCTAGCAATTGCCTCCCTAACTCTAAAACTGGAAAACAGATGTCCAATCAACATTGTTCTTTATCTTCATCCTTCAGAGACCTACAACCAAAGAGTCCCAAAGAATTCAGCAGAACATGGTGTATGTATGCTGAGGAAGAAGTCAGAGAGAGACGCCCTCTGCCAGCAGACACCTTTTAAATTTGTGCTTAAACTGTTCACATGGCAATCCAGTGTGTTGGTACATAAAGCTTTTTGCCAGCAGCACTTTATTGTTTAAACTTAGTTTGCTTGTAGTTGAGTGAACATTGCCATTCTCCGGTAGTAGTGACATACAAGAATGTGGGCATGAGATACAACATCCAGTACCTACACAAACATGTCAAGCTGTTTGGCTTGATGGAAATATAGGTGATTGGTCTCAGGGTGGAGATGTTCTACAAACATGACCTGAGTCTATGTGGTGCTGGCTTGGAACATTGCCCAGGTGCACACCTTCCTCTTTCAAATACTTCTGTCTAATGAGTCTTCTCTGATACCCATTGGTCTTTTCATTACAAAATCTACTACAAAAGCATCTGTCATAGAAATTAAAGTAAAAAATTAACTGAATTTAGCCCTAAGAGTACAGATCCATCTTTATGAACTATATGTAGCATAAAGTGTCCAATGCAACTTGAATGGTTAATTGCAAAGAAACCAATTTCTCAATCCTTCTCTGGGTATTTGATGTAGGTTGATTATTTTCATTAGGCTTGTGCATAAGGAGGAGCGTGGCTCCAAAGGAATAAATATTGAATGATTCCGTTTGGCCCCAGCTGACTGTTAGGGTTTTAAAAGGAAATTATCTTATTATAACCTTCAAAAGGACCTAATCCTGCATCTTTGAGTCTGAGTTTTGTCATTTTTCCCCAACTGGGCAGGATTGGGCTTTAATTTGTTTTTGTTACCTGTGCTTTTCACATTGAGAGAAAAATAAAAGAGGGTGCTGTAACACTTGCAGTGGAAATACAGATGACTTAAATGCCTGATCTTCTGCTGCTGTAAATCAATGAGGCTCACTTTAAGTAAATGGAGCTCTCCTGATTTATGCCACATAAGAATCTGCCCCACTAGTTATCTGAATACCAGCTACAGGAGAGGTTTTCTGAAATATGGCACGACAGGAACCAGGCACCAAAAGTCTCTGTGAGCATAGCACAGACAGGCTAACTCAGCGCTCAGTATTTCTGAACAATTTTTGAAGAATTACTGGCAAAGAAACTGGATCCACCCATGATACATCAACTGAACCAGTGACATAAGTGTGAAAGTTCATATCCCTGGATGTTCACTGGGACAGTTTGTAACACTGCACTCCGGAGGTCAGGGCATTCTACAATCAAGCCATTTTTTATACAGTTCCTAGAAATTTCTACAAAAATCTGCTACCCACAATGCTAGGATCCCAACAGAGATGGAACCAATTCAGGCCAGGTGTGCTGCTCTATTTGCTTAGCAAAGTGCTGATAGGTATAAGAGCAACTTTGCAAAGCAGACAAGGACAGACAGGTTTATACACCATCTCCACTAGTCTGCATCAGTCTGTTTCCTTCACCAAATGCATCTTAATACATTTCTGAATGTGAACAGACCATATCCGTGTGCTACTAAACACCCAACACATGCATCAGTCTGCATTCCACTTTATAACACAACACAAATACAGCAGGTTGGCATTGTCCTTTAGAAATGGTACGTTTATATAATTACAAGGTAGAAATACAATCCTCCCCTTTCATGCATGCACTAGGTAGTTTTGCAGTCCAAAAAGCACGTAAACACATTTTATCCCACCGAACAGACATAGATGGGGTTTACGTTTAACCCAGGAACCCCTGTGGCACTAGGTAAAGAATTAGTATGATCACCAAGCTAGAGACACCCCCGGCCCCCCTTTTCATATCCTTCATAGTCGAACTGTGGCTCTGATGAACAGAGATGCCCCCCCTTGCCTTCATCCCCAGCCCCTTTGCACTGAATTGTGTGTTACAAACCTGCCTTAGCAAAACAGAGTCAGAAGTCGGGACTGCAGACACCGCTGTGGAAAAAAAAGAGTTGCGGACACTAGTGAACAATGGAGACACCTAGAGCTAAACTGAAACCAGGCTTCTGTGGTGTCTCTGCAGGGAAAATTAGCAGTTTCCTCCTAGTTTCTATGGGGGCCTTGGGGAAAACTCCTTGAGCAAGTACAACAGATCAACTAGTCATTGAGCCTGTGATCCATGCAAAGGCTGAGAGGGAAACAGGAAAACAATGCAAACTTACCAAGCTGTGCAGCTAGGGGAGGGAGGCAGCCTGTGGTCTGGGTGCTGTAAGCCAGCCTCACACTATGAGCAAGAGTGGGAGGGCAGCTTGAGTTCTGAGCACTGGGAGCCAGCCTCACATTATGTGTGTGCGTGTGTGTGTGTATTTGTGGAAGGGAGCCTATGAGATGGGCACTGCGAGCTGACCTCTTGGTATGAGGACATGGGGAGGGAGGAGGTGAGCAGCAAGGTCTGAGACCTGGGAGCCAGTTGGACACTGAAGGAAGGTGGCCTGGTGACATAGCATCTCAGGAGAGAGCAGAGCCTCACAAACTGAGATTGCTAATATACCTGAGCTTCCTCCTTCAATGACATAGGTGCTAGCGAATGAGACCTGTGCATTAGATTGCTCGGCACCTGCTTCTAGACAGACTTACCCATGGCCTCACCTCCCTGGCACCTCTTGGTCCCCAATTCTTACCACCCTTGAGGAGAACCACCAAGTGACCCTGCCCCTTCCTTTTTTTGTACCATCATCACATCACCCCAGTTACCCCCAACACCTGCTGCCAAGGCACCAAAGCTGCTGGCTTCACAAATTTCCATCAAAAAGTCCTTTCAATACACTTCACAAACCATTTCCTTTAATTTTCCCTGCTCTGCACTTCTTAGGATTTTGAAATACAATGCAGAGGAGAGACATTCAGAGCAATTATTTTGCATTCTCTGAATGTGGCTCTCCTTTCAGGTAAACCTGTAACATCTTCCAAGGATGGGATTTACACACTTACTGAAACAGTGTTAGAAATTTTTTGCAAAAAGGACTGGCATAACTGTGTAATAATTTTACAGGCATCTCTGTGTGCATGGGCATCATCTTTCCCAGTAAAAACAGCCATTTCAGCAGCTGATTCTTAAGTCAGATATATACAGGTTACAGTATAGAACAACCTCCATTTTTCTTTTCCCTGAAAACTATTTGCTATCCAAAACTGAGGCATATCCATTTTCCCAGGATAAACATGGAACGTTGGGCTGGCAATCATTCCTGAACACCTGAAAGTTGTTCAGCAACAGGAATATAGCATGCTCAACAGGGCAGTTTTCACATGCGATTGAATATAGAGCTCACTAAATGAGTTCTGGTGTTTCAGACTTAGTAAATGCCTCTAACGGATACTGAGATACTGCTGGAACGATGTTGTAGCCATCAAATATGTGAGGCAAAGATTTTTGGGGGGTGATTTATTTTATTGGACCAATTGCATAGTTGGGAAAGATTTTACACAAGCTTCTGGGCACAAATTACCTCTGTTAAATGTCATTGCCTGTGATCAATGTCAAATGTCATCAATGTCAAATGTCAAATGTCATTGCTGATGTCAACATTTTGTCCCTAAAAATTCAGACTAAAAGTAGAAATCAATGGAAACAGGAAATAATTAATCAGTCACCTAAAAACTGGTTCCTATTTCATTTAAATACTGCTCATCTTCAGAGAGTCATAGGATCACAGGGTTGGGAGGGACCTCATAGATCACTTAGTCCAAGCCTCTGCACAAAAGCATGAGTTGCAATTTCTAAACCACCTCAGGATACGTGTCTATCCAGTTGGGGTGTGTGAAGCAGGTCCTATTCAATTCAGATTCGGCCCAAATCAGGGACAGTGATTTGAATCTTTGATTCGGATCACTGTCTCTGATTCAATTTGGCTGAATCCAACTGTGAAGATTAGATGCTGATTCTGAGATAGACAGCTTTAGAAGCTTTTTCTACATACCTTGAAGTAGCAGGCGCAGTTCATGATTGCTGTGGTGCTGAGGCACATGGAGCGTGCCAAAGGAGTGCAGGGAGGGCTATACACGTGTTTGGCGGTGAACCCAGAAGTGGACCATAAGTACTTCCAGTCCACTTCCAGGTCTGCTGGGAAGTGTGCTGCCCCCTCCCCCCCTGCACCTCCGTGGCTTGGCAATCGACCACAGGGGAACACGAGGTGCCTCCCCTTAGACCCAGGACGCACCAGTGCTTCTGGTCCACTTCCAGGTCTGCTGCCAAGCATGATGGGGAGCCCCCACACTCCCGTGGATCACTCCATGTGCCCCAGCATCACACCACTCACAAGCTCCTGCTACCTAGAGGTATGTAGAAAAAACATTTAAAGCTGTATCCATGTCCAAATCTCCAAATCTTTCTGAATCTCTCCAAATCAATTCGAATGGTTCCAATTCGATTAGCAGAGGTTAAATTCCTGATTTGATTCGGGTTTGGAGATTTGGCCACCGAATTGGACCTAATCTCCACCAAATTGAATCAGGGACCAAAGACAGCCCTACTATCCAGTCTCTTCCTTAAAATCAGTGAAAGAAGAGATTCCTTAGCTTCCTTTGGGAGCTGGTTCCATGGTCTTGTTGTTAGGAAGTGTTTCCTGAGATTTAATCTGAACCTTAATTGCTGCAATTTAAACCTATTTTACTTTCTTCTGTATTATTGAACACTAGTGGAAGGGCTACTGGAATAAAGGAGAGACTGGTGTGTGACTTTAAAATGAAAGGATCAAGACTGATTCATATGTGCTTTGGTATTTTGATATGCTTGTCACAGCATCTCTCCCAGAAGAACATGGTGTACTTTTACTGTAGGGTGGGAACAGACACCCAAATATACTCCTAGTAAGATTGCTCTATCACAAAGAGAAATAAGTTGTTAAATGAAAGGATGTTTGCTTTCATGCACCTCTTTGCATTGACATGGGGCCCTTCAAACACTCTACAAACAACAATTCATTAAAGATCACAACATTCCTTAGAGACAGGGATTATATAGCTTTGTGAATCAGGACAGAAAGAAGTTAAATGACTTGCCCAAATACAAATAATGAGTCAGTGGTAGAACCAGGAATACAGTCACGCAAGCTCTGCCACCCATTTCCATACTTCAGTTACTAGACTACCTCTGGTCAAAGCAAGGCTATCAAAAATGCTACAAGAATACTTGGTAATGAGTCATGGACATCACGTGCCCTGAGTGATCTTTCAAGCAAGGTGGACCTACCTACATCCCCTAAAAGTTGGAACGTCTTGGGTAGATTTAACAGAAAAGTACAGAAGAACTGGACGAAGAAACAGGATGTGAAGATGAATGGCTAGTGCTGCTGAATGAAGAAGTATAACATTCAGTAACTAGTCAATTAATCCTCCCTAACAATGGTGAACAGATTAAAAATATAAGAACACTGTGTGAGTACACACTGGACACAACAACGCAGTTTAGTAATTATTCATATCCAACACTCAGTTACTAGCTGGCAAGTGTACACTGAAAGTGGGGGAGATTCCCAATGAACAAGCACAAGATCATTTAAAGAGATGCAATAGAAAAGATGAAAGGTGAGATGGTGAGTGTTCATAGATAACAACGGGAGAAAGCAAATGGACAGGAGTTGTGCCAGGGCATGGCATGTGGGGGGGGGGAGGTGAGATGGTGAGGGAAGCACGGTAGACATCTGTTGCACATGGGTGGGTGCCACCAGAACAAATGCTGGGAGCCACTGGAGTAGAGCTCGATTATAATAGCTCTGAACGCAATGGCAGATGCTATTGAAATATGTTCATTGTAGGCTACAATCTTTGAGATGCAGAGGGACAAGAGTTAGCATAGATTTAAAATCACCTTCTCCTTTTCACAACCCAGCTGCCTAGCCCGACCAGACCATTTTCTTAAAAATGACAAGTCAGTTTGTAGGCCTCAGCTTGTTTAGAGGACTTCATTTTCCTAGGCAGCATGTTGGAGACAATACTCACAAACCGCACACCCATCCCTTATGATATAAAGATGCACCTTTTAAGTTAATCATTCTGAAATATCTATTGCTAACACCAGGTTTGATCTCATGGCAGACTGTGACTTGGGCCTACACAGTGGAAAAGAAACCAAAAGCAAGACCCCCCCCTACTCCTTAAACACTCCTTCTTCATGGCCTCCTATCATTGTAGGTGAAACAGGGAATGCAGGGGCAGAATGACTGATACCTTTCTCCCTTGCACAAGTGGTTGGATACTTAGGAGCATGGGTTGAGGAAGCCTTGGTTAAACATCTCCCCATTTGCTAACCATCAGGGATAACCTGGTGGCATGCAAGCAGTAGCACAGGGCTTGTAGCACATTGTTTTCTTGTGAAAGTAAGGAAAGAAAGAGAGGGTACTGTGAGCTGAGTCACTGCTCTTTACTTCTCTGAGCTTCCCTGGAGGTGGTACAGCTCTGCACTGCTTGTTGTGAAAGGCTCTTTCTAAGGATATGGACAGATGTTATATGTTTAACACTGTGTGTGAGCTTATAGACATGCAGGCCATCTGCAGTGCTACAAATATGGCCCAAGTGCTACAGAAAATACCTGTTTCAAAGAGGAACTTGTCTGAAGTGCTATGTTTTGTAGTGCCATATGCAATGCCTGTTTATTTACAGGTAGGCATCTCTATGACTTTCCCAGCATCCCACAGTGCTCCACCCTGCCTTTGTCTTTAGCACCTGTAGTATCTGACAGACTCGAGTTGGCTTTTAACATGAAGGACAATATTTGCTTTAAGATACCAAATGGTGTTCATGTATCACTGTTCAAAACCCTTAACACCTTTTTAACAAATACCAGTTAAATAAACCTCATGGCATTCTTGTGAGACAGGGAAGTATAATTATCTCTATTATACAGCTTGTGAATCGATACCAACAGTGGATAAGCAACTTCCCTAAGTGAATTGCTCAAGTTCAAAGAACTTGCTTGATCTAGGTTTTTCTAAGGTATGTACAATCCTGCCACGGACCTTGGATAAATATGTGGATAGCTAACTCATGATGAAACCCAAAGTACCTAGTCTTCACAGGTATTGGTACTTGTAGTAGCTATATTAAAGCTACCTGTGGTACAATCATACATCCTGACAACAGGGTAGATACATGATAGTGTCTGTCATTCTGCCATATAGTCATTAAATGCCTCTGTCAGTCAGAAGCGTGAAGAGGTGCAATCTCCACTGACACAGCAGCGCTGGCAGAAGCCACTAGTGTAGATGCAGTTTCATAGATTTCATAGACATTAGGGCTGGAAGGGACCTCGGGAGATCATCGAGTCCAGCCCCCACCCCAAAGGCAGGAAGTCAGGTGGGGTCATAGGATCCCAGCAAGATAAGCATCCAATTTGCTCTTGAAGGTGTTCAATGTAGGTGCTTGAACCACCTCCGATGGAAGGCTGTTCCAGACCTTGTGGGCTCGGACAGTAAAGAAATTCTTCCTTATGTCCAGCCTGAAACAATCTTGTAGTAGTTTGTGACCATTTGACCTTGTCATCCCTTGGTGTGCTCTGGTGAACAGACGTGCCCCCAGATACTCTCAAGCTTCTCCACACCGTTTTTGAATTATGGAGCCCAAAACTGGATGCAGTACTCCAGCTGCAGCCTCACCAAGGCCGAGTACAGGGGAAGAAGGACATCATGGGATTTCCTTGAGAAGCATCTATGGATGCAAGCCAGCGTTTTGGTCGCTTTACTAGCCGCAGCATCGCATTGCAGGCTCATGTTCATCTTGTGGTCAATGATGACCCCCAAGTCTCTCTCTTCTGTAGTGCTATCCAGCGTAGCACTGCCGAGCCTATAAGGATGCTGCAGGTTTTTCCTCCCAAGGTGGAGAACCTTGCATTTTTCAATGTTAAACACCATCATGTTCTCATCTGCCCACTTGCTGAGCCTGTCCAGGTCAGCCTGGATCACCCACCTGTCTTCTGGCGTGGATGCTTTGCCCCAAGGTTGGTGTCATTGGAGAACTTGGCCAGTCCACTCCTGACTCCAATGTCCACATCATTAATGAAGATGTTGAACAATATAGGTCCGAAGACAGAGACTTGGGGGACCCCACTGGTCACAGGCCACCATGATGAGTTACATTGTCAAATAGGGCTGTGCAAAGCTTTGGTCCCGATTCGATTTGGCGGAGGTTCGGCCTGATTCAGTGGCCAAATCTCCGAATCCAAATCAAATCAGAGGACCCTTTAATCTCTCCCAATCGAATTGGAACCCTCTGAATCGATTCAGAGAGATTTGGAAAGATTTGGAGATTTGGACATAGACACAGCTTTAAAAGCTTTTTTTCACATACATCTAGGTACCAGGCAGCTCGTGAGTGCTGCAATGCATGTCCCACAGGAGCATGGGAGGCCCCCGTGCACACTCCCCGGCAGACATGGAAGTGGACCAGAAGTACCACCGCCGAGCACATGGAGGGCCCCCTGAACTCCTGTGGGATGCTTCATGTGCCTCAGCATCACAACGATTATGAGCCATGCCTGCTACCTCAAGGTATGTAGAAAAAACTTTTAAAGCTATGTCTGTGTCCGAATCACCTAATCGAATCAGGGACAGTGATCCAAATCAATAAATCGAATCACTGTCCCTGATTCAGGCTGAATCTAAATCTGAAGTGAATGGGGCCTGCTTCGCACATCCCTTCTATCAAACTGCTACTTCTAGGATCGCCTGTTTTAGGAGTTTTACCCTTGGGGGCATGATTTTATTATATTGAGACACAGGGTGGCTTTTCTGGTACAGCTGTCTCAACAGTATGTGTGCCTTGTTGAAATAGTATGGATCTATTCCTTTATGTTTAAAATATTCCAAGTGTAGACATTGTCTCACCTGTACCCTAAAGGAGCTCATAAAGAACGGGTTACCTGTGTTCTCTATCAAAATCACTGCTAAGTTGTCATTGGTTTTTTTTTCTTATGCTATTTTCAGTTGGGTGAATGCATTCTGATGGCACACTGACAGAAAGAAAGCTTTGAACAGGGTCTTGGTGATTCAAATATTGAACCTTTTAGAAAAAGCAATACAGTTGCTGAATCCTATTTTCTTAGGACCTGGCTGCTCCTTCAAACCAGTGAGCATAGGAGTAATCCAATCATAGCTATCCTAGCATAAGAGGCCACCTGGCCTATAGTCTCACAAGTTTTAAACCAGTGTAGCCCCACTGGTTTCCATTACAACTTAGATCAAAATGATCCTCACTGTTCAGGACTGAACTCTATTCTTTATGTGGCACTTATATCACAGGGGTTGTTGGAGGGCATCTCTGACAGGGGTTCAACTCTTTATAGCAAAACACATCAATACAAGGGTTGACTTAAAAGCTTACATCAAACGCTAGTCACAAGGATACTATAATCATCTCTTATACTCACCAGAACTGTTAACAACTGAGAGGTTCGTTTGCTTAGCACATGCCATGCAATAATGACAATACAGAGTGACTGGATCCATCAGCACAGCCCAATGCTGCTTTCCCTAGGAGTTTGTTAATTAACATTGCACAAACACAGGGCCTCACAGAACATTTGAAATCTGTTGCCAATATTCTGCAAGCAAGGTCAAATTGGCCCTTGGTGTCACACAGCTAAAAGCAGCCCTGATGTGGTATAAGGAATACCTACTTAATTATTCTATTGGCATTTTTGGTGTCTCTGAAAGGTTGGTGTTAGCAATGAAAGACTTGCTGTCTAGCAATGAAATAATGAATAATGTATCTCTGCCCATGAAATTGTGAACTTTGGCACTATCCCATGCATTGTATGATGTTAGACCAGGCATGACCAAGATACAGCCTGCATGCCTAATTTGGTGATGTGGTGAGCAGAGACAGCATTAACTGCCTTAGTTCCCAGAGGTATGGCAATTAATGCTGCCACTGTTCACCTTATTGCCAAGTTTCCAGGCCCGTGGGCTGCCCTGTAGGCTGGTGCCAGAGCACAACGCCATTAGTTTGCCCATTCATATCTAATACCCAAACTACTGACCACTATTTGAATTCCCCTCCCAATTGCTGGCTTGACCTAGTCAGTTCTACTGTCCGTAAGTATAAATCTAGTCATCCCATCAGCTGTCAAATCTTGTGGCACCCCAAACTGTTAGACCATACTTGGAGTCCATGCTGGTGACCAACCACAATCACTATACTTCCATCTACCAGGCAGAGAGGAGGATGAACCCAGGCACTCCTATCCTGGTGCTTCAAGGAGTCATTTTTTCTGAGAATTACATTGCACACTAAGGAACATAATACTGTTTCCTTCAGTGAGGTTCTTTTGAAGTCTAAATTTCTGCCAGTTGCCATGGGCACACACAGGATCTGACAATGCTAAGTAGTTTTACTCCTAAACCCCTATGGGATTATCACAAATATGACATTTCCCCAACCACTTTGTACTAAGGCCCCATCCATCAATTGTCCTCAGAAGATGCCTACCAGATATGGCCTCATGCCAACTTCACTTAAATGGCTCCCCAGAGAGCAGGTTTACTTTTCTGGATTCCAGTCTTACGAGCCAAATTCTTCCTGTGCGTTGTATAGGAAGGCTGGGTGCTTAACTCAGGTCTATAGATTTCACTGAGTGGGAGAGCACCTAAATGTTCAGTGTTTTGATGATGAGCCTAAGGTGCCTTTGCGAATCGAGCCCCAAGTTACCTCTTTTTTTCTCACCATTTTTTGTATATAAACACAAAACAAAAGCAAAAACAACTAACTCTCCTCCCCAAGCCCCTAACATTAAGGAAACATTAATATTCATAGTTTATACCTACAGCTCAAGCAATTAAAAACCTAAGGTACCCATAGCATTAACTCACTTATGTGGTATACATATAAGCATCAGACAGACCAGAACAAAAATCACAAACAGGGTTCAGTGTTTGTGCTACAATTAATTTTCTACAATGACTCCGCACTTCAGATGAGAGTATATCCAAATCTATGGCAGTATAGACAAGGATTTTAATGCTTCTTCCCCACATCTTTAATGGTCTCCTTTAGAGAGTTTTCAAGCTGGGAACTAGAGTTTTGGTTGGCCCATCCTCCAACTAACCATTTGAATTTACATTCATGTTTCTTCTTTACCTCAGTGCTAAGCTTATTGCAAGACAGGCTCCTCTTTCCTCCCCCTTCCTGGATCCTTTCTAATGATTTCTATCCACTTCACTGCATTGAAGTCACACTTAGTAAAGTTTCTAACAATCTCTTCATAGGAATAACTTCTGACCATATAACTTCACCTTCTCCAAGCCTTTTGGATAGGCCAAGATATACATCATCCTTATCATCATAATGAAATGTCTAGCGAATTTGGATAAACCTTGTCAGACACTAGTTCAGGGCCTAATATTGAAAAAGAACTGAACACCTGTCTTCTGGAAATCCAGGCCCATTTAGATATCTCAAGTTGGACAGACAAAAAAAATGTTCAAAATCACATCCAAGATATTAACACACTGATTGTGTTGTCAGTATTCCAAATGTAATGCAAGTCATCAAACAATCAAAGACATGGATGTACCTCCTTGATAATAAATGTTTTCTTCTTTCACACAAGGGGGAAAAAGTTTGCTTGACCCTAGAAAAAAGTTCATAGAATCATAGAAAATGAGGGTTGGGAGGGACCTTCGGAAGCCGTCTAGTTCACCCCCTGCTCAAAGCAGAACTATCCCCAACTAAATCATCCCAGCCAAAGCTTTGTTTAGCTTGGTCTTAAAAACCTCCAAGGATGGAGTTTCCACAACCTCTCTGGGTAACCTGCTCCAGTTCTTTACTACCCTCCTAGTGAGAAAAGTTTTCCTAATATCTAAGCTAAACGTCCCTTGCTGCAACTTGAGACCATTGCTTCTTGTTCTGTCACCTGCCACCACTGAGAACAGTCCAGCTTCTTCCTTATTTGAACCCAGCTTCAGATAGTTGAAGGCTGCTATTAAATCCCCTCACAGTCTCCTCTTCTCTAGACTAAATAAGCCCAGTTCCATCAGTCTCTTCTTATGTGCCCCAGCCCCCAAACCATTTTTGTTGCCCTCTGCTGGACTCTCTCCAATTTGTCCACATCCTTTCTGTAGTGGGGGGCCCAAAATTGGACACAGTACTCCAGATGTGGCCTCACCAGTGCTAAATAGAGGAGAATAATCACTTCCTTGACCTGATGGCAACACACCTACCAATGCAGCCCAGTATGCCATTAGCTCGGGTGCATCCTGTCTGGCCCAATGGACTTGTATGCATCCAGCTTTTCTAAATAGTCCCTCACTTGTTCTTTTGTTACTGGTGGCTGCTCGTCTCCTCCCCAAACTGTGCTGCCTGGTGGAGCAGTCTGGGGGCTGACCTTGCCTGTGAAGACTGATGCAAAGAAGGCATTGAGTATGTCAGCTTTTTCTGCATCCTCTGTCACAAGATTGCCTTCTCCATTCAGTAAGGGACCCACACTTACCCTGATTCTCCTCTTGCTACTGACATACTTGTAGAAACCCTTCTTGTTACCCTTCATGTTCCTTGCTAACTGCAACTCCAGTTGCACTTTGGCCTTCCTGACTTCATCCCTGCATGCCTGAGCAATGCCTTCTTGATTTTATTCCTGCATGCCTGAGCAATACTCTTATATTCCTCCCTAGTTGTTTGTCCAAGTTTCAACTTCTTGTAAGCTTCCTTTTGTGACTTAGTTTACTGAAGAGTTCCCTGCTAAGCCAAGCTGTTCTTCTGCCATCCTTGCTAATCTTCCTGTGCATCAGGGTGGTTTGTTCCTGCACTCTCAGTAAAGCTTCTTTCAAGTACAGCCAGCTCTGCTAGACTTCTCTTCCCATCAACCCAGCTTTCCAGGGGATCCTGCCCATGAGTTCCCCAAGTGAGTCGGTCGACTTTTCTGAAGTCCAGGGTCCTTACTCTAGTGCTCTCCTTCCTTCCTTTCCTCAGGATCCTGAACTCAATCATCTTGTCACTGCTGCCCAAGCTGCCATCCACTAGTACATTCCCCACCAATTCTTCCCTGTTTGTGAGCAGCAGGTCAAGAAGTGCATGGCCTCTAGTTGGCCGCTCCAGCACTTGCACTAGGAAGTTAAATAATACAAGCTAGGTCCTCAGCTGGCGTAAATCAATATAGCAAAATTAAAGTCAATAGTGTCCTACTGGTTTGCACTGACTATGGATTTGGTCCTATCTTTTTCATAATTCACAGGCCAATAAATGAAATACAATTTGGACCTTTTTAAAGCCTGTTTAATTAAAAATGTGCTCACACCTGAGCAAATTGGAAAAGATTCTGCCTGTAGAAGCTTCTGATGCCCATGAGAAGGATAACTCTAATTCTCCCTCCACTGGATAAGCACGCTTTTCATGTGCCAGGGGAGGCATGACGGTTAGAGTGTTATAGTTTTACGACAAGCCAGACGTTATCCAAATCAGTGAGCGGACATTCATTTAATGAGTTAAGCAGATGGAATTTGGTTTATGGATGCCTGATGTGACAGCTTATACTGTTGACAACTCAGCCATTAACTGAGGGGAAGACTGGATCATTACTTAGAAATCATAATTCATTCAACCAAATCTCCTGAACACAAACTGCAGTTACTGGACATTGCTGAGCACTCATGGAGGACCCTTTTCTGAATATTGTTAATAACCTTTTTAAGCAATGCAGTGATCTCCACAGGTCTTCTACACGGCCACTGTGCCGTGCCTGAGAACACTGCTAAGGCACCCACCCACCCTTTTGTGGGCACCAAACCCCCGAAAGGAGGCAACATAGCCTCCTTAGAGCGATGCTGAGTAGGCCAGGGCGAAGTGGCTAGTATTCACTTCAGATCCGGCCAATTTGGGGAACAGTGATTCGATTCGGCAAATCAGAATCACTGTCCTGATTCGATTCGGCTGAATCTGATTCAGAGATTCGGCTGCTGCCAAATCTCTGAATCATGCAGGACCATCCCCTGCTCAATCTCCCAGCCCGGCAATGGCTGCCAAGCCCACCCCAGCTCCTGGTACCTTGAAAAAAAAGCCCCAACTCACTGGGTGCTCCCAGGCAGAGGGGTGATATCCCTGCTGCCCCCCGCTGCCCCAAGTCACGTGGGGGGACTCTGTCATGAGCCCCCTGACTCTCCCCACATTGTCCCAGGCAGCCCCATGGCTGGGCAGAAGATGGGACCTGGCATGGTCCCCTCCCCCCGCCCCTCCTTACTAGCTCTGAGTCCACCTGCAGCTCCCTGCTGCAGTCACCAGGGACTGCCCGAATCATCGAAGCACTCCGAATCTTTTCTGAAGATTCAGAGAGCTTCGAATCAATTTGGATCTTTTCACTGGTCCCCTGATTCAATTCAGATTTGGAGATTTGGCCACCAAATCAGGCCAAATCTCCTCCAAATTGAATCAGCACCCAAAGCTTTGCATAGCCCTAAAGCTAAGCATATGCCAATAGGCAGGCTGAGACATACAGATCGCCTATACATGTGCTTGTTCACATTATGAGTAGAACACATCAGAGCAGGCTTGATTAATTGAGTGTGCTCTGCGTTCTAATTAGAACGCTCCAGTGTCATCTCACTGTCATGGGTATAAATCCCCCCACATTTCAAAATGGCCACAGGGGTGCTTTAACTAAACTTTGTTGAATAAGCTTTATTTAAAGTGCCCTGCAGCCATTTTGAAATGCCAGGGTGGGGGGGAGGAGGACTTAATACACATGAAGGTGAACCATTTTAATTATAACAGCTGTTCAGGAGCCACTCTAATTAAAATACTGCCCCCCCACCTCCAAGCAGGTGTACAGGCAGTCACAGAGCTAATCTGAAAACACACTTAAATCCACTCTAAGATAGCTACACTGCTTTATTTCTGGGAGTTGATCTGCACAGAACAGGAGTGAACTTCACGCCAGAACTCCAAGGTGCAGGATGGAGGCAGTATAGACATGCACTTTGGGACCATGACTGTTTTTTTACTCTGCTTATGTGTGGCACCTAGCACAGTGAAACCCTGTGATTCTCTATTCAATCACCTATGCACAACTGCAACTATAAATACTAAAATGAGTAAGTCTTTAGAATAACAGTAAACAGGGCCAATTAAAATTCCCTCTGTCCCTCAGCTGATATACTGAGACCATCATGAAATTCTCAGTCATACTCCTACACAGAAGGTAAGTTATTTTACAAGAAATTGCCTGATCCTTGCCAGGGAATCAGTGCTTTCTGCAACTGGGAGAACACAATAATCCTGTTAAATGGTCTCTGCCCAGTTCTGAGTAGACAGGTGGCCACACCACAATGGTGGTAGTTAGCAGTCCCCACTGCAATGGGCTGTCTTGGCAAAGATGCCAAGGTCTAGATATGGTTAATGGTTCGCAAAATGTTACAGGTTTAAATGCTACCGTGATTTTTCCCAAAAGGAGGAATGCTAAAAGGAAGGTTGTAAAAACATATATGCCCCCTCTGAAACATTCAAAGACACTTTACTTAAATTGGTAAAAGTAATAGAAGCAATTCTATCCTCTTACCTAGGTACAAACTCACAGAAGTAAATGTCCTGCGTCAGTTTGCAGGACTGCTCCTGGATCTTTATTTATCTTATTTTGAACTTAGAATTTTATCCAAGAACAACTAATGGTTCTGTGTTACTTATCACAAGAGGAAACCTTTTCTCTTTGCCCCCAACCCCTGGTAAGGGGAGATTTGAAGGGCTACACTAAGGAATGAGAGGAAGTAACATGCCGTGCTTTCCAAGGTGTGGGCGATGAACAGGGATCCTAGTTTTCTGTGATTAAAAAAAATCCCAAATTCTCTGATTAAAAAAAAACCCCACATCCACATTTTTCTGTGATTAAAATAAAACACCATATCAATCCAAATAATATATAGTACCATTTTATTTTGTTATCATGGAAAAATGTGGATTGTGGGTGGGGGACGAGGACAAGACGACAGGGGTGTAAATCAGATAATTTTGGATTTTTTTTTTAATCAGAGAAAACCAGGATCCTTTGTATTGAAACACTGGCGGATTTTAACATCAAGCAAAATTCTCCTCTTTCCCCCAAGCTCCACTTGGTACAGAGACAGACGAGGGAGAGAGTAGCTTTATAGCACCATTGTGCTTCTTTACCTTCTCAACCTAGCCTGGTATTCAAATTCTAGCAGTCTCACAACTGCTCTAATCTTTGGTGAAATGGCCTGCAAAGAAGGAGGCCTCCTTCCTCTAAAATGCCTCTTCTGTCCTGTGCTGGAGACTGTGATGTAGGCCACTGGACATCACCCAGAAAAAGAATGTATTTAGGATGGTGTATCCTTCAGATGCTAGTTCCCTTGCCTACATCGCTTCCTTATATGCCACTTAAGTTGCTTAAAGGGTCTAGAGAGGGAAAACCCATTCTACCCATTCCATTTCAGTATCATGATTGTATTTTCCCTTGTGGGAACACATCTAATGTATACCACAACTGAGAGTCCTCAGGAATTTCAAAAGGAAGCCATTCTGGATATCACTACAATGGCATAAAAGGTCAGGCCAGGCTGCCCCGTGCTTTGCACTTGTTTGTGCAATTAACTACTTCCCTTTATGACTTTTAATAAAGACAAATTAGAAAACACTGGAGGGGAGGGGGAAGGGAGGGAGGAAAGCTGTTTCTATGATTACATGCTCGTAGTTAATTGGAAGAGCTGGTCTGTAATGAACCTGTAATAATACACTACCTGCATCCCACCCAGCTTTCCATACTCAAACAGAAGATGCCTCAGCCCTACAATTATTTCAGACTTCAGGCTACTTGACACATGTAGGCAAACACATCCGGCCACATAAACAACATTCATTGTCTTGAAATGTGCATGAGTATTCACATGTGCAGAGACAAATTTGCTCCCATGGCAGATGGAACCTATCCAGAAGAGTCTAGATATGTAATTCCATCTCCGGAATTAGTCCTTTTCCTTCTCCATGATAATGTTGTGATTCAGGTATCAGACTGGGACTGAGAAGAGTGGGTTTCACATTCCTGGTTTTGCACAGACTTTTTGAGTGATCATGGGGAAATCACAAAGGGCTAGCTAGAATCATAGAATCACAACATTAAGGTTGGAAGGGACCTCAGGAGGTCATCTAATTCAACTCCCTACTACAAGCAGTACTGTCCCCACCTAGATTATCCCAGCCAAGGTTTTGTCTAGCTAGGTTTTAAAACCTCCAACTATGGAAATTGCACCACCCCTCTGGCTAACCTGTTCTAGTGCTGTATTACCCTCCTCAGGAGAACATTTTTCCCAATATCTATCCTAAAATTCCCGTGTTTCAACTTGAGACCATTGCTTCTTGTCCCATCATCTGCCACCGCTGAGAGCTCCATCCTCTTTGAAACCACCCTTCTGGTAGTTGAAGGCCTCTATTAAATCCCCTCTCAGTCTTCTCTTCTGCAGACTAAATAAGCCCAGTTCCCTCAGCCTTTTCTCTGAAGTCATGTGCCCAAGCCCCCTCCCTAACTATTTTGCTGCTCTCCAAACTATTTTTGTTGCTTTCCACTGAACTCTCTCTAATTTGTCTGCATTCTGTATGTAGTGAGGGGCCCAAAACTGAACACAGTATTCCAGATGTGGCCTCACCAGTGCTCAATAGGGGGAAAGAATCACTTCCCTCAATCTGCTGTCAACACTTCTACTAATGCAGCCCAGTATGGTGTCAGCCTTCTTCGTAACAAGGGCACACTGTTGGTTCATGTTAAGCTTATTGTCCTCTATAGCCCCCAGGTCCTTTTCTGCAGATCTGCCACTTAGCCAGTCAGTCTGTAGGGGTACATGGGATTATTCTGTTCTAAGTGCAGAACTCTGTATTTGTCCTTATTGAACCTCAAGAGATTTTTTTTGGTCCAGTACTCCAGTTTATCTACGTCTCTGAATCCTAGCTCTATCCTCCAGCATATCTACCACTCCCCCCAGTTTGTTGTTATCTGCAAACTTGCTGAGGGTGCACTCCATCCCATCTTCCAGGTCGCTGATGAAGACATCGAACAAAACTAGCTCGCCTTACTCTCCTGCTCTCCTTCCTTCCTTTCCTTAGGTCCTGAACTCCATCATTTGTGGTCGCTGCTGCCCAAGTTGCCATCCACTTCTACATTCTCCACCAAGTTTCCATATTTTTGACCAGCAGGTCAAGAAAAGCATGGCCCCTAGTGGGCCTCTTCAATGTTTGTGCCAGAAAGTTGTCCCCAGCACTCTCCAAAAACTTCCTGGGTTGCCTGTGCATTGCTGTATTGCCTGCCCAGCAGATGTCAGGCGAGGTCCAGGATTTAGTCACCAAAAATGCCATATGAGTCCAAAATTGTGATTCTTATCTTGCTGGGATCCTTTGACCCTAGCTGACTGCCTGCCCCTTGGGCTGGACCTGATGATCTTAGGAGGTCCCTTCCAGCCCCAATGTCTATGAAATGTATGAAGAAAAACCTTGCTCAGCTACTGACTAACTCTAAAGCTTTCTAAACTTTAAAGTTCACCAGGAGCTTAGACCTATGCCTGGACACAAACCTAGAACTGTCATAGCTTAGTAGGTTTGCACCTAGCATATGCCTAAGCCTGCCTCAGATCCAGAATAACTCCAGCCCTCTGCCTAGAGTCCCCTGACAGGGTTAAACTGAGACATGCTTAGGGCATGACCAAGAGGTCTTTACCAAGTTCAGAAGTTCACTTTCTTTTAAAAGAGTCAGGGGAGGAGCAGGCAACCCTTTCCCCTTAAACAACAGTGCGTATTTTATTCATAATACATGGATTTTTGATTTTAAGAATATAATCCTTAAACTGCTTCATTTACAGTCTCATTTTTGCTGTCCTTGCTCTTATTGAGCAAATTCTGCAAATCATTGGTCATCTGAACCCATAGCGTAAATATGGGTAGACGAGTGGGGCACCGTCCCTGGGCACCATCTTAGAGGTGGCACACAAATGGCAGCTGCCAGTGCTGGATGCCACTGCGGGCTTAGCTGCTGCTACTGCTCCAGAGCACAAAACTTCCTAGTTATGTCTCTGATTTAAATGAGGCTCTCTGGGCACATCTACCTGTACAATTATGGCACAGCAATAAAGTCCGGTACTTAATTGCACTGGAGTTTATTGCTCCCAGGTGCACTGTTTGAACATGAGAAAAAATTATGCTGGCACACATCCAGGAGGGGCCAGCAGGAGACTGCATGCTTAGGGGCAACCAACATGGGTTCATCAGTGGCAGGTCCTGTCAGACCAACCTGGTGGCCTTTTACGA
>NW_017728906.1:36661133-36665578 GCF_001723895.1 Crocodylus porosus
TTGTTGGGGTCTTATGAACACTCTTTCCTGCCATGGCAGGGGGTCGGACTAGATGATCTGCTCAGGTCCCTTCTGACCCTAGAAACTATGAAACTATGAAACAGCCCAGGGATTAGAACACTCATGTAACAAACACGAGATCCAAGTTCCATGCCCTCCTCAGGCTATGCAGGTTCAGACCTATCTCATCCATTTCTTTAGCCTCCTGGCTAAAGAACAGACATTGAGAGGAGGAGCAGCCTGAACATGGGCACCCTTTTCTCCTCCTGTTGATGAATGAAATGGAAGATTCATTGGGCTAGAGAGAGGGAGCAAAAGAAAGCAGGATTATCAAGCTATCAGAGGTATGCCCAGGATGTAGGAGATCAGACTTAACCCTAGGGAGTCACAGCCAAAGGAATCAGGAACAGGCAAAGTCAGGAAAGCAAAGGTGTAGATTAGAGCCAGGTGACAGGGGACTAGAAGCAGGCAGGTCAGGAGGCCTACATCAATAAGGGAGCACGATGTAGGCAGGTCACCCCAGGTACAACTACAGACTAAATGGAGAGGAGTGTCATTAGCCAGGGGGTCTGGAGCAGGCAACTATAGCTATATTGGACCGGGACACAAGCAGTCACCTAGCTAAGCCACAAGGAATGGCTGTCAGAAAATAAGGGTCTGGGAGCACAGAAGGTCAAGGATGGCCAGGCAGTCTAGAAGCACAAGAGCTGGGCTGGAACATGGAAACAGGAGCAAGCAGTCAGGAACAACCAGGGAGTCAGGAGCCCAGGACTAGACAGGGAAGCATCTGTCCTCTTGAGCAGCCTGCTAGGCACTGAAAAGCCTAGCAGACAGCTATAGCCAGATGGGATAGTTAGGCCATTGGAATGAGGCCAACTCAGGTTCATAGCAGGTAGATCATGCCTGACTAATCTAGTTTCTTTTTCATGACCAAGTTACAAAGCACCTGGATGCAGGAGTAGGTGTAGATATCGTTTACTTAGACTTCAGGAAGCCTTCTGGTATCTCACCCCATACTGGTGAACAAACTAAGAGGCTGTGATTTGGATGATTACACAGTCCAGTGGGTGACAAATTGGCTAGAGGGTCGTACCCAGAGAGTAGTGGTGGATGAGTCGGTATCAACCTGGAAGGACGTGGACAGTGGGGTCCAGCAGGGCTCGGTCCTTGGACTGATACTCTTCAATGTCTTCATCTGTGACTTGGATGAAGGAGTGAAATGCACACTGTCCAGGTTTGCGGATGATACAAAACTGTGGGGAGAAGTGGACACACCGGAGGGCAGGGAACAACTAGAGGCAGACCTGGACAAGTTGGACAAATGGGCAGAAAACAACAGAATGCAATATAACAAGGAGAAATGCAAAGTGCTGCACCTAGAAAGGAAAAATGTCCAGCACACCTACTGCCTAGGAAATGGCCTGCTCGGTAGCACAGAGGCGGAAAGGGACCTTGGAGTCCTAGTGGACTCCAAGATGAACATGAGTCGTCAGTGTGACGAAGTCATCAGCAAAGCTAACTGCACTTTATCATGCATCAGCAGATGCATGACAAACAGAACCAAGGAGGCGATACTTCCCCTCTATCGCGTGCTGGTCAGACCGCAGTTGGAGTACTGTGTCCAGTTTTGGGCACCGCACTTCAAGAGGGATGTGGATAACCTGGAAAGGGTCCAGAGAAGGGCCACTTATATGGTTAAGGGCTTGCAGGCCAAGCCCTATGCGGAGAGACTAGGGACCTGTTTAGCCTCCTCAAGAGAAGGCTGAGAGGCGACCTTGTGGCTGCCCATAAATTCATCATGGGGGCGCAGAAGGGAATTGGTGAGGCTCTGCTCACCAAGGCACCCCGGGGGGGGTCACAACAAATAATGGCCATAAGCTAGCAGAGAGCAGATTTAGACTGGACATTAGGAGGAACTTCTTCACAGTCAGAGTGGCCAAAATCTGGAATGGGTTCCCAAGGGAGGTGGTGCTCTCCCCTACCCTGGGGGTCTTCAAGAAGTGGTTAAATAAGCATCTGGCTGGGGTCATCTGAACCCAGCACTCTTTCCTGCTTATGGAGGGAGTCGGACTCAGTGATCTATTGAGGCCTCTTCCGACCCTAATATCTATGAATCTATGAACTCAGGTAACAAGTGTCAGCTGGTAGCAATATAATTTGCCTGCTGCCCTGCCCCTGAGTTTAGCTGAACAGTACAGGCACTTTGGGGAGCTTTCCATTCCAATCCCTGGACCCAGAACAGCCTCTACATTTTATCCACTGAAATTTATTTTATCTAATGAACAGTCCTAACCAGGGACTCCGGGCTCCACTCTCCCAGCAAAGTGCTGTAATCACTTGGATTACAGTTGCAGTCCCTCTTTTGCTCTCCTCATGAACTTTCAGGGTTTTTTTTTTTTGCTGAAGGGCAGAGCTTCAATATGGCTGGAGAGTAGCCCATCTCAGCCTTATGTGTAACCTTGTAAATCATGAAACTTCTGTCTCCAAACTGGTTTGACCCAGATCAGTTAAGTCTGATACTACATTCAACCAGGTTTATTTTCAATCAGCTTCAGCCCTTTTGAAATTGGTTTATGTGCACTGAGCTTCTGTTCTGGTACAGGTTTAAACCAGTTTCTGATCACTTAAGCCAGATTATGTGTAATTTCCGTCCCTAGCCATAGAAGGCAGGGCAGAACGGCACCTTATAAACTAATTCAGAGATGTATAAGTATTCAAAAGCAACAATCCACTTCGTCAGATGCTGTGAATGGACCTGCAGGAAGCAGAATTTCTAAACAGAAAACAGTAATTGAAATAAAAACGATAGGGAAGTGGGGGAGGAAAAGAGAGGGGACACTTCTGGGAGAGTCAAAGACATTAAACAAAGCAGTAAAACCATCAGGATATAGGGGTTATAAAAGCTACCCCAAGTATTGGGTTAAAAATGTGTAGTCTCCATTTAGACCAGGGGTGTCAAACTCAGCTATGGACCAACAGACCAGACGAATGGCCTAGAACTGGTCTGTAGGCCAGATGAATGGCACAAGGACAGCCCTGCAGAGTTAGCCTATGTCACCCCTTCTCTCCCCCCACAAATACAAGATCCAGTGCTTGTGCCACTTGCTCCAGCTGATTCAGGACTATGCTGCACTTGGCATGCTCTGGCTAGACTGGAATGCAAGTAGCCTGCAGCGCTGGCCCCAACCAGTCTGGGGCAGACATGGAGCACATACATTGAGCATCGCGTGAAGCACAGTCCTGGACCAACCAGAGTGGGCAATGGACCTGGCATGTAGGGGGTCCATGTTCCTTTTCCCTGTCATCCTGGATCCAGCACTTGCTCTGGCCAGGTGGAGCAGGCAGAATGATACTCTGGGGGCCAAATGATGTGGCTCAGCAAGCTGTATCTAGCACACAGGCTGTATTTTTGACACCTCTGTTCTTAAGTGCTCTACATTTTAAATTTGAAAAAAATATATAAAGCTCTTAAATATGCCATTGAGTTTGTATCTAGGAAAGTGTATCTATATGTAGCTTTATTTTTTTTAATTAAATTGAGAGTCAAAAATTTGGGTGGGTCTTAAATTGAAGGGAGTCTTATATCCCTTCAAAAGACTACAGTTTCTGATCAAACAAGGTCTATTGTCATGCAATGATATGGCTCATACTACCCTGAAGAAATAATGATAGTGAAACAGAATTTTTCTAGATTATATCTAAAAGATTACATTTGCAACTCACTGAACAATACTCTAATGGAAAGGTGATGAAGTCTGGCTTCTCTATGCACAGGGTTATCAGATATCACAAAGTACACAACTGAACAGAAAGGTCATATTTTATATTCATAATGGATCCAGGAAATCCCCAATGACACTTGAGGAAACTAGTCTGTGGATTTTTGGGTTTTTTTTTAACCATCTCCGCCTTAGGGAACTGTAGCATTTTAATACAAATAATGGATTTCAGGTTTTACAAAGGTGTTGGAAATAAAAGCCTAGAAGGTAATTAAGATAAAAAAGCCACTAGGAAGGATGCTATCATATGTGCCCCAGCTTCTCTTTCATCAGGTGTCATGGCTTTGGAATAGATTTCATAGATTTCATAGACATTTGGGCTGGAAGGGACCCCAGAGGATCATTGAGTCCAGCCCCCCCGCCCCAGGGGCAGGAAGTCAGCAGGGATCATAGGATCCCAGCAAGATAAGCATCCAAAGGTGTTTTAAAGGCTTTCAAAGTGGGTGCTTGAGCTGCCAGGTGGCAGTCTATTCCAAACCTTGGGGGCTCAGACAGTGAAGAAATTCTTTCTTATGTCCAGCTTGAATCGGTCACAGTGGAGTTTGTGACCATTTGATCTTGTCATCTCTTGGGGGGACTCTGGTGAACAGTTGTTCCCCCAGATCCTGATGAGCACCCCTGATAAGCTTATAGGTGGCTACCAGATCACCCCTGAGCCTGCGCTTT
>NW_017728906.1:36668023-36683727 GCF_001723895.1 Crocodylus porosus
CTCTCAAAGATCCATGCCAGGGGCTGAGCTATGATGCTTGCCAGCTCCCTGAGTACCCTTGGGTGTAACCCATCAGGGCCGGCTGACTTGAAGGTATCCAGCCTGTTGAGGTGTTCCTTCATGAGGTCAGCTTCAATGGAGGGCAAGGAATCTCCCTCACCCTGGCCTCCCTGACCCATAGTGGGCAGGGCCACCCCATGGGGCTGATGGAAAACTGACACGAAGTACCTATTTATAAAGTTAGCTTTTTCTTGGGTGTCAGTTGTCAGATATATGGTGTTTAAAAATGAATCGTACAGGTTGGATACGAACTGCAGTCCAGGTAGGCAAGAGACAGTGGCCATAGCAATATTTGTTTTCCAGTTCAAACCAAAAATGAGATGCGTGAAGTCAGCCATGAAAAAAATGGAGAGAAAAATAAGGGCATGGCAACAGAAAAAATAACCAAAATGACTTGGCTGTAAGGCTATAATGTAAACTAACATATGCAAGAAAAAGGCAAATAGAAACAGACTTTAAAATAAAAAAGCTTAGAAAACCAAAGGCACCATTTTCTTATCACTTTACCTCCGACTGATTTCAGTGGAAGATTGTAGAGCCCCTCTCAAAGGATCTTCTGGAATACACAGGAAAAGGCCTTATAGCGTGGAACTTGTGAGTCTCAGCAAAATCTGTAAATACTTGAGGCATTCAATAACAATGAGGCAGACAACACAAATGATTGGGTATGGAGCCACATTGGCATGGGGAATTCTTACAAAAAATTACTAAAGATATATGGTCTGGTGATTAGAAGGTAGAAATACCCCAGTTCTGTTCATATCTTGGGAAAGTATAAAAGAGGCAAAGGGAAACACAAATGTAATTCAAGACAGGGATTTTACTTTTTCATAGAATTGCTAAATTCAGAAACCTGGAAGGTTTAATATAATCTGATCTCCATGAGCACACTGTACAACAAACCAGATATACTTTCAAAGCATTATATTTGTGACCTCTCTCTCATTTATCAGGCTTCCTTTCTAACTAGAGGACATTGGGCAGTATGAAGTACAGATTTATAGGGCTGTGTGAAGCTTCGGTTCCTGATTTGATTCGGCAGAGATTTGGCCTGATTCAATGACCAAATCTCTGAATCAGAATCAAATCAGAGGACCCTTTAATCTCTTTGAATCATTTCGGAGAAATTTGGACAGATTCAGCAATTTGGATGTAGATACAGCTTTAAGTGTTTTTTCTACATATCTTTAGGTAGCAGGGGCTCTGAACACTGTGGTGCTGGGTCAGATGCAGCATCCCACAGGAGTGTGCGGGGTCCCCAGTGCGCTTGGCAGCAGACCCAGAAGTGGACCAGAAGCACTTCTGGTCGACTTCCTGGTCCACCAGGGAGTGCATGGAGGGGGGGACCTCCCCATACCCCCCAGCTTGGCAACTGGTGCACCCTCAATCGCTGAGCCGGGGGGTGAGGGGTGAGGGGGGGCAGCATGCTCCGCGGCAGATCCAGAAGTGGACTGGAAGTACTTCTGTTCCACTTCCGGGTTTACTGCTGAGCATGCTGGAGAGCCCTCCCTGCTTCTGTGGGACACTCCATCCGCCCCAGCACTGCAGCGATCACAAGCTGCGCTGCTATCTTAAGGTATGTATCTGTTACTTAACTATGTGACTATGTTAAGTAATAGGTTTCTTCCCTCACATAGTGACTGGCTGGTGCTATAAGAGGGAAGGATGGAGGCTTTAGAATTTTTTTGCCAAAAATATGCTTTTTATACTATAAAATAGACTCCCACAATTCTGAAGAAAATAGAGTATGTATCATTTGCTTTAAATAATCAGATTATTTTTGTTTTCTCTTTTTCTTTTTTTTTGTGGGGACTGGGAGGCATGTGTTACAGGAATACACATTTTAACACATACTGGAAAATCCCTGAGTATGAAAAGAGTCTCATTTAACCTGAAAGGGAAGAGTCCTATCCAAATATATTGCACAAATTAACTGAGGCAAGATTTTCTCTAACAAGTCAGATAACATGCTGAAAGCTTCCCCACAACACTTCATCTTATGCAACCAGGCATGTGTAGTGCAATAAGTAACCCAAAGTCTCCTTGACCTTGGCAGTACTAGCAGAGATGTCTTTAAGAAGGATGTACTGTTCTTAAAAAAAATAATAAAAAGTCCTGTCCTCTCCAATAAGGCACAATTATGCCTTTCTTCAGCAGCAGTCATGCACATCCTTCCTGTTCCAAACACTTTTTTCTTGAACAAACATGTAAGATGAGCAGTACAAGGAAACAGCTGACCTTCTGAAACATCAGCGATGCCTGTATTTCTTATTCTCTGAGCTAGGTAACAATACAGAGCTAGACCTATTTATTTATTTTTATTTCTTTAAACAACTTCTTACACTGACACTGATTTTCCTGAGGCACTAGTATTGTCTTCTCCTCACTTAGCAAATAACAACCTCTGGCAGGCCTGATCCTTAGGTTGCCCTCCTTTGGAGACCTTGTTTGCAGTTAAGCATGTTTAGCACAAGACTTCTATAGTACTAGGTAGGAGAAAAAATAAAAGCTACCACAGGGGAAAATTTCCTGCTGCCTGGGATCTGAATGGAAGGAGTGGGGTAGGAGGAGAGGGCAAAGCCCCATGCCCATTTCTCCCACTGGGAAGGACTCCAGAGTGAGAATCAGGTGGGAAGCAGCTGGTTAGGGACCCCAGTCTTGGGAAGACAGGGAAGCCTTTACCCACAGCTCCACTCTTTCTGGTCACTGGGAGGACCCAAGCCATAGCAAAGTGAGCAGATATTCATTTTCCACAGAGAAAATCACCCTAGAGTGATTTCTACCAGGTTGTAATCAGGTTATTTTTCTTTTGGAACTACCATTTTTGCTCCAGGAGAAAAAAGTTGGAACATCTGCACACTTGTGGTTTCTACCAGGATAATGGTTATTCTCCTGGTAGAAACTTAACAACTGTACATGGCGACAAGGTATTTTCCAGACTCAAGAAATAGATATAGGGCTGGCTTGCTGAGCTTAGCTTATGAAATCACCCCAGGAATTATAATGTTTGACATTATATACTAATTCCTCTTACTCCACATAACCTTATCTTGTGTAGGCAAGAGAGACTTGTGTAATCCATGGTGTAGGACAGGGGTGGGCAAAATGTGGCCCGGGGGGCCAGATACGGCTTGCCAGGCCATTCTATCTGGCCCACAGGGCCCCTAAAAAATTTAGTAAATTAATATTAATCTGCTCTGGGCTGCCTGTCATGTGGCCCTCAATGGCTTGCCAAAACTCAGTAAGTGGCCCTCTGCCCAAACTAATTGCCCACCCCCAGTGTAGGATAAATTGAAAATGAATAACATATCATAAGGTGTGCATGCATTTTAACTGCTAAATATTTTTATGGAAGCTCTAGTAAGTTGATAATATATATAATGAATACTCTCAAAAACCCAACACATGAGAGGGCTGATAGCTAGTATCCCTGAAGGTAGACTGAAAGAACCCAGTAGCCACTAAGAGCAAAGGTTCACTTGAGCTTGGCAGCAAATTGAGCTAATTGGTTACAGCAAGCCAGTTTCTCTAGCCAACAGCATGCAAGGAAATGATGTGGCCAGCTTCAGAGCCAACCACCTTTGACTCCCCAGTTACAGCTGGGTCAACTGCGATTGGCCTTTGGCACAAGTTATAAGTTAAGATTGTACACACACCTGTGCTGATGTGTGTACAATGTGGTTGAGGGAGACAGGTCAGCCATTTTGTCACCAGGCTCAAACTTATAGGCTAGGTACAGATATTCAAAAAGTCAAAGGCATATTTGAACTGATTTACATAGGTTTCTCTAAGTGGACTAGGATAGTCCAGGAATGAACAGAACACAAGTTTGCCTTTTCATGGGGGGAAGGAGACGGGGGACAAAAAGACTGTCTGGACTGGCCAAAGCCAGCAGGTTGGGGGCATTCCTGCATGCCTCCCAGCATGCTGGAGACTGGCAAGGGCAGCCAAATGGTAGACCCCCTCTCCCCCCCTCCCCGATTGGCTGCTAGGCACATGCCCACAACCCCCTTCCAGCAGTTCACCATGGCATGCCAGCCAACCTGACCATGCTCTAGGGCTTTTCTGGAAGGGGGTTGGGAGCGTATGCCCCACAGCCAATCAGGGATGGCTTGGCCACTCTGCAGAAAGAAGGATGAGGTCCCTGGCAAGCAGCAAGTATGTAGTGCAGTTGCAGGAATTGTGATTATAGGATTCATGCTATGTGCCTGTTGCTCCTGCCTACAATTTATGGGTGCTCTGAGGGGCCTGATCCTTCCTTCCATGGGGTACCTCAATCCCCACTGCCCTTCCTGCCATTGTGTAAAGATAGAAAAATACTGAGCTAGACCCCCAATTTCCTGTAGCTGACAGCTTACTGCAGGCAGAAGGCAGTGCTGGGGATAGAAGCTTTGTTGGCTTGCTCCGTGATAGCCCAGGGGTGGGGCCTACTGCATGTTTGGCTGAAGCAATTAAGTCCAGCGGAGTTCCAGTGATTTTCTCTATGAGTGGGGCTTGCAGGAACCTGCCAAGAAGCCTGGGATGCCAGCGGATAATGACCTAACATGAATGGATAGGGGACTTGGTACAGAAGTTTGATAGACCAGTTTAACTTAAACCCATTAAATCTGATACCTCATCAATCCAGGTCTATCTGCTGCCATTTTAAAACCAAACTTCTGTTTTGTTACAAATATAGACTGGTTTCCAATCACTTATACCTGTTCCTGTGTAATGTATAATGACCACAGAGAGTAACATAGGACTACCTGAGTCATTAAAGGTGCAGACAGAAGCACAGCTCCCCAGTGTAACTAGGAATACTTTGCAGGAAGCGTTCTAAGTTACAATGATCCCCCAGACTGAACAGAAGTTCACTCTTGATTCCAGGAGGGAAGGGAATCTAGCTGCTGGCTGAGAGCCCACAGCCCATTTCCCCTAGCCCACAGCCCATGGCCACTTCTGTCTCCCAGCCTGTCTCTGTTTCAGAATGAGAGCAGAGAAAAGGAAAGAGTGGAAACTCATTCTAGGGGTTTTGTAGCCAACGCTGGAGGGTAGGGTGGGTAAATAGGAGCTCTCCCACCTTAGGAGAGCTCAAATACACCCGCCCCACCCTCCAGCAGGGGCTAAAAAAACTGCAGACGAAACTCCCTCCACTCCCTTTCTCCCCTCCCAGTCTGAAAACAGCTTGAGGCTGGGAGGCAGCACAGACAGAAGTTACAGAAGATGCTCTGTTTTGTAAATGTCATCATCTGTCCTTTCAAGCAATGAGGGTTCAGATTTTTGGCCATTTTTGAAGTTGTCTGCAGCCATGCACTTGTGTTTGGTCATGTGCAAATCAAAGTGGCCAGATTGGTTGACAATTGTCACTTCTATCCGTACCCTTCGTCTTGTCCTGCAGCACAGTAGTATAACATAATATAATATATTTTTTAAAGGATTGAGCTTGAACTTTTGTTCTACTTAGTTCTTTTGTTCCAAACTAATCCCAAAGAAAAGTTCTTCCAAAACAACACTCTTGTGTTTAAAAGCTTCTAATTTTCAGCCTGAATTTATTTGCCCATTTGTTCTTGAATCAACACTGTCCTTTATTTCATAGAGTTTTTTTCCTCCTTGGCTTTTACTCTTTTATAGATTGAGAACAATCATATTTTCTCCTTACCTGTACAAATGAAGCTGTTTGCTCTCTTGCATCTTAGACTTTCCATTTCCTTGATTATTCAAGTGGGATTCTTCTTTCCTGAAGATGGATTACCACAAATTTGCATAAAAATCCAGATTAGGTTTGGATTTATATTCCACAGTATTTGAATACATAAATACTTACCTGTCTAGGCTAGAAATGCCTCACCTGAAACAGTCACAGTTGCATCACATTGCTGGCTTAGTCATCTATGACCAACTAGTCTTTTTCTGTAGTTTCATCCTGTTGATCTCCCACCATACAGCAAAACTCCCTGTTATTTATCTCCAAGAGTATGAGATTGCAGAACTCTGTACTATTAAATTTCCTTTCATTTATATTACTTAACTCCTGAATATCATTCAGATCCTTGTGTTTGATGTTCTGTTCTTATTCTGCATTGATGTGTCCTAGTTGTGTGTTATCAGCAAATTTTACTAGCACTATTTTGTGCAAGCATCATTACTGAGTCTAGTAAGATCTGTCGCAAGACCAATCCTTGAGGAATTTTACCTCTTAATCTTGATCATAGCAGAGAGAACACAGCTCCATCTCTAAATTTCTACCCTTTCATTGCTAGAAAAAGTAAAGAATGGCTTGTTTTTTTAAAAACTTTTATTATCATTACTGTTCCTTGGAGAAAACGTCTGTAGCATGGAGAAAGGTGAAGAAGTCATTACTCTGGGCAGTAAATGTTTAAGGGGCAAAGGACATGTACTTTCTCAGCACTCATTGTCTCTATTAGCAGATTCCGAACTATTTTGTTAGAGATCTCTCCAAGGGACTCAGTAAATACAAGAGACCATAAGGAATGACATATGTTGAACATAACTAGGATCTACCTTAACAAAACATTTCCCAGTTCAGGCTTACTTTATTTTGGTTATCTTTTGTTGCTGTTTAAGCCAGCTGACATTTGTGCTGACCACTTCTCAGATTTTTAGTGCTTTTAGCAAGATTGTCTGTTGCTTTCTCAGTTTCAGAAACTAGATCTTTCCCAGACTTGATCTGTGAAAATCTCAGATGCTCCTGTGCTCTGGGCAGAGAGCATTTTTGCTTGCGCAAACTCTTTTGACATTAAATGGGCATGCAGCTCCTCAGAATTTACTTTTAAGGTGACCTTTTTAGTTTCTCCAAGGGCCAGATTCTAGTCCATCCATTAGGTGTGTAAGCAGATCAGGTGCCTAAATGCACTCCTATTTCACCCAAGTGAGTCCCTAGAAAAGCTGTTACAACAGTAGATGCAGTAACAGAGCTTTAGAAGAAGAGGAGGGCATAGAACTGTACTGCATTCAGGCACTTATGTCCACTAGGATATCCTATTAGTGGAATAGACTCTGGCCGTAAGTGTCCATTTTAGGGTTGGCAAGCTGGTCAATTGACTGCATTTTTTGACTGGTCAAAGATTATAGCAATTTACAAAAAAAACCCTACATTTTTTGTCTTGACAGAAATATGATTTTTAATTTTTTTACACATTTCTTAATGGAAAATTTGTTTTTTTTTCTGTGCATTATTTGGACCTATTAGCAATTTTTTACAATTCAACAGATACTTGACCGGTAAATTGACCAAACTTTATTTGACCAGTTAAATATCCAACCCTAGTCCATCTATGCTAAGCACACAGACTTACCAAAGGCTTCTATGTAGTTTGATTTGTAAGCCAAGCAGCCGCAGATTTGGACAGTAATTAAATGGGCAGGAGGCGGCCCCATCTGAACAGAACGATGCTATGGGATGTAGCACTGTTGAATCAGTAACTCTGAAAGAATAGTGCCTTACACAGGATGTTGGGGGGCTCCATGGTACCTGAAGATCTGAAAAACAAGTTTTTGCTACAACTGATTTTTCACTAGAATTCCTAAATCCTAAAGACACTGAATCCCAGCATCATAGTCACATTTAACTGAGCACTTTATGTTCTGGGTCTAACATTTGTTCAGTAGCTACACCAGAAATGTTTATGTTTCTTCCTATACTAAAATGTATATCTATGAATCAGAATAGCTGTAGGTTGCAAGAGGCAGCCCATAACCTAGTTTGCAAGTCATTTTGAGTTTTTGTAGGAGGAAAAGCAATACAGAATTTGTAGAGCACTACAATTGGCCTATTATATGGTAAGTTGAATGACTGTTCTGATACACAGGGATGTATTAGTGTCTGCCACCAAGCAATTCTTTGATTTATAGACAATCACAGCTCTAATTAGAGCCAACACCCTTATTTGAGGCTAAACGGAAGGAGGAATTAAATTAAGGGATATTATAGCTGTAAACAATAGAAGCCAGGGTCCAATGAAATGGCCTCCCTGGCAAGGCCTGATAAGAAGCTAAACTCTATGAACTGAGAGGTTCCAGATTGCACATCAAGGGAGCTGTGAGATTGCTTTGTAAACTGTGTATGTGCTATATACAGAAAAACTTGGAGAAAAGCCAATGGACAGACAGAAGCAGTCACTAATGTAGCCTTGAGGAGGAACTGACTGGATGAGCAGAGATGTGAATTGTGAGCAAGGAAATAGCTTGCTACTGTTTGCTTCCATTGCATTTGGGGAAACAAGACTTTTGTAACTTACTGTAAATGAGGAAGGCTTCTGCCAAAGAAACATTTATTTCTTCTCTCAACAGAAACAGTCCTGCAAGGCTCTGAATACTGGCTGTTATATTAAGGTCAAAGGGTAACAGTTTTATAGAATTACTACTACTATTACTGCAGTATTGGACATTTTGTGTAGTTTGGTTTTCTTGCTTTTGTTTTACTTTTTTTTAAGGATTAGAGGCAACTAGAAGGAAATGAAACTCAAGAATTTAAGACAAAGTTCATGAGAGTGTAACAGGGGCTCAAACAGCAGCCCCATTACTAGGTTTTACAATGGGAGTGGGTAGCCGTAGAGGGCATTGTGCACCGGTGGAGGGGATCGCACACTGGGAGGGTTAGATTAAATACCCAGTGCGACTGGTATAAATCCAGCGGCAAGGGAACACACATTTGCCTCTGGGCACTGGAGGAAGAATCATGAGAGAGAGAGAGAGAGAGAGAAGAAGAAGAGAAAGAAAGGAAGCCTGACTGGTAATCCTGGAGAACCCAGGGCAGCAGGACCTGAGAAGACTCTACTGACCCGTAAGAAGCTGGGAAACCTGGAGGGGAAGCAGGGCTCTGGGGGATTGCTGCAACAAAAGAGAGTCCTGATGTAGAGGGCTCCAGGGTGACATGTAGCTGGCAGAGACAACATGGGGCTACTTGCACCACCAAGAAGGCTTGGAGGAGGGCTAATACGGCAGTTCAGCAGAGCCAGAGCAATGGAGACTGCTCTCAGCTCAGGATACGTGGCACCGCGGAGAACGCACCCCTGCTAACAAGTTAATTGGCGGGGAAGATTTCGCCCAATTGAAAGCTAACCTAAAGTACCTAGAGACACTCTCTAGCTTTCAGTTTGACTTTATTTGATACATCGACTTCCTCCCTAATGAGGTAATTAGCGAGGAAGGCGTAACTGTGTAACTTCTAGCTCCGAATAAATTTGCACTGGTGCTTCATCTCCCCTTTTATAACACTGAACCTCTTTTCTATCTTTTAATCAAAGTTGTGGCAGACGAGTTCAAGGGGGAAACTGAGGCAGACCCAGCTACCCACCTAGAGAGAGATTTAGCTGATTTAATCTTTAAGCTTCTAGGTTTAGTTAAAAGATAGTTACTGACTTGGTTTCATCAAGTCAGTAACTATCTCCTTCAACTCCTTCAACTCCTTCCCACATGTATACCTGATAAAGTGGCATGGGACAAAATAAGAAAAGGGAAGAAATGCCTAATTTCAAGGGTCAGGATTTTTTCCCTCACTTTGATTTAAGAATAACTCAGAGCTGCAGAATAATTCAATACTTTCTGGCATGGTCAGCCAAGCCAAGAATCATTTTACAATGATTTATTTTTGAAAGAGGGTCTGAAGAAAACCTTTCTGATGGTTTTAGGAATCATAGAATCATAGAAAAAAGGACTGATCATCAAGTCTGGTCACCTGCCATGGGCAGGAGGTTACTGGGCTCAAACGAGCTCAATGTGGTGCCTGTCCAGCCTCCTTTAGAACACCTCCAAGGATGGTGACTGCACCATCTCTTCTGGGAGCATGTTCCAGATTCTAGACAACATTAAGGAAAAAAGGTTTTTCCTTATGTCCAACCTAAATTTTTCCTTAATTAGCTGGGCCCATTGGTCCTCATCTTCCCAGAGGGTGCCTTTCTGAAGAGTTGCTCTCCTAGATCTTGATGCTCACCCTTGACATACCTGTAGGTAGCTACCAAGTCACCTCTCAGTCTTCTCTTGCTCAGACTGAATGAACCCAGTTCCCGGAGTCTCTCCTCATAGGGCCTATGCTCCAGGCCCCTAATCATCCAGGTCGCCCTTTTCTGTACCCTTTCAAGCTTATCCACATTCTTCCTGAAGTGCGGTGCCCAGAACTGGGCGCAATACTCTAGCTGTGGCCTCACCAATGCCGAATAGAGGGGGAGGAGCACCTCTCTAGATCTGTTCACAACACATTGGCTGATGCACACCAGAGTTCTGTTTGCCCTGCTGGCGACTTCATTGCACTGTTGACTCATATTCATCTTCTGGTTGACTGTCACCCCCAGGTCCCTTTCAGATGCAGTGCCAGCCAGTGGACCCATTGTATAGTTATAGTGAAGGTTCTTCCTACACAGAAGAAGGACCCAGCACTTGTCTCTATTAAACCTCATCTGATTGCGTTCAGCCCACAGGACCAGTCTATCAAGGTCATCCTGGATCCTTACCCTATCCTCAGATGTGCCCACATTTAGCCACAGCTTGGTGTCATCCACAAACTGAATCATTGTGCTTTCCACTCCCTCATCCAAGTTATTGATAAAGATGCTAAAGAGCATGGGCCCAAGCACTGATCCCTGGGGACACCACTGAAGATGGCTCTCCAGGATCAGGCCATCCCATCAATTATAACTCTCTGGCATCAGCCTCTGAGCCAAATGCCAACCCACCTCACTGTAGGCTGGTCTAGGCCAGTATCCTCCAGCTTAATTGAAAGACCCTCATGGGAAACAGCATCAAAGGCCTTACTGAAGTCTAGGTAAATGATGTTAACCTCATGTGCCTTGTCCAGCTGGTTAGTTACATGGTCATGAAAGGACTCCAGGTTTGTTAGGCATGATCTCAACAAAGCTGTGCTGGTTGCTTCTTAATACCTCACCAGTTACAAGCTTGTGGTTCATGGCCTCCTTAACAATTTTTTCAAAGATTTTTCCCAGGACCAAGTTCAGACTAACTGGTCTGTAGTTTTCAGGTTTATCCTTCTTCCTTTTCTTAAAGATAGTATAACCACCTGTGATGTTCACTTCAGCATTTCAGACTTTTCTGGCTGTTCAGATGCAGCTGTTTCCTTTCGAGTCAACAGCTTGCCTTCCAGCAAGATACCTCAAAAGGTCCCCAGGGATTCTTGCCTGCCATGTCTTCTTGTTACTAATTATTGCTGGGAGGACATTCTTGAATCCTGCCTCTCCTGGTTCCCTCTTTTTGTTCTCTTGCCTGGAGCTCTGTTTTTGGGGCTCCACTTCCCTTGTACCTCGCCTTATGACAACCAAAGATGTTGATCTTTGACTGAAGCTAAGCCAAAGTCCGCCAGCCATGGTTGGGCCTTAGCCTGTATTTATTCACAGTCCTGTTTGGATGGTGTATCACCCTTATTCAGGCCTTGCATCAGTCTGGTTTGCTCTACCGTTCACCCTGGGATGCCTTACTCCCAAACACTCTCCCTTTCCCCAATGGCTATTTACAGCTTCAGACTCCTTTCTTCTTTCTCTCCTCCCAGACTCACCACTGTCCCAGTCTACACTGACTGTATCCAGGATCCAGGGTCTTGGAAAAGGTAAGGCTCCTGACCCTTCTGAACCAGCTTTAGCTGGGCATCCCTCCTCCTGGGGTTCCCACCACTCACCCCTGCTGGGCCAGTCATTTGTTCCTGACCACTTCAGGCCCTCCCCGATGGCCAGCTGGAAAACCGGTGTCGGCACAGTGCTCTAAAGCATGTCCACACCGGTGTGGCCAAATGCGCTGGGTCTTCCACAGCACACCATGGCTACTGCTGTTTTCCTCCCTCCAACATTGATACGGCTTGGTGGCCTCTCTCCTGCCACGCCTTTGATCTTTGGTGGTGTGTCCTGTGGTCTCCATGTCCCTCTCCACTCTTGGCTCAGAGGTAGGCATCCCTTCCACAGATGGGTACCACGTTAGCCCTCTTCCAGTCATTTGGGACCATTCCAAAGTTCCATGACTCTTTGAACAGCTGCACCAGAGGCCCTGCTATGAGCTCAGGAAGTTCTTTCAGGACTCTCAGATGCAGGTCATCTGGCCCAGCAGACTTGAACACATCCAAATGTTCTAAGAGTACCCTCACCTTTTTGGGACAGATTTCATGTGGACTGTTGTCTTCTCCATATTCTCTGGGCCTCTGTACAGGTGATTAGTTCCTGTCTAATGATTTCAGGAATATACTGATGTGAAGTAAGTATTTAGGAACTCTGACTTTTTGCAGGGATCAACTGTGGGCTGCACCCCCTCACCCCATATTCAGTAGGGGTCCCACAGTGAAGCGTGATTTTTTTTTGTTGCTCCCTATGTACCTATAGAAGGACTTTTGTTGTCCTTTATTTTAGTTGCTAGCTTGATCTCTATGCCTGCCTTGACTTTCTGCATCTCAAACCTGCAGACCGTGGCCCTATGGTTGTACTCCTCTCTGGATGCTGAACCATTTTTCCATTACTTAGATGCTTCTTTTTTTTTCTTTTTCAAAAGTTTCCTGATATCCCTGTTGAGCCAAGCATATCTCTTGGCCCCTTTCCCACTTTTTGACCATGTGAGGATGGCCTCTTTTTGAGCAGTGAGAATTGATGCCTTAAGGAAGCTCCACTGATCCTGGACTCCCAAATCATACAGTTGCTGGTCATGGAGGGCCTTTCTAAATAGACTTCTGAGTTTACTAAAGTCTACCCTTCTGAAATCTAGGACTTCTGTTCTACTGACTTAATTCCCAGACTTACAGTGGATGGCGAACCTAATCAGGTTATGGTCACTGTCACCCAGAGTGCCTCCAATCTTCAGGTCTGTAGCAGAGCACTAGGGTGCTCACTACTAGCACCAGTAATAAGGACAGCTGCCAATTAATAGGGCAGCACAGGGGAGGGTTGCTGGAGCAACTAATGTTGGTCAGATGGCTAGAAGAGGGCAAGGCCGGGGCTTTATAAACAGCCCAGGCCAGAGCCTAGCTAGCAGTTCCCCTCTGGCAGCCGCAGGAGCAGGAGCTCTGCGGGTGAGCTGAGCAGCCCGGGTCGATGGTTACAGTTTGACCACTCTGACCGGTTGCAATGATGCAGGGGTAAAGAGAACTCTGACGGGGGTAAGACAGAGCCAGCATAGAGCGGAGCTGGGTTTATGAGCTCGGGGGCTTATGATTGCGTTATGAGCCGGTAGGCTTCTTGTTTATGTTGCAGCCGCTTGGCTCATGGTTTCGTTATCGTTACACCGGAGGACCGGGTGAGGCTGTAGGGGTGCAAGGAGGCCTCACGGGAGCTCTCCAATAATCTGGGGGTTCCTGGTGCCCAGTGGGGCACAGCGAGCAGTGCCAGTGGAGCACAGCTGTTTGTGCCGGAGAGGTGCGGTGTGCGGGGTTTCAGACCCCAGCCTGTGAGAGTGGTATTTTGCCCAGTGGGGCAAATGACCCAGGAAAGGGTCAAGGGACCAGGCACGGCTATGGCCACCTGAACCCCAAGCGTGCGAGAGGCACAGCACAGGCCCCAGAGAGGAGGCAACGAGCGCGAGAGGCATGGCATAGGCCCCAGAGGGGGCAACGGGCACAAGAGGCATGGCATAGGCCCCAGACAGGGGGCGCTGGTGGTGAAACCAGCTCAGGAGCGCCAGGTAGGGCGCTGAAGTGTAAGGGCTTGATAATGCCCGGGAATAGCTGCGAGGCTTGGGGCATGCTGAAGGGGAGGTTGGAGGCACACATCGCCCATAAGGCAGGGGTGCACTGGGGCACCCCAATCGGAATGGGGCATAGTGCGGAGTAGTGTCCAAGGCGAGACAAGGCAGCCTCCCTTACTGAACTTAGAACATCAAAGATGTGGCAGGTGAGTTGAGGGTGCTGAATCACCTAATTGGAGCACGGCAGGGGGCGTTAGCAGGTTCACGGCTGCCCCTGTGCCCCACTCCGTGACAAGGTCGCCTACCATGTCTTCCCCTTTGATCAGCACTAAGTTCGGAGTAGCCCTATCCCAGTTGGTCCTTCCACAGCCTGTGTCAAGAACAGGTTGTCAATAGCTGCCAGGAAATTGGTTAACCTGCTGAAGCTGGCTGTATGGTCTTCCCAACAGATGTCAGGGTAGTTGAAGTCACCCATGACAATCAGGTCTTTAGTGCTAGCTGCTTCAGTCAGTTCCCTGGAGAATGCCTGATTGCACTTCTCTTCTTGGTAAGGAGGTCTATAGTAGTCTCCCACCATCAGGTCTCTGTCTCCTGAGCCCCCTTGTATTAGCCCAGAGGGTCTCAACGGACCTCTCCCTGCAATCAGAGGTGACCTGCAGGGGGGGGACCTGCTTTTTCACATAGAGGGCCACACCTCCTCCCTTCTTCCCAACCCAATCCTTCCTATAGAGCCTATAGCCCTCAATATCCACTACCCAGTCATATGTATTGTCCCACCAGTTTGCTGTCATCCTAATGAGGTTAAATTCCTTGTCTGCCAGGAATGCCAGTTTGTCCTACTTGTTGCCCATGCTTCTCGGTTTCCAATAAAGATACCTGAGTTCATCCCTAGTCACCTCTGGTTTTCTGTCACACTACAAGTGCTTCAGGGCATTGGTGCTCATCTGGATGTCCCCTACTTGAATGTCCTCCCCTAGGTCATCTTGGCCAGAGGATTTGTGTACAGCAGTGAAATCTACCCTCTCTCCCCCAGACATGTCTAGTTTAAAGCCCCCCTCAGCAAGTCACGATTCTTGTAGAGAAGAGCTTCTTCCCTGTCTGTGAGGTGAATGCTGTGTCTAGCATGTAGATCAATGCCATTCACTTGGAGTCACAGTTGACTCCAGGATGGACATGAGCTGCCAATGCAAGGAAGCGGTTAGTAAGGCTAACCACACCTTTCCATGAATCTATGGTTGCATCACAAGCAGGTCCAGGGAGGTGATCCTTCTCCTTTATGTGGCATTGGTCAGGCCACAGTTGGAGTACTGTGTCCAGTTCTGGGTGTTGCACTTCAAGATGTGGCTAGCATTGAGAAGGTCCAGAGGAGGGCCACTCACATGGTCAAGAGGCAGCAGGGCAGGCCCTACAAAGAGAGGCTAAAGGGCCTGAACCTATTCAGCCTCCGTTAGAGAAGGTCTGAGGGGGGATCTGGTGGCCATTCACAAACTCACCAAGGGGGACCAGCAGGAATTGGGGGAGGCTCTGTTCCCCCAGGCACCACCAGGGGTTACTAGGAATAATGGCCACAAACTGTTAGAGAGAAGGTTCAGGCCGGACATCAGGAGACTCTACTTTACAGTTAAGGCTGCCAGGCTCTGGAATGGACTCCCAAGGGAGGCTGTGCTCTCTCCTACCTTGGAGGTCTTCAAGAGGATGCTGGACAGATATTTGGCTGAGGTAATGTGCTCTCATTTCTGCCTGAGGTAGGACATCAGACCTGATGATCTGTTTAGGTCCCTTCTGACCCTAAGCACTATGAAACCATGAAACTATGACCACAAAAACAAACAAACAAAAACCCCTTCATATTGTGGAGACCTGTAGATTATTAGAGATGAGGTTACAGGAATATAAGATCCAGCTAAATTAGTGACTGATATCACTCCTATATTGAGGAAGAATACACATCCTAGTCAATTAGCAAGGAGTCAGAGGAGGGGCACTCTGAGGTGCTTTGGGTTAGAGTACAAGGCAATTGAGGGGAGAGAGACTTA
>NW_017728906.1:36683738-36685963 GCF_001723895.1 Crocodylus porosus
CGGACTAGATGATCTGCTCAGGTCCCTTCCGACCCTAGCAACTATGAAACTATGAAACTATGTTAACCTTGAACAAGCAGCAGAAATGGTAAGACAGTTAGAAAGGGCAAAAACAGGTCAGAAAAAAATAGACCAGTAATTTTAACAGACAGAGACTTTTAAATTAAGAGATGCAAGATGGCAAAATCAAGGTCAGAATTAGGCTACAGGACCTAGAAAGAGATGTGTGAGGCCTGGTAAACTGGTGCACAAATGGAATGAAAGACAACTGCCAGAAAGGGAGCTTATTGGCAATAAATATGATGCTCCAAAATGGCAAATAAATTAGTAGGAGCCTGTGGATCTCTCAGAAGCATTCAAAATACAGAGTGAAATTAAAAAATGCTTCACAGTTTTACTAACTTTATGATAAAGGCAGAAGCAACTAATTTTACAGAGGAGACTTTCCAAAAATAAGAAGGCTCCTATCCCTAAAGAGAAAACCCCAGTTTATAAGTGACAGCCCATTTGGCAGAATAAACTGCAGAAGTTGGTTTGTCCCAGAAGGAGGGGCTGTGGGGTGGAGGTGCCTAGGAGGTAAAGCCTAGGGGCAGGCAGACAGAACCCCAGCCTCTGGCCCTTTCCCCATGGGTCTGCATGTTGTAGGAACTGCAGCAGGTGGGAGTGGGTTGCCCAGGAGTAATGGTGGCTGTGCTCCTCCCCAGGGCAGGACAGGCCAGGCTGCTGGCAGCACCTGCTGCTGCAGCTCCAGACCCCACAGCCCCTATCCTTCCTGCAGGCCACCCACTCTGCTGCACTGCTGCTCAGCACACAACACCTGGGCAGAGGGGGTGTAGGGCTCCTGGACAACTGGGATGAAGAGCTGGCTGTGCCCCATGCTCCCTACTGGGGGCCTCTCTGGGGAGGCACCCCAGGGCCAGCCCCTGTCCATGCTGCCACTGTGCACCAAGCATGTCCCTGCTGTGTGTGCTCCAGGCAGTGCACAATGAGCTGTTTGGACAGGCTGAGGGGTGCCCAAATCACTGTGCCCTGCTGCTGAATAGCAAATGTGCTGGCAAGTGCAAATTTAATTACAAATAAAGGTTTTTACTGTGCAGTAAGCATGTGCACATGTAGATATGCATGCTTACTGAACAGTAAAATAGGTAACTTTGGAGTAACACATCTTGTGTAGATGCGCCCACAGTCTATGTCAGACTTCAATAGCTGCGTAGGAAGCAAATGGCCTTTCTGATTAGAATTCCAATGGAGAACAAATTAGAATATTTGCAAATAGAAATATGTTGTCAACCAGTATGGGCAACCAGTCCGAGAAGCAAGCCTAAGAATGTGCTGCAAAGACCGCTGAGAAAGAAGCTCCACATACTTGCACTTGTGTCCTCCAAGCCCCAAATTAGGTAGTGGCTGGGAAGTGGACCTGAATGGTCAGGAACACTACCACTCTTAGGCTCTACAAGCTCAAGTTCACTCTGAGCTGTACCGGCCAGCACCTGAGTCCTCTATACTGCCTAATTTACAGATCTAGTTTGGGAAAATTTAATTTGCAAGACAGATGTGAAAGGACCAGTGAATTGGTGATATTTATTTCTATGGGGTACTTGTAGGCTCACTGTATATGCATAAACGGGATTTAACAACCGTCATCATGGACTAAGTCATGATAACTTAAATTAACTGAGGCTGAGATTCCCCCTCAAAGCAGTGTCAAAAATCTGGATAAGAATGCAAACAGTAAAGATTAAAACACAATAATGGCCAGACATAAGTGCTTGAACTCTTTTGTGTTGCACCACACTCCTCAATGTCCCTGTGGGTGTTGTTTATTTTCACTATAACATTCCTCAGTGCAAGGCCCTGGAGTTCTTCCTTGCCTATTCAACCTTGTGCACACTTCAGAAGTTACATAACTACAGCAGTAATGATAATAATTAATTGATTTTAAGTTATTATATATCTTCCTAACCTTAGATACAGAGCTCCTGTGAAGTGCCAGAGGCTTAAATTCCATTTAGTGATGTTGCAAAAACCTACATTAAATGCGTTGTAACAAAGATTAACTGTGATAGATATTCTGCTAGGAGTTCTGTGGGATGTTTTACTGCCTACAATATGGAGACAACAGTCCAGAACTACAGTTCTACTGAGACAGACCAGCTTCCCAGAAAAGATATAGAACAAACACAGACAGCAAAGTCCCACCGCTCACGCAGGTTTCTAACCTGTGT
>NW_017728906.1:36685974-36710892 GCF_001723895.1 Crocodylus porosus
AGCATCTATGAATCTATGAATCTATGAACCTAAAATGGCTGACAGTCAAATGAAGTGAAGGATGGGTGTCTGGATTCTAAGAGTGCCTGCACATGTGCAGGACATCAGCTCTGATACGTTCTAATTAGAACGTGTCAGCGCAGCTCAAGTAATCGAGTCTGATGCAGTGTTCTAATTTGAATGATCCAGCATTCTCACTGTCACATGTGTCCCTGCTTTTCAAAATGAGGGTGGGGGTGATTTAACTAAAGCTTTATTGAACGAGCTTTAGTTAAAGTGCGCCTACCACTCTTTTGAAGAACAGGACACTGAATACATGAGACATAGCAGCTCCCGAGAGTTGCTCTAATTAAAACATCCCCCCACCTCCAAGCATGGGTAAAGACACCCTGAAAGATTGTTACTACATCAATTTTACGTGCTGTGCTCCCTCACACCTCCGCCTACATACTTGATTGTTACATCATTAGAATCCAAGCACAGCTGAAGAATTTCATGCTGGTATCTGAATTGTAATCTCTAAAACCCAGTTTTCAGCATTCTGGTCTATGGCTTTGGTACAAATATAAAAAGAAATGTAGAAACCTGTTAGAAATCCAGATTCAACTGAGCCACTCCTTTTCAGCTCAATTACTGAGAAGGCAATGGCAGAGAATTGTGACTGAACTTGGGGAACAGAAGATGTGCCCACAGGATCAAGTTATTTTGAGGTTTATTGAAATGTATTTACCATATGCTATTAGATTAGTGAGAAGGTAAAAGATGTCTGGTTATTCCACCATTGGTTATTAGTGATCATTAAAACATAATTTATATCTCATTTGCTTCACCAGTTGTATTCACCAGCTATCTCTCCAATGACTTTGGTCACTGAGTCTTTGGAAGGATACCAGATTAGGGCAGAACATTCAATCTAAACTACCTTTGCTGACTACTAAGCTTATGTAACCCTTCTGCTGAGCACTTATCAGCAGCAACATGGCTGGGTTCAATTTTGGGGATATTAAATATATTTTACTGTGGCTCGAGCCCGCACCCAGCCTACATGGGAAACACTAAATGGACTACTAGGGTGTCCAATGAAATCAACAACCCTTTTCTTGCAAGCAGCGTAAACACAAAAACCAGATTTATTATAAAGCATAGAAAAAGCAAAAGTAATCACTAACTATAATTTAAAAACACTACAAAACAAAGTCTATATGTTGTACCATATTGCGGGGGGGAGGGGTTACTCATACCCATGCAGTCTGGGACTTGGGACTCCCCAAAGGGTAGTTCCAGGGTCCTGCACCCCTATACCAGCCCTTCAGCATGGGCTGGAAAGGGGGGCCCCACACTGGAGAGTCCAATAAACCATTCTATGGGTCCACTGAGCTGCAGGGAGCTGCTAGAAAGTGTAGGTCCTTCTGTATTGCAAAGGGTCCCTCCTTGCTCCCTGTAAAACTGTAGCACTGAACTTCACTTCTGCATGGTGGATTTGAGGGGTAAACTGCAGTTTTCACTAGCATATCTCACCCCAAAGTTTTAGTCTTAATCCTAGCTGTGCTGGGGAAGGAAACTGCAAGAGGACTCAGAGAAAAACCAGCCAAACAGCAAAAGAGCATTGACCAGCAACCAGCACCAACCGTGCTGCATTGGCCAGGACACAGAGCCACAAAAGCAACTTGTGCCAGGCCCAAAACATGCCAGGACCAGACATACAGCAAACAAATGTACAGCGGGGCTCAGCAATACAGCTATGCTGAGACACAACTGCTATAAAACAATAAAAGGGGGGACTCAGACCTGTCCTGCACCTCAGCAAAACATACAACAAAAGAGTGCCAGGCGTAATTGGCTGCAGCCTGGATGTATAGTCTCAGCCACACTGTTAGGCTAAGACCCAACAGCTAGGAAACAACAAAAAGTGGGGGCCAGGACCATTTTGGTTAGAACTAGCACCCAACCACAGTGTTTGGTTGAGGAATAAACTACAAAGGGGACAAAAGAAGGTCCAGGCCTATTTCATTGGTCCTGGACTGGGCAGCAAAAAATCAACCAGGTCTATACCTCACTGAGGCCTGAATAAACAACAAATAGTGCCAGGACTTCACCCTGGCCCAGGGCCAGTCCAAAGGTAATTGGCATCCTTGGTGAACTGTGTACCTCGGTGCCCCCACCACTTCCAGTACAACTTTTAGGATGACATTGCCAGAGGTATGCTCTTGTCATAAGTCCACTTGAGAGTTGAAAAGGTAGGAGTCATGAGGGGAGCGTGAGAGAGCTGTGAGGTGCACTTAAAGCCATATCCAATCACTTGATGTAGCTGTGTGGAGGTAACCAGGAGATCTAGCTGTAATGGTGATTGATTCTAGCGATCTTTCCTCTGAGATCTTTTCAGCGGTCTTTCTCTCTTTACCGAACCAAAGGTCTTAGACCAAGGTGGAGCCATAGCTGGCCAGGGTTGTTATTTAGAATGATGTTCTGTTATTTTGTTCTACATATAATTTTGGCATCCCTCAAATTTTGGCATCTTAAGTGACTGCCTAGTTCAGGGGTGGGCAAAATGCGGCCCGGAGGCTGGATGCGGCCTGCCAGGCCATTCTATCCGGCCCGCGGGGCCCCTAAAAATTTTAGAAAATTAATATTTATCTGCCCTGGGCTGCCAGTCATGTGGCCCTCGATGGCTTGCCAAAACTTCCCACTCAAGGCTTGTGTGGCCAAAATAGCCAGCAAGACACATAGCTGGGGTTCAGCAACACAGCTATGCTGAACCCAAAAGAAGTTGCAACAGCAACTAAAGCATGCCAGACTCTCATCCCTGGCCCAGAGCATGCCAGCAAAACTGCCAGGCTTCAACCTTGGCCAGTTTGCTGAATGGATTGATTCCCCCTGCATGGCATCATCCCACAAAACCTAGAAAACAAAAGGGGAAAGGAGAGGGAGAGAACCGAGGTCTCAAGCCCTGAGACAGACTTTCTCTCCCTGTACCTGAGGCTTTCCCTTCACGTAGCTTCAGTTTGCTCCATCAGTGAAGGAGGGAGGAAGCAGGCTTTTCTGGTTCCCAAATCAGTGTTCTTGCTTCACCAGCCCCTGGAGGAAGAAGAAGCCCAGTCCAGGTGGCCTTGCCCCTTAAATACCTTTTCTGACTTCATCACTTGGTCCCAACCAAAAGCAAGCATTATTTGAACACTGCTAATCAATCAATTCACTGCAGACCAATCAATTCAAAGGTGGTTGGCACTCCAGGATTTGGCCAGTCACTAACCTGGCTTCACAGGTTCTGCTGAGGACTCTTAAGGTAATGGTCTGAGAAGGGATGGGAGGTGGTCCTCTTCATTCCTAAAGGAGGCAAAATATACAGCAGAAACAAGATACACAGCAAAATAAAACCAGAACACACTTGACCACGCACAACCCCAAGTGTGTGTGTTACACTTATAAAGTGCTTCCTCATAGACAATTAGTCTATCAATAGGCCAACTTTTCATTAAATTGAATTTTGCTAGTCCTTTCTACATATAAAACTGAAGGTTCCTCAGCTTTCCAGCTGAGTAATAACTGACAACAATTATAATCAGTTCAAATAACTGATCCATTTTCTAAGGGAGATGCAAATGCACCATCTGACAGCCCAGACATTTAAAATTCTCCATGCAACCAAAATTGAACAGTTTCCATAAGCAATGGCATTACTATACTCTGTTATTCATAAAGCAATGACTAAGAAATTTTCTAATTTTAAGACTACTTTGTTTGGCCTGTACCAGGAAATGGAAAAAAACAAAAACAAATTCCTGCTGATGAGCTACTATGCCAGTTATAGTACTTTATTCCTTTTGTTTGGAACATTCAGTTTCCAAACACTGTCCATTACTCAAACTGTATTAATGAACCAAATATACCACGCAAAGTTTCCAGTAGGAACTGGAATTGCATAAAGAGGATATTGTTTTTCCTGGTATTAGGACTGAGTGGAAGAGTCTCAAAGAGTTCTAGTTGGTATTATTTTTTATTCTGGGTGGGGATTTTTACAAGAAAACTAGGAAATCTCCTACAGTCTTATTTTTGTTCAGAATTTATAACTAGCTCACCACATACAAAAATCCTTCTAACTCATATTAGTCAGTACTGACAATAGAACAATCTCAAAAGCTTGGGAAGTTATATTTGGTTCAACTAGGCATCCAAGAATTCAGATAATCAAATCCACTGGAATATAATCAGATGAACTACCCAAACCTTTGAGCCTTGGGCCTGGACTTTCTTATGTGACCCTCTAAACAAGAGTTGCAACCTTCATTCTCCTCTCTAATAGGTTTCGTTCCACTGTATTTTCATAAGAAGCCTGGTGGTTTGTTACACCTTTTGGCATTGTCAGGGGTGGCCCTATCTACTTCTGAATCAATGATGACATCTTCTGGACTGGCCAAGTAGCCTAATATTCATTCCAGAATGGCAGAACCCATAACTCCTGTGGTTGGACCCATTGCTTTGGTCTTTAACAAAGAATGCTGGAGGTATGTCTCAGACAGCAATAAAATAAATCTCTACTCTCCTGTAGTCCCTTTCTCCCTCTTTTCCCTAGGAACTAGGGTACATTATCCCATGTGGAGCATTGGACTTACATAGGTACACTGTTTCCAGTCTTGAAGTAAGTTTGATTTGATTCACATAGCACCACATCTTGCTGCATAGATGCACTCTTACAACCTTTCAGCATTTTGGAAAATATTGTTGCTCTTTGACTTGAATATTTAGCCAGTATTAAGGTTCTTGCAGGTTTTCCTGGTACAAGAGGAAATGAACTATGAGAACCAGGTATTTCTTTAGCACAGACCTATTTATTTACAAATAATGTATACAGTAGCACTGACTGGAGATTTCCAGCAAAAGAGAATGTAGTCAGAAAATGCTCATTGAATCCTAAATGTGCCAATCAAATTCCACAGGTGTGATGAGATGAGGCAATCAAAATCAAAGGTAGTGGTCTGAAGAAACTCTTGCTGGACTCCTGATAGACTGCGGAGGACCCTACTTCTTCCACAGCTCTGGGGCATTTCTACAATACAGACTGCCCCCCAGTGTTTTCTGGGAGACCCCAGTGCTCCATTGCTCCAGAGCAGTCGGCCATGTCATAGCTTCCAGAATAGCTGCCATAGAACTGCGAGTCTGAAAACTTGGGGACCCCCAACTCTTACCACAGAACCAGAACTCAGAAGTTGCCAAGGCCTGGGATGGACTCCAATGATCTGTGATCCCCACGCAACCCATGCCAAATGGATTACTTGAGGCTGGAGACTCAATGACTTCAGGACTTCCAGGCAAGATAGCTCCCTAGGGTCTGTTTCACTGTTGCCAACAAAAGGCTGCAGTTAATTTCACTTGGCAAATCTTAGGTCATGGAAAACACATTTGTTTCAGAAAGCCCATTTTAAAATCATTTTCTTGTTTTAAATTTCAGTTTACAAGAACTTTTAAAAAGTGGGATTTTATATCATTTTGGATTGGAGCTTAATATTGAAAACTCAAATTGTTTTGCGAATTGAGAAGACTGAATTGTGCCCAGCTCTGGTATAAAACACAGTAAGAGCAAGTACTAGTAGCTTCCAATTTTCAGGTTTGCCTTTCTAGAAAGTCACAAAAGGTTAAAGGTCCACCTGATGCTTAGTAATCCGTCAGGCTGACACAGTTAATGCACGCTTATTTCTTCTGCCCGCAGTTCACAACCAAGAGATGCATCTAGCATCATATCTGACCACTTTTGAGTCCTCAGCCTAAATGATCAGTACCCATTTGCAGCTGAGTTGATTGGAAGGCAGCCATCATACACCCTCAAACTCATCTGTAACCAAATCAGTGACATGGTCCCCGCCTTTGGGTATGTACAGAAGTGCTCCATGCAAGTTTTACAGCAATGTAACTTAGAACACCTTTTATAGCACTATAAAGCTACAGAACGCTTAAATATGGCAGAAGTGCTGTGTTTGGTGGGGGAGGGGAGGAGGTGCTTTTGAGTCTCTCTGCACTTTCCAGGCTAGGAGAAGGGGGTGCTCCACAGCCTCTTGGGGCTTCTTTATTATTTAAAGTGCTATAGGTTGCTGAAGTGCTGTAAAATACAGTGCTTCACGTTAATATGAAGCATTGTACCCAGTTTTAAAGTGCTGTAAAAAGCCATGCACTTCTGTTAAGTCACGGCAATAAAGTACTTTAAATGGTGAAAAAAGCAAATTCTGTATACTCTCTTTATAAGCAGTTTCTGTGGAAACCTCTGAGACAACACAGATCAATGGTACACCTTTGGGGTGGGAGAGCTGTCTCTAAGCACATGCTTTGAGAGATGGCAGGCAAGGTTCCTGGAGTAGATGTTATATCTTTTATTAGACCAACTGAGTAGTTGGGGAAAGTGCTTTGAGAGATTACTTTTAGATAGAAAATTATCATCTAACTGGTTTTACAGTCTATCCTGATAGAAAACCACTGTTAAGTACAGGAATGGTTCTATGAAAGGGACAGCATGACATTGTATTCACTTGAATCCAAGGTGAGCTTTTTCCTTCCTATTCAACATAGGGTGAAAACGCCTCATCTTGGATTTGAATACGGGGGGGGGGCGGGAGGGGCGGGGGAGGTGGCTACTGTGGCTCTGGCCTCAGCCCAGACTCTGAGTACCCCACCACCTGCTCCACACTGCCTCTGTCCCTGATTCTGCCACTTATCCTCAGCTCCAGCTTCTGACTCCAGCCCTGGACATAGAGCATATGGTAGCTCCAGCCCTGCCCAGCCAGGCAGCCATGGAAGCAGTAGAAGCAGCTCCAGCCCCAGCTCTGACTCTGACCCACTCCTGGGCCAAGGCTACAACTGCTACTGCTACAACTGCCACTGCATGGCTGGACAGAGGCTGGAACCACCATATGCTCTGTGCCCAGGTCAGAATGGGGCCAGAGTAGGAGCTGGAGCCACAACTGAAGGTAAGTGGTGGTGATGGTGGGGGCAAGCAGCAAGCGGGCAGCAGTTGCATAGAGGTGCAGGGGGTTGCAAGAGGTCTCAGGTGTTAGGGGAGGGACAAGTAGTAAAGGGACAGGGGGCAAGGGAGGGGGTTAGGCCCTTGATTCCAATGCTACTTTCCTCCCTGCTGCTGCTTTCCCCACTATAGCACAGGGGAGAGGGGTGGAATTTAAAATGACCCTACAATAGTTAGATTCTATACATGGGAAATTATAAAACATTTCTAAATTTTCCATGTATAGAATCTAATTATTGGGGGGGTCATCTTGGATTCAGGCAAATATTGTACCTGCACTGTGGCTGTCAAGGGAACTCTTTTCATGTCAGGAAACCACCTCTTCAATGAGATGGTCTTTTGGCTTCCAGAGCTGAATTCTATTGAGATCCTTAGTAGAGCAGGATCTAAAGATCCTAGGTCTTGAAACCAAGAAGCTCATATAATTGGTGAAGGACAAGTGACCTTTCTCTGGCTCATTTTAGTACTGCTTGCCATCCTATGGGAGAATAAAAGACTTTGAGGTCTCAGTCCACTTCTGAGTCCACGAACATCCTCATCCTAACTGGTATCTTCAGTAGTAGCCTCAGCTGAAAGGGCAAAGATGGGGACTCTGAATGATTCACTGACTACTAGATCAGGGTTCAGTCACACTATCAAGGTGACAGAAGGGAGATTACATTCCTGATGACCACACTGCCAAACAGAGGACAAGCTGAGGACTAGTGAACTTAGCTACTAATAGTTACATACTTTTGTTTTCATTTTTTTAAATCTTCTAATGAATTCCTCACTATAGAAACCAGTATTTTAAATTCTCTATATAAATTTTTTAACTGGGAAACTTGGATATTAGAACTATTTGCTCATAAGTTTTCTGTTGAAATACCTGCGCTAGCAAATATAGAGGCAATCTTAGATTTCTACCAGCAAAATATTTTCCTCTTGAATTCTTCACAAAAATGTAGTAATGCTCTTGACTGGAAACAGACTAAGTATGTTGAAGATCATGATGCAACCTCTTTGGATAGAAAAGAGTACTGAAAGTCAAAGATATGGCATGCCTCAAAACAGTTTTCCATAATAAAGCAACAGTGCATATACAGTGCATTTGTTCACAGTACTCTCATGCTTATTTCATTTTAAAAGGGCAAATTTGACCTCCAACTTTGGATTTTGTTTAAAAAAAAGAAAAAAAATCACTAAACTAAGAGCAATAAAAAATGTCAGTGAATTTTACTTTAAAACTGTTTCCAATGGAACATGTCCCTGAAGTGTTTCAAATCCAAAATTCGTGCTAGTGAATGAAAGTTGACATTCAAATTTGTTGTAAACTAACTGGAAACAAAAGTGAAATTAGGAAGTCTGTTCTAAAGTAAACAATTAGCTCATAAAATGGAAGGTATTTTAGATTTTTTTTGGAATCCTAGGTGTTATCTATAAAACAAAGATTTTTTAATGTAGTTTTTTAAAACAGAACACAGATCAGCTATATTTTAGGACTTATAGGCTTTTATTATTTCTGAAACAGAACCAATCCTTCGTTGGCAGCCCATCTTTTCTGGATAAGAAACAGCTTGTTTTTCTTCCTTTGACTGTAATTGGAAAAAAATGAGAAAAAAAACCACACAGACAGATCAAACTAGCATAAACCCAACAGCCATAAATGTGGCAGTCTCTAATCCTTTTGTTCTCATTTCCACTGTAGTATGACATACTGAAAGTCCAAGGTTATATAAATATTCAAGTATGGTAACAGTGAAAGGCTCCAAGCTGGACTGGGTCCCTTTATGCACGAAATATTTCCTGCCCCAAAGGAACTTAAACAAACAATAATAGACACCTATAGGCACCACCCACCACCCTCATGGCAGAGCCCCCCAAACAGTGTGGGGCAGTGGGGGCAGCAGGGATCGCCCCCCACTGGGCAGCAACTGATGAGAGGGGCTTTTTTTAATTCGAAGTGCCAGGAGCTGGTGTGGGCAGGGCAGCCATGGGGGGCCTGGGGAAGCAGGCAGGAGATGGGGCCTAGCAGGTGTCCCCCATGGTCCCCTCCCCCCACCTCCAGCCCCACTCTCCCCTGACCCCTACTTACCGGCATGAAGTCTGTGTCCAGCTCCCTGCTGCAGTGGGCAGGGACTGCCCCAATCATCGAAGCTCTCCAAATCTTTTCCAAATTGATTCGGAAATCTTCAAATTGATTCAGATCTTTTTATTGGTTCTCTGATTTGATTTGGATTTGGAGATTTGGCCACTGAATTGGGTCAAATTTCCTCCAAATTGAATCAGCAACCGAATCTTCTCACAGCCCTAATAGACAGCCTACCTGTAGTGAGCCTGCCATTTAAACTAAGCCCAGCATACAGCATAAAGGGATCTTCAAACTGGCATAACACACATGGTTGCATGCTTTTAGGGCAGGGACAGATTTTTATTCTGTATTTTGTTCAATACCTAGGACACACAGGAGCTACAGTCACGGGCCAGGACCAGAAAGACTATAATAATTCAAACAGACACATGTACAAGCAAATGGAAGCCCCTTTATATTGGCAGAACTGTGTAATGCCATCTTGCTGTGAATGCAAATCTGGACCATTAGTTTCGAAGTAAGGAGCTCAAGACTGATTCCAATGGTACTAAACCCTTTAATGAGCTGCACAGCTCCCCCCTGGGAGTCAACCTTTCACCTACTCACCTGCCAGTCTACAGAAATACCAGCACCATTAGCAGTGGTGCATTTGAGAATAACACCCCACTGCATTTCTGTCTGGCACCCTCCACAGGCTGTTTATACTGAGCTAAATTTTCAAAAGCTGATGCCCATATTGTGCATGTGAAAACAGCAGTTTGACAATCCAGGAACCTGCTAACAACATTTACAAACAACAGTGAGCACCAAAGTAAGCTTTATTTAGGTTTAAGGCCATGCAAGTAATTGAGTTCAGCAGCTGAGCCAAAACATTAAAATGGATTTCCTTCAGATCAAACTGAACTTCTTTATTTTGTGCCTTCTTACCAAAGCAGCAAATCAAAATATTTCTTTTCATTCAGAACAAAGTTCCTGATAGATACTTGTGAGAAAAGCAGAATCAGAAAGGAATGGGGGTCCTCCATTTACTCAAGAGCTGAGGTGTTAGGACACTAACCCAGACTCCATCTCTGTCTGAGAGCTTTGGAATCCATTCTTCCCAACTGACTTTCCTAGCCACGGGCTAGAGAGTATATCCTAGAGGCTGAGCATCTCCTTCCTTCCTCTTGACAGTGCTCTATTTTGTCAAAATAAATGTCCAGTTTTTGACATGTAAACTGTATTAGTTAGGACTTGTGAAGAGTGACTGTTAGTTATGATTTTCATGCATCACTTGTTAAATGTGCTATTCATATAGTACTTGAAGGAGTGTAACACCCTGAAGAGTTGGATAGATGTGTGGATCCTTCAGAGAGGGAAAGGCAGTTAATTCAGTTGAAAACTGGAGAGTAGCAGTCTGTGCTGTGGGGATCCATCTGCTGTTCCACGTAAGTTTTTGGGCACCCATTTTAAGATGCAAAATCTGGGCCTCTGACCTACAAATAAGGATAATAATCAGGAGAGCCTGGAAGCTAGTATACTTATGAACTTGGACTTCTCCCCAGCAAAAGCTGGCCTAAGTTGGAGTCAGTTAATTACATTGCTAGGAGCCAGTTAATGTTCACATCATTTTATATTAGATGTGCTTAGTTTTTCAATCAGTTTTCCAGTATTTTAGGCAGTGCCTGTAGCATGCTGAAAAGGATAATTATACTGAAAAATTGAATAGAATATTTCAATGCATTTGAAACATTACTTTTGTATGGGACAGGACTAGATAGAGATCCAAGGAAGCTTTTGAACAATTAAGTCTCTGAACAGACTTATATCTTTCTACTGCTGAGTATGTTTTAATAGTAATTCCAATGTTCCTGTCTCACAACAAATGCCTTTCAAAATCTACTGGGGAAGGAGGTCATGCAAAAGTTGTGGTCAGTGCTGTATGTTTTACATATATATTAGCTTATGGGCTCACACTTATGGCGCAGCCCTGTCAGATTCCAACAAATCTGGAAATTCTGCTAAATGCCTTGTCACAAGGATATGAAAAAGGAAAGGAAACTTATGGGCTTGGTTTCCATACATTTCTTTGTAATGCAAATTCCTTGCTCATCCTTGTTTGAATGTCTAGGGTCTGATTTTGTGTTCTTTTTTAAAGTTGGTGCAGAATTTGTTACAGTCCATCTGTTGTGTAAGGCAATAAAATGCTGCACAGATAATTGAGACATTTGGAACCAGAATATCTAGTATCTGCAGATACCAGGAGGTATCCAGGTCAGCCAAGCTGTGCTGTCATCAGCAAAAATCTGCCAGCTTCAGCACCAGCCTAACAGCCTTGCTGATTCTGCAGTGTCAGCTGGGGAAGTGCTGTATTTAGGCATTAGCAGTGCTGCTCAGGGGCCTATGGATAGCAAGGACAGCCTGCCTCCTATCATCCTAGCAAGTGGTTGAATTATTTGAAATGCTTGAACTACATCTACCTGTCACCCCTTGTGACTTTCTTTTGCCCTGATAACTCCTGCGCCATAAACAGACAGGGTTTAGTTCCCATGTGGATAGCCCTAGTGTGCACAGCATATTATTTCATTTTCAAAATGGAGGAAGCTACCGCATAGTGAGGGAGTGAATTTATAGCACATCAGCTCTAAGGTGGATTCAAGCAACAGCATTTAAATCTGGGTAAGTGGGCATGTCTACACATGCATTTAGTCACGACTGAATTTATTATGCAGCTAACAATTTTGGCTAGGTATCTACATGTGCAGAGACCTGGGAGAAAATTTACTACCAGGTCCCTCCATCCCTGTTACGTACCACAGTGGCTACTGGTGGGAGCCCCAGGCTCCAGCCCCAGCTGCCAGCACTTGGCAGCCATCGTTAAAACCCAGCCTCACTCTGTGTTCTCTGGGCAGCCGGTTCCTGTGCTCAGAGGAGCAGCATGGCACAGGCAGAGGCAGCACATGGCAGCTGTGCTCATGCCCCTTCTGCATCCCTGCACTATGGCTGCCCCAGCCCCTCACCCTGGCAGTGAGGAACATGGTTCCCTGATCTTGTTGGCTACTGACAGCTGACCCATGACCATGTCATCCTTCCTGGCTCTCCCACACCCAATGGCTGCCTGCCCTCCAGCCATGTGCCCTCCCAGGGCCCCCCCACTGTTGCACAGCTGCTGCTACTAGGGATGCCATTGAGAAGCTCCAGGAGGCCACCCATGGGGCTGCTGTTATCTTCCTGGCCTTCCAGCCCCACCACCTCTGGGCCCACTGTTTCAGCCAGCACTGGTGGCTGCAACTGGTGCAGCAGAACTGAGATGATGAGCAGTAGGTGGATGTCTTCCATATGACCCAGGGACCTGCTTCACTAGCTCAGGCCCCACCTGGAGTGCCAGCACACTGGCATGTGCCTGGCCCTCCCTGCTGTCATCTGTCTGGCCCTGGCACTGTTCAAGTCACCCATGCCCACCAGCCCGTGGTATGCAGGTCACCTATTTGGCATGGGCAAGGCCACTGCCAGAGAAGTTACCCCAGAGGCATGTGGCGTCCTCCAGGACATGCTGGCAGACACCTTGCTCCATATCCATGACTCCAGGTGGTGGTGGCACTGGGGTTTCCCCGAGTGTATCAGCACCCACATACCAGTGATCTGCCTATCCCATGGGGACCGCTCCTATTATAACTTCAGGGGATCCAGTCCATGGTCCTACAGGCCATTGCAGACCACTGGGGCACTTCCACATATGAGTACCGCCTGGGCAGGCAGCACACACAATATCCATGTGCTCTGAAACTCCATGGCTGCACTGGTGGAGAGCTGGCAATTGGCACTACGAATGGTGGACCTGTAGCTGGGCAAGACTGTCATTTCACCCCTGCTCATCAGGGACCCTGTGTACCCACTCTTGCCTTGGCTAATAAGGCCACACACCAGACATCTGGACCCCTGCTAGGCCCCCTTTAATTGTTGCCAAGGCTGGACCCACACCCATTAGGGACCTCGCACTGCCCACCTCAGAGTCACTGAGGAGAACCTCCCCTGGGTCATCATTGCAGCTGGTGTACTGCACAATATCCGTGAGGCCTAGGGACAGCTGTTCCACAAGGCCAGGGTAGAGAAGGTGTGGCACACTGAGGTTGCCTAGTGGCAGGAGCATGAGCTGTGGTGGCAGTGGCATATCCCCACAGCAAGGCTCCAGGAAAGCTGTACACCTGCCAGCAGGGGCCAGGAAACTGTGTGTGGGAGGCTCTGGTGAACCACCTTCTAGCCTGCCTGTGCTGCTGTCCACAGACCTCCTACCCCTTGCCCACCCTCAGCACCACTCATGCCAGATACATCCCAAGAAGAAATCTTTATTACCCTCACAACACACGCCCATCGCTCTCCCTCAAACTCACCACCCACCAACAATAAAAAACCCTCTTCCCCATTTGAAAACTATATACAAAGTACCTGTTTGTGTGTCCTGGAGTGGGGAGTCATGGGGTGGGCATGCCTAGGGGGCAGAGCACAGGGCAGACGGCCTGCATCCCACCTTCAGGCTGTTCCTCCATGGGTGTGCACACCATGGTACATGTGGCAGGTGGAGGGCTCACTCAGTGATGATGGTGGCCGGTGCTCCACCAGGGCAGGCAGCTCCCCCTCCTGCTGGCAGAGCCCAGCCCATCAGGGCCTACATCAAGTCCTTGTGCCACTTCAGGCTATTCTGGTTCCATGCCCGTGCAGAGTCAAGGTAAGCAGTGGGGCTGGGCCCAAGTGGGTGGTGATAGACTTGAGGTGAGGGTCAGGCCAGGGGCTCCTGCAGGTGGGAGGTGACAGAAGACCTCCTCCCAGATGCAGGTGGCTGTCAGGGTGCCTGTGGGACTAGGGCTGGGCAGCAGCAGGCACTTATGAGACCACCAGGCACAGGACAGTGTCCAGGGTCTGGCAGTTATCATCCATGGCCTCCATGCCCTGGCCCAGGATGCCAGTTTGGTGCCACATGATCTGGAGGTGCTCCCAATCCCAGAACCATGGTAAGTTTGGCCAGGTAGGCCTGGGGCCAGGCAACCATGGGCTGAGCCCCCTGTTCTCCAGGGGCTGATGGTCTGCTGAGTGCTGGCTGCAGGCTGCCTGCCTCCCCCATCCTCTTCCCTGGGCAGGACAGGCCAGGCTGCTGATAGCACCTGTTGCCATGGCTCCAGACTCCACTCCCTATCCACCCCTACAGGCCACCCGGCCTGCAATGCCACCGCCCAGCTTACAGTGCCTGGGCTTGGGGTGGGTGGGACAAGGAGCTGGCCACACCTGTGCCCTTTCCACAGGGGTCTTCTCTGAGGAGGCACCCTGGGGCATGCCCCCCTGCACCACTGATGTGCCTTGAACATGCTCATGCTGCAGCCAGTGTGCAATGAGCTGTTTGCACAGGCTGAGAGGAGCCCAACCCACTATGTCCTGCTGATGATGATTCACTTGGTGCCCTAGGAGAACTTACACACCTGGTATGGGACCATAAGATACAACAGCATGGGGGGCAAGCCTGGGCTGCCCCGCAACCTCTGCCTCCACCACAAGGAGAGCTACTTGTGGCAGTGCCCCCTACTGCTGAAAAGGACATTGCCATCAGCACTGATGCTGGTGAGACAGCTGCTTGCCAGGGCTCCCTGAGCTGCTAGTGGTTTGAACAGCCAGGGAGCTGAGGGGGGTGGGGGGATGGGGGGAATGACACTAAACACCCAAGGGTTCCTCCTCTCCAATGAGGCACTGTAGGGGTCAGAGTGAGGTGGGGCCTTGGGCAGGCTGCTCATCCTGATGTAAACTGCACAGCTGCGGCCTGGGTCCCAGGGTGCCAAAATATGGGTCAGCAGCCGCAAAAAGGGCACAGTCTCCAAGGCACGACCAGACTGACGATTATGATCAGTCACAGCCACCCACTGTGCCTGCAAGGCCTTGGCCTTGATGTGGCCCTGCCATTCTAACCAAGAGTGCCCTAGCTCCCACACGCAACCAGACAAGGCCTTATAATTATGAGTGTCTGAGTGCCCACCCCACTCAAACTGCCTCTACATTGCCCTAGAGTGCCACAAGGTCACAAACCTCCTCTTGGCTTCAGCTGAAGCCCTGGCGTAGAAGGGGCAGGCCTGGATGGGGTGGACGAGACCATGAGGTCCTGTGCCAGCCCTCTGGGCTCACAGCTGTCCTTCTTTTGCCAGCTTTGAGCAGCTGCCAACAGTACCCAGCACAGGGGCACAGTAAGGGACTGGGAGACATGTGGCTGAAGCTATGCCCTGCAGCAGGTGCAGTTGCAGGTGCAGGGCAGGCTGCTGGGGTCTGCAGCAAGAAGCTGCTGCTGGCCCTGTTGCCAGATGCAGGCTGCATGCAGCCCTGCAGTGCTGACAGGGGCTACAGCATCTGGAGCAAGAAATGTCCACCCACCTGGCCAGGCAGCAGTGTCCTGGCTGCTGCAAGGCTGACTAGAGCCACACTGCAGCACAGAGCTCCAGACAGGCAGGACATCAGGGCTATGGCCTGCTTAGCGGGGCACACAGGCCCTGGACTACCCTCAGGCTGCCTCTGGTGTGTGTCCCAGGGCACAAAGTGGCTGCAGGGGCTGCCACAGATGCAACCCAGCCCAGAAGCAGGAGAGACTCCCAGTCAGAAACCCTGGTGCTGGCCTCAGGCTGGCCCCCTAGTGGCAGGGCAGACTTGGCCAGGTCGCGTCTACACGTGCATTGCTGAGCAGTAACTAATCGAAGGTAGCAAATTTAATTGTGATTAACCATTTTTACTGCACAGTAAGGACGCACACATGCAGATGCTCATCTATATTGCACGATAAATTAGGCAACCATGCAGTACTGCGTCTCATGTAGATAGACCCACTCCAAAATTCTTCCAATGAACGAGAATGTTGGAGTCAAGAATTTTTCATGTAAGCACATGTCTTTTCAGTGTCGACTTACATGGCAGACCCCTCTGTTTGTATTTGTAGGTTAAACTGTTTGAGGCAGAACCTTACTGTTCCATATACCTGTCAAGTACACACACAGTGCTGTGTGACTGTATCTGAATAACAACCCAAATGATGATGCTTCCTTCCTCACTTAGCCTATGTATCCATTGAGACTCAATGGTACAAACATTGGTTTGGCAACACATCCCAAAAATGACTGAGTATGAGACACGTACCTTCCTCATCAGCATCCTTCAAGAGGCAACCTGAGGCCATGAGTTGACACATGAAATGGATCTTCAAAGGACTGGGGCAATCTAAATGGAGCTCAGGGGCACATATAGGTCAGTGTTGTGAAAGAAAGAGAAATTAGAACTGTCAGGAAAGGAGCTGAGCTCAAAGGGCAGAAAGGGAAGGATGCCTTAAAAGAAAAGTTCAGGTACCGACTGCTGTCCAGTACTACACGAGCCATGCTTCTGAAACTAGTGCTAGTCCCTTGCTAGGGCTCCATAAAGGTTGCTAAGTAGCAGCTTCCTTTCCCGAATAACAGCTTCACATCCATATATTCCTAGTAATGTGTTAAGCAAAAATTTAGACTGACTGTTGAAATGCTCTCTTTAAATTAGTAATTGGACACGTGAGCCACCCCGCACTAACTGGTTATTCTATACTGCACCATAAATTTCCCGAAATAGGATTAGGAAGCTTTCTTACTGACCTACATACCAAAGCCATATTATAGCAGCAGTAGTCTATAATTAAGGTTGCGTCAAAGTTTCCATTATACATGCACATACAGTCATAGAATAATACAGATATTTTGAAGTAGGAAGGGGCCCATTGTATTTAGGATTGGGTATTAAACGGTTGGGATTTTGGATGCTTAGCTGAGCTCAATATAAATGATGAATGCTTAACAGAAGTTCATTCTAAAATTTTCTGGAATGCCAGTACGACACAGAATAACCACTCCCTTCCTCACAGACTTCATGGCTGGCACCCAGCCACAGGCTCAAACATCCCTGTTTCAACTTACCTTGCCTTCTGAAGGAAGAGAAATCTTAACCTAACTGGTACGTGCTAAAGAAAGGTGACTAGCTCTGTTAGTCTGAAGACAGAAGGCAGGTTAGGGTAGTTCCTTATAGACTAACTTGTTCAGAGAGGCAGGAGATTCTGTAGATAACACTCTACTTCTTCAGATGCTAACAGAGTAGGCTGTAGCCTACAGAATCTCCTGTCTCTGACCAAGTTAGTCTATAAAGAACCACCCTACCCTGCCTTGTGTTACCTGCTAGTTATCTTCTTCTGTGGCATATACAGGGACAAGCCAACTGACCTGTTATATAGTGAGTGATTTGCATTTGACTATGCATTCCACTTTAGTCATATTTTTTAGGTTTATCTCTGATTTGTACTGTTATTGGCATTACTTGTTAAAATTTAAGAATTATTTATACCTTTTTAGTGATCTCTAAAAAATGTAGAAGAAAAAGAAACCATATTTTTTTAATGCCTTTGAGAATAATCACTGTCCTTTTTGGGCCAAACCTTGAAAAACAGAACAAGTTCCTTCAAATCATGCACAAGCTGATGCAACTTTTCTGAGCAAATTGAATTGGACTTGGTTATGCCAGTAGTAGTTTTAGACCTTAATAATAAAGATTTTAATAATCCATGGTTGGCATACTGCCTGGATGTACATATTTACTCAGCCAATAAGTAAGAGTTGGATTAAGCAAGGTTATATCCAAGAGGGCCCCCAACTAGCGAAACTCCCCATGTGAGCCCATTAAAAGTATCCCACATCACTCCTTTGTAAAATGACCCCTGAAGTAGAGAGAAGAGTTTGATTAATTGCTGGTAGATTTTGTTCAGCTCCAATTGCAACATCTCAGCAGGGAGGAGGGTCTGATTTCCAAGCAAGCAATTCATGTGTGGCAAGCAGGAACCTATTCCTAAACTGTGCGGGAAATAAGAAGGTGGGGATTTGGAAGGAGCCAGAGGTATCTGGATGTGAATGGTGGAAGTGAGCTGAGGAAGCCAGTGAACTCAAAGAACTGATATTAGCATCACTGGAGGGATGCACCTGTGTGATGCCTCTGGAAGACATATAGCTGATGGAGAAGAACACAAAGAGTTATTGTGGGTGGGCAGGTAGGTGAAGGGAAACCTAAGCATCCCTATGGGATTTACAGGGTGGAGGCACCTGATGCAAGTTCAAGCTATCAGCCTCTCCTTATTTTGTCCAACCCATGCCTCTAATTACTTACTCAGACCTGGTTCTCACCCCTCCTTCTTGGAAATTCTCCAAAGTCCTAGCACCAGCAGGAAGAGCAGGAAATGGAGGAAGGTAGACAACTTGCCTGAAACGACACTGGTGACCCAGTGAAAAAATTGTAAATGCCTCTACGTATCCCAGCTGAATGCCAAAAACTATAGCTGGGAAGTGAGTGGGTGTGGGTAGGTGAAAAATGCTAGCATATCAGCTGTAATGCCTGAAATGGGGCAGCCCTGTTGACTAATCCAGCCATCAGAAAAGGCAGGAGAAGGTCTAGTCAGCAGTGGAGAGACTGCCCATCCTGGATTTATCTCCATGCCAGCAGGAAGTACAGATTAGAAGCAGCAGGAAGAGTTTGCTTGTGATGTAAGCTCCTGTCCTGACTCCAATCAAGCCTGCATCTGGTTTGGAAGTCATTGGTGGGGATTACTTCTTCCTCCCTCTGCAGCAAGAGACACTGATGGCATGCTCTATATTCATTCTGTGCTTCCCCACAGTGTTTTGTTCATCACTCACCAATTCAGTTCTCTTGTCCCAATATTTCCTGTCATGTTTTCCTCCATCTCTTACCACATTCTTTTCTTCTGCCACACCACACATGTTCCTCTCTGCCCAGCTCACTGATAGTGTCCCGCATTCACTCTGCCACCTCTCTGAAAATCTGAATGTTAGTCTAGTGATTTTACAAAAGATATTGCACAGCAATTTGTAATGACTTTCTCGTGCACCTGAGTGGCTTCATAAAAGGCCATACATGGATAAAGAACCAAAATGCATGCTTCCAACAGCCCTTCATTCTACATCTACAAAAGCCTGAGAACTGAAGATTAAAGCAACTCAAAGTAATCATCTGGTTTTTAACACCAGCTACTTTATCCTGACTGGAAAAACAATTCTAGCCAGAACTAATAGCAGTTTTCCTGCAACAAAAATCTTAACTTGAAAAAACAAGGTTCCCCCCCATGCCAGAACATACTCCAGCACAAACAAAGCACCTTATAATGAAGTATTTTAGTTGAAAGAAAGTAACCTCTAAAAAAAATCTTTTAACTTCTACAATCTCAAAATGAAAAGGAATGTATTAAAATAATTTTTTAACACATCCTGACACATTTATTCCTTTCATGCATGTTTTTTCCTTGAACCTATGTACACAGTATGTGCAAGTTGACTTTACTTCTCAGTTTTTTTTAAAAAACTACTTAGCTGAGAAAAATGTATTTACTTAAATCATTTAGTTTAAGGATAGTCATTCACCAGCTGGTGCTTTCTGCAATATCACAGATGTTAGAAACCAGCTTTTCACATATCTGCCCTACAGAACAACGTAAATGTAGGAAACTGCTCATGAGAAGCTTATATACTGAAAGAGACATCATGTCTTAGAGAATGTAAATACATCTGGACACAACTGTATCCAGAAGAGACTTGTTATATTTTATTTGTCAAATAATTGCCAACTGGTTTGATGATGTTTATTCATTTCATTTTTCAAGAAGAGCATTTGCAGTGTAGTAAAGACCCTCTGGCAGACTCAGGAGTCCTTTTCTTATCAAAAACAGTCCATGGTTTCATAGTTGGTAGGGTTGGAAGGGACCTGAGCAGATCATCGAGTCTGACCCCCTGCCGTGGCAGGAAAAAGTACTGGGGTCAAACGACCCCCAGCAAGGTGTACATCTAGTCCATTTACTATACCCCTGGAGGGTTTGTCTCCAGAACACAAGCAAGCCTTTCTCTTCACAGTAACGAAACAATGTACACATAAACTAACCTCTAGTTTCGCTTCACTCCTTACAGCCTTCCTCTCTCTAACTGGCCCTTTAAACACACAAACCAAGCATCTGGTCCTTTCTGTACCAACCCTAGGGGAGAGGCAACTCTGACGTGGTGTTTGTCTATTAGCTTAGCCACCTCCTCTCTCTCTATCTGGTAGCCTTTTTACTTCCTGTGGCCAGCCAGTTATCTGTATCAGCTGACCAGTCTTCTTAAGCAGGCTTGCAATCCCCTTGCTTACCTGCAGTTTCTGAGGCTTGCAACCTGCTACAGCATTGTTGCTCAATATCGGCCTAATCCTTCCTGGTGCTGAAGGTTTGCTATGATACAGCAAAGTATTTTAAGGACATAAATAGTCTCATTGACTTCTAAGATCCGCAGGTACTTCTGTGCTTTACTATAATCTGGCCGAAGCATTTAGCATCCAGTAGGATTAAAACTTTACATAACAATTTAGGAGGTGCACTTTATGAATAACTTAACAGAACAAGAAGTTCAATTTCAGGGCTAGCCTATAAGCTCTTATTCATGCTGAGTAGTACTTTTCTCTGCTAATGGTCCCTTTAGGTTCCATGCCTTAAGTATGTTCTTTAAATTGGTTAATAGCAGATGAAGGGTCTAGTCCTACACATGTTGACTTCAATCTTGGCCAAGGCTACACATACATGCTGGTATCCACAAGCAGCATTTTTGGAAGCTCCTTCCTTATGTACTGTTCCACTGCTTCCCAATATCATGACAGGGGTAGCCAACTTGGAGCCCAAATGCCAGAAGTAGTCTGGAGAAAAGACAACTGAGGAGGGATTTAATAACCACCTTCAACTACCTGAAGGGTGGTTACAAAGAGGATGGGGCTAGACTGTTCTCAGTGGTTGCAGATGACAGAACAAAAAGCAAGTCTCAGGTTACAGCAAGGGAAGTTGAGGTTAGATTTTAGGAAAAGCTCTCTCACTAGGAGAGTAGTAAAGCACTGGAACAGGCTGGCCAGAGAGATTGTGGAATCTCCAACCTGTGGAGGGTTTTAACACCTGGGTAGAGAAAACCTTGGCTTGGACGATTCAGTTGGGGATGGTCCTGCTTTGAGCAGGGGTTGGACTAGATCAGTTTCTATGATTCTATAGAAATCATGCCATAAATCACCAACACCCATCTCCCCCACCCTTTCCAGAGCACCACCAACTCCCTTTGCCTGATCTGTTGCTGTTTCCTGCTCTGTACTCTGCGCTCCCTGCCTGATCTGCTGCTTTCTGCTTCCTGTCCTGTACTCCCTGTGCTGCTCTGCCTTTGTGCTTGCTGCCCTATTTACGGCTGGGCTGCCTGCCCCCTTCTTGCTCTGCCATTTCACACGCACATACTGCCTGTGCTACAGATTGGGGTGTGCGCATGCAGGGGGGGACATGGCAGATCTGGGAGGGGGCAGGCAGCTGTGCAGTAGACAGGGCAGGAACCACAAAAGCAAAGCAGTAGATCATGCAGGGAGTACAGGATGGGAAGCAAAAAGAAGCAGATCAGGCAGGGAACACAGTAGAGTGCAGGAAACAGAGCAATAGATCAGGCAGAAGGGGGTCAATGGCACTGCTGGTGAGGGGGAAACTGGTTGACCCACCACTGCATTATGAGATGCTCTGAGATAAATCAGGACCCATTAACTGGTAATATTTCTATTCTAAACTTTCTTTCATCTTGCAAAGTTACAGGTTATTTAAAAAATGTGAATTTATGTCTAATACATCCAATATAAAGTTCAAATAGTGGTTGTGTAGGTCAGGATGGCTAAATCTGCAAGGTGAGATTGCCTATTTAATATTTCATTGTATATTTTCCAGGTACCCATTTCCAAGCAAGTATAAACATACAATTTTTTTACTGGAAGAAATTTTTTAAAAAGGCAAATTAAAATTTTAATGTCAATATCAATATTTTGATACACCATCTCATATACTTCTACTTCAATTTGAATTAACAGTCTTCTTGTATTAAATATATTCCTTATGGCATTTACAGTTATGGCACTTACTTGGAAAAGCACAAAAACACTTGAGAACCAGAAGTGTTACAAGGGACAACACTTCAAAGAACACAGTAAGATTTGTTTCCTTCTAAGATACTGTCATTTTCCATAGCTTTAGTTCTTGAGTTATATTGTTTTTGATTGATCATTTTAAAACTAGTTATTACATAAAAAATAATATCAAAATATGTAAGCCCAACACATTTTAAAACTTAGAGTAGCAGAAGCAACTCATACGTCTAAGCAAATGATGTTTTGTGCTTCTTTCACTTCACATTACTACATAAATGTCTTCATGGAGAGATTATTTCCCTCCTTCACTATTGGTGAAATTCACTCAAGCATGTATGATGAACACATAATGATCTGCTCCACTTGAAGAACAGTATCTTCATTAGGGTATGTCTACATGGCAAATTGTGCTGTATTACAGGAAGCTGAGCTAGCTCAAATACAATCAAAGCTCAGAGCTGATTAACCTAATTTCTTGCTTAGCACTAGCTTGGGTATTTCTACACTGTCTGCAAAATAGACATGTAGCCTAAGGGTACAGCCACATCACATCCAGGGTGCTCTTGGAAAGTATACATGTCAAGCATTCTCCTGCTTGCCTGTACCAAACTCAGAAATTGGTTGGTGAAGCCACTCAGGGAGGGGGGCAGGGAGAATACCCCACGTGGCTACTCTCAAAATCTCCGATTTCAGTGTGCCCAGGGCACACAAGACACCTTAGTAATGACTCCATTACCATGTTTCCCAGTTTGATATAGGTAGGTGGGAGTTTTTTTGGCAAGGGCATGCTTAACTACACTCTTCTCTGAGAGTACCAGGGATGCTCTTGAGTGCTTTGGCTATGCTGAAAAGAAACACAAAACACTAAAACTCTTGGTTCAGAAATTATACCTTTTATTAGACCAACTAAGAAATCACAAAAATATCATCTTTCTTTGTAAGCTTTTGGGCACATGCACCATTCTTCAGATTGAGGGAAAATTAAAGATGGTAAAAGTCCCCATTGGTAGAAAATAAACTTCATTTTGCACAGAGGAAGCCAGAGGTAGATGTCTGTTCCTCTGGGTCCATGAGAGTGTCTTTGTGTGACTTGCCCTTTGATGTGCAGATAAGGCAGGATTTCTTCCCTGGTGGTGTCAGATGGCAGAAAGACAAGGAGGTGTAGAAATCTTTCTTTGTTGTTCAGCAATGAAGTTACGGCTATGCTGACACACTCCTAGAGACCTTAAGTAAATTGTACTCAAAACCTCTACTCTTGATATAGCCCAAAAGGACTGTGTTGCAGCCCTGTGTCTGAGCACACTGAGGAAATGAGCTGTCTGCCATCACCTATTTCCAGAGTTAACCCTTCACGCAGCTGTCATCTATAAATGAAATTTCAGCACTTAGGCCAGTGGTTCCCATCTGGGTTACAGTCCTACATGGGATCATGACACTTCACAAGTGGAGTTGCAAGCTCTGTATAAATTCACATACAGATGTTGGGCTCAGATGGTAAGAGCCTGAAAATTAGGGTTGTTGCAGAAAAGGATTAGAAACTGCAGATTTAGGTCCCAATCTTGCAGACATGTCACATATCATAGTAAACTCTTCTCCCTTGAGTAGTGCCAATGAAGGCAGGCAGAGTGCTTTTGTTTTTGCAGTTTTGTGGCTTAAGAATATAAATTACAATTTGCACATTACGTTTAAGATTTCCATCACAAAAAAAAGGGAATTTCACTGCAGGAGATCACTAAAAAGCAGGTTATGTTGAATGATATGTACATTTTAATCAGTCATATTCAAAACAGTCAGAGGTTATGTGATGACTGTCTTTTCTTGCATTTAAAATTAAAAACAAATTTCCCTTCTAAAGAGATTTTGCTGTTGAGAGATGAAAGGTGCTCAGCAGTTTGCAGGCTGAGGCTTTTCATTTGGCTCACTGGTAAACAGTTTGATATTGCTGAATATGTAGCTCCACCTGCTGGTATCTACACTCAATCACATTATTTCAAGGTCCTGATCCTCCATTGATTTACTCCCAAAGGGAAAGCAGAGGGATCCACTGAAAGTTATAAACAGAAATTAGGCTTAAGTTCTTATTTAAACATGTTGTCTAAAGCATGTTGAGTCAGTTAAAAAGAAAACACTAGGAAAAACAGTCAGTGAGTCATACCAAAGTTGTAGATCTCTTAAAGGCTTAAATGAGTCTTTAAAAAAGTCTCTTCTTGAATTGCCTGGAGTGACAGGAAGAATCATTAACAATTTTTTTTTTAAAGAGATTATTTCTTTGGCACATCAGACACGCGGCTTCTGCCCAATTTCTGACTAACTACCCCTCTTGAAACAGACAGATTAAACAGCAGTTTGTAAAACCTCAAAGTTTCCCCTATTGTATTTTGGTTAAAATGGAACAAAAATTGGAGAGCGATTATACTTTAAAATGTATTCAACTGAAAGGCGATTGCAGCCTACAACCCTCTTTTGGATCTCCAACTTAAAATATATAAATAAATAAATACAAAGTAGAGCAGGGGTCAGCAGCCTATGGCCTACAGGTTGGACCTAGCCCATGGTTATGGGAATTTGACAGCATTTGACAGTGGAGACCTTCAACTGTGGGCGCTTTCTAGGGCTGTGCGAAGCTTTGGGTGCCGATTCAATTTGGAGGAGATTCAGCTCGATTCGGAAGCCAGATTTCTGAATCTGAAATGAATCAGGAAACCAATAAAGAGGTCCAAATCAATTCAAAGCCTCTGAATCCATTCAGAAAAGATCTGGAGAAAGATTCAGAGATTTGGGCAGTCCCCACTTGCCACAGCAGGGAGCTGGACCTGAGCTCCAAGCTGGTAAGTAGGGGGCGGGGGCTGGAGGAGGGGGGAGG
>NW_017728906.1:36711067-36712910 GCF_001723895.1 Crocodylus porosus
GGGGAAGGGGCCTGTTTGATTCAGAGATTTGGCCAATTCGGTGGCAGCCAAGTCTCCAAATTGGATTCAGCCAAATCAATTCGGGACAGTGATTTGAATCAACAAATCGAATCAGTGTCCCCCAGATCAGCCAAATCCAAAGCAAATATTAGCTGCTTTGCATAGGCCTAGTGATCTCCCCTTGCAGCCGTAGGGAGAAGCACTGACTATGAGCAGATCCTAGTGCCCAAGGTGGGTCATTTCAGCCCACAGCCAGAAAAGGCTGCCTACCATTGATGCAGAAGACTCATACTATCCAACCTGATATGGATTTAACTGAAATATGGCATATCATATTTATTTGATTCTGAGACAAGGATCACCCCCCGCCCCCTTTGTCTTGGAACCAAGTACTAGGCAATGTGGGGGCAGGCAGCTGCTGCAGTTCAGCTTCTGACCCCAGATGCTGCCTGCACCCCCGCCACCTCTGTCCCCTGCCTTTCCCCCATTGCAGCATCTAGTCCCAGCCTCCCCTCCCCTATCACTCCCCGTTTCTCCCCCCCTTCCGTTTCCCCTACTGCCTCTCTCACTACCTGCTCCCCTATGACTGCTTTCCCTGCTGCAGTGGTGGTAGGGACGAATTTAAGGTTATCCTCCAATAATTAGATTCTGTATGTGGAAAATTATAACAAATTTACAAGTTTTGCATGCACAGAATCTTATTATTGGGGGCCATCTTAAATTCAGAGATGTCTTGGATTTGGGTCAATATGGTAATCCTATACATTTATATATCACAGCACCAAACAGGGCATTAAGAACACTCCCTCCCTCTCCCCACCCCACGAAGGACAAGCTCAGGAATTATGATCTGGCAAGGATTCCCAACTGCTCTTTCAGGAGTCCCGCAATATTAGTAAGCTTGTTTCCCCTTTTTACTTAAATTGTCAGTAGGGGCACACTGAATACCAAATATGAGTGCCTTGTAGCAAACACAAATATTGAGATCTTCCAGCTTTGTTGTTTCCAAGAACCCAAGGCAAAAAATGGAGGGGCAGGGCACATCGAGAACTTTTTCTGAGGAATCATAGACAGTTTATTACTTCTGAAGCTTTATGTTCTTTGTACATTTGTTTATACCTGCAGCCTAAGGACACTTCTAGTGGCCAACTAATTATTTAGCAATAACCAGAAAGACAACACAAGACAAAAAGAGCCAGCCAAACACTAAAAGGATGTCCCAGGTTTTCTAAATTTATTTAGCTTCTGGGGAGCTGTTGGGACTGGAAGGATCTGCTGAAGCTCAGGGAGAATGGCAGATGGGAGCTGTCAGGGAAGAGGAGAAAAGTCTCATAAGGGATCCTGGTTTTCTCTGTTAAAAAATCCTAAATTTTCTCATTAAAAACCTCTAAATCCACATTTTCCATGATTAAAAGATGAGTAGATGGATGGATGTCAGTCAGTCAGACACCATGTTTTATTAATATGTTTACAATTTCAAAGCAATTTGGAAGCCTACCAGTGCCTCAATCACTATAATAAAATGAATTCTAAATAGCTATATGTTTTGGAATTTGATTTTGGGTTTTTTATCATAGAAAATCAGAGCTCTCCCTGCTCCTTTCACTTCCCAGGACACGGCTGTGGCTGCCTGCCACCCACTGCTTTGTGGCACTGAACAGACCTGATATGCCATTGCCCTCACTCCTAAGCCACAAGTACCCCAGCCCTGCCAGTACCTTCCACTCCTGACCTGCAGCCCCGCTCCCCTCAGCCATGCTGGTGCCTTCACTCCCAACCTGCAGTCCCCCATCCTCCCTGCTCCCAGGTCTGTTGGTGCCCCTTACTCCTGACCCACAGCTCT
>NW_017728906.1:36713620-36715233 GCF_001723895.1 Crocodylus porosus
TTTTTAAGAGGAAGTTAGATGAGCACCTTGCCGGGGTCATCTGACCCCGGTGCTCTTTCCTGCCAAGGCAGGGGGTCGGACTAGATGATTTACCTAGGTCCCTTCCGACTCTAGCTACTATGATACTATGATACTATGGTGGGGACAAATCTCCAGCATGAGATGCACACAGTGCACTGGAATGTGGAAACACAGGCAGCAGCTGGGACACCACATGCTGTCCCTGGCTAGGGCTGCAGCTGATTAGATTGGATGATGCAAGTAATCTGTCTGGCCTGGCTCCTTACTAGTGCAGTATAAACCATCCTGTATTTTAAAATAGGTATCTTGAAATTTTATAAACCAGGTACAAATTGCTCAAATACCAATTGTGTGAAAAATCTTGTGTGAAATGATTCTGAAGAGTTATTTTGGAAAGCCAGGCCTAATCCAAGATTGTAAGGAAAAAAAAGGGGGAGATAATCTGCATATATACAACGGAAGACCCAGCATGGTACAATAGCATTTATTTATCTCCATATAATTTTATTATTACTGGGGACTCTTAAAGGCACTTATAATATAAATACATTGTCTAGGCATAACTGCAACTTTTGTTGAGCAGCTTCTTTTCCTCAGAATAGTCCTTTTAATATAACATGGAAGAAATACCTGGGGAGATGGGGACACCACAGCAAAGCAAAATCTTAGTGCTGGGATTATTAAAAGGATGCAAAGAATTCATTGCCCTTAGGCCCTATGTTCTTCAGTGTCCCTTGACAATCCCAGATTATGGAATTAGAACCCCCAAATACCTAAGCACTTCTTGGCAATTAAACTCATAGCACCATAAAAGGTTTTGCTTTTAGTGCTGTTCCAGAAATAACAACCTGATTAAAAATAACCTTTTGCCCTATGTATTTTTAGGACTGGTCTTGAGAACGATTAAGGGACTTATTCTAGCAGCATACTACACAGCCCATATGTACCAATTGCATGCACATCCAAACATACCAGACTGGTAACAAACCTTGACTTGCAAAGTAAAAGTGGTATTTAAGAACTCCTGTGCATATGACAGCAGGTATGGCCCTTACAAAACAGTGTAGCCAGACATAACAACAACTTCCACATATTCACTTCTAAAACAGGAATGTATGGTGGGGGTGGGTGGGGGAGGGAGGTGTTATTTGAAGCAGGCTGGCCTAGTTATATTTGTAATTTCCTGAATACTGTCTTACCTTGTATACAGCAGTCAAGTTATTCATGTACATTAGGCCTGTGCGAAGTGGCTAGTATTTGCTTCAGATTCGGTTGATTCGGGGGACAGTGATTTGATTGAGAGATTCAGCTGCCACCAGATCAACTGAATCTCCAAATCAAATAGGTCCCATCCCTTGCCTGCTCTCCCAGCCCCGTTAATGGCTGCCCCACCCTCCCGGCTCTTTAAAAATAAAAAAGCCCTGCACTCACCAGCTGCTGCCAGGCAGGGGAGCAATCTCTGCTGCCTACCACTGCCTTACGCTGCATGGGGGGGCTCTGCCAAGAGCCCCCAACGCTTGCCCACTCTCCCAGCCCTAGCGTCCCAGCTTTTTTTTTTTTTTTTTTTTGTTGGAAGGAAGAAAAGGACTTTA
>NW_017728906.1:36715306-36738588 GCF_001723895.1 Crocodylus porosus
TTTTTTTTTTTTTTATATGAAGAACCTCCATTCACTGGCTGCTGCCAGGCGGGGGGGAGGGCAGCCATCCCTGCTGCCCCAGGCTGCGTGGGGGGCTGTTATGAGCCCCCAGAAGCCTCAATGGCCCCTGCAGCAGCCAATGAGTGGGGCCTTTTTTTTTTTTTTTTTTTAAAACATTACCAGGAGCTGGGCTTGGCTGGGCAGGGCAGCCATGGGGGGCCTGGAGGAGAGCAGGCAGGGATTGGGGCTCATGGCAGAGCCCCCCATGCAGCACAGGGCAGTGAGAAGCAGCAGGGATTGCCCTCCCCCCTGCCTGGCAGCAGCTATAAGTGCAGCCATAGGGAGGGCTGGAAGAAAAGGCAGGGGTTAGGGGATGCTCAGGAGGTTGGGGGAGCAGTCAGGGGATGGAGTCTGGCAGGGGTCTCCTCCATGGTTTCCTCCCCACTCTCCAGACCTGCCCTCCTGTCCCTTACTTACCAGCACAGAGTCTGGATCCAGCTCCCTGTAATAGTGAGCAGGGACTGCCGAATCTCTGAATCGATTCAGACCTTTTTATTGGTCTCCTGATTTGATCTGGATTTGGAGATTTGACCATTGAATCAGGCCGAACCTTGTCTGGATTGAATCATCACCCAAAGCTTTGCACAGCCCTAATGTGCATATGTGGTTTTCACTGAATTAAACAGAAGGTGCTTGTCAGTATTAGAAGCAGAAAATTGTTCAATGCAGAAATTCTGCACTCTCGCATACATACCTATAGTGAGCAGCAAAAAAAACCTAACTAACAACTCCCTTCTGCCATGAATGGCTTTCACACACGTGGACTAACTGCTTCTTTTAATGCATTCCTGCATATCTAAGAGCTGTTTTGTAAGCCACAGAGTTGTGATTAATAGATACTACTATTTCAATGCTTATAGGTTAATGAAAAATGCATCAAAAATAGTTTTTAAAATATGGTTACTTATGTTCTAGGAGACACAGTTAAACTGCTTTAAGAGGATGGATGGATGAGATGGGTATTATTCTGGGAAAGTAAATACATGTACCAAAAAAGCTGACACTGTTGCTGCTTCAGCCTTTTCTGTTAAAAAGGAAAGAGTTTTCTGAACTTTACTCCCCTGTGCAAGCATTCTATTAGTGAGCAGATAAAACTGAAGAGATCTTACACATAAAATGCTGCAAGGGAGGCTTAATAAAATGAAATAGGGCTGTTGAGCTAGGACAAACCATTCTTATCTTCAAAGAAGTACATTTTCAGATGCTTGTGTTTGCATACCAGAAATCTCAATTATTTCATGTATAAGCAATACTATGACATGTATACGTAGACAATGAAATATTTTAATTTAAATATGCCCCATACTATACAATCTTATAAAATACCAATTAAGAGTTTGTCTTAACATATTAATTGTTATTTCAAACAGAAACAGAGTGAGCCATACACCGCTTTGGTGCTAAGAGAACAAGGCATAGGTCAGGATACACAAGCTGGAGACAGACAGTGAGATAGGCAGTTACCATGTTGCAAACTATGTTTACAATGATAGTCGCAAATGGCACTAACTGCAGCCATCCCATGTCATTCATAGCTCTGGATGTCTAATCTCCATCATGCAGGGTGTCAGTGTGCTAACATGGAAAAATCATGTCAAATGCATTACATTCCTTTATTACTGAAAATAAGTGATGCTTCTACAGGACTGCCAAGATGCAACAGCAGCAATCCCAAACATCCATGCCTTATACTGGTAGGGTTGAGGAGGTAAAAGAACATGCTACTGAAGTTAGACCAATGGCTTTGTGTTGAACAAAGGGGATATATAAAGCATCTGCATCAAATTTTGCAATAATGCCTTGTGATAAATGAGGAATCTGAAAAGAGATGATTGAGGCATCTGCTATAGGACTCTGATGTGTTTAGTTTGGGCAGCATGACCAGCATTTAAACAGAAAAGGAGAAATGTACCTAGCTGGCCAATGCTTATGTTTCAATGACTCAAAACACTGTGGATTCATGAACGTCTATACCAACACAGTATGTGAAGTTTTTTTCTAATGCAGCTAATTTACAGCCAAGTTGGGTGACATTCTGCATTGGCAAACCTCATATATTAAGCAGTGTAACAGGGAGAGAACCTCTCAAGCTGGGAAAGCAGCACACCAAGTATCAGTGCTTGTGTGCACGTTGTCAGTCAAAGCAATGAGAATAAGGCCCTGCAACTACAGACTAATATGAGGTTTGAACACATTCCTGTTTTTCTTTGGTCATAGTAGAATTTTTGCATTTTGTTCAGCACAATGGCAGGCCTGTAATTTAAAGTCTATACTGCACTATCCATTGGAATGACTATAAAAATTCATCAGTACACATATCACTGTGCTCTTTCCACTACTGTTATTTTACCCATAGATTCTAATACAGGGCAGCTAAGATGATATAGGCTACAAATGGCACAAAATTATCTTAATGTAACAGATACAAAGCACATTCTTAAGTTTGGTCCTACCCCTGCTGAAGCCAACAGAAATGTTCCTACTGACTCCAATGAGAAGAGGAGCAGGTTTTTTTATTCTTAAAAAAAAAATAAAAATCATTGAATAGCTTGCCGCTCTTCTTCTGAAAGGAGAAATGTTTCCTCGCCCTACAAGTAGTGGTTACTGTACTTTCAAAAATTATTAAAATCCATTTCAAGATTATAATCTTCATTTTAAAAGCAGATTGTACGAAACAAAACTGGTGGGTCATGTTTTTTATTAGGAAAACGTGAAAGCTTGTGCATCCTTCACCACTTCCTTGCCAAAGAGGACAGAATGGAAGTATGTCTGTTCCCACAGCTATAACCTGAATTGCAGATGCATGCATTTTTACTTTGCATTAAGCATTTCTAAATATCTGTTTGTTTTGGAAACAAAGCTAAAAGTGGATACAAACTTTCTAGACATACACAGCTTTAGAAAAAAATACAAGTGTTTAGCTAGTATAACAATCCCATCAGAAATTAATGGGGAAAGGCACTCCATCCCTCTCAAGCATACCATACATTTATCATCCATTTCATATCTGTCTTTTCAAATCACAGTTAAAAGCTTTATCTGTGACAGCTACCATGTACAGGTTCACATGACTGCATAACGGATTTCATATTTCTTTCCACTGCCATACTTTTCACTGACAACGTACTTTTCTGTGAATATACAGTGTTAGCTTTATTTACAAGTTGAAGAATATTCTCTCTTTTTTCAAAGGAGGGAGTCAACATTAATGACCCAGTATTACTCAAAATGGTATAAATTAAACTTTAAATAATTAAAAAATTGAGTTTACTTTAACAATTTTCCTATTGCACATTTTTTCATAACTTCAATAGAGAAAGCCAACATAGGCATTTAATAGAGTAAAATTTTAAAGCACAAATTATATCGCACCAAATTAAGGTGCCAAATAAGCTGTATGCCAACTGAAAACTGAGTGCCAATAAAACAACAAATATACATACAGTAAGAGCCCTAGGATGCTGAGATATAATAAATATCTTATACAATTTCTCAGATGTCCCAAAATGTAAACTAAACTATATAGAAAATAATGCAAAAGTTTGTTGATGGTCAGTTATACAGATGCACAAAATCTAACATAAGAAAAGTTTATAATTCTCACATCTTAATTTTTAAAACCATCTCAATATCACTATGCACTTCACACAATGTCTAAATCTATGAATTAGAAGACTCATAAGACATAACAAAGAAAGCTTCCCCCATCTGTTTTATAATGAAACAGCCCAGAGTACCTGAAACAACTGTTTCTTTAGAAGAAATATGACTTTCAGTTTAACAATTCTTTCTTAAACTTTTTTCTGCTTATCCTTCTGACCCAATGATCTGGGAAGGCCATGTTGCATTGCATACTATTAACTGATGTGCAGCATTAAAAACAAGGAGGAAACTTCCTGTGTTTGAGTAACAAGACATTGGAACTTCTCCTACTACTGCTGCTGCCACCACCAAAATAGTGACCTGACATTTTCACAATAAAATGTTTCCCTTGAATGTGTTTCTTTATAACCACTGAAAGCTGGAGCGTTTCAACTTAAATGAGCAGGAGTATATTCTGGCCTTCTTGTTTGAATAATTTTTGGTTTGGGTTTCTTTGCATCTTCTTCCTCCACATCATTTTCCTGGTCACTCTCGCATACATGGACAACAACGCTGGGAGTTGTGTCAGTTGCAGCATGCAGTTCATACTTTTCCCCTGAAAGTTAGAACATGGCAAAGCCGGTTAAAAGGCTCCATTTTACACAAGCATAATATAAATGATGGTTCAAAAACAGAAGAAAAACAAAACAGCTTGAAGAGACAGCAGGCTGCTGGTATGCAGCATGAAAGTACAGTGTAGGATGTCAACTGGGAAGTAAAATGTTCAAGGATTGCACCAGGTCTACCATTTAATTCTTTAGGTCTAGTTTCATGCAAAACTACTAAATGGGCTCAAGGATGTGTGTGTTCTCCTGGCAAACAGCTTATTTAGACACACGGTTGTGTTATTTCAATGACTTAGTCTTGATAATCAAGACTTTAAAGCAAGTCTTCAAAGAATGGAAAATGGCTAGTGTTTCTGAGCAAACTGCACTATAGCCATGAAATTACATTTTTCCAAATCTGCAAAGTGAAATAAGTTTGTCATAGTTTTACTGACCTACACCCAAAGGGCCAAACCCTGCCTAGAGATTCTTGTGTAACAAAGGACCAGAAAGGGCAGATTTTGTACAGATATATACAAGTAAAATGCTTTGTACATGAACAGCATTTGTTTGCAAATAAAAAGCCTCACACTCTCAACGTGCAGTAAGTGACTGCCTTCTCCCTAGGTCCTTCTGACAAGCTCTCCAACATAAAAACAGAAGTTAGAAATATTTAAGGGAGACAGCCAAGGCATGTTATAGTTATGAAAGGCCATCAGACTACTGGTTAGTAGGCTGGAGTCTATAAAAACCTTCTCTGCAATTTAATTTTCAAATACCTTTTATAAGAGAAGGATAGCTAGGAGAAAGAAAACAAGCAAACTGTGTTTTTCAATATGGTTCTTCTCTTGCTTGTTCTTCTGGTTTCACTTAATTTGGTTTGTTCTCTTAAGATCACATTTTCTTAGGTCTTGCTCCCTCCCCATTACAAATGGAAAGCTGTAAAACTCTCTTAGAGAACCACAGACTGGGCCAGGCTGAAAGTGCCCTTTGTGTAGTTTTTCCTTATGAGTTTTAGTGAGAACAAGTATAAGTATTCTCCACAGAACACACAAGGGATTTTATCTCCAGTTCTCAAGATACAGGGAATCTGCTTTCTAGACCTTCTTCCATAATCCCTTGCATTTGCATTTATATGGCAAGTAACTTATGCTCTCCCTCTTTCACTAAACCCACTGCCTCTTTTTGACAGGAAAATTATTGTAAACCTTAATGATGGCAACATTTATGTAAATCTTTTCTTGAAAGATTAAAAGATATGCAAAATGAGTTTATTGCAAGGTATCTGGAATAGCAGCAACTTTGGTGAAAAGGCACCATAGCTGTATTTTATATTTTACACTTGAAAAAAAATGTAATAATTAAAATTTTTATTTTTAAATTTTGGCATAAAATAAGTAGCTTTGTTAAAATATTCAGTTGGTCTGACAGTGAAAATGTATAGGAAAGTGTGCACTTAATGTGTGCCTCAGCAAGAATTTATTTTCACAAAGAAATTCCTAAGGGACTTTATTTTCCCCACCCTTTGATACAAAACATACTGATAGTTTAGGGGAAAATCTCTTATAAAACTTCAGAGTATGGCAGGAAGAATCTACTTTTGATGGCTTCAAAAGAGTTGCATGTAATGCTCATCATTTCAGATCACTTAATTCTGGAACATGCAGATGGTACAGCCCAGAATTTTTTATATAGCGTATTTAATGGCTACAATAAATTTTCAATAATTTTTTGTCCACTCAATTTGCATACCACCTATAAGCTAACTTTGCCATAGCTTTTAATAAATATTTTTAAAAACTGAATAACCTAATCACAATTTTTTAATTCATCCTTAACATGATTTTGCCCCTCGAAGAATTGGAAAACCGATGCACACCCACCCACAAGAAAGTGAAACTTGAAAGACTCTTAATATTTCTTACTAATGGCAGATACTATAAAGTCAAATTGTTCTGATTTAAGTAATTTTAGCTGTTATAAAAATTTAGCCATTTCTCTCTCTCCTGACATGAAAGCAATTCAGTCCTTTCAGAGATGAAGATTGCAGTAAATAAACTGTCTTGACCATAAATTCATTGTTCCAATGATAATTAAAACAAATTATTGAACCAAACTCTACACATAGCTCCTTTGTTTTAAATATCAAGTAGCTAAATTAGATCAAGGTAGGATGAGATGCATCTCATTTAAAAAAAAGTCACTGGGTCTACATCTTCTTAAGCCAAAAAGAAAAGTGACCTCACTCTGCATAGTTTTGAGGACAGTATTGAGTACACTGCACTCAAACACAGTGTTTGAAACTCTTAAGTCAATCAGCTTGACTTAATCAAAATATTTCTGTCAAGCTGAAAAAGGCTCAAGCACTGATCAACATAAAAGATTATAATCATTCATGTCTAGTTTCAGTGGCCAGGAAATGCCAGAACAGACCTTGTGGGGGTAGCTCCTCTTTAAGAGCTGAAGTCACTATTTGCTAGAGTCTTTTTTCTCCTCTTTTATAGAGAATATTACCCAAAATTATTATTTCTACTTCGCTGATGGCCCCATTAATTTAAAAAAGAGGACAGTCTCTTCTTCCCCCTGCCCTCCTTTAAAAAGGTAGTCTGAGACTAGAAACTTAGGAGAGGTCTGAACCAACAATTAGGGAGCTATTGCAGACTAGAGAAAAGGAACAGCGGAAGCATTTCCCCCTGAATTCCAGGTGGTAAAGAAGAAAATTAATCCATCAAATCGGAGGCTGAAACTGGTAATGTCCCTTCAACCTTCCCTCATTGCTGCAGAGGAAAGCAATTTAAACCCAGCTTCAACTTTTGCTAGGTATGCAATTGGAGAAAGAGCTATCAAAATCCCAAGAAATCCCTAGAACAATCAAATATCCTAGCCAGAAGCTCCAGCAGGGACCATATGGGTGTACCATGCTGGAAACTTGGGGGGTGGAGGGGTAGAAGGAGCCTGAGGACAAGCAGCCCCTCCCCTGCCCCGTGGCTGGCACTCCCTGCTGCAGCCACTTGCAGCACATGCGGGGATGTCCTGAGCAGGCACAGGTGACCCCACGCGGGCTGTGAGCGGCTGCAGCGCAGGGCACCAGCCACGAGGTGGGCAAGGGGCTGCTTTTCCCATGCTCAGCATCAGCTTGTGACCCACCCTTGCAGCGAGCCTGGGCCCTGCACCAGCTCTGAGCTCCCAGTCAGGGTTGCTCCGGGCATTATTTGCCACCGCCACCGCCACCTCTGGGCTGCCCAGCATGCAAGCTCTGGGTGGGCAGCAGCAGCAAACACTGCCTGGTGTGGCAAGCGGCGGGGGAGGGGGAAGGGAGTGACAGCTGCTGCCGCCGCCGCGCAGCTCTGATAGGGAGCCTGGAGCCACCGTGGGACCCAAAGCTGGCAGCAGGGGCAGGTTACAAGCTGGTGCCAAGTGCGGGAAAAGCAGCCCCTCTCCTGTCCCATGCTGCAGCTGCTTGCAGCCCTCATGAGGCTGCTTGTGCCTGTTCAGGACATCCCCATGCAGGCTGTGAGCAGCTGTAGCAGGGAGTGCTGGCCGCGGGGCAGGGTCACTTTTCCCTGCACTCAGCACCAGCTCGATCCCCACTGGGGAGCACGGGGTTGGGGCTGCGCACTGCCCCCGGCCTGTACCAAGGACCCAAGGGGGAGGAAGGAGTGGGCCCTGGGAGTGAGGGGGTGCACAGGGCCCACACCGGTGTCATGGGGCCAGTGCCGGCAGGGCCCAGAGCAGGGCAGCAGGAGTACAGGGTCCCAGCTGGCAGAGGCTCTATAGAGCCGGGTCAGCTCCCCCCTCTCCCTGCTGGTGCAGCTCAACCTCGATCCACAGACCCCTGCCAGCCTGAGCCCCACTTTGGGCCCCTCCAGCAGTGGCCGTGGGACACTGGTCCCAAGATAGTGGCCAGGGGGTGGGGTACCTGTCAAGAGGCGGGGCTACCCATGCAGCCCTTGACAGCTTGCCAAACTGAGTAAGCAGCCCTCCGCCCAAAATAATTGCCTGCCCCTGGTATAAACAAACATCTTTTGTAAAAAATATGTCTAACCTCTACTAATGTGTGTTGAATATTTCTTACCTGGCCCTAACTTGGAGATAGCATATAGGAGGTCATAGTTAATAACTGGAGTAGCATCTTCCACTTGTTTCCAATCAACAGGAGGAGAGGCTGGAGGTGAAATCAAAAACTGTTTCTCTGGATTTGGTGGAGCCAAATGTGGACTTCCAATATGCAAAGTCTGGGAATATAAAAATAAGGTATTTTACCAAATTATCAAAAAAATTGTATGGGGAATTTAAGATCTGAATGAATATATGTAATACTGCAACAAGCACCCAAGGTGGCAGTATAATAATGGCACTAAAAAAAGACAGCTGTATGGCACACAGCACAGAAAACATTCAGATTGATGACACAATTCTGATGAAATATATAGCAAAATGTAAACTTCTGCATCTTCGAATAGTTTCATGTTAATTTTGGCAGAAAATATCTATTTTTAAGAAACCAAAGGGAGCAATTCAACAAGGACTGCAGGGCCCACTGGCAAACAGTTTTGAAACCTATTACCATAAATTCTGAGGATTTCTGAGAATTCTGAAAAATAACAGGCTGACTGACTCCTTCAAGGACTGACCTGAGGGAGATGGGGAAAATGCCCTATGTGCCTGTTTTCCTACTGAGTGTAAATCCAAGGAGAACAAATCAGTAGCAGTCAAAAGAACCCAGATGTTCACTGAGGTGGAGTTACAGATTTCTATAACCTTGACTACCTACAGGCAATCAAGTCAGTTGCCACCCAAGTACTTCACTGGTGATGGTCCTTATGCTGTGCAGTGACTTGAATCTACTGATACAACTATATCTGTTACTCAACTATTCAGGTTGTGGACAGAAGTAACATTTAGAACATTTTAAATACACAAGTCTAGAGGTACAGGCCACTTTAGCCCAGTTTAAACTTGCTGGAATGTTTCAAAAGCACACCTGGAAAATCAGGTACTATTTTGAGCTCGTCCCCCTTGAACTGGTATGTCTGGACACAGAGCAATCCATGCCTAATGTCTGGTTAGTCCTCAAGGCATCCCAAACTGCACTGCTCTTCATCCCCTCAAACCTATGAAGGGCAATGGGGCTGGTTTGGGATGCAATGTGGGATGGACTACCCGTCAAAGATCTACAGCCTGCAGAGACCAGAGTAAGCAGGTGTAAGGAAGCAGAAAACCTCTCTGTCAGTTTGCTTCACTGGTAGGAATCCAGAGCAGGGATCCCAGGTTTATTTGGTGGAGAAGGTAGACAAGTTAGAGGGAGAAAAGGGGCTTTGTGGTGGGTGGGTAGCTGTGCCTGGGAACACCTGTCAATGGCTGGGTGTAAGGGGTGGGAACGAGCCATTGCACACTGGGGACTTAACAGAACAGAATGGCAGTCAATTCTATGCTCAATGTAAAGTGAATTAGCTCATTAACTGTTAAATTGCACCCTCCCACCTCATTCATGCAGCCCTGCCCTGACGTGTTCTGGGGGTGGCGCAGAACAGCCAGCCCCAATAGGAACCAAGGACCAGGGGGCCCAGAGTCCCCCAACACCTGGCAACCCCCTGCCCCAATCCACGTCTCCCTCCTCAGCTCCCCCAGGGGAATCCTGGGGAGCACTCTGGGCACTGACCCTGGGAAAGTATGATGGTCTCTACCAGGCCATGGTGGCATTTTGACAGCAATACAATCCCAAAGTAGTAAGAGATTTACTTAGAAGTCTTAGCAGTGTATATGTGTGGACACCTCTTTCCAGGGACAAGTGTGGATCAGTGAAATATCTTGAATGGTTCAAGTGTTATGTCAGTCTCCACCTCATTGAATACTCGCTGTAGTCAAATCTGACCTCTGATAATTATTATAACATTTTCAGAAGAAGTCTATTCAATAATTACAAACTATATCAGCTTAAGACTCAGGAGCAGAGAGACTGCCTTTATAGAAAAAAAAATTCTTGGCAAGACCTACCTGTGCAAAATACAGTTTTATTTCCTTTCCAAGGAACTCTGTTTTGTGTAGCTGAATTCTAGCTTCTGCTGCTGATAAAGGGTTGCTGAAGTTTATTCGTGCTCTTTTGAAGCTTTTAAAATACTGAAAAGTGGCATCTTTGTCATATGTTCTAAACAGTGATTCAAATTTGGCCTGAAAAAACAAACAGCAAATATTAAAATAACAAAAGATGTACATGGAACACTCTTATATTCTTAAGAGGTCAACTGTATCTTATGACACACTGGCATTATTAGACACATGTTAAAAATTCTTAAAGAAAACAGTAATTCTGCCATCATAAACCAGCAATCCTAATTTATTTGAGGTACAGCACAAGCTTCCCCCTACCTCCATAAGGACTAGTTTTCAGCACTGAGGAAAAAATTAGTGGCTTCCAAGTGGAAGTAAAGATTGCAAAAAAATTGCTGTCAGAAGCTTATGACTCAAATTTGTGTATACAAAAAAGTAACATTACAGGATTTCAAATCTTGCAAGTTTTAACAGTCTGGCTGTCATAAGGATTTCTATGAAAAATTAACAAAAACAGATTAAATGAAGGACTAGAAGGCTTTACTCAATACGGGTCCCCATGTGGTAGATGTGAAAAATAAATATTTTTGTGCTGTACTGAAGTATGCCTATTTCCAAGGAAACCAGGTACTTAACTATCTTAATATAAAAAGTAGAAAAACCATGGCAAATCCATTTTTGTACCTGAATTTTTATCTTCTCACCCACCTATGGACTGCAAAGAATTTCACAGCCTCAAAGAAAATACTGTTCTAATTTGCAAAGGTAGGAAAACAGAGGCAAAAAACCGTCAATGAATGCTTCCAACAGCAAACTTCTTGAAGAGCTGGAACTAAACCCAAAATAGACTCAAATTTGTCCTTTCATAAGTTTGTAGCCTATAAGTTACGCTGCCATCTAGACTAGATGGCTAATTTAATCACTGTTTAGCAGCCTGCATTGAGCATTCAAATATTTAACATTCATGCACTCACAGCTCTAGGGCAGCTATCCAAACCAAATGTGGCTATTTTTACATTATTTATGAAGAACATTTCCATTTTCACTCCATGGAGCTAGGAGATGGAGTGTGGAATTAAGAGGGGCGTCTGGGGCCAACATATTTTTCAAGAGTGTTTTAAAACACAGTATCTTATCAAACCTGCCCTCAAGTTTGTTGATTTTTGCATGTGTGCTAGGATTTCACAGACATTTACTGATCAGTGTATTCCAACTTTTGTATTCCATTTCATCACGGATTTTTGGATTACTCTACGTTATTCCAGGATTGCAGAGAAGCAACAGTGTAACCTAATCAGAATTATTCTGTGAACAGGTAAACTTCCTTAACCCAAATAGTCTAACTGAACCAATTTTCTACTGATATCTAGGCAGTCTATGTACTACTCACGTTTGATTAGTTACTCAAAATTATTTCGTGATTTTTTAAAATTCAGCTGTCCTGCCTCAAGTCATATTTAGAGTATTCCATATAAAAATTTATTTAGCATTAATAAAATTCACATGAATAGAGCCTTTATTAGGATCACTTGTTATTGGTTGGCTTCTTAAAACTGGAAAATAACCTGATCTGGGTTTTAAAAAAAGAGTCCAGCCTGGATTCTTATGTTTCTTGCATTACTGCTCTGTATACCAAGACTTTATTCACATCTTATGAGAAAAGACAAAGCCTGTCTAGAGTTCAGACTTTACAATTAACCAGTAACCTTTGTAGACCTTTTGCATGATAAGTAAATTGTATGGAATCCTTCTCTTTTGTTAGTCAACAAAGGAAGCCTGCATGTTGAAAAATACCCACCTCATTAATCCAGCTTCCAGATGAAGTAAATTTATATTATTATCATGGCAATTACTAGCACAATGCATTTATTTTGTACTTAGATCTCTAGTATAGAATAACTAATTCACTACAGATAGAAAAGGTTGACTTTGGATTAGATGGATAAGAGCAAAAACGTTATCTATTGTATTTTTATTAACAATTGTGATTTCACACTGATGTAATCTAGGCTTGGATTATTCTAATTTATATGAATACTGCTACTGTCAACAGTCTAAATCATGTGAACATTACAGCAAATGATTTCATATAAGAGTACATGAAGAAGACTTTATACATATGCCTGCCTATCTATATACATTGAATATATTTGTGGACAGATTACATTAGATATATGGAAAAGGAAAAGCTCAAAATCTTACTTTCCATGACAATCAAGATCACACATGGACTATACGTTTTTAGATCAGCTTTCTAAAAGGGTTAGTCACATCTAACTTTAAACTTCAAAATACTTTTCAATCATTTTACAATAGCACCTACAATACTTCAGTATCCATTCACATAACTAAAATGACCTTAAAAAAAAAAAAAAACCTCTTACCCTTGTTTCCATGTGATTGAAGACTTCACTGTTTGCCACGCAGGCAATTAGAGAACCAAAACTATAGTTAAAGTTTCTAAAATGCATTTTGTGCTTCACTAAAGTCTGGCTAGCAGTTCAGCACAAAACAGTCACTTTTAAGGAAGATCTCGGGTCTGTAGGCAGTGTTTATAAAGGAACAAGTCCAACCCCTCAGAGAGGGAAAAAACCACCCAGCTTTCAGAGAATCCTGTATGTGACAGCAAATTCCTGAACAAAGTCCTGCATGCTTTTCAGGCAGTCAGGGACAAAATGTAAGCTTCTACTGGAAAGAGGTGACGTCAGCACATTAGTCAGTTTCCCTATGCTAATTAACTTTGCTTTGGAGGATGGAAAAAACAGCTGATGTTTGCACAGCAGCTGCTTTATCAACTCCTCTTGCAGCATAGTTTCCATTGGTAGTAATTCCATTCAACACTCAGACAGCAAGCTCTTCACTTGAATGGGACAACCCATCTTAAGATGGAAAATGTTACTGCAAAACGACCAAGGTCTACAGCAATAAACAGTAATTAGCCAGGAGGGAAATTTCAAGACTTTGGAACTGAAAACTAATCCCTCGGTTAGTAACACTAATCCTGTGCCTTCCGAAAAGTTTTAAAAATAAGGATTAGAGGAAATATATTCTGAAAAATACTTTTTTCCTATTAAATATTTTGTTGGGGGAATCTTGTTTCAATACTTTTTCCAGTTCAACTTCATGAATTCATTTCTCACTTCCACTTCATTAGAATCTGAGTTTAGGTGCAGTAATATGAAATCACACAATGCACAGGGGTTCTAAGAATAGCTTACAGATAGGATTTTAACACAAAGCCCTATCTTTCATTGTTACAGAATACTAACACACCAAATACATCAAACCAACCAAACAAAAACTCTACCCCTTATGCTTGACAAGACCAGTTTAGAACGTTGTTCAGAGAAAGCTGTATTCTCTGGAAACAGTATGACAACTTAAAACCTCCCATTCAATCTGTTAAAGATATGGAAAACTAGTTTGAAAGTGTATATTATGGCAACTATGCATTACAACTGTAATGAACTAAAATATTTTGTATTAGTTTTACTATTAAATTCTACTTTTTTTATATATATACACATTTCAATACAGTGTTTGCAGAGCTGCTATTGGTAAGTACAAATATTCTGAAAATTAAAGTTCTGAACCTACAAACTTTTTAAAAAGAAATCTATTTTATTCATGTCCCCTTCATTTTACTGGATCTAATTATCAGCTTAAAAGTTTATGATATCCACCATACATGTTTGCAGCACTGCTGACTTTCTTTAAGTTTCAACTCTAGCTAAAATCTGTCATGTAAGAACAAAAATCACTTCAGTGCTAATAGTGACCAATGTATTTAGATTGTCATTATATTCAAGGTAACTGTGAACTATTTTGTCTATAGAGGGTAACATTTTCAAAAATAAAATTAAAATAATGTTCTTAGGGTACAACAGGGATGATAGTAGTATTTCCAAAAAATACAAAGGCCACGTCTACATACCAAACTTACCACATCTGGCAGTGGCTCCCTCAAAATTCCAACACACCATGCTGCTTTGCAGGGGCTGCCTCCTGAACTAGAAGCAATGCATCTGTGGCTTGAAACAGATCCATGCCAAAAACGGAGTGGATCCACTGTGCTGGGATGCATCCCAGAACAGCTGATTTACTTCATTGTACAAAATACATCACCTGTTACCATATAATCAATGGGCAGGACAACAGGCAACATGTTCCCTGTTTCTAGACATGTGGCCCTAGCAATTTCTGGGGCAGATCTCTTGATACAGAGAAAGTTGGGCTCCCCAGGTGGCTGGAGAGTGTAGGCAGCTCTCAGCTTTCTTGCCATAAGGCAAATAGACATCCTTAGGAATTAAGTGGGACAAATTATTACTTTCTTTTATTGTGGCCAATTTGGGCATTTGTGGCATGACAAAGAATATGGCTATTTATTTGTTTTTGCATTCAGCCACCATAAAAAAAATGAGGATGGCATAAAGGCAATGTAAGGTGACATCTGTTTCAACCCCAAATTTGCTTGCACTAGAGGCAGGCTAAGTGGTACTGGTTTAAATACTGACAGCTAACACAAATATGGCAACCCTGCTTTTCAGCCATAAGACAGGTTACGCAGAGCATGTTTGAAGGCACAGCTGCCTGGCACATTAAATTTGACAGGTAGACATGCTCTATGTGATCTAGGAGCAAAGTCACATTGATGGAGGAATATAAAGTTGACTGGAACCAGGGGTGCACCGATAAAGATTTTTTTGGCCAATACTATTGGCCTATTATTAACCAACCATACTGGCCAATACCAATCCAACTGCCTAGAAAGGGGCATGGGAGGGGCGGGCGGGGGGGTGCAGATTGAGGCCTCCATGGTGTGGAAAGGAATGGGGCTGGGACAGGGAGATGGGCAGGGGCAGCCAATGCCCAGGTGGGGCTGGGCATGAGATATGTCCCCCATGGCTCCCCCGGAGCTGTGTGCAATGGCAGGAGCTGCTCCAGATGAGCTGCCTGCAGCTCTGTCCATCCCATTCCCTGCCTGGGCAGCACCTGCCCCTGCCCCATTCCTTCCTCACTGTGGGGGGCCTTGACCTGTCACCACCTAAGCCCTTTCCTCCCACAGACTTATTGGCGGGACACTGCTCTCCAAGCCACCGGGCTGCACTCCTGGCCGTGTGTCTAGCACACCTACTGCCTAGAAAATGACCAGCTCGGTAGCACAGAAGTGGAAAGGGATCTTGGAGTCCTAGTGGACTCCAAGATGAACTTGAGTCGTTAGTGTGACAAAGCTAACTGCACTTTATCATGCACCAGCAGATGCATGACGAACAGAACCAAAGAGGTAATACCTCCCCTCTATTGGGCACTGGTCAGGCTGCAGTTGGAGTACTGAGTCCAGTTTTGGGCACCACACTTCAAGAGGGATGTGGATAACCTGGAGAGGGTCCAGAGAAGGGCCACTCGTATGGTTATGGGCTTGCAGACCAAGCCCTACGAGGAGAGACTAGGGCACCTGGACCTCTTCAACCTCTGCAAGAGAAAGTTGAGCAGCAACCTTGTGACTGCCCATCAATTCATCATGGGGGTGCAGAAGGGAATTGGTGAGGCTCTACTCACCAAGGTGCCCCTGGGGGTCACAAGAAATAATGGCCATAAGCTAGCAGAGAGCAGACTTAGACTGGACATTAGGAGGAACTTCTTCACAGTTAGAGTGGCCAAGGTCTGGAATGGGCTCCCAAAGGAGGTGGTGCTCTCCCCTACCCTGGGGGTCTTCAAAAGAAGTTTGGATAGGCATCTGGCTGGGGTCATCTGAACCCAGCACTCTTTCCTGCCTATGCAGGGGGTTGGACTCAATAATCTATTGAGGTCCCTTTGGAACCTAATATCTATGAATCTATGAAAGGTGGTGCTGGCTGAAACAGAACGCCTAGAGTGTATTTCATCAATTCTGTGTTGGAGCTTGTGGTGTTCTCATAGTGAGGATATTTTTCAGTACAAACAAGCATAGAACTCCTTCAAAGAGGCATCTGCAAAAACCCTGAAATATTGCCAATATTACACAAGCCAGTACAGAACATCCATTTAGCAACATAAGCAAGTAAAAACATGAGTTTAACTAAAAACTGATTTGAAAATAATTTGAAGTAAGTATGGCAAGAATATTAATGTGTAGAGCAGGTAGTGCACAAAAAATCATTTAGTGTAATGTTCGAATTTCTATATCTGAAATTAGAAAGTAGATCCCTCTACAGTGCAGATGTTCCTTCATGTTTAAAACTGTATAAAAAATTTGATGAATTGTTATCTCTGCTGGCAAATTTCAGTTTGGAAGAAACTTTCAAAAATATTATATATTAATAATTTAAGTTCCTATAATTTCATGGGTCTGAGGTCCTTAATATAACAATACAAGTCATATAGCAGCATCACAAATGATGTAATAGTTGTTCTGCATGTACCACATTTCTGTAACACCGGAATGCACATAAAACTCATTATTTTAAAATAGTAAATATAAAAATGGTGAGAAATATAAAACTAGAAAGATTACCAATGAAAACTTCAGGGATAGAAACATTAATTAAATACAATCTGATTTACTGCCAAGCTGCAAGTTACCCAAATTACAGGATTTAAAGCTGCCAACACCACTAAAACTTTCAGCATGTAGTCCTAACAAAGGTATTTTAAGAACTCTAAAAGCATGTCAGGTACTGCAAATTATACTGCAAACCCTATTTACCTGAAAAAGTTAAAGGCTAATTTAATTTTCTCTACACTAGATATACCTAAAAGCCAATTTACAGCATTGACTTAAAAATAAGTCTGATTAAGTGCAACTTGCTGGGATAACACTGCTGTCCTCGTAATTACTAGTCAATTTATTTTATTCTGTGTTGTATTGTAAAGGTCTCTATTGAGCCATGTTTTCTCTGCAATGTGGTAGGTGTGTTCCTGCTGTAGTTCACTCACATGTTTTTGGGTGAAATCTGTATTTGGGCACAGATTCCTGAGTTGGGTGATGTTACATTTGACCATGAATCTAGCCCTTAGTTCTATAGGAAATGAAGCATTAAAAAAACCCAAACACAAACAAAATACAACAAACAAAGCTCCAAAGAACGTTCTTCCTGTGTTACTGCTTTTCTCACTGCCACAAACACAAAATACCTTCACATCTTACTGCTGGCACCATCACCCATCTTCCTGAATCTAATTTTGTAGCTTAAATCAGATAAGATTTCTAGGCACGACTACAAAATAAACAACCCCCCACCCCAATTCCTCCATCCACAAGCATGCTTAGCATCTCACAGGATGGATTCCTTAAACTATACTCTTGCATGTAAAAACAGAGAATCCTGGTTACTCCATGCAACTACACTACTTGTGATTTTTTAAATTCAGTTTAGAAGATTCAGGATGGAAGAGAAACCAATTCAGATTCTGCTCTACATGATACCCCATGCCATTGTTAAAGTTAATTCCCTGAAAATAAGCCATGAACGTAACTCAGCACAAAAACTGTTCCAGTTGTGCAGAAATTCCAAACACAAAGTATTAACCAAAAAAACCCCAAAGCAAAATGAGACATACAAAACAAAAACAAATCCAAAAAACCTGCTTTGGTTTCAATTTAGAAATTGAAATGAGCAAAATTTTGAAGAAGTCTAATCCTACTTGCTGCTATACTTTGATCAAAATAAATACCAGCTACGTGAGTTAATGGGTTAAATAAGTTATTGTGTATCATAAAAAATGTAGTTGATCAAAAGGACTTCCTGCATCTTTATGCAGGATAATAAAATAGACACCTATGATGACCTGTTTCACTTAATAAAAGAGTTGATTGATAATTAAAGCAGTACCCTATCTTGCAGTACTGGAGATCTATTTTAGAAGCCAATCAAAATTAAAAATAACTATTAAAACATCCTGCATTGCAACTGTTGCAACATTTACTTGTGGTGAAGTTTTATGGCATTTGATGTGATAAGGAACCATCTTGAAGTAAAAAAAATTCACTGCACGGCTATAAGAACTCTAGACTTCTGTGGCTCAAACAGGTCTAATATAATATCACCTTTACGTCTCCTATAGCCCTGACTATTAGTGAAGGAAAGTTGACATTTCTGCCTTTGCCTTGGGACTCCATGATAGCAGGTAGAGAAAGTTTCACAGGTAATCTTACTGTCCCAAAGCCAGGTGTCATAACAACCCCTAGTGGCTGGGCTGTAGCCTCTGACCACACCTTAATACAGGAGAATCCATTTCAATTTGGTGAAAAAGTTATGAAAAGCACACCTGGCATAAGATGGATGAAACTGAGTTGTCCTACCTTCTCAGTGTTTACATTCATAGCTGGAGCCCCAGGGGATGATGGCAATTGAAACTCAAGTTTTACAAGGTTTTACAAAGTGACCTGTCTTGAAAAGTTACTTTGTGAGCAGAGGTTACTTCTTTGTGATGGCTACTTTTTAGTGATGTTACATGGGAGGTCTCCTGGCAGAGAAGCTAAATCAAGTGGAACATCAACTCTAGGGACATGTTTTAGTAGGAGACACAAAGGCTGAGAGGAAGATAATGAATCACAGCAAGTGGGAGGGTGGGAGTATAAACGGGGCTCAGAAGACCATAGACAGTGACTACAGAGTGGATTATAGATAAGATGGGAGGTTTGCATGTGCCCACTGACAAATTCCTGGACAAAAATAGAGAAGAGGGTTTGGAGATGAGGAAAGACACAGATAAGCCTTTTGTTACTGATATCTGCTATGAGAAATGGGGGGAAAAAAAAAAACTAAGAGAGGAAAATTATGTTACAATACTATGAGTTCTCTGCCTGACCAGACATAAAGCTTGGAAGCAATAAAACCAGAATTTCTTAATTTAACTACGGCCTCAACCAAGGTTTACATGTAACTTCAAAGTCTGCACTTCATAAGGCAAACATTTAAATTTTATCTTCTTAGTGATTTTGTAGGTCACTGAAAGTCAGAACAGAAACGGCTATATATTGTCTTAACCATACTTAGTACATAAATATCAACTTGAAGTTTTCTGGAATGAAAGCACCTAATAATCCATTAAGGCTATTTTTGTGGCTTGAAAAATAGTCCTCATCTATCTGCAGATGTGGTTACATGTAATTCCTTAAACTAGACGTGTGAGAATTCAAGTCAACTTCTTGCCCTGGTCCCAGTAGAAGAACAGGAATACCATATGCATTTCAGACACTATGCAGATAAACCAGAACTCCCGTTTTGTCCTGAGGTCAGGATGAGAAGTTGGCTTTTATATACATATCTATATTCTGATAAAAAGAAATGAAGAAATTACTCCAAAAGAGAAACCTGAATTTCTCTATATACTTGTGCATAGACTGCAGTCACCTCCAAGACCATCTCTCTACTCTTCCTTATGTCAATGGACACACTCAAAACAAGTTATCAACATTTCAGTCAGATAATAGCAACACAGAAAAGAATCAAGTTTCTGGACACCTTTCATCTCCCAGCCAGTGGAATCCAAAACACCTTTCTTGAAAGGAGACCATTTGTATAGTGACAGCCAGCTTTTTTCACATGACGGAGAAGCTGGCCAAGCCATAACATAGCAGCAAGGACAGCAAACCATATGACCCTTTTGTCTCCATATAGTAAATCATTCAGTGCTGAAAGTTACCAGTAAATAGGACTTAAAAAGAAACTTGAGAGAAACAAGGGATATGTTCATAAAGTTGAAGAGATTCCGAAATGATCCAAAAGGTCATACTGAACATTCTTCTCCCTGGAAATCCTCTAATTAGGCAGCATGGATCAACAGCCTCAATCTCTTATTCAGCAGGGAGAACAGTACTAAATGGTTGCATCTTTTTACACAGTTACGCATTACACAGCACTTATTGAGTTACTTGGAGTAAGCCCCTAAGAGATTTTATAACCATTCAAACTGTGAAAGGAAAAACACTTGCAGCAATGGTGTAGTAAGCCACAGTGGTGGAGCTGAGGCAGTGAACTGCTGTGTAGCTTGCCTGTTAGTGCCTTTGTTGTGTTAGTGTAGCTTGCCTGTTAGTGTTCGTTGTTGAGTATGGACATAATTATTTTCTAGCACAGTGGTGTGTGTGTACAAATATTATATAAAATCAATGGTTTTAGTCAAAAAAAGAAAGGGTAGTGATGAAGTATGTATATTCAGTTTTCATCATGCTGGCAGAGAAATAATTGCAACAAAGACTTTCTGGTCCATTAGAATGCTGCATCTTCTTATTCATTATAGAAAACACATGGCAATACAAGAAAAAGAACTGGTTTTCCTAAATATATATAACTCAAGATTCTGTATCTTAGAACAGGAATGCCTACAAAGTGACAAAATGAAACAGTCATCGGTCTTAACTCCATGTTTTGATGGGCATGGAGTTAAGGCTAATTATTAACTCCTCCCCATTTATTTTATTGCTGCATATCATGACAAGCACCTGATCACTTGTTATTTGTAGACATGCAGCAGATAAACTAGCTAATAAGAGGAATAGTCACTGAATTTCTAGCCAGAAGACCAGAACAAGAGAACTTGCAAAATCTGTTTTTGGATTTTTCAGCCTTACCACATCTGATGCATCACATAATTGCAGTAAAACAAAAGACAAAGAGCCTCAAAAACAAGAATCAGATTTAAAATACCAAAGCACAAGAGCGTGAACAAAAAATTCCACATCACACAGTCAATGGTAGCAGATGAAGACTTTTTCCAATGTCAGCATAAGCTAGAGTTATACTATTGTTTTTGTTTTTTTTCTTTTTTGCATATAACAATCAACTGTTCTAAATTTACAGAGTAACAAAGCTAAAAATAAGTACATGATAGGATTCATGGTTATATGGGGATCTGAGACAGATCCCACTCTGTGACTAGCTCAGCTGGGGCTGCTGGGCATGGGGGGATCAGAAGCTCTCAGTGGGTGGAGCTGAGGACTTCTCTGCATCAGGGAGCTTAAACCCTCAAGTCCAGCAACCCAACCAGGGCTGAGGGGCTCCCTGTCCTGGGGAGTTTAAACTAAGGTTGGTATTTGACCAGCTAGATATACATTAAAAATTGTAAAAAAACCAAAACCCAAAACCAACAACCCGCCAATACATCCAAATAATGCACAGAAAAAGCACAATTTTTCTATCAAGAAATGTATAAAAAAAATTTAAAATTGTATTTCTGTCATGGAAACCAAGAAAAGTAGTTGTTTTTGTAAAAGTGCTATAATCTTTTGACCAATCAAAAAAATATTCAGTCAACTGACTGGTCAGTTGACAGTATTTGACCGGCTTGCAAACCCTAGTTTAAACCTCATAGTCAGCATGAGCCCAACTGGGAGCCTTTGATTATCTGTGCCCAGCAGCCCCAGCTGCCAGGTAGGAGAGAGGGTGGGTGGGACCAGGGCATCTCCAGACCTAGCTGGAGACCTAGGGCTGCCCTGGGGACAAGCTCTGAAAAATAAATAAATAAATAAATAAAAGCCAGCTGATTGTTATCACTGGGTTAAGTGGACACCCACATTACATCTGAAACACTCTTGTGGCTTGTTTTGCTCTTAATGGCACCTTAAAAATTGGTGAGCCCATGGCACTGGTAAATGGTGCACTTAACAGGTTAAACGTTATAAATGTAACAAGTGCCAAGACCCTTAGTGTTTGGCTTCAGCAGAATAGCACTTCTAAAAACTATAACAAAAATCAGACAAAATGGAAAAGTTGCATACAATTTTTTTAATTAAAAAATTAAGTAGAGCAACTATGAAGTCTGGATGGATATTAAAAAGATATTAAATACCATGCACCAGAACAGTTTTAAAATCGTTTTAAATTCTTGTTCAGTGTTTATAGACAAACACTAGAACATACAATTTAAGAGGCAACCCAGCATTTCCACTGAACTATTATGTTTTTTCATATATTCAATAACTTATTTCTACCTGACAAATCAATTAATGTACTTACAGATTAACGTTTGTTAAATATTATCTAGTGGTGATAGCATAGGCAGCACATGCCTTTGAAGAAGAAAAAGTTATGGAACTACATAGGTTATAGAGCTGGGTTTTGTGATCATAAGGAAATTATAAACCAAATTTCCCTAAAGATAACTAGTTTTTAAATAATGGAAACAGCCTTTGGGGAAAAAGGACATAACCAGAGCAAAATAGATGGAAATTCTTATGAAAGAAAATCCAGTAATAATTAAAGGGCAATTAATTTCATTTTCCGGAGGGGGGTAGGGGTGAAGGAGAACACCAGTTTTGGCCTGGTGAAAGAATAGTCAGATCACTTCGGCGAACTTGAAACAGGCAATGCAAAAAGTGACCATCTTCCACAGTTGAAGGCTATTTAGAACTGGTTGGTCTTCTTCTGTAATGGGAGGTTTCCTTTTCTAACAAGCCAACATCTTAAGAGTAGGACTATTCATTTGGTTTTAACAGTAAAGCTGGATAATCTTTCTCCAAAGTACTTCACCTTATCCTTAAATATTATTAATAAGGATTCTTTGGGAATCATAAAGACAGACCTAAAAGAAACAGTTTCAAGTGGAATAAATAGAGTATCTCAATTATTAATAGCAAAACTGAACAAAGTAAATTTTAATAATAGCACCAATATATACAATGTATAAACAGAGAGATGATAGAACCTTCAAAGTAACTGTATAACTATGGAATAAAGGAAGCATGAGGTATTCTTCTTAGTGCCATAACAAGGAAAAAATGTAAGCAGCTGTGGCATGTTGGAGAGTATTTGTCTGAACATCAGTTACAGGAAAGATATAGGGAAAAAACAAACAATGGAGCTTCAAGGAAAAACACAGTTAAAAAAGATGGGAGAGGGCTTACAGTACACAAAAGAAGATACTAAAAGTGGACTTTAAAAAATGTAAGTGAAGGGGTACAACACAGGATAAAAAGATCTGACTCCACCCATGACTGGACCACGGGTATAGAGGGCTATACCCTGTACAGGAGGGATCGTGTTGACAAAAGGGGCGGGGGTGTAG
>NW_017728906.1:36738612-36741803 GCF_001723895.1 Crocodylus porosus
AATATAATAATAATGAAAAAGTTTGAAATATTGCGATAATTACCAAAATGTGACACAGAGACACGAAGTGAGCAAATGCTGTTGGAAAAATGGCGCCGATAGACTTGCTCAACACAGGGTTGCCACAAACCTTCAATTTGTAAAAAAACGCAATATCTGCGTAGCGCAATAAAGTGAAGCGCAATAAAACGAGGTATGCCTGTACAAGTACTGTAGGCATACGATTTTCACAAGAGAAAAGGAGGGAGACTTTCAAGTCACTGCATACTCCTCAGACACATTTGATAGTACTGGGGCTCTATGACATACAGAGGGTCCTGACCTCTATGTTCCCTCTGTTGTCTGGTCTATCCACAATGTAACATAGATCCACAATGGTGTTCTAGCTACATAAGTGGCATTTTTGGCACTTATACACAGTTTGCATGCTCATCAGACTATGCACTGGTATACATACTGTTATATATGTGCATGCACTGGGCATAAGTCCCATGAGAAAAACTGACAGTGCTCTCCTGAGTTAGCTCCAACATCTGACCTGTGAGAGCATTTACCCAGGAAACAGGTGACACAGGTTCTAGGACCACCTCTCACCCAGAAGCGGTTTGAAAGTGCTTCTCTTTGATTTCCCTGGACAAAGTTCTAGCTACCAAGCTACAGGCCAGGCATTATTCAATCCCTCTTTCCAGGCCTCCTTTTGAAGGAGTAAGCAGGGAGGAAATACATAGTAACTAAGAGGAAAAAAAACAAGCTGGAAGACATCTGGCTCTAAGATGGATGCTGCTCTCAAGGTCCTGGGGCTAAAATACAGGAGGGTTCCCCAGTACTATGCTAAAGCTTTTGCTGGGCAGAATAGGAAACAAGTTCATGCTGAGGTAGCCACTCAACCAGTATATAGGCCAGCATATAGTCTATACAGCATACTCAAGAACACTGGGTGCTTATCAAGTCTACACTGCACATGTAAAAGAATCAAACTTGGCACAATTGCCCAAAACACTACTGTTTGGAAGAGTCCTTTCTGAGCACATAAAGATTAATAAAACTTGGCCCCTTTTCTGTATGGTATAACTGAGTATAGTAAGGGTTCAGGATCACAAACAAAGGCTAATTTTACAGGTTAAATGTTATGCAGTTATAAAAAACTTTAACAATAAATCAATGCAGCATACCATATAAAGTCTCCATATAAAACCTAAGAAATCATTCTATTTTTATTGAATATTGACTGAGAAGTGGGGGAAATTTTGGGGGAGTCTCTGGACTATACTGACCGGTTTTTATTTTACTGATATATGAAGTGAAAAATACTGCAAAGGACATTAGTTTCATAGTTGGTAGGGTCGGAAGGGACCCGAGCAGATCATCAAGCCCGACCCCCCTGCCATGGGCAGGAAAGGATGCTGGGGTCAAAAGACACTGGCTATGTGATTATCTAGCCTCCTTTTGAAGACCCCCAGAGTAGGAGTGAAAACCATTTTCCCTGGAAGTTGGTTCCAGACCTAGCCGCCCTGACTGTGAAGTAGCGCCTCCTGATATCTAGCCTGAATCTACTCTCCGTCAACCTATGGCCGTTATTCCTTGTTACTTCCAGTTGGGGGAACAGGGTCTAGCATTGCAGGGGAACAAGGACTAGCATTAGCATTGCAATAGATGTTAAAATACCCTTGAAAACGGTGAAATGGCCACAACATTTTAAAGTTATTTCTCATTTTGAAAAAAGATAATAGAAGGAGACAGCATGCAAGTTCAGTCCACTACAGTATGAATAGAAAGAGTCAACTATGTTACTATTAGTTTATCTTGACTTGTGACTCAAAAGCTAAACAGTTATAATAATCAGTGCTTTAACGGCATCTCAAAGCCTGGGATACACAAACTGTATTAATCAAAAGAATGATTTTTCTCTTCTATTAATGTAGTCTGTACATCTCAATATATCTTGTTTTTCTGAGTCAGCTTTGATAAGTCCAGATAATTTCCTTTTATTGCTTTGAATGCAAAAAATCAAGGGCTTCTTCAATGGCACCAGTTTCAGGAATCCCTAATTGACAAGCACTCTAAACTAGGAGCCATGCCTCTTTAAGTGTTCTCCTTTGGATTTTTTTTTAAACACATCTCTGGTGTTGCATTAAGTCCAGAGAATATACAGGTGTCCTCATCCAGATAAGTTCCTGCCAGATACATTATATGATCAACATAATACAGATGTATAATGCATTCATTACAGGCTTATATTAATTTGCCTTGGGCAAGATCACTTTAGAGTGGTTCCATTTTCTCTAGTCTAAAAGTAAGATATGGATGGCTTAGAGCTGGTGGTCACTATCTCTATAATTCACTTTTTTAGCAGAAGGAATAATGATTTCAAAGATGGTAAGATTTTTTTTTTATTACAGCAATAAATCTTGAAGTCCCGAATTCATTCTTCTTTCTTTACTGAAAAATATCTGAGTCTATTAAGAGCATGTGAACTGAAAAATCACTTGCTCTTATTAATATTTACTCAACTGCTAAATGTTTTTTCTTGACCCTGGATTCGAAATGTGTTACAAGATGGAAAAAAAATCCATAAAATGTTGTCTATCTCTATGGCTATTATTTTTAAGAAACTTAAGAACGATCTGGCAAAAATCAGAGACTTTAATCAAGCAAAGATCAGTTTAACGATGTACTCTGTAGAAGCAGAGGTCACTGTTTGAACCCTAGAGCTTGATATCCTTTCAGCAGCCTTCCATGATAAAGGGCCAAATTTGGATAACAAAAAAATCACCTTTAAATGTCAATGACATTGTCCGTTTGGTCCATGGGGAACTGCTTACTACACAGGGAACCTACCCACCTTGCAGCTACACCATAAGGTTCATGACAAAGCAACAATACTGCTTTAATTCCATTTTTTTAAGTTCACTGAAATAAGCCCTTACCTTCCTTACAACAATACTTGAACCTGTTTATACTGAACAGGGTCTCTTATGAGAAAATTTCTGATAAAGCATGACTATTACTCTCTTTTTAGTCTTTATTACGTAGATGTGAGAGAGTGCTTATGCTAAGCAAGGCCTAGCATTAAAAAAAATGCACTAAAACTGCCAGAATGCTTCAAGGAGGTTGAGGAGTCAGCGACTGACATTCTGGTAATCACTTTCTGACCCTTAGATGAAAATACTGAACTTCTGACCTTTAAACAA
>NW_017728906.1:36742268-36757466 GCF_001723895.1 Crocodylus porosus
ACTAGCCTCCGGGTTAGAGAGCAAGGGCTTGATTTGGGAACCTCGTGAACCAACAGACCTCCTTTAGTTTATGACTTTGTGAAACAATAAAAGTTTTAAATTGAACAGGTCTGAGCCTGTGCTTAATTCAGTCCTATATAGTTCGGCATCGAGCTCCCACAGTAGACAGCACACAGAGTATAAAAGCTGGGCTTTATCAAAGAAAGGCTATTTACAGATTAGCAGGAAAACTGTCACACACTCTACCAGCAGAAAATAAATATCTACAGCGAGCTTAATTCCTTCCTTGGAAAAATCCATGACTTACATTTCCAAACACTAAATTCCTGTTCACTGACTGGTTATATTAAGCTGATAACTTGGAAATTCCACTGCAGACAATTTGAGTAACCAGCTAGGCATTCACTACACTTTTTTGGGTAAATTGAATACAACCTAAGACGTTTTTTCTATAATATTTCTACTTCTACATATAATTTACTCAAAAATACCCATAATTAAATTTAATTAAAGGTTTTGGGAATTAAGCACTTGCAGGGAGTAAAGACCATTCATTGTAAACATAATAGGAAGTTTCAGTAAATGCAGTATGAGGAATACTTAACATATTTTTATGTGGAGGCCACTTTTCCAAGTCAAACTGATTTTCAAGTAGAAACAATTATCTAGGACTTGTGTAAGAGCATCAACTGTAAAATAATAAGCTTCTTCAGTAAGTGATGCCGCTGTTTTTTTCAGTGGTGGTGGTGGAGCGGAAACCCTATTAGCAGACAAACAGCTGTTGGAATATCTTATTTTGCCCCTTGAAGAAATGCTGTTTATTGTAAAAATATTCCAAGATATCTACAGGTTTGTTGGGGCCTCCTATTAAAGTAAGCTTAGTCCAAAACAAACAAACCCCACTCACACTTTACCATATTTACAGGAATCCAGGATGAGGCTTTCCTCCCCTATTCAATGTGGAAAAAAAGCCCCTCCTCTTGAATGTGAATGCATGCCTTTCTAGGACATGACTACATCCATCCAAGCAGCACTCTACCTGCTCTCCAGGTTCTTCAATTGTGCCCAAATCATTCACAAAAATAGCGCATCAGGGGGCATCCACCAAAATGTCTTTTGATAAGTGTGAGTCTATCCAGAACTAGCCCAAAAAGAAATGGACTAACTTTCTACCTATATATCACGTGTATGTCACCTTTTTACTTGTATATCACTTCCTAATAACTACAAGTAACATTGCCCATCCCAAAGTTGGCGTGTATAATTCCACTGCCATCAGTGAACTAGGCAGGTATTAGAGGAAAATGCTATTTTAGAATGAGAGGACACTGAATTTTGTTGACTTTGAAAAACAAACAAACAAAAAGCCAACCAAACAAAAAGACCCCTAAAATCATCTCTATAGCTCCACTGGTTTGCAACTGCTACCTTATTTTTTTCCCCAAAAATTAAAAGAAAATTTGACTAAACTGTTGAACACAATGGCCACATTCAGACAAGCACAGACATTTGGTTCCCCCAGGACAAGCAGCAGCGGCACACCGCATCCTCTGGTAAGCAGCAGGTTACCCTGGGTGGGGTAGGGGAGGCTGGAGCCAGCAACCATGGTGGCCCCAGCAGTTACTTGGGGTCCCGGGCATCAGGGGAGCTGCAGCGCTCCTTCAGCTTGGAGCCTGGCTGGCAGCTGGAGCATAGCTCTGGTGGGCCAAGCTCTAGTTTTGTGTGGCACGCACTGCAGCCACATGCGCGGCTCCTGCTTTCTGACCCACTCATGTGGGCTTTTTTGACACCAGGATTTCCCAGGGTAAAACATTTTTTTAAAACCCCAAGCTGTAAGGTAGCAGTATGAGAAATGCCTGAACGTGTGGCATGTGACATCATAAACAGGTCTCCGGTGCCACATGGCTGCGCTCATCTGGATGTGGTCAGTGGTGCCATTCTTATAATCAGTTCTTCAAACACACTTAATTTTAATATAAAATATATCTCAATATTACAAATACTGGGGTGTTAAACACATAATACACAAAGGATGCAGAATGTCAGTGAAGAACCAAAAATGGTGAAGTTACGGCTTAGCTTATGGCTGCTTGCAGTTATTAAAAAACAAACAACACAAACAAAAAAACCCACTCTAAAAGCCCCTGGAACTTTACTATTTAAACTTGACACGTTCCTGCACCAAGCCCCACACGCCCAGAAGAGACAGTGCCTTAGCTGGACTCAGCTCACCCATTGTCTGTATAGATCAGACACTTTAATGGGGCTTTTTTGGCACTTATCTAATAAATGATTGAATCAGCTAAAATTGCCAAAAAACCCCACTGAAGCAACCGATCTATACAGATGCTGCAGAGCCAGGTCTAACATGCTTCTTCCAGCAAAGCGTGTGGGGTCTTTTTGTTTGTTTTTTTTAAATGTCTGCAAGCATCTCAGAACTGTACAACCTCAGGTTACACCAAACTCTAGCCTGAAACAGTCCTAGAGGACAGGAAAAGAGAAAATAGGGAGCAATTTTATCATTTAATTCTGCTAAAAGTTCTTCTGATGCTGACTACTGGATACCTTTTATAAAACACAGGTGCCTTACCTCCAAGTTGAGATTAAACACAGAAATTTCTAGGGCAAATAAGCATTCTTGGCAAGTTACAACCCCCACCTAAAATTCAAGGGGTATTTGTAATTCCTTGCTACCTTAATTATAAGCCTCTCTTTATACCAGATGATTTCTATACAAATCATGGGGGGAGAGAGGGGGACAACAAAACCAAAAATTATTTCTTAATAGCAGAAGGCTTTGGGTGGTCAGTCAAATATTTTTTTCTGACTAATTCATTCCATTGCACTTTCCGTAAGTGATTCATAGATGTACTTTCCCTTCCTGACTACCTGGAATGCTTTTTAAAGTCTGCACAATATGCAAAGTAGGAAACTGAACAAAGAACAAAGAGGGTATCCCATTTCAAATCCTGAAGACACCTACCTTTTTTAAAAACAAACAGATGATAAGAAAAGTGTTCAAAAGAATGCCCATCCAAAAGTCTCATAGTTTATTAACAGAGGTATTATTTGCCTATGATACTATTATGGCAAGCACATTCCTGTTAATAAAAGAATGTTTCACCAATGTCTTGCAAAATTACAGTTACAGTTCTCATGCTGTTCCACTTCGTCATATGTCAAGATCAAATATTTTTTAATATTTATTTTGCTCTTCCTTCTCTTACCCTAATCTGATGTCACTGCTATTTATTTTATGGCCTAAGGGTTTTTTCCCCATTTAAAATCAATACTATGAATTTGCCAATGAAAGCAGAATCAAGCAGTTAATTGCAAGCGTCTCTCCAGAGAGGAGTCACAATTTGGATACTGGTGAAGCTAGGTGTTTAGTTTAATAGTAATAGAAAAGTTTAAAATAGATACCCATCATATTTACTTGCATATAAAGATGACCCTGATTAAGACAACCCCCACAATAATTAAGTTTTATATATGGAAACATTTTAAAATGTATTATTATTTTCCAGGTATAGAGTCTACTTATTGGAGGTTTGCCTTGAATTTGTCCCCCTCTTACTGTTGTACCAGGAAAAATAAACCTGGGGGGTGTCAGGTAAATCCCCTGCCCTCTGCTTCCCCCAACTTTTCCCTAGCAGCCACTTCCCCTTCCTTACTGTCAGACCCTGCTTGTCCCCGAGCACATGGAACTGCAGAGCAAATTTGAAAACACCATCCTTGAAATAAATGTGGGGACAGAAATTTGCATATAGTACCAACAGATTTATAGTTTATCCAGAATTGATGCATTTTACCCATTTTAAAACTCCTGCAAGTTTTAGCACAGGTACTCCATAAACACACTTTTAAGTACCATTTTAGCACCTACTTTATATATAGAACTTTTTAATTTTTATAAAAATTTCATGTCTCAGGACAAATTAGTTCTAAATTGCAGCCACTGAGCAGAGCTTACTCAATCAGCTCCATGTACGTATCTTACCTCGAAGATTCTTCACTCGGGGACTTAAGATGCTCAAATCCATGGCAAGCATCTTACATGCAAGCTTCAAGCCTAGAAGTATTGGAGTTCAGATACCCCCGAGTCTTGCTTGTCCTTAGCCAAAAGGCCAAAGAAGTGAGCTAGGGAGAAGTCCCCCATCTCCGTAAGACAAAAAGCATGTAGCCAAAATACTTACATATAAAACAAACAATTCATGATATTAGTCCAAAGCCAAAAGCCTCATGATTTACTGTAAAGATCACTGGCCTGGGCCCCAGCAGTCAACAGCATTTCAAGCCCTGGTGATCCCACAGTTCAACACTGCTCACTATGTGTGTGTAATCCAGATACCGTTCCCCCTCCCTCTCACAAAGAATCCATCTGCTAATTACCGCCCCCAACTCATGACTGGAACCAGGTGTTCTTATCACAAGTCCTGGGATCCTCCAAAAATGTATATGCAGATGAGGTGCAGGGCAACTTCATCTAGCTTCAACTCATGAAGCACAGGGTCATGCTAATCATTTGTGCCAGGATGAAAGAAGGAATGACAGAGGGATTCTGAGTAAACTGTTTGGGGCCCTGTTTTGTGATGTTTGCCAGGCTTTTAAGACTGGTGAAGAACCAGAAATCACTGGAAATGAGTAAGAAAAGGCACAGCTCAGCTGTGGGAGTAGAGAGGAAGTTGAAATGTATGCAATGTAGTGGCTTACCATGACTTGAAAGAGTTGGTGCCAAGGAGGACTGTGCTCAATGCATCATCTTACTTTACTCAGATGGGCTTAACTAACCAACCCTCATGGGTGGTTCCCATCAGCATGTTTGCCCAGTATGATCCATGTTGGCTGCATTTTATTAACTTCATGGTTGGTTACTACAACTGAGGATAATGCTGCTTTTAGCAGCAGTTCAAAGACTCACAATGCATTTAGCGAAGCTTCTTTGCATGTGAATGTAAGACTAGGAGCTTTTCCCTGTTGTCCCCAATGGGGGGGGACACCTTGCCTTATATTTAAATATATATGGTATTTCTTGGAAAGAATATAGATGCATTTGCCTTTAAAAAAGGCCACCCTGTTAAGAGCATGACAGGTTGCAAAACATTTAAAAAGCCTGTCTCAGCTATCATTACTGGACATTGTGTAGAAAAAGCACCCAGACCTATCTGTTCCTGTTACAGTCTTGTTCACATTAGTGGTGAAACAGTTGTTCGGGGTGATGCTGCTGTCAGCACTGTTCATTTCCAACAGGAACAATGGGGTTTCTACTGATAAAGCCACTGACTTTAAATGATTTCAGACAGAATCCTAAGGGGGTTGGGAGGTACAGGCTAATTCTCCCAGCAGAAGCACGAGGAAGAAAAATATAGTACAGAGCGTTCTGCTTCTCTAAACAAAGGGCCAGCCCATCACCATTTCACAAAGACCAACAAAAATAAAGCAAGAACCATCTACCTAGACTCTAAAGGCTGTCCTGCTCCCACCTCTTAGAAAGGGGGAGAGGTGGTTAGTCAGGCAGAAGGTAGAGAAGCTGGTTAGTATCCAAAGCGCCACCCTGCCCTGCTCTCAGAAAGGAGAGAACAAAGCATGTTTGTTTTTCAAAGAGCTATACATCTCTAGTGGTATGTAAAAGCCAAGTGTCCATGGTTCATTTATGCTTCTGTTAAAATTGCCTGCCACACTGTCCTGAAAGCATTAAAACAAGACGCTCAAAAGAACCTACATTATTGTAAGCAACTGGTGGTTTACGAGATGCCATTTCTGGAGCTAAAGAGCTCCAATTCCAAGAGCTGGCACAGATAAATGCTTCAATCAGGAGCATACCTTAGCAACCCAGACAGAGGAACAATAGTATCCCAAGATCTATCCAGACCTGACTACATTAAAGAGTGAGCAAGATTCAGTGGCTGGGTCTACTCAAAACAGTGGCTGAGTGGGGGGACTTCCCTAGACCGCAAAAACCTGTTTCTGCTAAAGCCAACTGCAGTGAGAAGGGTTTCCAAAATATTTTACTAGTTGTTTATCATCTTTCATAAAAGAGCAGTTAAGAGTCTTAATAAAACTGCTTAAAACTAAGTACTTGCATCTCAACACAATATTTTGAAAATGACACCACTAAAAGTTAGAAAGATTCATTTAGATTAAAAAGTTTGGAAACCCACAAAGATTGACCAGGGAATGAAATCAAGGAAGTTCCAAGATTACACCTTTAAGCCACTTAACATCCAATTTTTCCATCATGAACCTGATAAATCCAGACTAGTAACAAACAAGTTTTTATTAAAATGAATAATTCTGACCTGTTCTGACAGACCTGAACTATTTAAAAATACTGCATCTATAATACAGTAGTCAAAATAAATATGATTAAATTTTAAATGGCAAAAAGTCTGAAACAACTTCAAAATATTAAATAAATGCTGTTAAAAATATAACACTGAAATTAAAAAAACCCAACAACATTATGTAACCGCATTATGCCAACAGCTACTTTTAGAAGGCAAGGTTTAATGCTCATCTGAAGCGCATACAGCTACCCTGACATTTTTTCTTTTACTAGTTTACTCTTGGCAGAAACATGAATTTCAAGTATTCCTTTATTATTTAGCTAAATATGACATTCTCCAGCATCCAAATAGAGAGGTAAGACGAGGTAAGAGAAAACAAGTGCTTCAGCTGTACGCATTTAGACACAAGTTTTGGCATGAATTTACTCAGCGGTCCCGAGGGCCCCACTAGTGGAATTCCATAGGAAGTGGAAGCACAAGCGCCTGCAAGATACTTGCTAGAGTCCCCAAAATAGACAGTACAGTGCCCAAGATTTTGTCAGGAATATTCTGATACGTATCCATGGTAATCTCCAACAGAGCTACTTACCAAGTCCCTAATAAAAACTGAAATTGCCCTTACTAGTCAAAACATTAAAAAGACAGCAGCACTGGCAATAGAAGTGTTGTCCTCTCTCTCCACACATAGCAGATGTCAGGATATGCCTCCCTGCAACCAAAATGGTTAAGTTCACATTAGTAGTTCTCAACCGTCTTAAATTCAAGACACTCCTGGATAGACTTAAGGGACCCCTTGGAAAATGCCAGCTTTAAGTTTCCACTTTTTTGTTTTTCTGTTTTGACTATAGAAAATAAAACTAAACAAAAAACAGAGAACAAAAATAATTCTTCTGTTGCGAAGAATTCAGAAAGACCACAAAAGCAGCAAAAAGTTTTTAATACTACTAAATTCTATTTGAAGTCTCTAGGTTTACCATGTAAATCAGGTTTGTACACCTAACAGTGTTAACGTTGCATGGCACCCCACGATACCTTTGTAAGGATCTCAAGGCACTCTGGCTAAGAATCACTGGTCCATATCTATATAGCTGAGCCCTAATCCTCTATAGCAGGGGTTGTCAACTGGGGGTATGTGTACCCTCAGGGGAGCTTGGGAAGGCCCTAGGAGGTGCATGCGGGTGGGCGGGGACCAAGTACTGCCAACCACCACTATGCCACCACCTCCCAGGGGCAGGGCTGGGGGGAGGGGAAAGAGGGAAGGTGGGCAGGAGTGCCCCTCTGTGAGCCACAGAGGCACTACCCAGATGTGGGGGAGGGAAGGATGGGGGGAAGCTCATACACGGCAGCCACTGCTGCCATCCACCACACTGAGCTGCTGCCACTCTGCATCCGGCTGCCCTCCCTCCACATCCAGCCACCAGGGGTACACTTACAAAAAGAAGGTTGAAAACCCTTACTGTACAGAATTATGCATGCGAGCCCATGAACATTGCCATTTACTGACTGGGTTCATTCCTCCTGCTTTAATGGAGAGCTTTGGTTAGACGCCTTACACACACTTTTAAACCAATTTCTTTCCATATGGAACATCAACTGTGTGGTCCCTTAAAGAGCTGCTTTTTTTAAATAGAAACTGATTATTAGAAATTGATTTGAGACAAGAGTCTTGGTTTATGTGGAAGGGAGAATAAGGGGAAAACCAGTTTTTTATATTTTGAAATACCCTTAAGAATAGTTTGGTCTTTCAAAGATGTTATTTCTATTTTGTACTGTACAATAATGCAGTATACACATTCACTGTGTGAAATTTATATATATTTATTAAACATTCCAGCCTATAAATGACAGTTTGATTAATTTAAGGAAAATAGAAAAAAAAAATCCTAATTTTTTAATCAAAGTCTTCTGTTCTAGTGTGACTCCCACTAGAACTTGTTTGTACACTAAGGGGAGAAAAGGCTTAAATTGCAAATCATAATCCCAAAAATAAATCTCCAAAACATTTCTCAATATCTGATCTGGCCAAAGTGTTTAGAACAGCAATTCTCAACAAGGGTGCTGTACAATATTAGCACTGTTAAGCATGCAAAAACCTAGTAGTGATTTACAACATAAACACAGAGATTTCACATAGAAAGCTATAAAGTAAAAAATTATGACCGGCTGAGGTCTTTCTGAGTTCTTTGCAAGAGAACTGCTCCATAATTTTTCCACAGTCGAAAAGAAAGAAAAAGCTGGCATTTTGAGGGGTGCCTTGTTTAGAAGAATCTGAAGTCAGGTCACAGTGCTTACAGAGCCTAATGCTCATCTAAGTGGCCACTTTTACTGAACAATATGTTCAAATTAGTAAAGTTAGATAAAGGCCTGTGTCACGACTTGCGTATAAAAGTAAAGTAAAGAAGAAAACAAGTTTGATGTAGGTTAAGTATGAGGACAGATATAAAATCATGCTACAAAAATCTTGGTTATTTGGCAGTTTTGTAAAAGTCACCTATGTTTGCCTGCAAAGTCTAGAAGTGGCAAAACCGTTAGATCAAACATGTTGATATTATTGATAAAATTGATTTTAGTTTTGAAATTTCAAGGTACTTCCTGTTTCAAGCTCTTTGAACTTTTTTTTTTAACTCAATCTCACAACTCTACATCTCTTTAATGAGATCTACAAACTTTACCTCAGGCCGAGAAGGTAAAATAAGTAGCTCACTTTGACACAGCTATTCAAAGTTACCCTTTGTTTGTCTGCTACCAATGGTCAGCCTTCCAATGTACTTTTGAGGAAAGAATGTGACTGTATGTTTAGTTTTTAAAACAGCTAAAGAAATGATGACAAAGGACCTATCTACCTTTTCCACTTTAATAATTAACTGGAAAATATGATCAGTCTATTGTTTTTATAAAAAAGCATTTCTTGTTAAAGTTGAAGCAAAGAACATCTCAGCTCAAAGGTGGATTTTTCACTAAATACGATCATATGGAAGAAAGCAGACACATGCAAGTACTTTATTAAATTGTTTCTGCAATATTAGAGAGATATTCAAATTAACAGAAGATACTGTTTTCATAACGACTCTCCTACCTTCATAAAAAAAAGTTTCAAGCATAAGAGACAGGCCACTTATTCTTGTTAAATTCTCTTGCCCTAACAGCTTCTTCCAGCTTTAAAACAATCCAAGTTATTTTAGTTAAGATTTCAAATACTGCAAGTACAGCAAAAGAAAAAAAAGGAGTAACATTTTCATTAAATTAACCTTACTGTTACAATTACATTTAAATTGCAATGTCTAAAGATACTCTGCAGAGCAAAGAACCAACTAGAACAATATTCAACAATAAAAACTACTATGGCTTAAAATGATAAAAGTTAAAAACATGACAACTGACATCAATACAAAAGATCTTGAGAGAGGGGAAAAGCAGAAGACAAAAGGAAAGTAAAAAAAAGTCAACTATAAGAACCAACTGTCATCATTTGAGATTTTGGTAACTAACAATTAAAGTTAAAAATAAGTTAGCTTGGAGTAGATTAAAATTTTCCAAGCTACACTTTTTCCCCTTGACTCAGGAAAACTGTAAAACTAGGCAAAAGTCTATTTTAATTACTGGTCATACATTAAAACAAGATGTTGAAACGGAACACACTTACTTAACATGAAACTACCCACAGCTGAGAATCAAATAAATACCCAGCACCACCCTGCACATATTTCCACTGCCTTGCATTCAAATTTTGAACACATACATACAAATCAAATTTATCTTTTTAATTAACACTTACCTATCTCCATGGGCAGATCTAGGATTTTGGAAAGCGGGGAGTGCATCATCATGTATGACAGAACACATTTTTCTCCAGTTAAAAAGAAACTAAGCTTTACCAATAAACTAAGGTCTAGGACTATATTCAGCAGGGGTGTACGAACGAAGATTTTTTGGCTGATACTGACAGCTGATTTACAGGAATGCAGCCAGGCACCTTGGAGAGCAGAGTCCTGCCGGTAAGTCGGGGGGGGCAGGGGGAAAGGGGCATGGTGGGGAGCAGACCAAGGCCCCCCACAGTAGAGGTAGGGAGTGATGCAGAGGCAGAGGCTGCCCAGCCAGGGCAGTGAATGGAACCCAGGGGCGGGAAGCGGGATAGAGGTGCGGGTGGATCATCCAGAGGGTATGGGGGAGAGGCTCCCTACTGCTGCATGCTCCCTTGGGGGAGGCATGTACCCCCCAGATGTGTGCAGGGCAGAGCTGGGTGGCCTGCTGCAGGCTTGGGGCCCGAGGCAGCACCAGCTTCTTTCTGGTGGGGGGGCTGGGCTCATGGTGGGCAGAAAAGGGGGGGCTGGCAGCAGTAGTGGCACTGGTAGGGGTGGCTATTGGGGGGAGCCAGCTTGAGTTCTGGGGTGGCTACAGCCCTCCCAAGACTCTCCCCTAGCACTGCTTCTGTTTGGGGCACTCTGCTCTGCTGCCCTTCCCTTGGGAGCACCCTGCTGTGGGTGCAGGGGGTGTGTGGTCAGTTCCAGGATCCCAACGGAAAGGCAGCAGAGCAGAATGCCCTGAGCAGGGGTGGCACTGGGAGGGACTTGTGGAGCTATATCCACCCCAAGATTTGCCCTAGCCCCCCTACAGTCACTCCTCCCAGCACTGCCACCACCTACCCACCCTGTGCAGCTGAACCCACCCTACTCCCACCTGCTCCAAACCCAACTCCTCACTGGGAGGAGGCTGGTGCAGCCCCTGGGCCTATACCTGCAGCAGGCAACCTGTTTGCTCCCCACACACAAATCCAGTGGGGCAGATGCCCCCCCTGCCTCCCCACCCCCCTACAGCTCCATACCGCTTCCAGTCCTGGGGTACCACTCACTGCCCTGGCTAGGAAGCATCTGCCCAAACCCCTGCCCTACTCCTTCCTCAACCGTGGGAGCCTCAATCTATACCCCCATGCCCCCAGATTTACTGGCAGGACACTGGTCTCCAAGCTGCCAGGCTGCATTCCTGGCCACATGCATGGCGGCTGTGCGCATGCACGCAACATTTATCAGTGACATTATTAGCTACACAGGTCAAAAAAAGATGATAGCTGATGATGTTAATTTTCCTTTTATCAGTGCAGATCAGATATGGGGCTGATAAAAATTGGTGCACCTCTATTATTCAGTTTAAGATCAAAGCCAAAAACATAACACAAAACAAAACTCCTTATTGGAATGTATATTAATTTGCTACATTAATATATTACATATAAAAACCCAATGAAGCAGGCAAAAAATAAATCAACAGATGTTGTTTCATTAGTGCTGTAATCATTAAGAGTTAAGTGAACATCTCTTTCAGATTTATAAAACGATCTACTCTTCTGGAGCATCTTGACAGTGCATCCACTGCTTCACTGAAAGCTATTTCCACAGCAAGTCAATGTTCAGAGCTAATACTTGCACACTTACGCAGTTATGTTAATATTACACACCTGGGTTGATATTTTTAGCTAGTTAAAAACCAGTCTGCAGAGCTGTGAAATAGGAACTACATTAAATCAGGAGCTAAAAGACGACAGAATTACAGAAGACAGGACTGTCTGATTAGTGGAACGATTTTAAAAACCAGTCTGCAGAGCTGTGAAATAGGAACTACATTAAATCAGGAGCTAAAAGATGACAGAATTACAGAAGACAGGACTGTCTGATTAGTGGAACAATTAAAGACCATAGGAAAAAAAGAGAGAGGGTCATTAACACTTGTGGAATGAAGAGTTTAGAAGGCAAAAGGTAGATTATAACGATTCATGAAGTTAACCAACTGCTGCACTGATGACTGACTAGAAAGGCTGCTCCCACAGCCAGCCAGTTTGGTTTTAGACTTTGGATAGATCAGGAATGAGAGGGTGTGATGCACCCCTCTGGATCCACCCCTGCTTATTCCCCCCAAAGTTGTGTGTGACCAGCCTGTTATATGCTATTAACATGGTAAACAAAAATCATTAAGTGATTTTTAGAAATCATCTTTCTGTATACCCACAGTACCAAAATCTTAATGCATCACTGCTCTCCTCATTAATGGAATAAAGAATACACAAACAGCCAAGTAGTATTTGAGATCTACCACCTAAAGTCCCCACTGATGACTGAAGGTCACCAAAAATAAGAAGTGCTAAACAACGCTTGCATAGTTTACTGGAGACTAGTAGCTCCATCTTTCAGCCTCTTGTAGAGAAGACATGAAGGCCAGAACAAAAAATTAAGTTCAGCCTGACAAGATACCTGCTAAGCATGTCCTCAACCATCTTAGATTTGCATGGTAAAAGCACAGAAACCCTCTGACATAATTTGGTGATTAAGGCAATTTTGGCAACTGCCAACATTTACATGGTTCTTATGGCAAAGTTCTGGCTGCAAGACAATAGCCACGACCTTCAAGAAGCCATGCAAACCTACATGCTTCAAGTGGTTTCAGAGAAGCGGTTCTGCCAGCAGAGTAAGAAACAAACCCTGGGCAAGAACCTGCTGCTATGGAGATTATTAAAGCCAGCAAAAGGGGAGGAAAACACTGCATAATTTCTGCTCAATGCCATAGTGGCAGGATTTACTTTCCAGTTCTGCCAGTCACTTCATAATATATGTACTCATCATCACAACAGAGCAACATGTTAACTGCCTGTAAAATGGAAGCAAATGTGTTCTTCGCCAAGCCATCCCTTTTCTGTAGGGAAATTAAAAAAAAAAAAAAAGCAACTTTGGTTAAATATTCCTTAGCATTACTTATTAATTAACCAAATTGAGTTAATTAATTAACCTAATACTTGATTTCTTTTACAAAAGGCCTTTCAGTTTGTGTCTAGCATTCTTGATTTGTTCTATCTTCTACTCCCTTCTATCAAGTATTTTAGAGCCTTCAGAAACAAAAGAGTTCACTTTGTTAATACAGAGAGGAAGGTGGGGGAAACTGTTGATTTTTTTTTTTAAACCAACAGAGGTCTCACCAGCTTTCTAGTTAATCAGTGAACAATCAAGAGAAGTCTAGAAGACATTAAGCAGTAGATTATCTTTGCCTATACCCCCCATCTCCTGACTAATAAGACGGCAACAAGGAAACTCCATTATTCTACCCTCCCCATTCTCCTGGGAAGCAGACCTAAAACTGAAGAGGTCCAGTAGAGAGCACCTGCCTACTTTGCTCATAAAACCCTTAACCAGCAGCAGGAAGCATGACAGGCACTCTAGAAACACTCTAGATACAAGGTGGTACAGCATGGCAACCAGGCATGTCAGAAACATAACTTCACTGACTTCCACTGAAGCTGTAAAAGCTCAGGGCCTTTGAAAAATCACACCAATACATTCACTTTGAAGAAAAGTAAACAACCTCTACTGCAGAAGAAGCTTCACGTCTTAAAGGCAAGTGAGGTTAGCAGTGCCAGTACAGTATATATTGCTTAGGGCTTACTGGTCCAATTTCTCTTACAGTGCTTCTGCCTATAACAAGGAAGTGTTACTGTAGAGCAATGGTTTTCAAACTTCTTTCATTTCCGGACGCATAAAAACAATTGAGTGGAGGTGAAGACACCTCTGAATTTTAAGGGGAGATATTCACATACTTTTGATTGATCATAGTAATTTTTCACAGACCCCTTAGACGCAGTCTGCAGACCCCCAGGGGCCTATGGACAACATGCTGAAAACCACTGCTGGAGAGGTCAATTTCAGAAAGTTTTTGAAACAGTCTGAAAATGACCTCAAAAATTAACTTTGGGAAGAAAATCTAGTAATGGGGAGGACAGGGTGGGAAACAATGTGCCTATTTTGGCAAGCAAGCATATACAGAGCCATGCTGACTCCGTCCAATTTTGTTCTGAATCCTGCTGAACAAATTACAAGCTACTGAAAAGTCTGTCTTCAGATGATTGTTCAAAAGTAAATGATGGTACTTATACACAAAAAATACTGTAAACAGAGCAACAAAACAATGCACACAAGCAATAAAAAAGCACCAAGATATTTATTTCACAGTCATTTCTGTATTACTGATGGCCAGCTTGTCAGAAGTAGCCTTTGCTTCCTTCTTAAGTCTGCTGCTTTCAGAAAGGTTCCAAAAGCAATTTTTAAGATTGAGATGGGAGAATAACATGCATTTCTACCCACTAGCTTGCATTTCTGCCCTCATCCATACAACTTCTACTTGTGTCAGACTCTGAAGTAGAGAAGATGGGGTAAAGATGCTAGAAGTAAAGCTCTCATTTCCAACTCTATGACTAGATCTACTAGATAATCTATAGTAATGTCATTTCCATACCTTCTATCTTGCTTCCTAGTGGTGGGAAAGTTTGCCTCACAAAGTGCTTTCTGAATCTAGAAGTCCTTTTTTTGACTGCATCACATATAATGCCTCCTGTCTATAAGAAAGGATCAGAAAAAGCCGGTGCATTTCAAATGACTGCTCTGACCCATTAAGTCAGGACAAGCAAGGAGTACTTGAAACATCGCTTCAGAACAGGGAGTGAAGCAATTGTTCTGGCCCAGACAACCCAGATATACTGCTGGGAGGCTATCAACCTTGGGTGTCCCCAGGATTCTTTCCATATCGGGGGGGTGGGGAAACAGTCTAATAAAAAGATATCAGATTTACCCCAAACAACCTGTCTGCCTGTGTCCTTAGAGCAACACGACTACAGAGTGCAGGACCTCCATCTAACCCAGGAGGTGCACAGCCCCACCAGGGGAGGCGCCTTGTTGGTCCTAGTGCTGGCCACGGGTGATGACCTGATGAGGGGGCTGCGGGTGCTCGACCACCTGGGTGACAGCGATCATCGCTTGCTGGAATTCACCATCCAGCGCAAGGTGGCAAAGGCATGCAGTAAGGCAGTGGCCCTAGATTTTAGGAGGGCAGACCTTCAACGAGCTAAGGAGGATAGTTGGAGAAGCGCTGAGGTCCC